>NW_028280925.1:653750-1307500 GCF_059751285.1 Brachycentrus maculatus
CCGAAAAAACTTTTCATTTCGAATATTTTATAAACAAAACGACGCCATCTTGAAACACGTGTTTGTTGTTTACAAACATCGTGCGAGTCAAGATTTTCAAGGGCGACGGATAGTTAATTAAATTTTTATAGAACTTTATGCTTTGTGCCTAATTTCATATAAATTTTCACATCTGTCCGAAAACACCGATCTTTATAGAAAATGAGTGATACAGAAAATGTTTCGCCATTATCGCCGGTAGCTGGGCCTTCTCAGCGCAGTGAATCTCGAAAAAGATCCTGCGATCCATCCGTTTTATCGTCAGATTCAGAGTCTCCTGAACCGCGTCAGCAAAAGCGCCTTAAAGTGTTAATGGACCCACGGATAGACTATCTAGTTCAGCAGATAGGACTTTTGACTGACGCCGTGTTCCAAAGTCAAACCGGGGCTAAGGTCGCGGCGCCAGGCGACACTTCTCCCGTAGACTCGGGATCGCAAGAAGACGACGACGGTTTTCTACAGCAGCCTCCTGGACTAGAGGAACACGAGGATCCTCAGGATATCCAAGAAGAGCTGCAGCTGGATTTCCAGGAACCCAGCACAGTAGTCAAGGAACCTATCCATCCAACAGCAAATCCCATCAGGATTCGAGCCTTAGAAAAGCTGCAACACTTTGGTAGTGAAAACTGGGCAGGCGTGCGATATGCTGATGTCCAGAAGAAATTTCTGGCAGAGCCATCGTTTGTTGAATTGAAAGTCAACGACGAGCTCAGACGCTGCGATGTCAGCTCCCCTGCCCAGGCTTCGCTGGAAAGGTCTTTCGCCGCTCTATCTCATGCCCTCCTCATACAAAAAGAGGAGTTTCAATCAGGGCTCCAAGAACTGGTCAATTGGGCCGCTGATAAGAACACAATTCTTAATAAAAGAAACGTATTCGATAAAGTAAAAGTTTTGTTTGCTCCTGACTCCGCATACCAGAAGGTTTCCGAAGATATTCTTCAGATGGTATGTGGCAGGCGCACAGAGGCGGTACAATTCCGCAGAAAATCCATCCTCGGGGAAGTCAGAGACGAGCATGTCAGAGAGGGACTTTGCAAAATCCCTCCTTGCTCAGAATATCTCTTTGAAAAGGGGAATCTGACGGCCTTCCTCTCTAGGGTAGGTACCTCTGACAAGCTTACGATAAAACCTGCAACAACCCATCCTTTATCAAGACCCCAGGTTCCTACCAGAAAAAAGCCAGATAACCAGTTTTTTCGTGAACAGCGAAGGCCTCTCGCTAACAAAAATAACGGTCCTCCCAGAGGAGAAGCTGGCCCCAGCAAATTTTCCACCAAGAAAAAAGGGGGAGGCAAGTCTACTTCTGGTAGTTCAAAAGGAAAGTTTAGAGGAAGGCACACTCGAAATTGACGCCAGAAGGAATCCATTTCGCGGGGGATGCTTAAAGTTATTCCAGGCAGCATGGGCGACACTGGGAGCACCAGCATTTATGCTAAAAATGATAAGGGGGACACGAATACCATTTGTGTCAAAACCTCCTTTGATAATGCCACACAAGAATACTTTAAATCACTTCAGCACACCCCCTTCTGCCGAGATGGACTCCCAAATAAAGGAACTCACCGAGAGCGGTGTTCTGGAAGCCGCGGATCTCACTCCCAGCTTCTTATCAAAAATGTTCCTAACACCAAAATCGGACGGCTCCTCACGGGTAATCTTCAACTTGAAGTCCCTAAACCTGTTTTTAAACCCTGCTCCATTCAAACTCATAAGCCACTGCAAGGTTCCGGAATTTTTGCAACCAAACGATTGGTTGACAAAGATAGACCTCTCACAAGCATACTACCATCTCCCGATCGCATCAAAGCATCGGAGATTCTTGCGCTTGGTCTACCGAGGAAACTTGCTTCAGATGACAAGTCTGCCCTTTGGCCTTTCATCTGCTCCCAGAATGTTCGCGACCCTTACAAATTGGGTAGCCGAGTTACTGCGTCAGAAAGGTATACGGACAATCGTGTATCTCGACGACTTCCTCCTTGCGAGCCAATCCAAGGAAGATCTAGGCCGACAAACGCGGCTAGCAGTAAACACTCTACAATATCTGGGATGGAATGTAAATTTCCAAAAGTCAGTGCTCTCCCCAACACAAAAGTGCGAATACCTGGGGGTCGTATGGGACATGCGCAACAATCGCAAGTCCCTGTCAGAACGGAAGTGTGCGGCATTCCACCAATCACTTCGAGCGATACTGTCTTCTCGCCGATGGTCACGAAAGCAAGCGGAAAGTCTCCTGGGAAGGTTAAACTTTGCCAACTTCGTGGTGAGAAGAGGACGGCTGCACTGCCGACAATTGCAGATAGCGAGCAAACCGCTGAAGCAACTTCCACCCAGAAGATTAGTTCCAATGACCGAGGAGTGCTTGCAGGAGGTGGAATGGTGGTTAGAGAACTTGAACTTGTCAAGCACCATTCACAAGGAAATGTTCAGTCATTTCCTGACAACAGATGCCTCAGACCTGGCTTGGGGAGCAACTTTAGACGATTTAACCTTATCAGGTCAGTGGACCGTCCAACAGAAAAAGTGGCATTCAAACCGAAAAGAGTTGTTCGCAGTGCTTGCAACCCTTCAACACTCAGCTCACAACCTCTCCGGTTCAGAAGTCTTAGTGCAATCGGACAACAAATCAGTGGTTGCGTATATCTCCAAGGAAGGGGGCACCAGATCCTTAACACTTTTAAATCTGACCCAAGACCTCCTGATCCTTGCAGACAAGTGGGATATCTCGTTGACAGCTCAGTTTCTTCCCGGAAAATACAACGGAGACGCGGATCACCTATCTCGGGGAAAAACACCTCCGGAGTGGCACCTTTTACCGGCAGCAACCCAACCGATTTTCAATCTCTTCGGGCAACCCGATATAGACCTATTTGCTTCCGTAACGGCACACGTGACTTCGACATACGTGTCAAGAGATTGCACGGACTCGTGCGCAATCTTTCAAAACGCTTTCAGTCAATGTTGGGACTTCAATCTGGCCTGGATATTTCCTCCGCCAAATTTAATACCAAGAATCCTAGCACACCTGAACAAGGCGACCGGAACATACCTTCTCGCAGTCCCAAGGTGGCCGAGGGCGTTCTGGCGACCAGACCTAATACGCCGATCATTAGCGCCACCACTCAAAATAGCAAACCTGGAATCGGTACTAATCGACACATCCACCGGCAAACCTCCGCCCAAAAATCCAAGAACTGGAAATAGAAGTTTGGAAAATTGGGGGTGGGACGGCGTTTTGAGTAGATGGAATCCTGAGGAAAAGAATTTGCTTCTATCAGGGTGGCGAGCTTCGACGCTAAATACCTACAAGCCAGCTTGGGATAGATGGTGCCGCTGGGCATCAAATAACAATTTCCATCCTAACAAACCGTCTGCAAACCAGGTGGCCAGATACCTGGCGCAGTTGTTTATCGAAGAGAAATTGTCATACAATACTATACTAGTACATAAGTCAGCGATAGCAACATTCTGTAACCCAACAGCTGAGGAAAGTCTCAGCTCTAATTTTTTGGTAAAACATACCCTTAAAGCAATAGCCATGGCAAAGCCTACTCTCCCAAAATCTCCAATCTGGAATCCACAGATTGTTAAAGATTGGCTCTGTAAAAATAGCCCTAAACTAAACTCCTTATACGAGATATCGTGTAGAGTGGCAACACTATTGCTGCTCTCGTCAGGACGAAGAGTACACGACCTGACGTTACTAAACATCTCGGATGGAAACCTGCAGGATGAAGGCACTTCTATTATATTACATCCGTCTTTTGGATCAAAGACTGACACCCGGTTACACCAGCAATCCAGCTGGAAACTTTTAGAATCACCGGAGCTTAATATAAACCCAGTCTTTTGGACAAGAAAACTAGTAGAATTGTCCAAGGATCGAAGGTCGGAAGTGGATAACCTTAATAACCTATTTATAAGTACGAGGGGCCCCGTAAAAGCGGCTACAAGAACCATAATAGGAGGATGGGTAAAGAGCACGCTGAAAATGGCAGGAGTGGAAGCTACCCCCGGCAGTACACGCTCAGCGGTCGCATCCCTCAATTGGTTAGAAAACTACCCAATTGATAATATCTTAGAGAGAGGAAATTGGAAAAGTGAAAATACCTTCAGGAAATATTACCAAAGAGAGTTGCTTAATCACACCGTCTCAAAAGACTCCTCTCTAGCAAGCCTGTTTCAACCAGTTAACATCAAATAAAGGCATCACCCGGTCACCAGGAGATAACAGACAGATCTCTCATGATGGACTCCAGAAATCAATTCAGAACACATAATATCGGAGTTTTACCTACCATTAAAACTCTTATTATGTTTCTATTGATTTCTGGAGTCCAGGTAAGACCTACCTGGTGCATCATGAGCTTTATGAACAACCCAAATCCATGGATGACCGGATACCAAATCAGCGGAAACGGACAAAGCGACCATAGAGTAGGACACTGACCCAGGAATAGACAGTAGAAACCGCGATAACGGAAAAGAAAATGAACGCTTCTCTCATGATGGACTCCAGAAATCAATAGAAACATAATAAGAGTTTTAATGGTAGGTAAAACTCCGATATTTTATTTAAAGTATCTTCGTAAGTAAAAATATTTATTGTTGTATTTTCAACAGTTCAGTATTTTTTTAAAAGTTTTTTATTTTTATTTATATATATTATAATAATCATCATATATTATAATAATCATACCTCTGTGATAGTTTTATCCATAGAAACTTACCTCTAGACAGGTTGAACTTATTAAATCTGTATGAATAAAAATATAAACACTTTGTTCCTTCAAAATCTTATATCTCATAAAGTTTTTCACCGATTGCTTTAAATTTAAAAACAACGTTGCATTTGAATACGCGCATATTATTATCTATCTATATAAATATTATATGGTTATAGCAGTGTTTGCAATATACTTGTGGGCCGGATGTTTACCTGGAAGAAGGCCTTGAGTTGCGGAGTGTCGGTACCCTGGGCCTCCAGGAGCAGCTGCCTCAGCAGGTCCGCAGGCTGCAGCTGCTGCACGATGTGCGCCCCGGACCCCGTGAGCACCACCCAGCGGATGGGCCCGCACATGTGCTGAGACGCAACTGACGGAGAACCTAATCACACACTCTTATTAAGTATCAATGACTGATTGATCAATGCTCTGATTGACCTGGTTCTGCATTGAATATTTTTAAACTAAATAGAAAATGGAAGATTTTGAAATAAATTTTGAATCTCGAACTATACATTTTATATCATGTATTTATTAAGCTGGTGTTTATGTTGTAGACCTCGATATTATTATGAAACTTAATAAGAAATAACAATTTCATTAATGTATTCGACAGTCATGTTGTGGTAATATCTATCTATTTTTAATTTAAGTTTAAATCAGTAAATAATACATTTCTTAAAATCCATCGTAACACGTGTTTCGATGCACCCGCATCATTTTCAATAACGGTGTTTAAAAATCAAAGAGTATCAAAACATGTGTCACAATGGATTTTAAAAAATGGCCAAGCAAAACTTAAATTAAAAATGGATAGATAGCCACAAAGTGACTGCCGAATCAATTAATAAATGTTAAATTTCAATTGGTAAATATGTAACGATGTTTCCTAAAATCTATTGTGTAGTGTGTTTTGATGCATTCCACATCATTTTCAAATACCGTTGTGGTGTATACGGTATTTGAAAATGATGGCAAATGCATCGAAACACACTACACAATAAATTTTAACAAATAGCATGACATATTTAACAATTGAAATTTAACCTTCATTGATTGATTCAGTTTATTTGAAACAGTAGTATTTACCAAGTGTGCATTTAAATTTAAATTTAAATTAAGTAATTATGATAGATCTCATGCTATAGTCTTTTGTCTTCTACATAAATAAAAGATAAGAACATATTTCTTTCTTTGACTTGTTTGAAATGACAAACCAGTTAGGATGCGCTTACAACAATAATTATTTCACAGTTTGTGCACTTACTGGCATTCTGCAAGGCGGGTGACAGGTTGGTAACTGGCGGCGGGACAGCCCTACGGAGCGCCCAGCAGGGCCCGTCCAGCGGCAGCATGGAGGCCTCCTCGCGGGCCCCCGTTCCCACGCCCTGCCCGCGGGGCCCCGCCCCCATGGCCCCACTCAAGCACAGCAGCAAGTCGCTGTCCGTAGGCGCTGACGATATCATCAGGGCAGTTCCTGGGCGGAAAATGAAGGACAAAGCTGTACAGATCCTCAAATAGTTTTTTTTTTAAATGGAAAGGAAAAAAATTGAAATGGTATGTCTTTAGGTTAGAACATAACTACATTTACTGGGGAAAGTTATTGCAAAATATGGCCTGTGGAGAGGCTATTTTGAAAAAAAATAATCAAAACAATAGATTTTGCACATTGAACATAACTGAAAAACCTATCTAACGATTTTTATTAAAATACATATTTGTAACAGCATTTCAATAATCTTAATAAACCGATTCTGCGTTCCTGTCACTAGTGTATTAATGTAAATGAGTAAAGCTTGATTGTATTAATAAAGAGATCCTTAATCTTAAGACAAGAATCAGAGAATCGTAACCCCCTCCCCTACCAAGCAAATGAACTTCAAAAGACCAGAAAAATTCTGAAAATAAATTCAAGTGCAATTCCATACCTCCCTAATAATTTCAAAATGTCCAGGCAAGTTTTACACTTATTGCTACGTATTAAGGACATTCAACCCGTGAACATTTTATATTTACTAACAGTTTTTTCTGATATTCCTAATGCAAATATTCATGACAAATGAATACAAACCATTATTATATATAGCTGTGTGCACTTGCTTGGGTCTCATCATGGGAGCGTTTGCAGCGAAACCGGGAGGCAACCGCACGTGAAGAAGTGTGAGGCACCAGGGGCGCTGGCATACCGGGCCATTTTGCGTCATTCTAGAAAGCAAAGCAAATCATAAGACATTGAAATGTACGTACCATTCTCACCTAAACATTAAACATAAATACATAAATGACGAGGAGCTCAACAAGCTACTTTCCAGCGTGACCATCGCTCAGGGAGGCGTCCTGCCCTTGGTTATTGTTATCTTGTTATTATTTTATCTTGGTTATTTTCCAGCTCAAGAAGATTGAAAAAAAGACGTGACAATATGTTGGCTCATCTTTTCCCCACCCTAGACTCCGCTTACTCGACAATGCAAGATTGATTTTATTTTGATTTTATTATAAGCTTTGTAAGAAATTCATAAAATTCATGAATTTTTTACAAAGCTTATAATTGCAGCTTTTATAAGAAAATACTTTTTATTTTTCCTCCTTTTAAATTGCCTACGTCTCCGTGGTGTAATGGTTAACATGTTTAGCTACCATGCTGGAAGTCCCTGGTTGATTCCCAAGGGGGGGTGAAAATAAATATTGGTGATTTTACACTCCAATATTTATTTAATATTACCCTGGACTGGTCCCTGAAGCGCAGGAGTGATCACCTTGCCTTCATGTGAGTAACGATAAAGATAATACTGCGTCAATACTATGCAGTGCCCTATGCACCATTGGATCCAGATAAGGATTAGAAGAAGAAGAAGACTTTTCATATTGAAAATGTGGAAATTCTAAGAGAGGACACTTTCTTATAAATTGTAAAAATATAAACAGACTTATATATAAAAAACACAATAAGGATAATTCTCAGTAGATTTAAACAGCAACTGCATAGGTAGATATTTAAATTTGACTTACTGTACACATCCGGCTGAGAAATACAGCCGAACGCCGCATTGTGTAATGGCCACCAAATTCAAATAGTGTGATTCGCGCTCTTCGATGGGTGATATTGCTATTATCGGTCGAAAGTTTGCTCCTTCCAAAGTTCTAAAAATACAAAACAATTATAAAAAAAAGAGTAAATTTATTTTAGTTACACTTCATTCAAATTTAATCCAAAAATGTAAATATTCATTTTTCACTTTTTTAAATATCTGGATTGCCCATACAATATTTTTTTTCAAATATCCTTTTGAATTCCAGTCAAATTGCGTCTTTAAGAGGGTAAAAATCAATTACGTGAGTAATTTGGAATGTCACATAGATTTTATTTGATTAGTAGTAGATTTTATATTATATACTAGTGAAAGTAAGCAATCTCAATAGATTAAATATATTAAAAGCATTGTGAACTTTGTGCTATGGTAATATAACATTGTTCACTTTGTGTAATACCACTTAAAAATTAAGTGGTATTACACAAAGTGAATGATGAGTTATAAGGAGGTCTTAATTTCAAAAGAATTTAAAAGGAGCTTTTAAATTGTCCACCTCCGTAGTGTAATTGTCAGCACGCTCAGCTACCATACTGGAGGTTCTGGGTTCGATTCCCAGGGAGGGTCAAATAAATACAAGTGATTTTTTCACTCCAATATTTATTTAATATTACCCTGGACTGGTACCTGAAGCGGAGGGCTGATCACCTTTCCTTCATGTGTTAATGATCAAGATAACACTGCGTTTATATGATGCAGTGCCCTATGCACCAAGGTGCGGATAAAGGTTTGAATGAATGAAAATAAAAAGGATTTTGAATATCAAATACTACCATTCATATCAAATATCTTCAACCTTTAGGAGTAATTGAAAGGAATACTTTACCATGCATTCAGATAGGATAAACTTACTTGACAATTTCTGTAGCTAGATGAACTATTTTAGACTGCGATAACTTGACTATTTTCTTAATAGAGTCTCCATCTGCCCCGAGATCATACATTTCTATGGACCCCTTTTCAGTCAAGGTATAAAGAATATGGCGAGGGTTGTCCACTTCGATACGAATGATCGGATCATCTTCGTACAAAGCGACATTTAGGAATGATGGCACCAAAAAGGAAAGTGTACCCGTTGAATGGTTTACTTTCTTGCAGTGTTTTCCAAACCAGCCTAATTGTGCCTGAAAAGAGATTTTTTTGCTATAAAAGTACTGCATGATTAGAATGCAAAATAAGTATTTTGTGATTCATGTTCCTCATGGACTTATGCCTTTTTTAATTACCTAGATCTAAATCTAGCTACGGCTCATGCAACACTGCTTGTCATGGCCATACTTAGGTTTCAAATTTAAAATTTTTATAGCCTATACCTACTTGGGAATGGATTTACTCTTTATGTTTTAAGTTACTTTAATTTCATGTAATTCATGAGTGAAAATTCTAAGTAAAAGCACTCGCTACTATAAACAATGACAACAAAAACTTCAAATTGATGATGCAAAAATATTGAGATAAACATATTAAATATTATACATTTAATTTATTTAAGTTTCATTTGACTTAACAGTGTGGAAAAATTAAAAATGAAAGAAATACAAATATATTTTAGCATAGCAAAACAGTATTCAACAATTTGACGGTTTTTATAGAAGTGAACAGCTTAGGGAATCTTCAGTGTTAACAGCGTTAAAAAAACCTTTTTACGCTGTTTATAGCTGTTTCAACACCAACTAATTTTTCCAGCAGTGAATGAACTAGTGGCAATAAATTAAACAGTGTGGATTGTTACCCTGATGTCTTTGTATTATATTGGTTTATCCAATTTCAGTAATAAGTGATAATTTAAATTATATAAATCACGAAGCATGTATATCAAACCTGGTATGTTATTTCATACAGGCAACCGTCTTTGCCACCCATGAAGATACGCCCGTTGCTAGTAGATTGGATAAAATTCATGGAAACACCGTCGGTTTTAAGGACAAACACCGGTTCAGGTACAAGATGCATTTCTTCCAGGGCCCCCAGCGGCCCATTAGCTTGAGAATTAGAAAAGGTTACACCTGGAATAAACAAAATACATCTATGAAAAAGCGGTTCATAATTGAAAGTTATTCAAAGGGTTCCTTCATATTTTTTACAAAAATGGTAGTAATGTCAGTATATAACCTCTCACTGAGATTTTTGTCTGCTGGTTTCGAGAAGTACCCATCTCTTCGTCAGGATAATCACTACAACAGCATGCAAACAATACTACATGTCACTACCATAGCACTATTCATACACATAGTACTATACACTATTGTTTGCATGCTGTTGTAGTGATGACCGGTAAACAAAAAATCTCGGTGAGTGGTTATATACTAATATTGCTAATATTTTTGTAAAAATTTTTTTAAGTAAAAATGACTAACCATAAAATAAATGCTATAAATATTAATAATATTGAGAGTAATATAAAGGTAGTTTTTAATTTATGTTTTACTTGGTAAATATCACTAATTTCTTAAAATTTATTGTGACACGTGTTTCGATACATTCTGCACCATTTTCAAACACTGTAAAACGATGCGGAATGCATCAAATAAAAAGTACTAGCATGAAATACATGTAATTTTACACCTAACATCTTAGTGCGTAGTAACATCTATTAGATGCGTAGAATAAACATATTTAAAAAAGATAATGTATTTTATAATGAAAATGTAACTTTGTTTTAAAATCACTATAAATATTTTATTATAACTTAATTATAATGTGTACCGGTTAGCTTCGAAACCGGTAAACATAATAATTAAGTTATAATAAAATATTTATAGTGATTTTAAAACAAAGTTACATTTTAATTATAAAATGGAAAATCACAATGTTAGTGTTTCAAATATAAATTATTTAATGTATTTTACCTAAAACAACTATTTCCATGGTTGTGGTTAAAATAAGTAAATATTTGACAAAGTTTTGAAAGACCCCTGGCTTCGGTTTGATCAGCCCCACGCTCACTATGGCTTCTCCCAGACCATCGAAATACGCCACATCCGTTCCATGTTCGTATGCCCACACGTATATATCGCTGTCAATGGTCAACCATGCTCTGTTGATTTCCGGAAAAAGACCTAAAGTGTATTGACATTCCAGATCTGTTAGTCAACGTTAAGGACAAATTTTAAACATTGAAAAAAAAGCATATTAATAAAGTCATAAATTGGTCTTTATACATATAAATATGCAATCAAATAGCTGCATAAATTAAACGCATAAATAAGAACGGTAAAACAAATTTATGAGGCGAATGTAATTGGAAAAAGGAGCAGAGGAAGACCGAGAAAAACTTGGCACGATCAAGTATGCCAAATACTTGAAAGTGGTCAGGTTAGGAGTCGAAACAATCAGCGGGTATGTATGAGGAGATGCATGAACGTGGAAGAGGCGAAGAATGTTTGCAAGGGCAGAGTGGTGTGGCGTTCTATTCTCTCTGCCTACCCATGCGGGCGTGATGGTTAGTTAATTAGTTAAATAGCTGCAGAGTGGAGAAAAGTTATTTCATAAAGAAAAATGTAATATTAAACATTACAAATTTAATACAGTGTCTTGTATTATACTCTCTTGATTGCCAATATCTTACACTGAATGTGAAAAACTTGAGTAAATATAAACATCATAGTTTAAAGATACTCATAATGCAAAAAAACTTAAAATCCAAATTGAATGATACGAGGGATATAATCCAAAACCAGATAAGACTGAGACAGGTGCAACTTGTGGAGTAATGGAGGTGGTTTTTTGTTTTTTTTTTTCTTTTTTACTTTTTTGCACCCTGCTTATAAATGCAAGGTCATGCTACGGGTAAGGGATTCTTACACTTTTACTATAGTGCTTTCCAGTAGGCATTGTGTGGGAGAAAAAAAATAAGGGTAGAGCAGCGTTCAGCCGCTCCACTCCACTACACATAAGCTCCGTAAATATTGGTCATAGTTGTTCTACAATTCCCGGCTCCAACGTTTATCCTCCTTCATTGTAGTTTTTCATCTCCACAACTATACTTTCCAGGTAGTCCATGTACAACTTTGTGACAACTCCGCTTCTTAGCATCTCCTGCGGGTTCAGGGAGTCGTTGTTGTGTTGTGAGCATTACACTCCAGTTGGAGAATCCACCTGTTTCGCTCAAACATTGGGCAAGATCTCAGTACGTGTTCTGCAGACTGAGCAGTGGTGCCATCACAAGGAGGTGGTTAGATGGAAGAGAAAGAAGAAGAAACAGACATCCACACTTTCAAGTACTGAGTTGGTGGAAGATGATCAGTAATAACTCACTAGTACTTTCTTTGACATTGGTTAATTTTACATAAGAATTACTATGTAGTTCTAAGTGAGTGACTGGTTTCTAGGAGAGACAAATCTAGAACCCGATTACCAGACTATTGCGGCTATGTTGTTGTCGCCAATGTGTCACCAACATACCAACAATCCTTACACACACCTAGAAAGAGTGAGTGAAGAAAAAATTGCAAAATATGTGATGCATTTCAAATGCTGTGGCTGCCGCCTTCAGGGATGACCCGCCAGGAGTCAGAAGGATAGCTGGGAATCCGATTGCAGGAGGTATTATAGTCTGAAGATACAACAGACAAACCTATCCTAAGCCAAGAAGATGAAGACTGGAAGAGGGGTAAAGGGCACAATACTTTAATATAGTTTGATTATTCTTCTTATTTTGCTAGGTGTATGCCTTGTGGGTTGTTTTTAAGAGGGATTAGCCTCCTGCGATGTCGATTCCTAGCTGTCGATCCATCTCTTTGGTGGTCTACATTGGGATTGGTTGTACAGTGCAATGTGGGGGAGTCTGGATGGTTCCATTCTCCTCAAATGCATATACCATTGTCTCCTTCGTTGCCTTCCCAACCTAACGACATCTTCGATCTCGCATATTTCCCTTATCCTGGCGTTTCTTATTCATTTCTCGTAGACTCTTGCCAGATATGCTTCTTAGAAGCTCTTCTAAGTTAAAAAATAAACTTTTTCTTCTAATAATAAATAAATATTTTATTGTTTATTATTGAAATGCTTTATTTTTGAAATGCTTAATTTCTGACACTCTAAGCGCGTTTTGATTATTGCATCAGTTAAAAGTGTTAATTTTGTCTTTAAAAAAATCCTGAATTCTTACAATACAAGCTAATACAATTTTCAAGTAAGCCAGAACCTCTTACAGAATTCAAGTCTCTAAATATAATTGTGAATTGATGAAAAGGATACGTCCAAAATGCTCCATGACTTCTGGAGGGAGAGGAACCTTTCCGATAGTTCTCAACTGTGCCGGGCCCATACCAGAAAGGTTTTGGTAGTCAAAATCGTTTAGTCCACTCACTGTCGGAGTGTTCACGGTCCCCACTCCAGTCATCTGAAACAGAATTGAATATTTTTTAAAAACGTCTTAGAAATAGGAGCGGAGGAAGACCAAGAAAAACTTTGCACGATCAAGTATTTAAAATACTTCAAAGCGGTCAGGTTGCGAGTCGGAATAATCGAAGGGTACGTATGGAAACATGCACAAATGGTGGAAGAGGCGAAGATTGTTTGCAAAGAAAGAATGGTGTGAAGTTCTTTTCTCTGCTTGCAGCAAGCGGCGTGATGGTTAATAATAAAAATAGTAGTAATAATTTTGGATAACTTATATGCCACCATTTTCATACAATAGTACCTCAAGAGCGCTTAGTTAGTTAGTTTTCATTCTTTGTATCTATACTTATATAATATACGGTGTATACAGATGCCATGGGTATGTAAGGGAAGTCTTTAAAACATTATAAATCAAGTCTTAAAAATAACCCGCATAGCCTCTATATTTAGAGGCTTGTCTGCAGGTAGGATAGCAAGGATAGGGAAGGTAAATGTGAAAAATACATCACAAACACCCAGACCAATTGTAAATACGTATTTCTTGAATTTACTTTGCACTTGGTGGGAATCGAACCCGGGACCGTGAGTGGAATATCTTCTCCAACTCGAAAACTCACTCGTTTAAAATCAAACTTTTACAGTTGTATCCTTGAGATTCTTCTACGGAACCTCTACATTCCGCAGAACACAGTTAAGCAACTATTGGTCTAGAAAATGTTGTCTCGGGCTGCCTTAATGGCCCCATAACCATAATTCTTATAAAAAGTATGATGAAATAAAGCAAAAAAATGTATTATAAATAGGCTTGCCAGATGTCCCGGTTTTCAGACAATTCCGATACCCCGGCCGGTGCTTACTTCACGATTTAGATATTTATTTACACTCCAGGTTTAGGTTCTTACTCAGTAACCACTTATAGCATTGACAATAAACTGCCCTCTAAAACACCCTAAAAATCTACCAAGAAGTGTACGTGAATACTCGCAACGCTGGGGGCATTCCGGTGCCCCGCTTGAACATTTCAGAAATCTGGCAAGCCTAATTATAAAGAGTATTTTATTTATTGTAAATCTTACCCTCCCATATCCAACCTGCATATTATACAAATAATAATTTACATAAAATCCTCGATAACTCAAAATCTAAAATTGATTTATTACAAAAAAGTGGTGTTTATGAAATTTCGTGTGGAGATTGTGATAAAAAATATATTGGCCAAACTTCGAGAAATTTAAAGATTAGAATTAAAGAACATCATAGCGGTCTTGTTAGTAATTATTTTTCGGAATTTGCAAATCATATAATAGATACTAATCACTCATTTCACTCTCATAAATTAAAATTATTACACCTTGTTCCATATAAAGGCCAAATTATGAATTATCTTGAAAATTTAGAAATCCAAAAAAACCTGAATTCTAATAATAATTTATTAAATAATATATTGTTTCAAAATTCTTCACCATTGCTTTCCATTTTTCCTTTGTTTTCAAACTCCGTCCCTTGACTAACCCCTTCCCCTTACTTTCCCCTCTCCTTATTTATAGAACAATTTTATATTTTAGTTATTATACAGACCTGAATGATGTAAGTTAAACTTCTGAAACATGTAGTCTATAATAAAACTCAAGTGGTAAAAAACTAAGTGTTTTCTTTAATCATTGTAATTATAAAGAGACTGGAAAGATGTAAAAATATTCTTACCTCCACGAAGGAGAACGTGGAATCATCGCACACTATCCTCATGTCGAGGGCGCGCCCCGCTATTTCCAGAAACTCCATTTGTAGATTGGTGTTGTCGTGTGCGCCGCTTCTGTCGGCATTCACATTATGGGTTTTATAGACAGACATGATATACAATAAGCATCTGAAATGATCAAAAGTCCAATGAAGGGCAAAGAACGCGCTCAATCTCTAGAACTCAATCCAGCAGTCACATTAATTTTGTTACAAAAATAGAAATATTTGTGTTTTTATTATTAACACAAATATTTCAATTTCATTTATTGTTTCGGCATTAACTTTGTGGTAAGACATGTTACAATGATTAAAGAAAACACTTCGTTTTTTACCACTTGAGATTTATTACAGACTACATGTTTCAGAAGTTAAACTTCCATCATTCAGGTCTGTATAATAACTCAGTTATTATACAGACCTGAATGATGGAAGTTTAACTTCTGAAACATGTAGTCTATAATAAAACTCAAGTGGTAAAAAACGAAGTGTTTTCTTTAATCATTTCAATTTCATACTATTTCTGTGAGCCTAAGCGCCTCATGATTAGAAATAGGTATCAAATTGTGGTAGAGTGGTTTCGAACCGAGAAACTCTGAGTCCGCGACACTAACCACGGGACCACAGCCCGACACAAAATTTAAATACAAACAAATGACAGGTGGAAAATTAAGATGACAAAATGCTGTATAATAAATTATTTCAAAGTACAACTACTTTCTTGACAGGCAAACAGGGCAAGAATGTTGACGTTGTTACCATGAGTCGATATTTCATACACCGGTTTTTGATTAGGTTTCAAAGGTTATGTTATGTTTACACGGCCGCTTACTACACCAAAATCATTAAAAAGGGGTAAGGTGTAAAATTTTATTGTGAAAATTGTTATAAACGCACCAAAATTATAAGATGATCAGTTTGAAATCAACATTTTAATCTTGAAAAAACACCCGCCAGATCTGTCACTTTTTGAACGGACCTCACGCGGCATCAAAAAAAAAAGAAGATTAACGACAAAATTTAACCATAGAAATAATAAGATTACTATTTTCCTTCTTCCAAGATGGAAAAGTACCTACCTAGTAATGCCTTAACTAATTTTCCCTAATATAGTTTTGTAAATTTCTTCAAATTCTTTGAACATATTTGCTATGGCGTTTTTTTTTCAATAAAAAGTGATCAAACTCACATTACTAAAAAGAAACTTGGCAAACAGGAATAGTTATATCTGTAAAAAGGTAAAACTGGCTATAACACTCTTCTAGGGTGAAAAATCCTTAAAGGAAGAAATACCTACTTACGTAAATTAAAACAATTTTTTGATCTTCCTCTCCTTCCCTTACCCTCTAGGCTACCGATCACAACCAATCTTTCCAGGATATCTTCGTTGCCATGCGCAACGTGTCCATAGAACTGGAGAATCCTTCGAGTATAGACTCTTATATGCTGGGGTAATTTTATAACATAGTGGAAAAACCACCACGAAAATGACAATTTTTCAAATAAGTGATGTGATAACTCCTCTAGCTTTTTTTTTCTGCATAAATGAACCAATGAATTTGCCTAAATTTGTCATAGACGCTACAGTTAACTCTGTTTTAATATATTAATGAAGCTAGTATTTTTTTTTGGTAAAAGTCTTTGGGTTATAGTGTAAACATTTTTCTGTTTTGATCCTAAAAAGAACATTCCCAAGGAGGACCAACTAATTATGTTTATGATATTGATATGCTATACAATCAGAATAAATAAAAACCTCAACCTTTCTAACAAAATTCAGGAGTAAGTCATCCCACAGATGGCCCCGACAATAGGGACTATAATAAATATCACTATTTTATCTTGCAGATTTTTTCCACTCATAGAAAATCAAGCATTGCAGTTTTGATGCATTTATTCGAAAAAAGCAGTCATTTTTCTGCTAGAGTAATAAACATAGGCTGGAATAATGGTGAAAAGTTAACTATACTACGTAGCGTTGATAACTTTAACATTACTTCCAACATGATATCTTGAAGCTGACCATTAATGACTATTGTTGGGAACTTAACACTGGTATCGTTTTTTTTCTCTTTTCGAAATTAATTTTTTTATGACGTAGAAATAAATTTATTTTAAAAGTTATCTACTGTGCGCAGTTAAAATGTTAACTTCCATATGTAATTGACGCGCAGACAGTGACATAGTGAGAAGGATGGGATTAAAAACTAAAATTTATGTATTAATTTTAAATCAAACACAGATTTTTTGAGTCTACTAAGTTGTATTTTATTAACAAAAAACACATAAAAAATTATATTGTGACAATTGTTTCGCCTTGTTAGGGCATTATCAAACGAATCGGCATTATCATTCGTTTGATAATGCCCTAACAAGGCGAAACAATTGTCACAATATAATTTTTTATGTGTTTTTTGTTAATAAAATACAACTTAGTAGACTCAAAAAATCTGTGTTTGATTTAAAATTAATACATAAATTAAAATGGAGTTCTACAAATTAAACGCCAAGTCAATAAATAAAAACTAAAACTTCACCTCATAATAATAATTTTAAAATGTTTAGTTTAATTTTAAATTATAACAAAGCAATTTTTTTATTGACTCTTACTTTTTTCATAATTTTAGTATGTTAATTACTACTCAACACACCATTCTAATGGGCAGGACCCCATTTATCTGTAATCTTAGCCTGCTCGTAATATTCTACTGTCGGTTGGTGCCTGGTAAAAAGGACTTGTCTTGAGTCATATCAGGATTCCCTGTTGTTGTCAATGTACACATTGTTTGCAACAAATGCTTAAAAGCATCTTTTACATACTGTTGGTATAGAGCAGGAGACGCTTATAAGTGTTCTAATTGCTTACTTTTGGTAGAGCGTGAGAGATGCCAAAAAAAATGTACAGATGGAAATTGGATTTGTGGTTACTTGTGATTAGTATATGTACTGAGAGTCAGGTGGCTGACTTGAGTATAATTAGCGCCAGGGTTGATGAAAACACCGCCCGACAATAATATGTTAAGAATGTATCATTTAACCATCTTCATGACTTCCACAAAGCCATTGTTGATAACCCCAAAAGTAATTTAAATATGTACATATATATTAAACAGGAAATAAAAAATAAACAGGTGCCAGTGAAAAAATAAATTATATATCACAAATTTAAAATAATTAAGTCATCATCACAAAAATTAAAACAAGATATAGGCCACAGCTTATGGAATAAGGAATATAATGTGTTTTTTTATTTATTATATTGCTTTTAATGCTTTTACAAAGCAGAATGATAGTAATACAACCACAGCTCCACCGACAGATCCTACTATCAACTTTTGTTTATTTATAATCTTTTTTGGTGCTTTATCTTCAGCCTAAAAAACAAAAACATATTCTTGAGGTATAGCATTATGGATAAGATTAATTTAGTCATGTCAGTTATCAAGTGATTGGCAATTTAATATTCTTTACACTAATAACAATTTAAAGATCTGATGTTGTTATCTAACTGTGCCATTGTTTCATATTTTTTGTCAATCTTGCAAAACCTTCTCAAAGCATCTTATTTTTTTTTTAAATCTTGAACTATTAACCCAAGACTACGGGACATGTTTCGAAATATCTTAATACGGGACTATCATAAAATTTACTATGCTAAGAAAACTCACAATTTACCAAAAACATTTACTAAAAACATTAAAAAAAGAGTGCAACATGTTCATTGAAAACTTTATATAAATACGAGCATAAAATATCAGTAAAAATATTAAGATACATGCTAGTTATCACAACATTCTTTACACGTGTTGCCTCGGAGCTCCCCACAAATTAAATGCCCGTCGTAATTTTACAAATGCTCCGTAATCTAGGGTTAGCCAATCAAACAGATAAGGATTTTTTTTAAATATTTTTATGTTTAAATACAAGTATTTACATTTAAATATATGTATGGTCTTGCAATAATTGGTTAAATAGGCTATCACAATGCACAGAAAAGTGACACTATGTAATCCTATTTGGTAACTGCATTGATTACAAAATTATTAATTGATCAACGTAAAATGACTTTTTTAGATAAAATTGACAATTTCTCAAACATGTTATATGAGGCAAAAATATAAATGTCTTTAAATAAAATAAAACCAAGTAACTTATTATTAGAATTGAATCAAGATTATATATAAAACTGACCTGAGATAAATTAGAGGAAAGAATAAAACTCATTGCATCTAATTCATCATTGATTTTGTCAATAACGTCTAACATAACCGATGTGGCATAAAGGTCTGGTAACAGCAAGACATCTTGAGCTTGTTTATCCTTTTTTAATGATAAGTGGTTTGTTAGAATCGCAAATCTTATTCTATAAAGTTGTTTAGTAGCATTGGACAAGAGTTTATTAGCTTCTGACTGATCGTATTGTGGATTACTGAAATAAACACAAAAAAGGTATATAATTTATATTTGAAGCACTAACTTTGTGATTTTCCATTTTATAATTAAAATGTAATTTAGTTTTAAATCACTAAGAAGTGATTTTAAAACAAGGTTACATTTTGATTACAAAAAAGGTAGACGCAAGGTTGATGGATACAGCAGATGAGGTCGATATTGATGAAGAGGAGTCGGTGCCTGTACCTTCATTTTCAGAAGCATGCATACAAATATTGAAAACTTTTTACTTGCATATTTAATAACTGATGCCAAAGAATTTTTATTTGCAAAGCCGAAAATATACTGTGGATTTATGGAAATAAAACAGTTAAAAATACAATTGTCAATCACAAATTTAGACAAAAAACTTTAATCTTTTTTTTGTTCTTTTTAAAAATAAATACATTTATTTACTTCTCACACTTGCATTTATTTAGAATTTTAACCTACCAACGGTTATGCAGATAAGAACAGTATTTTTACTCGATCGTATATCATTGTGTATTAACTTGTTTTTCCTGCATTCATAGTTTATTTCAATAGGTCCCTTAAAAAACGATTGATAGATGTTTTACTGTATTCTGATGCACTATTTGGGTGCAGATAAGAAAAATAAAGAATGTCATTTCCAATTGTTTTGTATTATCTCCTGTACATTAGACAGAATATCGTCCAATAGACCCGCACCCAGAGACATTTATGGAAGAGAAATGGCGGGTAAAGTAAGCTTTTCTTATAGCAAAATTTGAAAGACAACTAAAAAGTTATTTCACTAGGCTTTTTTTCGTTTCATAATGATAATGACCAAGATATCCTGCATTACTGAGAATTGAATGTGAGGATAGGTAAAGTACAAACCCTTTCTTCGTGGAGTTCTTGTGGAAAACAGATAAAATATTTTTTCGTAAAGCCGATGAATCAATGCCAAATATAATGAGATCTTCATCTGTTAGTAATTCTAAATCTTGTTTTCCGATATCATATTTCCTATAAACAAGAATAAGTTTCATTAAAAAATTATAGGTAATATATTTTATAATATAAATAATAATTCTTTAAAGTACCTGAACACTGGAATATACAACTCGGCGCCTAGTCCTCCTAAAATCAACCCTACTGAATTCGAAAATCCACATTCGGTATTTCTCATTTCCTGTGTATCAAACCAAGCCATGATGATATTTTAGAGAATAATAAAAGTGAATAGAAAACAAATGAACAAACTTCGTCAAAACATAAACAGACTCTCAATGTACCGTAAATAAATACGCAACCTGTAAACCACTTTTTGAATTTGACGTTTCCTCTCCGATCACGGCTATTTTTTTTCTAGATTTCATAGACAATTCATAAATTGACAGAGACAAGAACTGGTAGGCATAAGTTGGTACCTACTTATTTATTTTTGATTGCATTTTACGATAGCCACCAGAAGCGGATTTTTGGTTGTTTCTTATTCCGATATGAGTTATTTTCATCCAGGAAGAATAAATAATCTCTGAAAATGAATGATTAAAAAAAATATATAAATTTATTTTACATTATTTATACATTCAGTTGCAAAATTCGCTTACCGAATAACGGCATTCTATTGTGGGGCCAGATGCCTTAAGCTTTTTAAAATATGGGGCCTTTTAGTATTTAAAAGTATACATATATGGCAATTTCTCACTCGTACAATATTTTTTGGGGACACCCAAGAAAATGGGGGCCCAAAGCCAAGCTTATGTAGCTTATACGTAAATCATGTACTGTAGATAATTCCCTGCACTAAATAAACATAATATATTCTGAATCGGTATTGGTCATTTTTAAATTAAAAACCCTCGTATAAAAATATATTTGTAATTTTCAGCCTTATTGGGGTAAAATTACTCTTGTTCTACGAAAGGTGTTTTTGTTTCTTTTCATATTTTTACCGAATAACATTGTTTTTGCTATAACTAGTACTAAAAAAATATATTTAATGTGCTCACAACTGATTTTGTGTTTACTTCAAAAGATCTTTCATGCAATGTTTGCAATTTATATTAAATAATCATGTTCGCGATATAAGTACAAAAATTATCTGACTTTTGCAATTCATTCGATAGTCAAACTGCTGATTACCAAACCAAACCAAACGAAACACAAAAATTATTTCAAACGTTTATATATGCATATATATATATATATATATATATATATATATATATATATATATATATATATATATATATATATATATATATATATATATATATATATATATATATATATATATATATATATATATATATATATATATATATATATATATATATATATATATATATATATATATATATATATATTTATATATATATATATATATTTATATATATATATATATATATATATATATATATATATATATATATATATATATATATATATATATATATATATATATATATATATATATATATATATATATATATATATATATATATATATATATATATATATATATATATATATATAATCGTAGTTTTCTAACCAACAATTTGAATAGATTTTCTTTTTAAGCGCTAATTGAATCGTTAATTTATTTTTTAATAAATTACTACATGATATTTTATCACATGTAATAAAACTACAGTTTTTTTGATAAAAAATAAAGTAATATATTAGAATAAATAATAACACTAGTCAGTCAGAATTTATACATTCACAAATTATCCGCTATAGCTTTGACAGCTTCCCATGTTTCCTTTGCGGTTGGTATAATTTGAGATCCCGGTAGTAAAAATCCGTACGGTCCCTGTGAATCTCTCATTTTAACGGCGTAGGAATACTTGATTCCGGCTCTTCCTTTGGCCCAGTCATGGGCTGTTCCGGTAATTGGCTCCACGAGGTCTGATAGAGAGCCAATTTGATATTTAGTTCCGGATACGGCGGACAATGCATTTAGAGCCAGCGTTCCCATTTCGACCAAATCTGCTTTGTCCGCAAATTGTTCCCGAGAATGTGTTGTTGGCATCACCCACATTTGTGCGTATGATTGCAATGACAGATATGCCTGCAACAACGGGTTCGTATATTAATCACACGTTACTATTAAGGTTGTTATTATGTATTAATATGAATATACCCACGTAACATTCTTGGTCACGATACCGGGTGAAATGGTCACAGAGCCTATTTCAATGCTCTTCGACCATATTAGTCGCCATCGCGACCAGAAATGTTACGTAAGTAGCCTTTCTTACTTTAAATTGATCTCTATTTTCCATTAGAAAGCTGGACACTGCCATTGTTTCCGGTTCGGAAAAGGGACGAGGACCAGCATAATAGTCACTACAAGGGTCATTCGAAGAGCCTTTTTCTCCCCAGTGATAATCCCAATTTCTGTTTGTGTCTACTCCGGTACATTCTGTATTTCCCCAATTCCACGGATACCTGAAATAAATTCTCAAGTATAAATATTGTAAGGAAAACAAATATCTACTTATTATCATATAATAAAATATATAATTGTACAAAAAAAGGAATAAACTATAATTATATATATTTTACTACATTATTACGACAAAGTTCATAAATAAGTATATTCACTGAGCATCATAACAAGTAGCAAAGTGAATCTCACAATAAAAATAATTTTAATTTTCTAACCAACTATTGAAATAACTGTCTTCATTGGAATGCTTGGAGCGAGTTTTTCTCCAAAAACGATCTTTCACATGAGAATGCTCGTAGCCGTCTGGATTTCCTACCGGGAGAATATACCAATCTGCTATTTTCAAGAGCTCCATATCACCTCCTAAAATGTGAATAAATAGTTTTCAAATTAGGTGTCCTTCGGCCTAACAATTACAAAAAGGACATATGACATAATACGTATGACAAAGATATAAACATATACGTATAATTACCATTTTCATTTTCCCCTTCAACAAGTGTGTGAAGAAACCATGACGCAACTGCTGGAGTAATCCATTCTCTTGCGTGCATCCCTCCGTCTATCCAAACTGCGGGTTTCATTTTGGATTTTAATTTCCATTTCTTTTTTTCTGCATAAGTATTATGCATCTCACTTGGTGGATAGGTTACCTTTTTAGAATAAATATTTTTACAAGAGTGAATAATGCTGTGTCTGATAAAATAAATAATATTAATATTGTTTACAATCTTTTCATTAATATTGTAACACTCGAGAGATTAATATTTAACACCCTAGTATAGAACATTTAGAACTCCTGATATGTTCGCCATCTCTGATGTTATTTAGACTTTCGTAATGTGTTGTACAAAGTACAGGATTTACGCATAAACTACACAAGCTATTACGTAAATTCTAACTATAAGTCGCAGCATTATTAGTCCCAATGCTGCACTTCCGGGACGTTCCATACCCTTCACGCAATTTTTTAAAATTCATTATTTCAAATAGCTTAGGGCCTTATACAATTTAAATCCGGCCCAGATCGTGCATTACCAAAGGCACATCCTGCTTTTTTACATATTCTAGCACACACATGTCGTTTTTTTAACTAATAATTTCTACTGAAACATTTTTTTAAATATTTACCTTATCCTAACAATTAGTTTGTTGAGAATGAATGACAAAAGGAATTAAGACGACACTATTAGGACATCATTTAAGCACTGATTCTTGTAAAAATGAAGAAGTACATACCTTTGCAGCCATTATGGGCAGTCCTTCATAAGTTCTACCGAGAGGAATAAGGTCTACAATATCAGGATACTTCAGCGATAAATATTCCATATAACGAAGAATATCTGCGTATCTGTGGTACCTACGCCACGTCATAGGGTGACCTTTAACTTTTTCCAACTCCAAACGTTGAGTTTTAGATAATTTTGGATTTTCATATGCGATGGCTTTCTGAAAGTATCAAACTAAACAATTTAGAAAAAAACCATACAAAAATCAAATGACAGGCGTAACCAGGTTAAAATCTTTTTCTTCGTGTGTCCTCCCGACTTTGACGATCAGTTGGGAGAAACCTTGTATGTCCTGGGCAGCACGAAAGAGCTCCTCCATACCTCTCACCCCGGTCCATTCTTGAATGTTCCGAAGCCAGGAAAGCTGCCTTCTTCCAACCCCTCTGCGACCCTCAATTTTCCTATGACCAGTTGTAGGATGGCATACTTTTCACCTCTTATTATGTGACCAAAATACGAAGTTTTACAGAGCTTGATTGTTGACAATTCTCTTTGTACATTTGCTCTACGCAGTACTTCAACGCTATTAATAATGTCAGTCCAGGATATTTTCAACATCCTTCGGTAGATCCACATTTCAAAATTTAACATTTGAACATTTTTAATTTGTTGCCGACGGATGTTAGAGGTCAAAATAAAATATAGAACAAAGCAAAATAAAGATATTTAAACATTTAAAATTACTGCCGGTACGTGGAATATTGTGGATGAGTATCATTGTTGAACAACAAACTAGACAAAAATATCGAAATCCTTTAGTACACAACCATGATACACGATTTACACACAACGAAGGTTTGATAGTCCCAATAATTAACAATAAATATGGGAGTCGAACACTGCAATATATATATCGTTTTTTATTTGTTGCCGACGGATGTTAGAGGTCAAAATTAAATATGGAACAAAGGCAAAATAAAGGAATGGGTAAATGATCAAGAGTTAATTTTATGAAAATTGTAAAATGTTTATATTCTTAATTTTTCTCCCTTTTTTGTGTGTTTATCAGGTTAAAATCGTTAAAAACAATAAAAAAGTATTAAAAAAGAACTCCACCGACAAGACACGAGGTGGCTTAGTGGGTCTCTCGAAAAATGTTCTAAAACTGGAAAAATTGTGTTTTAAATAAATGTATACAAAAAAAGCAGGCACCTCAGTGGTTGGCGCGCTACGTGCAGCGCAGTCAAGGGATAACTGGAGAAGAGTCATTGCTTCTGCAAGGGTCACAACCCTCAGCAATGAGGATTAAGACGGAGAAGAAGAAGAAGAATACAAAAAAAAGCCTCCAAGCGGTTAATGATATCGACTTTGAGGGTCCATGGCTCGACACCATAAAGTAAAACTCACCACGCATAGCATTTGATCATTCTTTGTCTGAGCTTCCGATTTAGGTATATTATCGTTTAACAGTTAAAATAAAAGTTTATTATAAATATAAATACCTGAAGATCCCAAATGACGACTTCATATTTCATGCCTTGAGAATCAAAGTGGTCTTTTATATCGCTCAGTAAACCCGGAGGGACCATCAGGTCAGCTGATCTGTTCATGGACGGATTGGTCCACCACATGAGGCCGGAGCCTTGAGTGTCTTCCTGCATATCTCTCAGATCTTCCACTTTCCACGCAGTGTCTGGGTACATTCGCAGGAGTTGGAACCCTTTATAACTTTTGCGACGTCCTTTCTTTTCTTTCTGTATGCCTGAAACTAGCGTTATTAATACAAATTAATTCATAATGCAATACATGAATACCCATAGTATTTTTTTTTGGACACACTCAAAATGTTGTAATACCTACCCATAGTAATTTATATTATGAATATATAAGTGTTTTAAAAGATACAGAAGGATTATTTATATTTTTTATTCTTTTATTAATGGCTGTAGCCAATTTGTACAAAAATATATATATATTATATGTAATGAAATGTCGTATAAAATAATACGATAAAATGATATGTTTTCTCTTTTTAAGTATATTAAACAAGGATGAACATATAAAACAAGGAATTATACATTAGCCTGAAATATTGTTTGAAAAAAACACCCCCCTAGGTCCAGTTATGATTTATAAGCGTGTCTCTGTGTCCATTACTACTGACCCTTATCCTCACCATATGGTGTATAGGGCACTGCATCAAATTGACGCAATGTTTATTCAATCGTTGATTGTATAAAAGCAAGATAATCAGGCCCGCGCTTCAGGTACTATTCCAGGGTAATAATAAATAAATATTAGAGTAAAAAAACACATATTTAGTTTCTACCCCCTCCCCCTAGATATCGAACCACTACAATACGAAGGTAAACAAAATATTTATTAATAAAATACTGTCAATAAGCCAGCGATAATTCGAATACACCAGTTATCAAAAAATCGAATATCTTAAAATCGAAGAAATGTTCTGATTAAAAATAAGTCACGTCTCTAACACTTTAGTTCTCGAACCAAAATATTGAAAAATAAGGGAAAATGATTTTCATTATCAGCAATCTTTAGAGGTAAAAGTATATAATGATTTAGACCAAAAAGGTAGACGAGGGTAGGCTGAAAACTAATGCTTGTAGAAAGCGAACGCATTGCTTCAAAAAGTAATCAGGCAATGAAAAAACTAAAATAAATAGTAATCAATAAGTTTCCACAACTTTTCAGATACTTTATTAACATATTATTTCAACTGAATGTATATTCAAACACGCAATACGATGTGGAATTTATGGGGGTAATGAATGTGGAATAATATGCTATTGTACGAGAAATAATATGCTATTGCACGCCGCGAATACCTAAGCGACTTATACGAAGACAAGGGCTGCTCGACGGCTGAAGAGGACTTCCGAAATAGGCGAGAATGGAGAAAGAGATGTCATCTGTTGCTACAGACCAATCCGCAGGATTGAGACCAGAGAGAGAGTTCGAGACAGATGGACCGAATTAGAACAGTAGTTTAAACCTTTCGTTGACTCTACTTGACCCGTTTTCCTGATTTTGGAAAATATATCAAATTTATTTATTTTAAAACTCATTGACACATACATAATAGTGTAAGTTCATAATAACAAAAAACGATTCTATGTTCAAAGCATATTATTCATATGCATATTTCTCAAATAAATTTTCACAGGTGTGGCATAAAGGTAGGTACTTGCTATTCAAAGCCAGATATGGAGAGCAATTTTAAAAGCGACAAACACTAATTTTTAAATAAGAACGATTTTCAAATAAGGAAAATGATTTGAATGCAGAGAATTCTATATTCCAGACACGTTTTGCTAACATTGTTTGAAAGCTGTTCATTGTTTGTATTTTTTTACGTGACACGGACAAATGGACACAAATATTTTGTGACAATAAGATGTGGCGTTATTTTTCACGGATGCTTTAAAGAAAATAAATGGAAACAAAATAACACAATCAATCATCAATTTATTAGCAACTGATTGAGTAGGTTATTTAATATTCTTTACTTATTATTTTTTGACATCTTCCCCAAGAAACCATTCATTTACAGGACTTCCATAGTCTTCTTCATCTTGGATGAGATGTCAAAAAATAATATGAAAAATAACTCCTATATTTGAAGAATAATCCAGATTTGTGAACAAGTATTTGGACACACTCAAAATGTTGTATTCTTGGCTTGTTGACAAGAAAACCAGCTTAATAAATATGAAATATCTATTTAAGAAATAAATTCCTCTGAAATATATGTAAATAATATATACGTGTATATATTTTGGTATATTTTATGACTATTAAATATACTCTGTAGGCCAGACATTCAGGCCCGTATGATTCTAGTAGGCAGCTCTGTGGGCCACAATGTCTGTGGGCCCGGCACAGGTATAACTTTAATCGTTGATTTCTCTATCACCCAAGTATATTCTACCAAAAATATTTCAGATAAATACAGTTAATCTTAATTAACATGGTCATATGAATTGCCAGACTGAGTGTCCCAATATTAGGGAACCAAAATATTTATTTTAATGGTAGAAAAACGTCGCATTTTTTTGATCAGAGTAGCTGATCAGTTATGAGAAAAAATGGTCAGAGTGGAAAGGGTTAAGGTAAGAATGCAAGGCTGAGATAAGCATTATCGATGAGAATGGTGTGTTGAGATCCAAGTCGACTTGGGACTTTAAGAACTTGCTCCAAACTATTAGCGAGCTGGTATTGTATTATTATCTTACCAAAACTTGGCGAGTTCTGTAATGTACTGTCTTCTTCTTCGGTGCTAAGCATGGTGTCGAACCAAGACGGTGCAGGGGGTTGTGTGGCAGGAACCATGTGAACAGAAGGGGTGAATGGTTTCTTGGGACGGACGGTAGTGGTTTCCGAGCCGAACATGCTCTCGAACCAGCCACCGGAAGATGCCTCAGTTTGTCCAACGTTTTCAACTTCACCAGGGTCATTGTCGGAGAAAAAGTCAAACCAGCCTGTGAACAAAATGAAATAAAGAAATAAATGCACAGACCGACATGATTTTCTTTGTTCTTGATACAGTTTAGTAATGGTGTTTTTAATGGTGTAATGGTGTCTTTGTTCTGATACAGTTTAGTAATGGTGTCTTAAAACTGATCTACACATCATTCAATTTATATTAACCACCCTTCTTCTCCGTCTTATTCCTTATTGCTGAGGGTTGTGACCCTTGCAGAAACAATTACTCTTCTCCAGTTATCCCTTGACTGCGCTGCACGTAGCGCGCCAACCACTGAGGTGCCTGCTGTTGCCTTAATTTGATCGGTCCATTGTGTGGGGATCTTCCTCTCCCTCCCTTTCCCTCCAGCCGATCACAACTAGTCGTTCCAGGCTATCCAACGTGTCCAAAGAACTGGAGAATCCGTCGGGTACAGACATTGGCCAGAGTCAAGCCATCCGAGCGTAGTTCCTGGCGAATGGACCAATTGGACCACCATACCTTCGGGTTATTTTCAGGCACATTTTTTATAAACAAGCAAAAAAATCGCAACGTTTGTTGTCACAAAATATTGTAACGTATGAAACCTGACAAAAAAGTGTCAGTGTATCCGGTACGCATTAAATATTTTTGAAACAGATATCTTTTCTCGTGCGCGTGGGTCATACGGGTTAGCGCGGAACGGTGAAGAAAAACCGCGCGTATCACGTACGTTCGTATGTGTAGGGTGGTTAAATGTAATTCTTATTCCTGAACAGTAGTTTCATGTTTGACCTATTTACATTTGTATATTTTTGTCCGCCTCCGTAGTGTAATGGTCAGCATGCTCGCCTACCGTTCTGGAGGTCCCGGGTTCGATTCCCAGGGGGGTTTAATAAATATAAGTGATTTTTTCACTCTAATATTTATTCAATATTACACTGGACTGGTACCTGAAGTGGAGGGCTGATCGCCTTTCCTTCATGTGTAATCGATCGAGATAACACTGCGTTTATATGAATCAGTGCCCTATGCACCATCGGGGTGCGGTAAGGGATTTATTATTATGTTTTCTTTAGGAGTATATTTCAAAAAGCTTTTGAATGGATAATTTACTAACTTTATTCCTATATTTTTTTTGAAAAAAGCATTTATAATCATTATGAAATATTTAGTTATAGGTGTAAAAAATTAAGATATTCTTTTTATTATTTCTCTGTTAGTGCTACATAACCCGTAAAAATTAATTATAATTCAGTCCTGCGGGTAAAAAATTAATAATAAATAATAATTCGGCATTTCACTAGTCCGTATTACATTTACGGGTAAAGTACTTAATAATAATTATAACATGCTATTTTCCACATAGTTTAACATGGTGAGTATAGGTGTCCCAAGAGATTAGAAAAATACACAGAGAAAATAGAGATTCCAATTAAATCGCGTCGACTGACTGCAGTTCTCTGAAATCGGTGTTGCATGGCAATTAAAAGCAAACGATGTTAACCTGACGATTTCATAAAGCACAATCGATAAGTGCATGTGCGAATACATCAAATCAAATATATGAAATCAAAAGTTAAAAAAAAAAAGAACATTCTTTTCATCTGCTCAAACATTTTTATCGATCGTAAAACTAATGTAATTGATCTTTGGGTGAAAAATATGAAAAATGAATTGGATTTCCATCAATATTAATGTAATATGTATCTACATACGCATAGCCTCTATATACCATATGTAATAAGAACTTCCGTAGTGTAATGGTCAGCATGCTCGGCTACCGTTCTGGAGGTCCCGGGTTCGATTCCCAAGGGGGGTAAAATAAATATAAGTGATTTTTCCACTGTATTTATTCAATATTACCATGGACTGGTACCTGAAGCGGAGGGCTGATCACCTTTTCTTCATGTGTAAACGATCAAGATAACACTGCGTTTATATGACACAGTGCCTTATGCACCATTGGGGTGCGGATAAGGGTTAAAAAAAAAGATCTTCTGAAAAGTCACGAGGGAAATAAAAAATAATGTGTAATATGGAACTGGTAATATAATAATATAAAGCTTTGAATATCATACATTTTCGTATGGACCAGTGATCGCCACCGTTAGCTCGCCGAGGCTTTTCCGGTAGCTCGTGTAGGATATTAAATTTGAGATGTAAATTTTATTATTACGTTGATTTTAAGTCACACCTATTTTCAATTATTTTTTGTTTTTAAATAAATATTTAATGTACGCATTTTATGTTATATTGTTAATCTGATGTTCTAATTTATTTGCGCAAATAAATTCAAGAAAGATTTATTTTCAATTGGTCTGGGTGTTTGTGATGTATTTTTCACATCAATCTTCCTTATCCTACCTGCCTCTAAAAGTAGAGGCTTTGCGGGTTATTCCTATTTTCATTTTTTTTGTTGATAAAGATTAATGTAGATCTGGGTATGAAATAGTTTTTTTTTCTACGTTTAATAAGATTTATTTTCAATTAATCTGGGTATTTGTAATGTATTTTTCACATTTACCTTCCCTATCTTTAATACTTACTTGCAGACAAGCCTCTAAAACTAGATACTAATCCTTTAAAAAAAATATTTGATTAGTGATTGGGTTTCCTCGTTACCGATATTACAATGAGGGTAATGAATATTATAATGAGGGTAACGACGAAATCTGATCACTGGTCAAATAAAATAAAAGTAGTGAAAACTAAATAAGTAGTTGTTGTTTTATTAAACAATACAAACATATTTGTTACACAGACAAAAGCAGTTGTTTATTGCTAGTTTTGTAATATTTGATCACAAGATTTAGTTTTTTTTAATACTTAATAAATTTCAGTAAAAACCATTATTAAATACGAGTACATGCTATTCACTGTACAAAATGTAATTTTGATGAAGACGATAAAAGAAAGTTCGTGATTTTCTGGACAATGGAATAATTTTTGTAGGACAGTGAACTACAATAATGTTTTAGGATATTACTTAATGGTTTTATTAAAAAATTGTGTTTTGAACGACGTGCAGATATTTTAAAGTACAGATCATAAACAGGAGTTGTAATATGAGGGTATTTATGTAAGGCATAATTCTGCCTACTAAAACTTTAAATAAAAATTGATTTTTGAGAATAAAATTAAGAAATGTGTTGAGATGGTTCGGGCGTGTGAATCTAATGAGTGAAGAAAGGATAGTAAAAAAAATGGAAGACCGAGGAAAACTTGGCATGATCAAGTATTTCTAATACTTGAAAATGGTTAGGTCAGGAGTCGGAATAATCGGCGTGTTTTGGGAGATGCATGAATGTGAAAGAGGGGAAGATTGAAAAGACAGATTTGAAAAGACAGATTGATGTGGCGTTGTGTTGTATTATCTCTGTCTACCCTTACGGGGAAGCAGAGTGATGGTTAGTTAGATAGTTATTTGGAGAATAATTTTAAATTATTTGTTCTTAGGGGTTAGGTTACCTGTTGAAGTCACAGTGGTAGTTTGTGGAGTTGTGGATGGTTGTGTTGTAAAGCGGTTGGTCCATGAAGTGGGTATCCTGTCGGGGGACTTATCAGGACAATCCTTTACATGTATCACTGTTCCTGCCGGAACAAAACTTCCGGGTTTGGCGTACACCGGTTGATGGCCTGACGTCACGGGACGCCGGATACTCACTGCGGGTTTTTTATGCACCGGCTTTTTCGTAGTTTTACGCGCGTATCGGGTGGATGTTATTACATTATTTGTAAGCGGACGCACTGTGGAAACATCAGTCACTTCGCTGGATTTCATCATGTCCAAATTGGTACTAAAACTGTCATTTGAATAATCGAGAAAAGTTGTCGTTTCTACATCGGAATCATCAATATTCTCTAAAATTTCTATATTTTCCTCGTTTAACGGAGTTGTCGAACTTGCAATTGTCTCTTGATTAATTTCCAAGGATTCGTATTTCGTTGGAGGGGGAATTTTCCATTTGTTCGGCTTGCTTCCAACATTTTGGTGATCTACCACGCGTTTGGCCTTTTTCTTCCTCGTTCCTCCGAGAAAGTCTTCGAGAACATCCAAGACACTATCGAGAGGATCGAAATATTCTTCGGAATCAAAACGTTCGACTCTTTTCTTCTTCCTCTTGGTGTTCCTGTTCTGGTCATCGGCTGGCTGAGCGAAGAATCCACCAGTTATAAAATGCACCACTGAATTCCAAAGGCCGTGAACTTGAGAACTCCTTCCGCGTGTTTCAAATTCATTTGGAGTATCTATTATTATAAATTTTCTAGTGGCTTGATCGTAAGAGAGTTTTGAGTATAGTTGGGCGTATTCATTTTTTTCTTCGCCTTTTGATATGTGTTGTAATTTATCAAAAGCTCTCGATATCAGACCTTCGCTGGAAAATTTTCTATGGATTACCCCATTGTGGAAACTGTTCCGATGCTCACCCGGGTATGGAGAACTGCATTTCACGTGTATAGTTAAGAATATCGCTAACGGGAGAAATGTCATGGTCGTTATTTATGGAGGCGAATGCACGTCGAATCGGTTCGAGGTTTGTACGGTCGTGTGAACATTGTCTCGCGAGCAGTGGCGTGTCACCGGCAGCGGCGAGCAGACTGTGCTGAGCGATGGCTGCACTCTTCGGTCTCTTCACGTGGAGTAGCCTTTCTATCCACCTCACCCCCCCTTGCCCTTACGTGCCGCTGTTAATAGGGTTCTAAGACCCCGACCATGACCCGATAATACGACGAGTTATGGACCGTGATGATCACCCGCAAAATGCTTTATTGACCCATATCTTCGCTTTTCACTCGTTGCATCTGCATTTGCAGAATTTGCCAGTAGAGCGTTTTGTTGCACATAAATATTGGCGATTATTTTTATCGTGATCAGTATTTTTTTACCGTTAATTTTTGCTTTTATTTATAGATGTACAGTTAAAACGAATATTACATTAACTGTGTAATAATTAAAATATTTTATTTAATGTTTTTAAAAATGCTTTGTGGCATATTTTATAAAATTGGATAAAATATAACGAAAACTTTGCGTTCAACCACTTTTATTTTTATCACTTTTCTCCAACCGGTTTCGACAAGAACCTTGTCATCTTCAGCAATGCATATGAACTATACCTAGTACATATTATATCTTCAAGGATGGAAAAGTGGTTAGAAACATTTTTTTTAATTTTACTTTATGAAAAAAATATTGTTAATAAAAACAGTTAAGCTAAGATATTCGATACCTGATAAATGTTGAAATATTTAGGTGTTCACATGCATGCTTAGAAAATCTACAATATATAAAACTGTACCTAACCGAAATTCTTCAAAAATGTCAGTTACAAAAGCTTGTCAGGAGAGCGACAGTAAATGAATACAATTATTATCAAAGTCCAATGTTTCTTGTGACACAAATATATTTTGAAACCTGAAAATATGCGAAGAAATAATTTTGAACCAACAACTAACCGTTGACAAATAATTAACTATCGTTATTTTGGTAGTTAATCATTAGAGTCTTCGGTCGAATTTTTTGTTCATTCCATACAAAAGTAATGTAAAATGCTTGTTGGTCGAACGCATTAGAGTTAGTGAAAGAGGCTTAAGTTTGTAAAATGTACTAAAATTAGTAATACAGTTATGTGTTCCATGTTCCAAAGAAGGTAATTACCATGCTGCCTGTCATTATTATGGTTTTATTATCTATTAATTTTCTTCCATCAAGTTTCAAAGTAAATTCTATTTCTGTTATTCAACATTGTTTTTGTAACGTGATAATTAGAATAAGATTTAGTATAAGTATATGGAGGTCCCGGGTTCGATTCCCAAGGGAGGTAAAATAAATATTGGTGATTTTTTCACTGTCATATTTATTCAATATTACCCTGGACTGGTACCTGAAGCGGAGGGCTGATCACCTTTCCTTCATGTGTAAACGATCAAGATAACACTGCGTTTATATGACGCAGTGCCCTATGCACCATTGGGGTGCGGATAAGGGTTTTATTATATTATTATTATAAGTATATGTATTTCAATCTCGATTTTCAATTTATTCAGTAAAAATTAACATACGCACTTCAAACTAAAATTTAAAGCGTATATACTAACACAAAAATTATAAAGTAAACAAGAACACTCTGGTTAAAGATGTTGAAGAAGAATCCAGTGTCGGAATTCCCCATCAGATACCTGGAATAGATCAATATCCGGTGTGATATTATTTAGCATAGCGGTCACAGGCATAATCATCGGCAGGTTGGTCCAGTACATAGGAATGGGAAACAATCTATGCCGACGCTGTCTTAGGTAATTATCGGGAACGTACAGACCAATGCTCCGGATAATTTCCGGATTATCGAATATACCGCGCAACAATTGATAAAAATGCATATATACGGATATACCCATATAAATTTATTAAGTGTGAATTCCAAGTTTACTTTTTTTATTTCCTAATATTTATTAAGTACCTACTAGAAATTACGTTTCCGTTCACCTCTTCTATAAAATCGTGATCTCTTTTGCGTCGTTTATTTTTTATCATATGTTATATTGGTGATACACGTCTACCAGTTTTTATTTTATTTAAGTCAACCTAATAAACTTCGCTTAAGCGAACTCATTTTTTATGAATTCCGTCTGAGAAACGTAAATGCGATTCACATTAAGCAAATTAACATTAATATACTGAAAAGGTTTACTAGTTTTTTTTTATATTTTTAATTTCTATTCAGCGTTTAAACCTAATTACATCTCTTACATTAGTATGATGTATGTTTATTAGCCACATCTGTTGAAATGCGCTTCTTCAGACGAATCTGTGTAGAAAATCATTGTATGACAGAATTAAAAACGAAGATATAAGAAAGAAATGTAAAGCTGAACAAGGGACAATCGAAAAAATTAAGAAGGGTCCTTTAGGGTGGTATGGACATACGGTACGAATGGACATATGGTACGAATGGATAGCGAGAGAATTACTAAGAAAATACATGTGGCGAATGTGAGCGGGAGAACAGAACGAGGACGGTCGAAAAATACTTGGCATGATCAGATCAATGAGAACCTATCAATCAATTAAATTTGTTGATGTCAAAAGTCTGCTTAATCGGAGGGCATGTATAAGACTAGATGTATGGATGTGAAGGAAGCGAGGAATGTATGTACTGACATACATCTGTACTGACAGAAGAGTGTGGCGTTTCATACTATCTGCCTACCCCTGTGGGAAAACGGCGTGATGGTAGTAGTAGTAGTAGTTGTAAAAAAGGTATTTTATTTAGGTATAATAATAAAATGCATTTAGTTGAGAAATTTCAGTTTTCTGTCTACTAAGAAACGTTTAGAGCGCGAGAAGAGAGTTTAATCTTAATATCTACATTTAATGGAAAGTCTATGTTACAATTAGGTTATAATTAAAGCGGTAGCTAAAGATGTCAACTCTCTTACCGTTATCCGCTTAATAACACGAACGTGTTTTATTCACAAAATGCATTTGAATTTTATTTTTATTTTTACTTTAAAAATACCTTAAGCAAAAGATCGGAAAGAATTTATTTTTCACTTCTCATAAAAAAAGAACGGCCTCAAAAGCTATTTTTTTACTAGTGGTTTTAACGTGTATTGATAAAGAAAACATTTGATGTCCGAATTTTCTTTTAACACAAGTCATCAAAACACGCTAAATGTCCAGCACCTCCTAAACTCTCCAAAAATCAATAATGCAATCATAAAGCACTTGGAAACATATATAACAAAGACATTTGAGTAAGTATAAGTCATCATTAAAAAAAAGTGTTTATTTACAGCATAATTAAAAAAAACTACCAGTTGTTTGTGGCATGAATCACTTAATTTTAGGTGTTTTGTCAAATAAAAAAAATAATCATTAAGCCATCAGAATACTAAACCGAGTGAATTCGATGGTGATTTTTTTCCTAAAACCTTGGCAGGTTTTAAAACATACGGATATGTAGTAAAATTTTATGAAAGGTTTTAGATGTCAAAATAATAATATGATAAATAACTCCTACAATTGGAGATAATCCAGGTTTGTGAACAAGTATTTGGACACATTAAAAATGTTGTTAATGAAAGGTTTTAATATGATATAAGGTCTTGTACACAGATTAAATTTTTTACGTAAATTAATATTTGAAAATATATCTTGAATGAGTAATAAAGCTAATTTACACCCACATGCATACATATAAAATGTAAATATGTATACCAATCAGTCCATTCGCCAGGAACTACGCTTGGATGGCTTGACTCTGGCCAATATCTGTACCCGACGGATTCTCCAGTTCTTTGGACACGTTGCGCGTGGCAATGAGGATAGCCTGGAACGACTAGTTGTGATCGATAGCCTGGAGGGAAAGAGAGGAAGAGGAAGAACCCCCCCCCCACACGATGGACCGATCAAATTAAGGCAGCAGCAGGCACCTCAGTGGTTGGAGCGCTACGTGCAGCGCAGTCAAGGGATAACTGGAGAAGAGTCATTGCTTCTGCAAGGGTCACAACCCTCAGCAATGAAGAATAAAACGGAGAAGAAGAATGTATACCAAAACGGAAAAACATTTCTACACATATACAGATATACTGCACATGGGAAATCAAGGAGGCGCTAATAAACCATCTAACATCTAACTAAAAGGGGGCATTGGACCAAAAAGTTTGAGAACCTGTAAAGTAGTTGTTTTGTATACGTGAGCAATCATTTCATGTTTAATTTTCTTCAAGTAATTACTAACTCCTTGGGCAGGTTGGCTTTCACTTCCTTTGATCCGCCATGCTTGTAATTCTCACAGAATTAGGTCACAATTTCTGATGGTTTATGCGTAAGCAAAGCTGACTTAATGGCAAAATTAATATAATAATAAAACCCTTATCCGAACCCAATGGTGCATAGGGCACTGCGTCATATAAACGCAGTGTTATCTTGATCGTTTACATGACTTACTTTACAAGATCGCAACAGGTACCAGTCCAGGGTAATATTGAATAAATATTAAAGTGAAGAAATCACTTATAGTTATTTTACCCTTCTTGGGAATCGAACCCGGGATCTCCAGAACGGTAGCCGAGCGTGCTGACCATTACACTACGAAGGCGGACATCCTTTTGGAAATCTCAGAAATGCCTTATATACAACTATTACTTAATAAAATATTATTACTAATAATTAACCTCTCCGTATCATTCATCGTACACTTTGTGTAAATACCACTTAAAAAAACACTACTTCGTGACTACCGGTTTCGGAATAATCATTCCATCATCAGGTCTAATGTAGATTGAAATGGAATTGTTACGGTCGGACATTTATACAGAAATACAATTTTGGAAGAGAAGGACGTCAAATGAATCACAATGGGAATATTTTTAAAAGTCGACTTGTAGTTAAATTTAATTGATTATTTATTATGGGTAAGTAATTGTTTTCCTTATATTTAATTTTTCGAAATTATCTGAAAAAAGACCAGTTTTATTTATATTTTTAAAAATATCCCCATTGTGATTCATTTGCCTTCTTTCTCTCTTTCAAAGTTTTATTTTTGTATAAATGTCAGACCGTAACAATTTCATTTTAATCTACATTTTAACTGATGATGGAATGATTATTCCAAAACCGGTGGTCACGAAGTATTGTTTTTTAAAGTGGTATTACATAAAGTGTACTATGAATGATAAGGAGTGTTATATTACCATACCATAAAGTTAAAAATGCTTTTAATATACAAAATATGATTAACCTTTCATTCGATCAAACAAGTTGATTTTTTGTGATGTCTGCGAATGTCGTGAGATGGAGAAATAACTCACATGTGATACTAGCATAAGAGAAGTAAGAACGTAAGCCAAAGAGTATAAATAGTGGCCCATAAAAATTATCTTTTAAAAAATATGTTTTTGCCTTGTAAAAATATAGTTCAAATTGTCGACACTACGTAGTTCAAAATTTTAACATTCTGTAGAATCAGTATTGAGTTCTCTATATAGCCCAATATACGATAAATCGCTTCATAATTTTCTTTAAACCCAGGTAACATTCGACGTAATTGAATTTTTTGCTTAAAATACCGTTTTTGTATTGAAAAAATTAGTTTTTCTAAAAAAAAATACATGGGTTCGAAGAGAAAAAAGATTATGGAAAGGTAATAGTTTAAAAATATATCCGCGTTCTGAATTTGAAGATTGGGAGTTCCTCCTCGTGGTAAACCAAGACTTCGTGTCGCGCAGTTAAATTTTTCGCAATTTATTACCATATCGCTGCAAATAACCGATAACATTATATATATGTACCCTACTTTCAAAATCCGCCAGATCCATATAAGTCGATTTTACAAAAAATGTAAAATTCTCCGGGTAAAATTTATGTTTAAAAGATTTATCTATCTTTCGATAAAATATTATGAAATATAGAATTTTCTCATTTTTTAAGAAAATTATTCAGTATTAATAAAAAAACACAAGATACAACCTTATAGACGTCATCTTATTTCATCAGAATTTGCCCATATGGGTCAGAAGGCAAGTTCCATGAGTATAAATATATATGTATGTGTGTATATATATATATATATATATATATATATATATATATATATATATATATATATATATATGTTTATATATATATATATATATATATATATATATATATATATATATATATATATATATATATGTATATTTATATATATTATTTTTTTTGTTTTTTTTTATGATTATTTTTTTTTAATTTTATTTATTTGGGATTTTTACAGCCACTACAAAACAATATACAACAACAATTAAAAAATCTACAGCCAATTAAAAAAATATATAATATGGCGGAATTTGAAATACAACGCTGTTTTTAAGCATTTTTAGCAGGGTTTTCCAGTATATAATTTTTTTAAACAATACACCCCACAATTGGCATTGCGATAGAGTTAATATTTTTAAATCTTATAAAATTGTATCTGGCGGATTTTGAAAATAGGCGACACATTATATAAAAAAAGAAATTTCAGTAATTTTCGAGGAATCAAAATAACTATAAACTATGAATAGTTTAGCCTGATTTATAGAGCATGAATTTTTATAGACCGTTACTGTCGTTTATGGACATTCAATTTGGGCTGAATAGGGGTCACGATTGGCGTCGCTGTATTTTACTAACCGGTCAATAAATAAAACAGAAAACTTCCTCATAATAATAATTAAATTCCTGGACCGAAATTCACTGTAATCGATTGAAATGTTTATTTTAAACATGTTGCTGTAGCTCAGTCAGTTTAAATGGAATAAAAATACAAATCGATAGGACACATTTCTAATATCGTAGTCGCACAGGAGAAAGTGACCAACTAACAAAACGTAAAATGTTCAGGAGGGCCAGTAAGTCACTTTTGCATGGCAAGAAAATAAACATCAATGCAGTTAGTTATTTTTAACAAGTCAATATATTATACTTCCAAGTTTAAAATCCTTAAGGATTTTTTCAGGGCAATATTAAGCTAGTAAGATATCAAATAGTCAATGATAACGTTTTTGTAAAAAAAATGCACTAGGTCACTTTCTCCTGTATGACTACGATATGTTCAATTTCACAATTCTTATTTCTTGACAGCTGTTAAAATATTGATTTAATACAATATTTTAGCAGCTGTCAAGAAACACGCTGTCCGCCATGAGCAACGATTAGTTTTGCGTGTATGTTATGACTTTTAACAGATGGCGCTACCATTGAGGTAAAAAATAACAGTTTTTATTGAAGGAATGCTTCTATCTGTCGTAAAAAAACCTTTTCGTAAAAAAATTCAAAGCAATTGGTGAAAATAACTTTCAAAGTGACTTTTATTGAACCTTTATTGAAATAAATAAAATATACATATATTTATTGTAGGTATGTTAACACTTAAAATAGCAGTATGATATTTATCAACAATTTTAAATGTCTACTTACGAGTACCTACAACAAATAATAATATAGCGAAAGTATTACATTCGTCTTCCATTGAAGGACCGTTACGGCGCGCGGTTCTAATGTTGGCCGGTATAAATTGAGTAAAACTTATTTTTTTCTATGACACCAAATGCCATTTTTGGTAGAATAGTAATAAAATGCAAATGCCTTCTTTGATAGCTGCAACATGCTGCAATAACGGTAGTACAGTAACACCTCGATATAATGGACCTCTATTTAACGAACTTCGGATATAACGGACTAAAGAAATCCGGTGAATTGTAAAAATATTAAAAACGTCCTCTTAATATTATACCATGTTTTATGTACTGTGATAATCACAAATTGTGTAGAATAAAATAACAACTAAGTATTTAATTTTTTTCCAAATAAATTTTATTTGACCAGCGAGCGGGTTTTGTCGTAACCGACATCATCAGACTGGTCTGAAGTCCACCCTTGGGAAACAAATGGCTTAAATTTATACCAGAGGCTATTTTAGGATTTTCACCTAGAAACGTAGATTTATGCATCACAAATTCAAATTGAGTATCACAGAGTTTATATTATATTATTAACCATATCCGCTCCCTAGGTGGAGCATATGGAGTCCACAAACTGTCTCCAGGCTTTTCTGTCGGCTGCCAGCTCCCTTGCATCCTCCCAAGTCAGATCCGCGTCCCGAAGTTCTGACGAGAACTGCCGACGAATTGAGATAAAACAAACAATCAAAATTTAATCAATTTAGTTTGAGTTTATAACGGTAAAGAAATGGCAAATTAGCTGTAATTTATATATTTGAATGGTTTTAAACAGTCAGTCACGAGAAATTTACAGATGACTGTCTAATTTTGTGTTTCGAGTAATAACAATATTAATTAAAAATAATAGTTTTCCGATGAAAGTGCGTAGATAACCGGATTTAAATTAACATTCAATAAGTTAAATCCTGAATGTTACTAGTGTAATATTTGATCTTTATGATACTGAATTTTAATGATGTTTGCTTTTAACGTATTAAATTATTAATCGTGAAGCCAAGAAAACAGGGCATCGATTACGTATGGAAGTTAAAGTTTTAATTTCGCATTGAAAAAAAAACAGATAAGGAAGATATTGTATCATGTTTGTTTGCATTATCAAAAAACAATATCACCGTAAATTGTATCAATCATATAATATCAGTTTTACATAACATTCCAATAAAACAATTAAATTATTTCATATATCAAGATTATAAGTTCATTTGAAGAATTACTATCTGCATGAATTACGGACAGTGATTAGGTGAAAATTTTCAAAAACAAATCTACACAAAACGAGGCCTACGAACATTTCATAGCCAATTGAGGTAACTAAATTTCGTGCCTGATAATTTATTATAGACTTTGAAAAAATGATATTTTACTTCTATAAATTGTGGTCCGGATTTGTATGTGTTTTTAGAAGTCGTAAAAATTACTATTTGAAAGTTTTTCTGAATCACTGGAAATGTTTTGTTTTATAATATACTCGTATATCAACTATTCAATGTATTTTTTTTAAATGTGTGATATCTATTTTGCTTTGGAGAAAGGGGGTAAAATCCATTTTGAACAACTTAACAGGAGTGCAGATTTTTAGACACTTTGTTAAAAAATCGAAACATTTTTAATTTAAGTATTACTTGGTAAAACTTAAATTCCACTATTTCAATCGGGTCTATTTTTTTCACAATTAATATTGTGTCTTGGAAGAATGCTTCCTCTTTTTTAAAATAGTCTGAAATGTTTTTAAAACAGTGGTATTTACCAAGCGAAACTGAAATTATAAATCAATATTTCCTTAAATTTGGAATACATACTTATGTTGTATCAAAACATGTTTTTTTCATGCGCCAATTTCTAATTTTCTAATTGACTTCAAATCCTCATTTTGCTATCACGGCTGAGTATTTTTAATTCACCAAGTTAAATGTAAGAATATAAGTTTTCCTCAAGTGACTCACAATACAAACAAATTTAAGCATTTGTGTCAGTTATGTTTTTTCTATATTTTTTTCAAATTACAGAAATTAACGATGTCTCCGCATAGAGGCCATTTATCCACTAAGTTATGGAGGATATTGACCATAATATTAGTAATATTGGCTGTGTCAATACACTCTTATCCCAGACTAGAGGAAGCAATCAATGCACCTAATGGAAAAGACGAGTCTTATAATATTAACATAAATAAGGTGAGGAACATAAAGAAAACGTTATAAAACATACAGAAAGATACTGCGAACGTGAAAATCTGCGTGTAAATTTACCAACCTTAATATTTTGTGGTTTAGGTTGGAACAAAGGCTCGTACATTCGCCATTGACTATGACGAAGACACGTTCAGAATGGATGGGGAGCCGTTCCGTTACGTGGCTGGCTCCATACATTACTTCAGGAGTCCTCATCAGCACTGGAGAGAGAAACTCAGGGCCCTGAGGGCCGCGGGACTGAATGCTGTTACAACGTGAGTAATTTTAATCCGACTATTATAGTTATTAAGAAAATACATACCTAAAAAACTAACTAACTAACCATCATGCCGCTTCCCCGCAGGAATAGGCAGAGATAATAGAACGCCACACCACTCTGTCTTTGCAAACATTCTTTGCCTCTTCCACGTTCATGCATCTCCTCATACATACCCGCCGATTGTTACGACTCCTAACCTGACCACTTTCAAGTATTTGGCATACCTGATCGTGCCATGTTTTTCTCGGTCTTCCTATGCTCCTTTTCCCAATTACATTCGCCTCGTAAATTTGTTTAACCGTTTTTTCTTCACTCGTTCGTTCTACATGTCGAAATCATCTCAACACATCTTTCTTAATTTTATCGATAATGCTTATCTCAGCTTTGCATTCCTTCTGCCAACTCCATGTTTTACTTCCATGCATTAGAGTTGGGACCAGGACTCCGTTGTGTACTGCCAGTTTAGATTCCGCTGATATGTTTTTACTTGCTATAACTGATTTCAGAGCACCATTCACTTTGTTCCCAGCATTCACTCTCCTTTCTATGTATTTATCAATCTTTCCACCCCTAGAAAACATACTACCCAAATACACGAAATCATCTACCTGTTCCAAAATCTCTCCGTCTCAAATCTATACCAGATGAAGATTTAACACGAGTTGATTGTTTTCAGATACGTGGAATGGAGTTTCCACGAGCCCGAGAGGGGTGAGTACCTGTGGACAGAAGATCATGATCTTGTGAGCTTCATTGAGATGGCTCAAGAAGAAGATCTTTACGTGATTTTACGGCCAGGTCCCTACATCTGTGCTGAGAGAGATATGGTAAGAATATATCGGTTAATTTTCATATATTTTAATAATTATAAATTTATTTGTGTCAAATACTGTATGCAATTTTGGAATTTTTATGTGTTTGTAGGGAGGTTTCCCATACTGGCTTTTATCTTACTATCCGACGATCAAATTGAGGAGCAGCGATGAGGGTAACTTATTTACAATTTATCTTGTCTTATGTAAAATGATTCATGAAACTTTCATGCATTGGGTCAGATATATTACTTTCTTCCGTTGGAATTTCAGATTACAAAGCCGAAGTGAGCAAATGGTTCGGGATTCTTATGGCTAAGATGGAGCCGTTGTTTTACGGTAATGGCGGTCCAATTATTATGGTTCAGGTATGATGAAATTCTCAGTATTATTAATATTTAAAGCATTTGCTTTCTGGTAAGTCATTTTTACTTATTTATATTTTTACAAAAAAGTTAATAATATTAGTAAATAACCACTCACCGAGATTTTTATGTCTACCGGTTTCGAGACGTTCCCGTCTCTTCGTCAGGACAATCACTACCACAGCATGCAAAAAATACCACCCTTCACCACCATAGCACCATTTACACACTCAAAACTACACAAAATGTTTAACACATGCGATTTTTGGTCGACCCGAAGACCAACATGCACCAAAGGTTTCAGCAACAGACATGCGTTACGAGAAGAGGTTAAAAACTTTTAAATTAATTATTTTTCACAATATAAGTGAATTATTGATATTTATTTCACGCTTAGATTTGTTTCAGTATTTTGTAAAAAGAAACTAAGATTAGCGTTGAAATAAGTATTTAAAGAATAACAATTTCATTGAAATTTCAACACAGGTTTACTTACATAAAGCTTACAATTGTTATTATTTGATGTCAGTTTGAAGAAGTGTGCTGTATTAGGAATCCAGGATATTTCAAACTTGTTTCCGTTTCCCATTAAAACTTTTTTTCTGTAGTTTACAATATACTTATAACCCTTATCCGCACCCAATGGTGCATAGGGCACTGCATCGAATTGACACAGGTTATCTTGATCATTACTTACATGAAGACAAGGTGATCACTCTTGCGCTTCAGGAAATAGTCCAGGGTAATATCAAATAAATATTACAGTGTAAAATCACTAATATTTATTTTCACTCCCCGTGGGAATCGAACCCGGGACCTCCAGCACGGTAGCTAAACACGCTGACCATAACACCACGGAGGCGTTTTTTTTTTTTTTTTTACAATATACAATTATACAAAATACACTTTTACTTAAGCATGAAAAATACCACAAAGGCATGGCCTGTGTGTGTATATATATTTAATTTTATGTTTAAAAAAAGGATTCTGGAAAAAAAAATGATTTTATTACTTTGTTATTAGATATTGAAAAGAAATAAATTAGTACCAATATTAAAATTCATTTTCTTAATAAAAATTAAATATGTAATTTAATCATTTGAACCTTTTTATCGTTACGATGTGTGCAATGGCACCCTGACAGTGTATAAAGTGTAGAATGACATGTCGTAAATTCCATATTGAAATACATGATATAAAGAAACACTTGTTTTATACCACTTATGTATAATACTCAAGTGTTTTCTTTAATCATTGTTACATGTCTTACCACAAATTTAATGCTGAAACAATAAATGAAATACATGATGCTGTTTCACTAATGCTTCTATATCTTATACTACGGGAAAATCAGTGAGGACACATAACTGTAAATTTGAAATCGTAAATAAGTGTATGATGAAATATAAATAAATATCTTCTCCGTGTCTATTTACGTATCCATATATATCTTTTTTAAAACTCCATAATATGTACACAAAGATTTAAATATATACACTCGAAATATTATTGTATTATTTTTTGAAAAGGTGGAAAATGAGTATGGGTCTCTGACGCCTTGCGATAGGCCGTATATGGCGTGGTTGGCTGAACTCATAAAAAGCTGGGTAAAGGACTCCGCTGTTCTCTTTACAACTGATGGTGCCAACAAAGGATTCTTAAGCTGCGGCTCCACTCCTGAAGCTTACGCTACAGTCGACTTTGGTCCTGGTAACTAAACCTTTAAATATGCTTGACTCATCTATAAGATCTTCTATTAGATCTCTTTAAAAGTTGCATAGTAAGTAAAAATAAAAATAACACGACAAGTAGAATTAAAACAGAAACGCAATCACTCGTCTATGATCTATCATCACACCTTCATTATTTTTCAATTTTTAGCATAGTGTGTCATTTTTTGCGAGGTCAACAATATGATTTCATGTGATATTGGCCCGGAATCAAAAACAGAGAAATGAACATGATAAACCTCCTCTTATAAAACTACTATCAAACAAACTTTTCTTTAAATAACGATAGTATGGAGAAAGTACAAGAAATAAAGAGTTATTCCCAATTTCTACTTAATATCTTTGGATTTTTTTTCTAAATACGAATCAGTTTATTAATTTGCCCAAAAAGACATTTGTTATTAGTGTTTTCGTGTATTTTCTACATACGGATATTCATCATTTGCTAATATTTGAAATACTTGATCAATGTGGACTTTTTGTAAACAACTATGACCATATTAGTATCAAACATTAACGTAATTTCTGAATACGAATCAGTTTATTAATTTGCCCAAAAAGACATTTGTTATTAGTGTTTTCGTGTATTTTCTACATACGGATATTCATCATTTGCTAATATTTGAAATACTTGATCAATGTGGACTTTTTGTAAACAACTATGACCATATTAGTATCAAACATTAACGTAATTTCTGAATACGAATCAGTTTATTAATTTGCCCCAAAAAGACATTTGTTATTAGTGTTTTCGTGTATTTTCTACATACGGATATTCATCATTTGCTAATATTTGAAATACTTGATCAATGTGGACTTTTTGTAAACAACTATGACCATATTAGTATCAAACATTAACGTAATTTCTGAATACGAATCAGTTTATTAATTTGCCCCAAAAAGACATTTGTTATTAGTGTTTTCGTGTATTTTCTACATACGGATATTCATCATTTGCTAATATTTGAAATACTTGATCAATGTGGACTTTTTGTAAACAACTATGACTATATTAGTATCAAACATTAACGTAATTTCTGAATACGAATCAGTTTATTAATTTGCCCCAAAAAGACATTTGTTATTAGTGTTTTCGTGTATTTTCTACATACAGATATTCCTCATTTGCTAATATTTGAAATACTTGATCAATGTGGACTTTTTGTAAATAAATATGACCATATTAGTATCAAACATTAACGTTATTTCTGAATACGAATCAGTTTATTAATTTGCCCCAAAAAGACATTTGTTATTAGTGTTTTCGTGTATTTCTACATACGGATATTCCCCATTTGCTAATATTTGAAATACTTGATCAATGTGGACTTTTTGTAATCGAATATAACCATATTATTATGAAACATTAACGTAATTTCTGAATACGAATCAGTTTATTAATTTGCCGAAAAAAACATTTACTAATACAATTAAGTATGTATTTTCAGATACGGATATTGCTTCTAGTTGGGAAGCGATGCGCGCGTATTCAGAAAGAGGTCCCCTGGTGAACTCCGAGTTCTGGCCGGGGTGGTTCACTCACTGGGGTGAGGAAATTGCCAGGGTAGATCCTGAGGATGTTGCCAATCACTTGGACAACATGCTGTCAGATAAGGCCAATGTCAACTTCTACATGTTCCATGGAGGATCTAACTTCGATTATACATCCGGTAACTAAATTTACACACATACATACATTATTAATTACAACATTTAGAGTGTGTCCAAAAATACTTGTTCACAAAATCTGGATTATCTCCAATTACAGGAGTTATTTTCATATTATTTTTTGACATCTCATCAAAGATGAAGAAGAATATGGAAGTCTGGGCATTTAAGTATTTGTACTCACTCAAAATGTTGTAAATAAATTACCTGGTCAAATTATAAGCTTAAATAATAAAAATGAAAAATTATATTTTTTGGCGTTTCTCGTGTGTGATAATGCAGGATTCGGACTTCACATACTAATAAAAGAGTTTCTGCTCAATAAAAAGCTTCTTTACATCTCACCAATAGATATCTCCAGTGAAGTTCTAGTGATTCAAGAATGATGTTTCAAAATTGGTACATATAAATAGAACTTCCAAGAATTTGAGTAGTGTGGTTGTCAATAATGGGTAGAATTGGTGAATGTTACACGCGTGTAAAGTGATAACTTAAACCAGCCTATGACGGTCATTAGCCCCGTAAATGCCCAGACTTCCATATTCTTATTCATCTTTGATGAGATGTCAAAAAATAACATTATTAATTACATTACATGTGATTCAACTGACTGAATATATTCAAGTACTCGTAGAATCTAATAGTAATCCTGAACATATTTTAAAATAATATATTTTAAAAGAAGATCCATGGCGATTGAATTCGAGAAAATGGATTCATTTCGTATGTTAGGTGTAATTTTGATAGATATGGAATTTTGACTGACAGACTTTTTATCAGACACCCTAATTTAACGTTCATTGATATATCATTTGTAGGGAGCGAGTGTTTTTGCCTAGAATTACATGAAATTATAGTAATTAACTTTAAACTATTTAAAATAGGCTATGAAACTTTTGAAGCCTGAGTAGGGACATGATAAACGGTGTTGCATAAGCCGTAGCCAGATTTCAGAGTCACTTGGACGTTAGGTAATTTAAAAAAAAAACATCTGTGGGGTGAATAGTCATATGTCTAAATATTATTTTTTTAAATAACTAACTAATATGTATGATTTCATCAATTGATTCGGCACCTTGTGGTAAAATCTATCCATTTTTAATCAATGTTTTACTTAGTGAATACCCCTATTTCTTAAAATTTACTGTGACACGTAATTTCGATGCATTCCGCGTCATTTTCAAACATTTTTCATATGGTGTTTGCACGTGTCACAGTAGATTTTAAGAAATAGTGGTATTTACTAAGTAAAACATTAATAATATGTTTGACTTTGAATGTGTGAAAGTAATAGCAAAAAGTGTTTATAATACAGTGTTGTTTTACCAGGAGCCATCATGAGTGGAAAATATTATCCACACATCACATCATACGATTACGATGCTCCGTTGACAGAGGCTGGGGACCCCACACCAAAATACGAAGCCATTCGGAATGTGCTCCTAAAGGTATGTAAATAAATAGATTCTCAATTATCTAACTGAAGTGAGATTTTTATTAAGAAAACGTGACGTTTTCTTCCTTCCATTTATTCTTGTATCCATGATCATACATAAATATGTACAATATTCTTCTTATGTAATACGCAGGGTTCTGAATGTGTGTGTGTGTTTTTTAACTGCGAACCTGTTTCATAATCGTTTTTATAATTTCAATAAAGTTAATTAATAAAAAAATATAATAATTTAATTATATTTTTTATTAATTATCTCATTTAATTAACTAATTAATCGCTTCTAATCCATGCATTTTTTTAAATAACGTGAATATTTTTTATTTTATTTTTACCCTTAATCAATACTACAGCTGTCCACTGCTTTTGCTATGTATGGTCCGCACCCTATTAACGATTATATATTTTTCAAGTCCTCTCATTATAACATATCGATCACTCCTTTCAAGAACGTCAATCAAAAAACTCGATTTTTCAGTAGAACGTTTTTAAAGTTTAAAAATATAATACAATGTATTAAAAATAAATATCAAGTCACTTATTGAACTTTTTACTGTGGAACAGATCTTTTTAGGTAAAAAATGAAGGTTTTTTCTCCATTTGGAAAATACTTAGTATATTTAAATAATTTTTTTATTTTATTTATTTCTTAAGTTAGCTTATATTAAAACTAATATAAACTATTAAATACATTTACATCATCTTTATATATTTACATTTCCTTACAGTAACTTAGACATTTATTTTTAAATTCTTTCAGACATTTTTCATTCTTCATACATTCAGGCATCTCATCATACATTTTTAAACCCTTATACATCAAGCAATTTTGCGATTCAGCTCTTTTCAATAATGGTAGTCTTATTTTATCCTTTTGTCTAGTAGCATATTCATGACAATTTTTGTTTAAGACAACTTTATCCTTAAAATATTTTGGTAATTTATCGTGAAAAAAATTATGTATAAATATCAACATATTAAATTTAAGTCTTCTTCTTACAGATAACCATTTTAGTTCATCTCTCATTTTTTTTACATTGCTATATTTATTTTTCTTAAGAACTATTCTCATCGCTTTATTTTGTATAATTTCTAGTTTATTTAAATTTCCTTCAAAAATTATTAATAAATAAATTATTAAACAATACCTTTTCTTCAAAATGCAAAAACAACACTTTCTGCCTTGTAACGGGTAAATATTAAGTTCAAAATATGCCGCTTTTGCTGGGATATGGTACATTTTCTGGGCATTCCGAAAACATGCACAACTGAAAATTGACAATTTTTGATTTATGACGTTCTTGAAAGGTGTGAGCGATATCTAAAAATAGGTATGAAGTATATCCCAACAGAAACAAGGAAGTTTAAAAAAGGTAGTATGTAGCCTGAGCATTTACAAGGTTGCTGACCTGTCATGGGCAGGTTTATGTGATTCTGTACACGATATTTACTCAGGCTTTTGTATCTTCTTTATGTAGGTATTTATGCTATTGGAACCTTCGACATGTGAGTTCGGGACTAGTATTTGGACAAAAATAATGTGTCTGGAATAGTCTGAAGTACTTTTATAACCCTGTGCATTAGAAAATCATCATATATTGTAGTTTCCTTCTTCAAAGAACTCACTGACAAGACACACAAGGTGGATTGGTGGGTGAAAAAAATGTTAATTATGTTTATAATTTTTTTGATGAATGTATACAGTATATGTATTTATATGTATGTATACATTACAGTTGATAAATAAATGTTTAATAAAACAAAGTTAATTTCTTGCTAAGATGCAGCATTGTTATCTTGCAGCATAATATGTCAATGCCAGACTACCCTCCGCCCGAGATGAAGCCGAAAGGTTCTCACGGACCTGTGACTCTGGCGCCCCTCTTGGCCCTGCTGAGCCCCGAGGGCCGAGCCCGCTTGGGCCGTGCCCCATCCACGTGGACAGACCCACCAACCATGGAAGCACTGTTCCAGCGAGCCGGCCTGACGCTGTACGAGACCGCCTTGCCGGAAAACCGCCCTGATCCTTCAGAACTCTTGGTCAACGGACTTAAAGACAGGGCTTTGGTTTATGTCGATGGGGTAAGTTGGATAACACCCAATAAATAACTGGTTCAGTTGTTCTTTCTGTGGTCTCAATTAGTCTGCAGCAGCTGATGACACCTCTTTCGCCATTCTGGTATATTATATGAGTGATTATTTTTCATGAAGGTCTTTGTTGGAGCTTTAAGCAGAACTGCGAGGCTCTACAGTCTGCCTATTATGTCACATCAGGGGAATTCACTTCAAATTCTGGTTGAGAGTCAAGGAAGAATCAATTTTGGCCCTAATATCAACGATTTCAAGGTGAGCAAAAAGAAGAAAAAAAGAGTTCGTTTTGGTAACTTCTCTGGTCCTACCTTACCGAGTCTTATCCAACCCTCATTTGATAGAACTTCATTAAGTTAAGGAAATCCTTTTAATTTTAAGGTAGCTTACATTTGACTGGTATTCTTCCTCAGGTTTTTGGGTTCGGGGTAGGCTTGGCCTATCTCGGGGCTAGGTTTCCCTTGTAGAGTTACAAACTTCCCTACTGCTGTCATTTTGGGCATAGAAACATGGCGGTGGATGTACATCATATTTTGTATTATACTCGTATGCCACGTATATAAGGACTTGGAAAGCATTAGTAAATTTCATCTTTGCTCGCAAATACTTAACCAGTACGGCTGTCCAAACTTAAAACACTGTAAGGGACATTTTTTTGTAGTACGTTTTTTTTGCATTTTTGGACTAAGTAGATTCTTAAAAGTCCAAAATTGCAAAAAAACTTACTACAAAAATAATTTCCCTTACTGTGTTTTAAGTTTGGACAGCCAAGTAGCTTCGCTAATTTACTGTGAAATTCTGGATTTGGTAAGTATAAAAATAGTAAAAAAAAACAATTTTCACCGAAAATATTTCATGATTTAAAAAAAATTTACTAACGTGTTTTACTTCTATCGATGCTTCCAGAAAAAAATCATACCTGAGTCTACGCACATACACACTATTTCTTTATTCTTGAAAGTTAAATAATTCAAAACATTTTTTTCCTCAATACAGGGTATTACTGGAAGAACCACATTTGATTCTAAAACTTTGGTTAACTGGACAGCGACCAGTTTTCCCTTGGAGAAAATAAATAGTGCTCTCGCACCGCCATTGAACCCCCAGAGCTCTCTGATAGACTATGACGGAAAGGACATATCTGTCAGGGGTTTCTTGAGTGGAGGTCCTGTGGTATACACTGCCAAATTTGTTCTTGAGGAGGGAGAAGTACTGGATACATATCTCGATCTTACGGGATGGGGGAAGGTGAGACAAACATCTTTAAATTAAAAATTAAATATCAAAATCAGAATAAAAGAACATCTTCTTCTTACCCTTATCCGCACCCAATGGTGCATAGGGCACTGCATCGTATAGAAGCAGTGTTATCTGGATCATTACATACACGAAGGAAAGGTGATCAGCCTTTCGCTTCAGGTACCAGTTCAGGGTCATATTAAATAAATATTAGACTGAAAAATCACTAATATTTATTTTGACCCTCTTGGGAATCGAACCCGGGACCTCCAGCACGGTAGCCTAGCGCACTAACCACTACACTATGGAGGTGAACAACATCTAAGGTTCCTTAATAATGATAACTTTTCTGAATTTGCTAATCACCTCATATCTGTAGACCATAATTTTAATAAATAAATGTTTAATGTTTTACATTTATATAGGATTTGGAAAAACCAAAATGTTTATTGTAAGTGGTTTACACATAACATTTTATTTTTATAGAATTTATTATTATAATTTTTTATATAACATTTTTCTATGTAAGTGGTTTATAACAACTTGTTAAATTAATGTGTCGAAATTGATGTGTTTTAGTAGTAAATAGTACCGTATATATCAAAATAAATAAATATATTAAATATCTTTGCATGACTTATTGAATTTTCTTCTCCATCCAAAATGCTATGAAAATAAATGATTTTGTTGATTTTTCTTCATTTCAATATCTTTTCAGGGGTTTGCATGGGTGAATGATAGACACTTGGGAAGGTACTGGCCATCTGAGGGACCTCAGGTGACTCTGTACACCCCTGGAGTGTACCTGAACCAGTATCCGGAAGAGAATACCATCGTCCTGCTTGAGTTCCAGAATGTTCCTTCCGATTCATCCATCAGATTCCTCGACCATCCTATTGGAGTTTAAAATACTCTACCTAGATCATTGTCAGACTGTTTTTAAAAATATATTAAAATAACGTATACATTTGATCAAAACTGTTTTATTACCTAAATATTAACATCGTTCCGTTAAAACAAAGGCAAATAAAGGAATGGGTAAATGATCAAAAGTTAATTTCATAAAAATTGTAAAATGTTCATAAGTATTCTTAATTTTTCTCTCTTTTTGTGTGTATATTAAAAATCGTTAAAAACAATAAAAAATATATTAAAAAGAACTCCACCGACAAGACACACAAAATAGCTTGGAGGGTCTCTGCAAAAAAATTGTTTTAAATATGTTAAAAGTTGTGATTTAAATAAATGTATACAATTTATTTACAACATTTTGAGTGTGCCCAAATACTTGTTCACAAAATCACGATTATCTCCAATTGCAGGAGTTATTTTCTTATTATTTTTTGACATCTCATCAAAGTTGAAGAAGAAAATGGAAGTCTGGGCATTTACGGGGCTGATGACCGTCATAGGCTGGTTTAAGTGATCACTTTACACACGTGTAACATTCACCAATTCTACCCATTATTGACAACCACACTACTTAAATTCTTGGATGCTCTATATATATGAACCAATTTAGAAACCTTGTTCTTGAATCACTAGAACTTCACTAGAGACATCTATTGGTGAGATGTAAAGAAGCTTTTAATGGTTTCTGCTTAATAAAAAACACACGTGTGTAAAGTGATCACTTTAACCAGCCTATGACGGTCGTCAGCCCCGTAAATGCCCAGACTTCCATATTCTTCTTCATCTTTGATGAGATGTCAAAAAATAATATACAATTTATGTTATTAATTAGCAAGTAGAAATACCATTTATACTCGTACATCAATATTAATGTCCAACAATGGGTAATATGAAACATATTTTATGCATAATCTGTAAGTAAACACAAAGAAACGGAAATGAATTAACATTTAATTAACATCGTCACAAAAATGATCGTATCAAATAAAATTTATTTGCACAGCTACATTTAATGTCGCTATGCTATAATGATTAAAGAAAACACTTCGTTTTTTACCACTTGAGTTTTATTATAGACTACATGTTTCAGAAGTTAAACTTCCATCACTCAGGTCTGTATAATAACTAAAATATAAAATATAAAATTGTTATATTAAATAAGGAGAAAATAATTAAGGATAATAATTGCGAAACGTGTCTATATCTTTATGGCGATTTTATTTCTAACAGTAATCTTTGTTTGGCAACACAGAGAAACATATTTTTTTGGATTAATGGTGACAATTCAAATGAGGGCAGCTCTAATTTTAGAAATACGATTTGGTAATAAGATAATGATTTAAGCACACAAACAGATATAAACGATTTTATATGATTTAAATCAAGTTTATTTTTTGTAATAACCTTTTATCGTGGTAACTACACATAATCAGTTAGTCATATATTATCAATCAAATATCATGATTATTTTATTAAAAATCAAATTATGAACTCATATTATTATAATCATTTTTAAAATGCTGATTAATAATTGTATTTAATAACTCAGTGGCAGTGTGAATTTCAAAACGAAAGGATATATACCTAGTTATATTGATATAAGGTACATAATAAACATTCACAGATTTTTTACTTTAGCCTTCTTCTTGTGTCCAGTATGTAAACAAATGCCTCTCTTTTAGACTTCTACAGTTGTCCGTCTTTTCCAGTACTGGCCCGCCACTTCTTAAATGTCATCGGACCATCTTGTCTGGGGCCTAGGACTCCAGTCAAGCACCTTTTTCGTCCATCTGTCCTCAGACACACATGCCACATAACCAGCCTAGTTCCACTTTTGTTCCGCGATAATTTCAGCTAGATATGTTATCTTGGTCTTTTCCACTATCCAAACGTTTATTTTTCGTTCCGATAGGACATGTTTAGCATCCTTCATCCTTCTCCATCGCTCTTTGTGTTACCCGGAGTTTATATATGATTCGTTTTGTAAGGGTAAATGTCTCAAATCCATAGGTGAGCACTGGGAGTACAGATGGATCGAATGTTTTCCTCTTCAGATGGATGGGAATGTTTGGGAATTTTTGGAAATATATGACTGAAACATTTGCATTCTTTCGGTTTTCTTAAAATGTTCACTTCGATGCAGGAACTAGGGGACCATGTCTCCACAGAGTGGCTGTTTACCCACCAAGATCTGGAGGATATTGAGTATAATATTAGTAGCTCTGATTGTGTCAATACACTCTAACCCCGGACAGGAAGCACTCAATGCATCTAATATTAACATAAATAAGGTGAGGAACATGATGAAAAAGGTATAAAAACATTTTGAAAAGCTTTGACCGTGAAAATCTGCATTTATATTTACCTTAATATGTTGTGGTTTAGGTTGGAACGAAAGCTCGTACATTCACCATTGACTATGAAGAAGACATGTTCAGAATGGATGGGGAGCCATTCCGTTACGTGGCTGGCTCCATACATTACTTCAGGAGTCCTCATCAGCTCTGGAGAGAGAAACTCAGGGCTCTGAGAGCCGCGGGACTTAATGTTGTTACAACGTGAGTAATATTAACCCGACTATTATAGTAAATCATAATAGACATACCTGTACATGTCTCAAACCTATACCAAATCAAATTTAAACATAAGATGATTATTTTCAGATACGTGGAATGGAGTTTCCACGAGCCCGAGAGGGGTGAGTACCTGTGGACAGGTGATCATGACCTTGTGAAGTTCATTGAGATGGCTCAAGAAGAAGATCTTTACGTAATTCTAAGGCCAGGTCCCTACATCTGTGCTGAGAGAGATATGGTAAGAATATAACAACACTCGCTCTTAGTGACGAATATCAACAATGTGGTACATGAGCCATATCAGCCATATAACTAGGCGATTGTCAAAATGGACACGTACACCTCCATGTGTGGAGACCACCGAAACGTTGAATAATAACGAATGAAATCAAAACTATGTGAGTACATGGTAACTCAAAACCAGAAAGATGAAATGGATTGTCTGCGAAGAAGGTCAAGTGGATTTCAAATAAGAATTTTATTATTATTTTTATTATTGTTATTGAATATTTATATAAATGTATAACTAACCCTAAACCAACCTTTTTCTCTATTTTTAGGGTGGTTTACCATACTGGCTACTATCTTACTATCCGTCAATAAAACTGAGAACCAGTGATGAAGGTAAATGAATAAAACTTCATTAATTGATTCGGTATTCGCTTTGTGGTAACGGCTATCCATTTTCGATTTAATTTTTACTTGGTTAATACAGCTACTTCTTAAAATCTATTGTGACTATGAATGCCGTATATCTTAGTTTAAATATTAGAGTTGTATCCTTCGAACGTAGAAAGATGAAGAGGGGGTAAGAGCTGTTTCTTTTTTTATCAGTGGGAACATAGACAATAGGGGGAGGTTTAAGTCATTGTCATATTGTTAATTCTGGGTTTTTTTTATTTGTATGAATTTCTATTGATTCAAAATATTCCAGCTTATGACTTATCATAGTAAAACCTATTTTTAGATTACAAGGCTGAAGTAAGCAGATGGTTCGAAGTTCTTTTGATGAAAACAGAGCTTTTACTTTACGGCAATGGTGGTCCCATTATCATGATTCAGGTATGATTAAAAAAATATTTATAATAATATTATCCGTATTATGAATATGGATATTCAGTACATTCCAGCTTTGATGACAATAACGTAAAACATGTATTATTTATGATCTTTATTCAGTGATGAGCTGCCATGGGTTCGCACCGGAAAATACATTTTTTTGCCATCCTATTTCTGAGATGAAATATTTACACGATCAAAATAATTACTTGATTTGATATGGATTAAGTAAAAACCTGCGGTCGTTTAGTGTTATATCTATAAGTTCGTAATGATTATTAAAATTTTAGCAGCACATCACTACCTTTATTCCTTTTGTATCTACATGTTATTCATTTGGTTAACATGTAAATTAATTCAAAAATTATCATTTGGTAATATAGGGTAAACGTGTGTCGGGTTGTGGTCCCGTGGTTAGTGTCGCGGACTCTTGAATCAGAGTTTCTAGGTTCGAACCCACTCTACCACAATTTGATACCTATTTTTAATAATGAAATAAATGGCCAACAGAATCAAATCTAAGTATTTTTGTAAATATGCATTAAAAACAGTTATTAATTAAAATTTCAATTAAAATATAAAAAAAAAGTAAAACGTATGTTAAGGCAGCAAAAATAAGCGAGAATGTTTCTTGAAATTCTATTTTGGAAATAATAACTAGACTTTTATTAAAAAAATTAAAACCAAATACGTGTATATTTGATCTTTCAATAGGTGGAGAACGAGTATGGATATTTCCCAGCTTGTGATAAAGAATACATGGCATGGTTGGCTGAACTGATTTTGGCCTGGACATTGCGCGCCGCCGTTCTCTTCACAACCGATGGTACTAGTAGTGGATTGTTGAGTTGCGGCTCCACCCCTGAGGCCTATGCTACGGTGGATTTCGGCCCTGGTAACTACGAAGATTAATACATACTAAAACCTCCATCATTCCTTGAATGTCGTTATTCCTTGCAGTTCCGAATTAATTTAATAGAAAACACGCAAAAATAGATCGCGCCGATCTTTGATAAGAGCATCATTTTACCGCATTAATCGTTTAAATTGCGCATCAAATTTCGTATACAAATGGTTATTCTCTAGTGTTTGAACCCTTTTACAATACGCTCACTCCTTTCAAAAACGTCATAAATCAAAAATTGACAATTTTCAGTTGTGCATGTTTTCGGAATGCCCAGAAAATGTACTATATCCCAGCAAAAGAGGCATATTTTTTAACTTAATATTTACCCGCTATAGGGCAGAAAGTGTTGTTTTTACATTTCGAAGAAAATATATAGTTTAATTATTTTTTGAATTTACTAAATATTTTTCAAATGGAGAAAAAATCTTTAGGTTTTACCTGAAAATATCTGTTGCACAGTAATAAGTTCAAAAAGTGGCTTGATATTTATTTTTAATACATTTCATTTTATTTTTAAACATTAAAAACGTTCTCCTGAAAAATCAAGTTTTTTGATTTATGACGTTCTTGAAAGGAGTGAGCGAATAGTTATAAACCGCTGAAAACAAAAAATGCGTACCCTTCAAGAAATATTATAAATTATCGAGAAAGTGCTAAAAAAATCCCGCTGAATAAGATCTCCTCAAAACGTTAGGAGTCCATCTTGTGGAGACCTGTCTTGCAACATGTCCCGGCCATTACCAATTGAGTCTTGCCACTCGATCCATGATATCTGCTATTTTAGTTTTTTGGCATGATTGTATAAACATTTGAATGTTGAATGTTTTTTTTATATATTCCACAATCATTGTTTTACCGCATCTGTTCATTTCAATAGGTCCCTTCAAAGACGATAGATAGAAGTTTCAAAGTAGTCGCATTTATAAAATTCGTCAATATATATATATATGTATCTAGTTGACGTATCAAACATCATGAATGCTTCTAGGTACGAACATTGCCTCTGCCTGGGCCGCAATGCGTACACAGTCCGAAAAGGGTCCATTGATCAACTCTGAATTCTGGCCGGGTTGGATGACGCACTGGGGCGAGAAGAGCGCCAGGGTAGACGCCGAGAGGGTTGCCAGCCATTTGGACAACATGCTGTCAGACAACGCCAATGTCAACTTCTACATGTTCCACGGAGGATCTAACTTCGATTATACTGCAGGTAAGGCAATCATAATTGCAGGGATAACGAAGTGTCAAAGAGTGGAACTAATGAAGAATTATATTATCAGGTGCCAATTTGGATCCGAAATATCTTCCGCATATCACATCATACGATTACGATGCTCCACTGACGGAAGCTGGGGACCCCACACCAAAATACGAAGCCATTCGGAATGTGCTTCTGAAAGTAAGTAAATTTATATGCTCAGTATGAGTGAAAACAGTAATATCCAACATAAATGTCATAATTTGAATTATTGATTCCATTTTGCTGATTTCATTATTTTTCATGAAAAAAACCTTTAATTATATAGGAAAACCAATTAATGAGGCCAATGTAGTAGGAAATAAGAAAAAGGGGACCAATGAAAATTTGGCATGATCAAGTATTTCGAATACCTACTCGAAAGCAGTCACTAGTTGTTCCACCCAAGGATGAAAGTAGACTGAAGGCAGTGTAAAGATATTCTCTAAGACGAGTGTACAGCAAAACGATGTATGATAGATATTCAAATGGTGATATAAGGAAAGAATGCAAGGCTGAGATAAGCATTATCGATAAAATAAAGAAAGGTGTTTTGAGATTTGAGATGGTTTAGGCATGTGAATCGAATGAGTGAAGAAAAATTGGAAATAGGAAATAAGAAAGAGGAAGACCGATGAAAACTTGACATGATTAAGTATTTCAAATACTTGAATGTGGTCAAATCAGGATTTATCCACTTTCAAAAATAGATTGTAATATGCTTGTATACGAAATTATGTACCTACTTATATTAGAGAATATTCTATTATCTTTGCCTAACCATACGTAAAGCGGTATACCATAATGATTAGTTAGTTATTTTATGTAATTTGATAAGAGAAGGTAAAATTATTATAATCTGTAAATTATCTGGAATCTCATGGAAGGTAAATAATTCTGGTCACCAAAGCAGATAAAATCAATTCAATTGAATTTAATTCCATTATTTCATTTATAATTAACATATACATTACAAACTAAAATTCAAAGCGCGTAGGTATACATTAAAAAAAAAACAAAAGTTAGCAAGAATACTCTTGTTAAAGATGTAGAAGAATACCACTTCGGAATACCTTTTCAGACATGTGTCTGAAGAGGTATTCCGAACAGATCAATATCCAGCGTGACATTGTTTCGCATAGCGGTAGCTCTTCCTACAGGCATAGCCATCGGAAGGTAGGTCCTGTATATAGGAATGTGAGGTTGTGAGAATGTGAGAAGTAGATTGTTATCTATGCCGACTCTGTCTTAAGTAACTAACTAACCGGGAACATGCAGACCAATGTTCCAAATAATCTCCTTTACTTTTAGATTACCTACTAGATTATTTTTTGTGATCGTTCATTATGATCAATGAATCTCAAATTTTGTCATTTTTTAAACTTACAGCATAATTTTGCGATGCCAGATTACCTTCCGCCTGGAATTAAACCTAAAGGTTCTTTCGGGCCTGTGGCTCTGGAACCTGTCTTGGCTCTTCTAAGCCCCGAGGGTCGAAGCCGTTTGGGTCGCACACCATCCATATGGCTAGATCCACCCACCATGGAAGCGTTGTTCCAGCGTTCTGGTCTGACGTTATACGAGACTGCTTTGCCAGAACAACGCCCTGATCCATCAGAACTCTTGGTCAGCGGTCTGAGAGACAGGGCGTTAGTTTATGCAGATGGGGTAGGTTGATTCATTTTTCCAAAAAAACATTTTACATTTTGACATTTTTTTATTTTATTTATTTATTTGTATACATTATTTATATCACAATTTTCACATATTTAGAACATTTTTTTGCAGAGACCCACCAAACCACCTTGTGTGCCTTGTCGGTGGGGTTCGTTTTTAATACATTTTTTATTGTTTTTAACGATTTTAACCTAATATACACACAGAAAAAGAGAGGAATTAAGAATATTCACATTTTACAATTTTCATAAAATCAACTCTTGAACATAGATGAAAAGAATGTGGAAGTCTGGGTATTTACATGTTTTATGACCTGTCATAGGCTAGTTAAGTGATCGCTTTACACACGTGCAATATTAACCATTCTACCCATGATTGACAACCACACTACTCAAATTTTCTGAACTCCTAGATATATTGATCAATGTTATGACACAGTTCATTTTGATCAATGTCATGATACAGTTTATAGACAGGCGCCGTGACGCAGTTGGGTAGACGTTCGACGGCGAAACAAGCGTCGGGGGTTCGATTCCCGCCAATTGCAAAATAAATTCAAGAATAATTTATTTTAAATTGGTATGGGTGTTTGTGATGTATTTTTTACATTTACCTTCCCTATCCTTAGTATCCTACCTGCAGAAAAGACTCTAATAGAGGCTTTGCGGGTTATTCCTTTTTTTTAAATGAGTTCACAACAGCCATCTATGGTGGGTTGAGAAAAGCTTTTATTTAGCAGAGACTATTTAAACATATGATATGACAGCCCTGTAAATACCCAGACTTCTATATTCTTCTTCACCTATGTTGAGATGTCAAAAATTTCAATTAACTCCTAAGTGGAGATAACTCAGGTTTGTGGACAAGTATTTGGACACACTGAAAATGTTGTTAATAAATGATTTTAATCTTTCATGAATCTCAAGGAGTTTGTTGGAGTTCTTAGCAGAACTGAAGATCTTTACAGTCTTCCTATTATAGCGGGCCAAGGAAATTTCATTCAGATTTTGGTCGAGAACCAAGGAAGAAATAATTTTGGCGAAGTTGTCAATGATTTTAAAGTGAGTAAGAGATCTTTTATTTAAGTTAAGTTTTACGTAGCAGACTACGTCATATGTTTAAAAAAATCATTGTACATATTTAGAAAACTATGTGAAAAATTATATTAATATTGGAGTATTTTTTGTTATTTTTTCTGCATATGTAAACATAATTGGTGATTTTATAGTAAAAACGTATAATTTGTTTATTTCTCAATTCAGGGTATCACTGAAAGTGTCAAATTGAATTCGGATGTTTTGAGAAACTGGACCGTAACGAGTTTTCCCCTGGAGAAAGTAAATAGTTCTCTCGCTCCGACATTGAATCCTCAGGACTCTCTGAAAGCCTATGACGGAAAGGACACACCTGTTAAGGGTTTATTGAGTGGAGGTCCTGTGGTGTATACTGCCAAATTTGTTTTGAATGAAGGGGAACCGTTGGATACATATCTCGATGTCACGGGATGGGGGAAAGTAAGTGAAAAATATTATATTAAGTCTTTGAAGTTAAAGTTCTTAAAACATTTGATTAGTAAGTTTGTAATGGTAAGTTTGAATAAACTCTCACTTAATGAAAGAATTGTTGATGCATTTGAAAAAGACTATCGTGGCAAGCCTGGAATTGAATTTAATTTACTGTATATTGAGGTTATCCTTAAATTGACTTACTGTTGTTAACATTCTCTCGTCTGTTATGAGAGAATGTTAACAACAGTGGGTGAATTCATATATGTGGACCTAATAAGGACCATCGTGGTAATCCGGAAATTGAATATGAATGGACTGTATGCTGAGGATAAAAGACGAGAGAATGTTAACAACAGTGGGTCAATTCATATATGTGGACCTAATAAGGACCATCGTGGTAATCCGGAAATTGAATTTGAATGGACTGTATGCTGAGGATAAAAGACGAGAGAATGTTAACAACAGTGGGTCAATTCATATATGTGGACCTAATAAGGACCATCGTGGTAATCCGGAAATTGAATTTGAATGGACTGTATGCTGAGGATAAAAGACGAGAGAATGTTAACAACAGTGGGTCAATTTATATGATATGTGGACCTAATAAGGACCATTGTGCATGTCTGATATTAAATTTGAATAAACTGTATGCTGAGGATAAGAAATGAGAGAATGTTAACAACAGTGGGTCAATTTATCTGATACGTAAGCCTGACAAAGTCTATATTCCCTTTTATTCTTCATTATATCACCATCCAGCGACGTTCGAGAAATTTCTTTGACCTATAATGTGAATATGATTGGTAAACTGAGTTTCGTTATTTGTATGTTGCAATATTGTATTGTTCTTACAATAGTTAATATATTTTAAGGGTTTGGCATGGGTGAACGATAGACACTTGGGTAGGTACTGGCCATCTGAGGGACCTCAGGTGACTCTATACACCCCTGGAGTGTACCTGAACCAGTATCCAGAAGAGAACACCATCGTCCTTCTTGAGCTGCAGAATGCTCCCTCAAACCCAACCATCACATTCCTCGACCATCCTATAGGAATTTAAACGAATATGTCATGTTCAATTTACATTTATTGAAGGAAATATATTATTTTATATACCGTAAGCAATTGTTTTCTTTGAGTACTCTTTGCAGTTTCTGGACGTTGGTGATGTTGGTGACGTTGCCTTTCTGTGCTACGCTGCCTTTGTTCTTGTTCTATGTATGACTTCTGTTTTCTGCTATTGCTACTTCATCTTTGAATCTTGACCTTGAGAATCAGTAATACTTGGTACTTTTCCCCGTACGCGAGCAAGATTTGTCACCGTTCAGAATTTTAATGTGGTCGATAATTGTCTGCCAGCCGTTTGAAGAACTTAAGCACTAAGCAGAACTCAATTATAAATTCTCAACAAAATTATTCTCTTAATTTTATTGATATTTAAAGCATTTACTTTGTGGTTAGTCATTTTTACTTATTTTTTTTTTTTACAAAAATGTTAATAAAATTAGTATATAACCACTCACCGAGGTTTTTACGTCTACCGGTTTCGAGACGTACCCGTCTCTTCGTTAGGACAATCTCTAACACAGCATGCAAACAATACTACCCTTCACCACCATAGCACCATTTACACACTCAAAACTACACAAAATGTCTAACACATGCGATTTTTGGTCGATGGTCTTCGGGTCGACCAAAATTCGCATGTGTTGGACATTTTGTGTAGTTCTGAGTGTGTAAATGGTGCTATGGTGGTGAAGGGTAGTATTGTTTGCATGCTGTGTTAGAGATTGTCCTGACGAAGAGACGGGTACGTCTCGAAACCGGTAGAAGTAAAAATCTCGGTGAGTGGTTTTATAATAATTTTATTAACATTTTTGTAAAAAAATAAATAAGTGAAATTAATCTCAACCACACATAAAAATGAGTTCTGGTAGCCAGAAATACCAAATAATAGAAGTACGTTTAAAGTATTCAAAAGTTTGGCTCATGTGAGCATGTGCGTCGTTTAGATAAGTAGCATTGTATGATAAATTAGAACATGACTTTATATTATGCACCTATACACTCTTATGTGCTTTATTTCATGCAGGTAAATACTATTACTTATATTTAATATTGGTCATACAATATAATCATATATTTGATAAGCATACAGATTGTTAGAAGTATTATTGACTTTTGTAGATGTAGAACAAATGGTTAGAAAGTTATGAACATACTTAATATCTAGTAAGTAAATGTCATCAAACCGTCACCAAAATAAATACCTCATTTGTGTGCATTAAAATACAGAATAAGGTCTTTACGTTTCTAGGCAGCTTGTACTTATGATAAGACTATAAAATATGTTTACATTACATTACAAACAATTACGGTGTATTTTATATCGATGAAAAATCTTTATGCACCGATTCCCAGATCTTAATATTTAGATAGCAAGCCAATCTTACTTACATAAAATCTGATTATAAAAATAACTGAATATTGTCACATTTTTCAGCTTGTTGATTAAATACAACAAACATATGAAATATTTTGCCACCTCAATGGAGATCAATAAGAATATGGAATTTGGGGTATTTACAAGGCTTACGTGTCATAGGCTAGTTAAGTGATCACGTTACACATGTTCAACATTCTACTTATGGTTGACGACCACACTAGGTACTCAACTTTTCGGAACTCCTAAATATGTTGATCAATCTCATGACACAGTACATATGAATACAAATCGCTCACTCCTTTCAACGTCATATATAAAAAATCGACAATTTTCAGTTGTGCATGTTCTCGGAATGCCCAGAAAATGTACTATATCCCAGCAAAAGCGGCATATTTTAAACTTAATATTTACCCGCTACAGGGCAGAAAGAGTTGTTTTTGCATTTTGAAGAAAAAGTATTATTTAATTATTTTCGAAAAAATCAGGTTTTACCTAAAAAGATCTGTTTCATAGTAAAAAGTTCAATAAGTGGCTTCGTATTTATTTTTAATATATTTTATTATATTTTTAAACTTCAAATCAAGTTTTTTTCATACATGACGTTGTTGAAAGGAGTGAGCGATATCACAACAGCCATCGATGTTGGATTGAGAAAGCTTTTATTTAGCAGAGACCATTTAATTTGTATGCCAGATCTGAACCCAGGATTATTTTTACACACTGGGAAACGCCTGAAAAGATTATTTTTATGGAAAAATTAGCATGATCAAGTATTGCAAATACTTGAATGTTATGAAATATTACTACACAAATATATATATTTGTTAATATAAAAAAAATATTTATTTATGGCAAAAAATACTGATTTCCCAGAATAATCATTTTATCGCGATAGCGGAATATCAGGTTGCTGACATTCTTATCTGTGTAATAATGATAGAACTACAGGGAACGTAATCGACTCAACAACACGCGACCTCTAGAAGGTCAATAACAAATTGCATGCATTTTATACATCGTAAAATGCTGGTTTACTACGAAATACTGTTGTACTTAATATTTCAGTGTAGTAGAAAACTATTAACTAACAGATTCAATACAAAATAGAGATTGACTATAAAATGTACGATGTTTTCGAACTACTTAGTCTTTCTAGTAAATTTTCATTTACTTTTATGAGCACTAAACACTTTATGATTTAATAATGACAAATTGCAATTTTTTGCAAAGTATAATATGCACTGTTATACTTAATATCGATTTTCAAGCAAAAGGATTTGTTTTTTCGAAGAAATCCTAACAATAATACAAACTAATCTTATTGCAGAAAAAACAGCCTATTCTAGAACTCATGGCAAGGACGTTTAAATGCCCTCAGTAATGCTTCAAGGCTAAATTTGCAAACGTCCAATTCAGAAATCGCACGGCCGGGCAAGGGGCCTGACGTGTCTCTGCACACATTTTTAAACTAACTAACTAACTACCACGCCGCTTCCCCGCAGGGATAGGCAGAGAGAATAGAACGCCACACCACTCTGTATTTGCAAACATTCTTCGTCTCCTAACCTGACCACTTTCAAGTATTTGACACATCTGCACATTTTTTTTTACGAATGTATATTGGAATTTGATTTGTTTTTAGAATAGATATTGAAAAAATATTTTCATATGTTTTTTAACTCCTTATTTTTTAATTTTTCAAAACCATATATTGCTCACTCCTTTCAACAACGTCATATATCAAAAATCGTCTATTTTCAGTTGTGTATGTTTTCGGAATGCCCAGAAAATGTACTAAATCCCAGCAAAAGCGGCATATTTTTAACTTAATATTTACCCGCTACAGGGCAGAGAGAGTTGTTTTTGCATTTTGAAAAAAATGTATTGTTTCATATTTTTTTAAATACACAAAATATTTTTCAAATCGAGAAAAAACATTAAAGTTTTACCTAAAAAGATCTGTTGCACAGTAAAAAGTTCAATAAGTGGCTTGATATTTATTTTTAATACTTTTCATTATATTTTAAACTTTTAAAACGATCTCCTGAAAAATCAAGTTATTTGATTTATGACGTTCTTGAAAGGAGTGAGCGATATGTGACAAATCTTGATTGATATAAGATATTGAATACATTGTATCTATTGCATTGTTTTAGGGATCAACCTTATTTATTTATTTTTTGCTATACGTACATATTCACTATCATTTTTAAGATATATCAACTTAATATGCCATAAATCCTTGTACATAGTAGGCAAGGAGAATTTTCTTAGGGAAATAATTTAATATTAAAAAAAGGTGTTCATGTTTCATAAATATACATGTATTATACGAGTATATGTAGGTAAGAACAATTAATTCATGATGTGTTGAGTTTTTTATATATGACGTTGTTGAAAGGAGTGAGCAACATCTGCACATTGGAATTTGGTTTGTTTTAAGAATATATATTGAAAAAATATTATCATATATTTTTAAACGCCTTACCTTTCAATTAATCTACTTTTCAAAACCAAATATAATACATATTTATATCGAAGAAAAACTTATTTTTTCAATACAAAAACGATGTTTTTAGGAAAAATTCAATTACGTTAAATGTTACCGGGGTGAGGAAAATTAAGTTGCGGTTTGTACTATAGAACTGAGTAGTTTTTGTGATGATTTCACTGTCTCCGTTGTGAATTTACCAAACTAATCCAACAGCTATATTATAAATTACTGTGATAAAACTACAATTCCATAGATCACAGCCAATCATTTTAACTGTGTCACGGAAAATTAAAACTAAAAATTTTTTTTTTATTTTTTCTGTTATGACAGAAACAATTTACATATAAGCACAATAAGACAAGCAGAAACTATCTAAATCATGAATATAAAAGAAAAGACGACCGTTATTAGAACATCAAGCACAGTAATTCAAGTAATTCAAGAACAACGTTTCGAAATTGGTTCATTTATATAATAGTGAACCAATTTCATAATGCATAGGGCACTGCTTCATATAAACGCAGTGTTATCTCGATCTTTTACACATGAAGGAAAGGTGATCAGCCCTCCACTTCAGGTACCAGTCCAGTGTAATATTGAATAAATATTAGAGTGAAAAAATCACTTATATTTATTAAACCCCCCTGGGAATCGAACCCGGGACCTCCAGAACGGTAGGCGAGCATGCTGACCATTACACTACGGAGGCGGACATATATTATATAGAACTTCCAAAAAATTTTGTAGTGTGGTTCTCAATAATGGGTAGAATTGGTGAATGTTACACGTGTGTAAAGTATTACTTCAACCAGCCTATGACGGCCGTCAACCCCGTAAATGCCCAGCCCATATTCTTCTTCATCTTTGACGAGATGTCAAAAAATAATCTGAAAAAAAAAAGTTTTATTTTTTCTTATATGTAAATTGTTCATTTTATTAATGAATAGATCAGTTTAAAATTTGGATGATAGTAGAAGTAGAAACTATCTAAATCATGAATATAAAAGAAAATATAAATCGCTTTGAAATCTCTACCAAACATGGCATTATTTTTTTAAAAATAAATAATAAAAACAATTTCAAAAAAATAATATTCAACTTCTGGCATCCGTGAGAACAGATCACGAAGACATTATCCAGAACCAATCATTTAATTCACTCAACCGTTAGATATAAATAAAACAAACATTACTTCTGCTCTTAAAGTAATTGCCAAAAAAATCTTGCCTCTCGTACAACATATGATGACGAGCAAGCTAAAAACGTTATTGCAAAAAAATGTACTGTTTAAATAAAAATATAAACAAATAATTGTATAATTGCGATGAAATTTAGAATTAAAATCGTTCATCAATTCATTTAATAAATTTTAGTAGATATGTGAAAAAAATCTATAACTAATCATTACACCGCTTCCCCGGAGAGGTAAACAGAAAGAATACAACGCCACAACAATCTGTTTTTCCAAACATTCGCCTCATCCAGCATCTCTTCATGTATATCCGCCGAATCTTCGATTATGCTGATCCATGGACTAACCACTTTTAAATATTTGAGAGACTTAACCATGCCAAGTTTTGCTCGTCTTCCTCTGCTTCTTTTACCAACCACATTCGCCTCATAAATTTGTTTTGATATTCTTTCTTCACGCGTTCGATTTCTACATGCTGAAACCAAAATTTTGAAACATGTATTTTTATTTATTCATTCAATATGCTACATATTTAAACAAAAGGATAACATTACTCTTTACATACATACTTCTGTGCAACTCGTGTTATGCACGGTCGCTTACAAATGAAACCCAGACTTTATTTTTGGTACATTGTCATAACCTTGGAATTCAAATAGCCACAATGAAATGTAATTGACTTTAACTAAAAAGCTACATATATTATAACCATCTTGTTTATATGATGAACATTATATTTTTAATTTACATACCATGAATCTACATACCCGTGCCACTGAGAAAACAGAGCTATGTCTTATTTTGGCAACAATAAAAAAAACGACACAAAAAATTAAGATATGAATTTGTTATTTTTCTATTTATTAGAACTCTTTCGAGTTATTTCATTTTCAATCTAATGTGTCTTTATGAAAAATATGGATTTTTTTCTCTAAATATTGTACGTAAGCACGTTTTTATACTTAAAAAGCGTGTATGCGATGAATTTACCGAAAAATTTATTATGTATTAATTTCCAAATAAATAAAATAAAATAAAATGTGTTGATACAAATTCCTCGTATTTATAGAGGTTAACTAACTGACTAACTAATCATCATGCCACTTCCGCGTAGGGGTAGGCAGCGCCACACCAATCTCTCTTTGCAAGTATTCTTAAAATTTATTTATTTTTAGACTCTTAAGGAAAATATTTAGAGTTATTTTTATAGAAATTTCAGAGGGCCTCAGAAGCTTTTCTGTATTTGAGGGAGCATAATATGGGATGGTAACATTTTTTATGATAATATTAATAAATGAAAGTAATAATCTATGGGTAAAATAAAATATATTCCTTTATTCCTCTATGACAAAAAAGTGCAATTAATATGAATAATATTACAATTTACTGAACAAATCTTACAATCAATCTTAAAATAAACAAATTTTATGCGCGTAAATGGAAACCTTCAAAATACTCTGGACGCAGTTCTTCGTTACATGGTTTTTTTTTCTGCTAAAAAAAGCTCTCTCACTCCAACGCTGTTGTGAGCTCGTATGTACTGTGTTATGAGATTGTTCATATATCTAGGAGTTCCAAAAATTTAAGTAGTTTGGTCGTCGATCACGGGTAGAATGGTAAATGTTGCACGTCTGTTAAGTGATCACTTAACCAGCTGATGAGAGGTCATAAGGCCTGTAAAAACTTACATATTCTTCTTCATCTTTCATGAGATGTCAAAAAATAATTATATTTTAAGGTGTAAAACTGTTTTCAGTATCGGATTGTGGTCCCGCGGTTGGTGTCACGGACTCGTTAGTCGAGTTTCTGGGTTCGAACCCACTCTACCATAATTTGATACCTATTCTTAATATGTAATGAGCCCTTTAGGCTCACAGAAATGGTACGAAATTGAAATATTTTTGGAAATAATAAAAACACAAAAATTTATCTTTAAAAAAATCTGTGTTTTCTTTACTTAGTCAGTTTTCGCAGTGAGCCCACGACATGCAAGCCGACGAGTAGATATGTAGATACATTATTATTACACATTGAAACTCGGTTACTCCGTACTGTCTCGTTCGAACGCCCTCAAATAGGTATTAATTCCCTGCCTTGTTTTACGAGCACAATACAATCGCTTCTACAATAACTGGATGAGTGGAGTGTATTCGACAATGTTTGACCTCATGTGGTCCCGGAGCGATAAACGCAAGCTACGAACCGTTATCAGGATACTTACTCGACGCGGTAAAAAGTAAATACAATTCGAAATATATCTTACCGGTAATCACCGATGTATGTAAATATATACAAATTTACAATATCTGCTCGTACAAATTCTAAATTTAATGACGCACAAAGATTAAGACTCGGTGTTTAGAACAAGCGATCATGTAGTTCTAATTGTATCAGTCGCATGTTGTCCAGACTGCCGTAACGAGTGCATGTGAATAGTTCAGTTTCTTATTCGTTTATTTACAATACACATGTGCACAGAAATATGGTGTAAAAATACGAGTGTTTTGCACATTCACAGTATTGCAGTTGTAACTAAATTAATAGGTAGCCGATATTAATATACTAACAATATTTCTTGTGAATTGTGTTCGTATTCTCTCTGTAAGTAAAGATATATATTAATTTACTTTACAATTAAATTAAATATCTTAAATAAATAAATATGTATATATTTAAATAGAAAAATTCAATTAAAATATTTTACATTTAATGGGTCACTATTGCCTAATGTGTTGCAACAAAAGTTGCCTAGACTTAACAAAAAAAGGATTGATTTGAAATATCGCTCACTCCTTTCAAGAACGTCATAAATCAAAAAACTTGATTTTTCAGCAGAACGTTTTTAAAGTTTAAAAATATAATACAATGTACTAAAAATAAATATCAAGCCACTTATTGAACTTTTTACTATGCAATAGATCTTTTTAGGTAAAACCTGAAGGTTTTTTCTCCATTTGAAAAATATTAAGTATATTAAAAAAAAATATTAAAACACACCTTTTCTTCAAAATGTAAAAACAACACTTTCTGTCCTGTAGCGGGTGAATATTAAGTTAAAAATATGCCGCTTTTGCTGGGATATATTACATTTTCTGGGCATTCCAAAAGCATTCACAACTGAAAATTGGCGATTTATGACGTTCTTGAAAGGAGTGAGCGATATATATTTTCAAATCAATACTTTTCATCAAAAATATATATTTTTTTTAAAGTTTCCATAAATTATGAGACAACTTTTTAAAATAGATTTCACACTACTTGGTTTGGAATATTATAATGATTGAAATTTAAAAATGCCTATTTAAGTTTTCTACTGATATTTATTGGTGGAACTGCATTTATAAACTAACCATGTATATAGTTTTATCCACATTTATTTATCATCAATCTAATGATGTCGGTAAGGATGAAACCTGATCGCTGGTCAAATAAAAAAATACCGAAAAAAAAACAAAAAAGTTATAATTTTATTACTTAAAATATCAAGTACAGGATAATAATAAAACAAGATACGAGTACAAATTTTTGGGTAAAGATTCACTACGCATAAGTATCTTTTATATTTTGACTTGTAAAAGTGTAATAATCAAATTTATTGTATATAGTAAACCGATAATAAAATATATGCAAGTACCTACATATTTTTAAACAAATATTATTTTTTAAATAAGAATTTTGTCTTCCTGTGCTTTGTTTTGAACACGTCATGTATTCATTTAACCATACTCATAAGGAGGTTATTTTTTTATGACAATATCTTAAGATGAGGTTAGAAAACGTCATTCGGAAGATGTTTTGTATACAAATGAAAGTCTACTCGTACATGGATGTTCTCACGACCAAATTAATATCAATTGATAGATAGTGTATTTTTTATTATTTTAATTTAAAGGAGTCAGTAAACGCATATCATCTTGTTTAGAACTTGCTTTCTTGTAATCGGTTATTGGCATTATTAGAACAATTTATTTTTATGTGGGCGTTGAAGCTTGAATAACAGTGTTTTATTGATATATTTTCATCAATGCGCTGTTATTCATTCTTTAGTAGATACTTCGACAGTTTTTCACAGTTTTTTGTTGTTTAAATCAAGTAACAGTAGATTTTTTATTAAATTGTATTTTAAATTGTAAAATAAGTGTGTCTTAACTGAAACGATTCACGATAATAACAATGGATTAAATCAGTTTTATAAAAATCATGCATCTTGATTTTTCAGTTCAGTTTAAAAATATAATGACTGTATTTAAAATAAATATCAAGCCACTTATTAAACTTTTTAGTGTGCAACAGATCTTTTTAGGTAAAACCTGAAGGTGGTTTTCAAATGGAGTTTTTCTCCATTTGAAAAATATTTAGTAAATTTAAAAAAATAATTAAACAATACTTTTCTTAAAAATGCAAAAAATTACATTTTCTGCCCTGTAGCGGGTAAATATTGAGTTAAAAATATACTTCTTTTGCTGGGATATAGTACATTTTCTGCGTATTGGAAAAACATGCACAGCTGAAAATTTACGATTTGTTATTTATGACGTTCTTGAAAGGAGTGAGCGTCAAACAAATTCCTTAATTCAGAATATGGTTATATCTTTCAGAGATACTATAGCTTCATTCCGTATAGATTTTATAAAAGTGACTTCTTTTTATTCATATTCACCAAAAAGTCTATGGTCATAATCACTTTATATAAAAAAGTAGTCATATATACATATTTGGTAGTCATTTCGCAACAGCTTATTTCCTTTTTGAAAAAGCTCCAAACGCGTCGCATATTTGCACTATTGAGTTTATTCACTAACCTGCTATCGTTTATCAATATGAAAAAGAAAATAAAACATTTCTTGTATGATTATGTATGAAAAAAGCAAGATAAAGATAACTTTGGAATATTATATTCGCGTTATCGGCATAATTAATCATATTTTTATATTGGGAAAAACAAGTAGAGCATGAAATTATAAAATCTATTTAATTTTTTTTTATCAATCTGTCAGTAATTATTAATTATTCATTGGCTAATGGATGCCTGGCAAATACACAAATAATTATTTTAGTGCAAAGTAAACCAGTCAGTAAGTAATAAATTATAATTAATATTTGAAGTACCAAGATGATTTGTAAACTAAAACTTAAAATATGACTTGGTTATAAAATCACTATATATCTTGCTATTAATTAATTACGACGTAGACCGGTTTCGAAATCAGTAGGTTTTATTAGTAAGTCTTGAGGAAGAAGCTGTTTGCTTCGAAACCGGAAGACATTATAATTAAGTTATAATCAGGAAGTGATTTTTTCAAAATGTTATTTTTTAATTTTTTAAAATCTAAATCCATATTCTTCTTCATCTATATATATATATATATATATATATATATATATATATATATATATATATATATATATATATATATATATATATATATATATATATATATATATATATTTTAAAAATAATATTTAAAAAAAACTCCAAATTGGGGATAATCAAGATTTGTGAACAAGTATTTGGACACATCCAAAATGTTGTAAATGTCATTTTTAAGTTTTAGGTTAGAAATTCATTGAATATTTTCAATGAATCATGAATTTTTCTTAAGGGTGTCCTCGCAAATATATGATTCAGTACGCGACCGGCTGTACGAGGAGTTACTAATATTTCTGCGCACATTTTTTTAAAGAATATATCGTAGTCATACAGGAGAAAGTGACCAAGTGCATTTTTTACAAAAAAACCTGATCATTTACTATCTGATCTCACTAGATTAATATTGCCCTGAAAAAATCCCAAAGGATTTTAAACTTGGAAGTATAATATATTGACTTGTTAAAAATGACATTTAACGTTTTGTTAGTTAGTCACTTTCTCCTGTACGACTACGATATATTGTTATTTGATTTTTTTAGAATATATATATATATATATATATATATATATATATATATATATATATATATATATATATATATATATATATATATATATATATATATATATATATATATATATTTATATATATATATTTTTTAACTCCTTACCTTTCAATAATTATTTCCTTTTAAAAACCATAAATTAACTTAGAAGAAAACTTTTTTTTTCAATACAAAAACGACATTTTAAGCAAGAAATCCATTTACGTTAAATGGTACCAGGGTTTAAGGAAAATTGAGTTGCGGGCTATCCCACCTTTAATATAAATAAATGTTTTCATTGATTTATTCGGCAGTCACTTTGTGTTAAAACCTATCCATTTTTAATTAAGGTTTTATTTAGTAAAAACCACTATTTCTTAAAATCCACTGTGACACGTGTTTCGATGCATTCCGCATCATTTTCAAATATACGGTGTTTGAAAATATCGAAAAACGTGTCACAGTAGATTTTAAGAAATAGTGGTATTTACTATTTATTAAAATATAAATAAATGTTCCTAATTTGGAAAGTTATATTCATGTATTTATTATGAATAATGTTTATCTTTTCATATTTTTCCAGCTGACTGCAGATATTAACAAAGAACGGAACTATAGAAATGTAAATAATTAATACAAAAAAACAGAAAAACAATATTGAAAAAAATTATTATTTTATAATGGCTGAAAAATACTTCAGCGGGTCTTTGAAAAAAGGAAGGATTTTATCTGTGATAACAATAGCACTTTTATATTTAGTAATAGATACAAATGGAAACGCAACGGTACAAATATTAGAAAGAAAAGACTTATCCAATGCGACCATCAAAGAGGTGAGATTTTTTCATCCTTCTTCAAACCCTTATCCGCACCCCAATGGTGCATAGGGCACTGCATCATAAAACGCAGTGTTATCTTGATTGTTAACACACGAAGGAAAAGGTGATCAGCCATCCGCTTCAGGTACCAGTCCAGGTTAATATAGAATAAATATTAGAGTGAAAAAATCACTTATATCTGATCTCCCACCTCCTGGAAATCGAACACGAGACCTCCAGAACGGTAGCCGAGCGTGCTGACCATTACACTGCGGAGGCAGACAAAAGCCAACTGAATCCAATATTCCATTCTTTCATTCTTACTGAAGCCAATATTCCATTTAGTTTTTTTTATGTAAAAATTTAAACTACCATACAATATGTAAATTCCATTTTCTTTAAGTTTTCAAGTATTCAAACCCTGTAATTATTTCATGCATAGTTGGAAATACTTAAATATTATTGTTTACTAGTCCACAAAATGACTTTATCCTTTTTTTTAAATTATTATTCATCATTCAGTAAATGTAATACATATGCTATGAAGACTCTCCTTATCATTCACCGTTCGTATAATACCACTTAAAAACACTACTTCATGACTGCCGGTATCGGAATAATCATTCTAACATCAGGTCAAATGTAGACTAGACTAGGTCTACATTTGACCTGATGTTGGAATGATAAATTTGAATTATTCTAAAACCGGTAGTCATTAAGTAGTGTTTTTAAGTGGTATTACATAAAGTGAACAATGAATGATATGGAGATTATTATATTACCTTACCACAAAGTTAAAATTGCTTTTCATATTTATTATATATTTGGTAAATGAAATTAATGTAACAGCACGCTTAAATTTGATTTATTTAAAATAATATCTAATTTTAGGATGGCTCAAATAGAACATTCGGTATTGACTACGATAACAATACTTTTATCATGAATGGAGAACCATTCCGTTATGTTGCTGGATCCTTACACTACTTCCGTAGTCCTCATCAGTACTGGAGGAACAGACTGAGAACTTTGCGGTCTGCAGGCCTTAACGCTGTCTCTACGTAAGTACTTTGTTTTGCTTTGTTTTTTTTTTGCTTTTTTATCAAGGCGTTCTAAACATTTCAGCAGTGTGGTTGCCAAGCTTATGACAGGTCGTAAGCCCCGTAAATGTCCACACTTCCATATTCTGCTTCATCTATTTGATGTTAAAAAAAGTGTTAAAAATAACACCTAATTGCAGATAATCCAGATCTGTGAACAAGTAGTTGAGCACATTCAAAATGCTGTGATTTTTTAAAGTTTATAAAATCATCTCGATCACAATTGTTTTTTACGAAAAAAAATTGTGTTTTTTTGAGATGATTTTATAAAATTTGAAAAATCACACACAAGCAGTCAAAATCTTATCAAATTATTGAAGTATTATATTGAATTACATGTTTTCATTATTATATAATGCAGGTTGACACCCTTTTTAAATTTACCATTACCTATTTCCTTAATTTTTCTTATCAAACATTAATTATTGATATCGAATAAAAACAGTGATTTAAATTAAATGATAACTTATTTAATCTTTATTGAAATTCATAACTGTTTGTTTTCATACATTGATGTTTATTTTAAGTAGGTACGTATATTATAAATAATATTGTTTATTTCAGATATGTAGAATGGAGTTTCCATGAGCCTGAAAGGGGGCAGTATAAATGGACAGGTGATCAGGATCTAATCAATTTCATCAAAATAGCTGAAGAAGAAGACCTATATGTTATCTTGAGACCTGGTCCATATATTTGTGCAGAAAGGGACATGGTATAAATTAGAAAAAAACATTTGCTTAGAATATTCACTAGCACAAGTCTTCTTTTTCTTGGTTCCATCCCAACTCCCTTTGTAGACTGTTGGGGTCAGCTCTCCTCGTCCTTAGGTTGTAGGTCCTTCTTTCATGGACAACGTCACCTAGGCCATGCCTTGGAATCATGTTATTTTTCTGTAGCATCCATGATTTTTTTCTCCAGATGTCTATCGAGGAAGAACCATGGCAATTTCCTGGTCAACAATATGTTCAGGTTCTCTGCGTCCTATGTGCCCATACCATCTCAATTGCCTTTCCTCTACCTCAGTAGCACAAATAATTGTTTTAAAATAAAGTTATTGGCATGAGTACAGATTTAATGGTAAAATAATTTTCTTGAATGTTTTATTGCTGATACTTTGTGGCACTTTTTAAAAACATTATTAAATAAATCTCGAACTTTGGTTTTAACCACTTTTATTTATGGTTCTTTTTTCTAACCGAAAACCTTGGTTTCGACTAGCACCTTGTCATCTTTTTGTCATCCATGAAGATGACAAGGTACTTGTCGAAACCGGATAGAAAAAGTATCAAAAATAAAAGTGGTTAAAAACAAAGTTTGAATTTGATTTTATAAAGTTTAAATAAATGCCACGATACTAATAAATTTTATTACGTGGTCGCCTCGATTTTCAACTCGAATCATTTAAATTATTTATATGTTTATTACGGTTATTTATAATTATTTTATTAATGTTAATTTATTTAACAATTTCAGGGAGGATTTCCATACTGGCTGCTATCGTACTATCCCAATATAAAACTGAGAACAGATGACGAAGGTATGCTGTTATATATTATTAACACGTTTTAATAAATGTTTTTGCAATTATTCGATAGGAAATTGTTTTATTGAATTTTAATTTAATTTTCACCCGGTAAATACTCAAAATCTAAAAATCTATTGTTACACGTGTTTCGATGCATTTGCATTATCTTCAAACACCGTATGAAAATGATGCGGAATGTATTGAAACACAATGTGTCACAATAGAATTACCAAGTGAATTTTAATTTAAAATGGATAAATATTACAATAAAATGATTCCTGTATCGATTGATCAAATATTCAATGTGTAAAATGTAAAACGATTTATTTTACTTATCCTTAATCTTTAAGGTGTTATATAGGGTCCGCCATCTAAAGTTTTTTTTTTCAACTAGTGCTTATTTCGTGAATGGTAACACTTAGCTCATGTCTGATTTGACAGATAATTAGTTTTATCCTTCCGCTGAGCGAATATGGTTGTGTATACGCTTGAACAACGCTGGGAAATATTGCGACATTACTTTGAAAATCATGGTAATGTTGCAGAATGTGTGCGAAAATTGCGTACGGTTTTTGGAAGAAGAGAAGCACCGTCAGCTCCGTATGTTCGTTATCTTGTGAAAAAAGTGAAAGAAACTGGCATCCTCATCGATAAACCAAAGCGTGAAAAGCCAAAAACAGTGCGTACACCCGAGAATATCGATGTTGTGGCAGAAAGTGTGCGTGAAGCGCCATCAACATCAATTCACCGTCGTTCTCAACAATTGAACATTTCGGAGACATCATTGAGACGAATTTTGCATAAAGACCTTGGTATGACGCCATACAAAGTCCAATTGGTTCAGGAGTTGAAGCCAACTGACCATCCAATGCGTTTTCGCTTCGCTGAGTGGGCCTGCGATCGACTTACAGAAGATGCCGATTTTGCCAAAAAAATCATCTTTTCGGATGAAGCTCATTTTGATCTTGGCGGGTATGTAAACAAGCAAAATTGTCGTATTTGGGGCACAGAAAACCCGCACGCATACATTGAAAAGCCGGTACACCCAAAACGAGTCACTGTTTGGTGCGGATTTTGGTCCAGAGGCATAATTGGGCCATTTTTCTTTGAAAATGAGCAAGGAGTGGCCGTTACAGTCAATGGCGATCGTTATCGGGCCATGTTGAACGGATTTTTGTTCACAAAAATTGAAGAGGAGGATATTGGCAACATTTGGTTTCAACAGGACGGCGCTACGTGCCACACAGCCGAAGCTAGTTAGTTTTTTTTTTATAGCATTTTCAAAAAAAAAAAGTTATTTGGCGGACCCTTTATATACTCAATCTTTAATTACAATACACAGTGTTGTAATTTCAGGCGATAATTTAGATGTGGATGATCATTGCTATATCGCTCACTCCTTTCAACAACGTCATATTTCAAAAATCAACAATTTTCAGTTGTGCATGTTTTCGGAATGCCTAGAAAATGTACTATATCCCAGCAAAAGCGGCATATTTTTAACTTAATATTTACCCGCTACAGGGCAGAAAGTGTTGTTTTTGCATTTTGAAGTAAAGGTATTATTTTTTTTTTCATAAACTAAATATTTAAATGGAGAAAAAACAGTCAGGTTCAACTGAAAAGTTAAATAAGTGGCTTGATATTTATTTTTAATACATTTTATTTTATTCTTAAAGTTTAAAACCGATCTCCTGAATAATCAAGTTTTTTTGATTTATGACGTCGTTGAAAGGAGCGATATGTATACCATAATTGTTTTTTAAAACGAATATTTTATTTAAAATATAAATCTCGTTTTGACCTCAGATTACAAACGGGAAGTGACCAAGTGGTACAATGAACTGATGTCCAGAGTTCAACCCCTACTTTACGGAAATGGTGGTCCAATAATAATGGTTCAGGTATGGTTTATTAATTTGCTAATAATTTGTTCGTCTTTTAGGCTAATACAGCTTTCGTGCATAGACCAATTAAATAAGCCAATATTCCACGGTTTTCATAGTTGATCTAACTCTGGAAAGAGAATTAATTAGAGTCCAGGCTTAATATTTGTAATTATTTTATTGTAAAACCTTTCTGCTGTAATTTTTTATTGTATCTGTTATATGTAATGTATAAAATGTAGTAATATGTAAGTATGTATTAACATGTAAGTATTTTCGGCTCAACACAGGCTATGCCTAAAGAACTGAAATACATAGGTATAATTTAAAAAATGTAAAAAAATATATAAAAAAACTAATTTATTAATAAATACATAATAAAAAATAAAAAAAACAATATTATCGTCAACAACGAAAGGTCACGCGTCTTTAAAAAGAGGTGATCAATTTTGAACTAAACCTATTTAGATCGGAAAATGTATCCCAAAATAAGATAGAGTTATACTTTGCATCAGCGAGTATGTTTAGAAAAATAGATACATGTTTATCTGGTTTTTAAAAAAAACATGCACTTCGTACGTCATCTCCCGCCATGTACCTACTAGCAGTTAGTATAAAACCTGCCTTTCAAAGAGAAATGTTTAAAGTGACATATATAATTTATATTGCTGCATGAATCAAGATTTTACGATTCTGTCTACGAACTTGAACGGGTGCCTTTTGAAATATAAATTACTTAAGAAGGGAGTCACAAAAGCAATAATGCCAATCATATAAATAAATCTGCTATAGATTTATTTTTTGGGTAAATTAGGTACAAATTTCGACAGTATCTAATGGAATATAATTTTTTTATAACCGTGACCTCTAGCCTCTAAGAGAAATATTGGTCGACAGTCGTTTTGTCCTGCATGTTCCAGAATGGACCGTGCTTCATAAAAATGACAAAATATTATAACTAGATATTTGAGAGCCGTGATATCTTCTCCTTCTTCTTCTTCTTTATCTGAAACTGTATCACTTTACTATCGGAGTCCACACCTGGGAGGTGGATGACCAACTGTCTTTCCATCGTTTAGGTAGTCTTCCTGGTGGTCTGTTACCTCTTATGCTGCTGTCTTCTGCTATTTTCACCACTCGATCCGAACTTGCTCTTCCCACATGATTTCTCCAGAAACGTCTTCTTACTCTTCCCCATGGCACAACAGCGCAGATTCTATTTATTTCAGAGTTCCTTACTCTGTAGCTAAGTGTTAGGCCTGCAATGGGTCGTTGAGCCTTCATTTCGGTGGTTCTACGAAGGCTTCTCGTTCTCGTAGTCTAAACTCTTGTTTCTATGCCGTATGTCATAATGTATACCGGTATATTAGAGTAGCGACAGATATAGCCATATATGGTTTAAGAAATATTGTGTTTGATGAACAAACGCTCTGAGAGTGGTCTTAAATCTAATTAAATATTTCGGGAGATGAATATTTCATAAATATATTATTGTTATTTTTTTAGGGTACTTTTCTACATTTCAATATTTTTGTTTGTAAATATGTTGCGAGATTTGAAAGAATCATAGGCAAAACATTCCAATTTTTTTGTTCCCGCAGTTTTTATTAATTTTTGTTACATCAAGGCACACAACTTTCCATATTTTGTGCAATTTTCCCAGAATTTTACTTTTTCCCACCTACTTTGTTTTTTTTTTCAATACTTCGATTAGGTAGGTGTACAGAATACAGGTAGACATTTCAATTGGATACAGTTTTTTCTAATGAATAAAACATTATAAGACAATCTCGTATCATTTGTAAAATACAAACGGTTTGAATATACATATTATGATTATATTAATCACGATTGTGTAAAAGACACATGATTTGTACCGAGTTTTCAATAAAGAGATGTCTTGTTTTATACAACTTTTCATCAAGACAATGGATGGGTAGAATCAATTTCATATTATTTAAGCGAAGAGAAATAACAGAGATAACTAACCATACTAAATATATAGAGAAACCATTTTGAAAATAAACTCTCGTATACAATTTAGTTCAATTGTATAAAAAAACTGTCAATCGATTCAAAATGTATATTTTATGTACCTCATATTCCAACGATAAATCTTAGAAGGGAGTTTGCTTTTGTTTTCATAAAATTATTTGCCTACACATGGAGTGATCATCACATGTCAAAAATAAAAAAATTATTTAAAGTTCATCCAAAGCCTTAAAGTTGATAAAGCATGCGGTCTAAATTGGATTTCAACTGTCAATTTTTTTCCAAGCTCCAATACCTGCATAACATTTCAATCGGTTTTACTGTTGTGAATTAAAAATGATTTAAAATGGATGTTTGAAATGAACACACATATATTTTTTGATATGTCTCGTAAAACGCTGTCTTAGTTTTAGAATGTAAGTAATATTGGTATATAATATAACCACTCACTGAGATTTTCGTCTACCGGTTCGAGACGTACCCGTCTCTTTGTCAGGACAATGACTAAAACAGTACCTATGCAAACAATACTATACGTCACTATCATAGCACTATTAACACACAACTAAACAAGATATTAATCACAGACGTTTATAGTCTACCCGAGGACCAACATGCACTAAGGTACGCCGAACAACATGCACTAAAGTCTTAAGGTCTGACATGCAGGTCTGATATTCACACTAAAATGGCGGTTAGTGGTAATATACTAATATCACTAACATTTTTGTAAAAAAGTAAAAATAAATAATTACAAAGTAGACACTTTACATATTTATAATAAAATAATTTTCGATTGCTCACCTCTTAAGATTATTATTTTATAATCTAACAACCGTTGTTTCAATTTTATTTGAAAGTTATAGTATTAAATAATACATATCTGACAAACTTGCAGTTCGCTCGGTCAATAATGTTTGCAGTAATTTGTAGGTAGAATGTAGAATGTGTGTTAGTAGGTTCGCACAATCGCGGTCAATAATTCCTGATCTATTCTGGTCTATAATATAAGATGTAAAAATTATTACTTTTTGATAGTAAAGGCCTAGCTTTATAAGTCATCAGACAATCAATTTCGTCGGGCTGAATAAGTATTATATATATTTCATACTGACAACTGGTATCGTTGTAATGGACGAGTTCTCCTGAGCAGCAAAAGTTCAGTTAAATGTTATACTTGCGGAGGAACCTAATATGGCGACTGTTGATATAAGATTTTGTCTTTTATACCAATAAGTCCGCCTCCGTAGTCTAATGGTCAGCACGCTCGGCTACCGTTTCGGAGGTCTCGGGTTCGATTTCCAGGAGGCGGGAGGTCAAATATAAGTGATTTTTTCACTCCAATATTTATTGCATATTACCCTGGACTGGTTGGTACCTGAAGTGGAGGGCTGATCACTTTTCCTTCATGTGTTAACGATCAAGATAACCCTGCGTTTGTATGATGCAGTGCCCTATGCACCATTGGGGTGTGGATAAGGGTTTGAATGAATGAATATCAATAAGTACTCAACTGAATTTTATAATTTAGGTCTGAAATCTTAGGTATTGAAATGCCTTATACAAACCATTTTCAGGTTGTCTTATATATATTTTATATTTGAAAATATATATTCAAACCAAATTTGTTTTTTTTTCAAATGAAAATTCAAGTTTTTATTTACTTCTTATAACTTTTTAGTTCTGTTGTTTTCAAAAATGAAAAAGGTGGATATGTTTTTTTTCGGTCGTCATTCGATTATTTGGACTAAAGACCTGACCACTTTCACTATAAAAAATCCTTAAATTATTTAAATATAGTTGTAGTATTGAGGAGACCACATTGTGGAGCAATATTAAAGAATACTAGATATTTTATGGTACATTAACAGGTGGAAAATGAATACGGCAGCTTTCCCGCATGCGACAAGGAGTACATGAGCTGGCTAGCCGCCCTGACGAGAGACTGGGTCGAGGATGATGCGGTCCTCTTCACCACAGATGGTCCAGGACCAACCATGCTGCGCTGCGGTTCCACTCCAGGGGTCTACGCTACTGTGGACTTCGGAACTGGTATGCCAATTGTGCTCAAAAGTCAATAAACCCTGGAAATGCCTGAAAAACCTTTGGTGCGCTATTCGCCTTTAAAAAATCCCTTCAACTCCTGTTAAATAAATTTGAAAATAAGTTTAAATTTGATAAAATTACACCCAACTATTAAGTAAAAACGATGGATAACAGATTGTGCCATTGACATGATAAGATATATTATAGAGATAAAATTAAGAAAGGTGGGTTGAGATGGTTTGGACACGTGGAACGAATGAGTGAGGAAAGAACAGTAAGTCAAATTTTGATGCAAACATAGCTGAAAAAAAGTGCAGAGCAGGAACGAAGAAAACGTGGCACGACCAAGTAAATTAAATTCTTGAAAGTGGTCAGATCAGAAGACGAGAATAATCGGCGGGTATGTATGAGGAGATGCATGAATGTTTTTAGTTTTTACATATGTTTTTTATAACAATTCTTTAATGCATAAAAACTAGTTCGTATTAAAAGGTGAATACCATATAACAAATTTTCCCTATAAATTTAATATTTTTAAAAGAAGTAGACTGTGAGATAGATTGACGGACAGATTGGATAAATATTATTAATGCGCATTCTTTTTGTTTTTTATTTTCTGCAATAAAGAACCACTTAGCATAATAAAACATGACGCACTGTTTAATTGATGGTCCTTTTTCGATACTTAATTGCTAATTGACCCCATTAATATCATAGCACGTGACATTAGACTATGTTTCTGTATATTTGAATACATTGGCAGGCCAAAACATCGCCGAGTCATGGCTGATGATGCGCTTGTATTCGGAGAAGGGTCCCCTGGTGAACTCGGAGTTCTACCCCGGCTGGCTGACGCACTGGGGAGAGCAGGTGGCTCGAGTGGAGACCAGCAAGGTCACCAGTCACCTCCGCAACATGCTCCTGGATAAAGCCAACGTCAACTTCTATATGTTCCACGGTGGCACCAACTTCGACTACTCGGCAGGTAAGAGGAAGTGCGCGTTGCAGGAGCCTCGGTGAGGACCTATCCGACATCGGATCCGTGATAGTTCACAAGGAACTGTCACGAGAGGTGGTCTCACACATCGCTCACTCCTTTAAAAAAAACGTCATAAATCAAAAAACTTGATCTTGCAGGAGATCGTTTTTAATGTTTAAAAATATAATGAAATGTATTAAAAATAAATATCAAGCCACTCATTGAACTTTTTAATGTGCAGTAGATCTTTTTAGGTAAAACCTGAAAGTTTTTTCTCCATTTGAAAAATATTTAGTAAGTATATTTAAAAAAAAATTAAACAATACCTTTTCTTCAAAATGCAAAAACAACTCTTTCTGCCCTGTAGCGGGTAAATATTAAGTTAAAAATATGCCGTTTTTGCTGGGATATAGTACATTTTCTAGGCATTTCGAAAACATGCACAACTGAAAATTTACCATTTTTGATATATGACGTTGTTGAAAGGAGTGAGCGACATAATTAAAATAGTGAAGGACATTGGTACCATAAACCAAGCTAGGACACAAAATGCCGAACCCTCTTCTAGTGGAACGGAACGACTGTTTATGAGTCAGCAGTCCGGCTTCTCCTGAGGAGTTTTATGTGGTTTCCTCCCAGCAATGTGCAAATGCTGAGAAGTTCCTGACTGGCCCACACTAGATTATCCACCCTGTTCCCAACACAGATTTAAATAAAATAACATTATTTAGTTAGAAGAAACAAAAATCCACTTAATGTTGTATAAACCTTGTATATAATAAGCAAGGTAAATAATAAATGAAATTCCCATCTAAAAAAGGTAAGAAAAAGTAGTTTAAGATATAAGTCTACCGTCTTATTCCCAGATGTCTTGAACTAATAATTTTTTTTTTTAGGGTAATGCATAATACCTTGCTTTATATGTTCATCATTATTTAGTACTTTTCGAACCAATAATGAATTTGAAAAGAGAAAACATATGATTAGTTCGAAACCCCTGACATATTTACAAGATTTTGAGTGTGTCCAAATACTTCACAAATCTGAATTATCTCCAAGTTAGTTATTTTTCTTATTATTTTTTTGACATCTCAACATGTTCTTCTAAAGTTAAGATGTCAAAATATAATATGAAAAATAACTCCTATAGTTGGAGATAATTCAGATTTGTGAAAAAGTATTTGGACACACTCAAAATGTTGTTAAAGGATGTAATTAGATATTAATTTTCCACATTTTAATTAATGATGATGTCATTATTAGGTGCAAATCTCGGATCCATGTACACTCCAGACATCACCTCTTACGACTATGATGCACCGATGACAGAAGCAGGTGACCCAACTCCAAAGTACTCCGCCATTTTGAGTGAAATCCTCAACGTAAGTACCTTTAAAAACCTCAATATCTTTCCGAGAATAATTCCTAATATCTCTCTAAAAATAGTCCTTCACTTTTTGAATTCCTAGAACACCTTTGCGCTTCCCACGAGTGGAACAAACTCTAAACAAGGTCCCTGTATTTATCGTTTATCAAAATCGGCTGTGTATTTGGGAATTTTGATGATTGGGAAGTTCAACTCGACATTGTCCGCGCTGAGATCATCCAACATTGTCAGCCGATATGTCATCGTGGGGTGTCCCTCGTTTCATACAATTTATCTTTAATTTGAGCTTCGATCATTCACCTATTCCTTTGATTTTTTCCGCCCTTTATTTTTTTTACAAATGTGCAATTTTGTGGTTAGAACAGTTGCACTAAATATTGCACGTATATCTTCATGTAATCGTTCTGTTGAATTCCCAAATAAAAGAAAATATTTTAAAAAGATATCGCAACTTAATTTTCTTTGAACCCAGGTGGTAACATTTGACGAAATTGATTTAAAAAAAATTAAAACACCGTTTTGAATTGAAAAATTTAGTTTTTCTTCGAAATAAATACATGGTTTTGAAAAACAGCTATGTAAGCCAATTAAAGAAATGAAAAATAGAAATTAAACTTTCAAAAAAGACACGGGAGTAAAAATATTAAACACCGTCAATAAAGGGTTAAAACTAAATAATATGGAGATTTTTTCACATTCGGAAGGCACTTAAAAATAATATTCCTTTAATTAACAACGAAATAAATTTTACTTATAGTCCATCATTTGATTCATCAATTCGTCGATATCCAATTCTACCCCGCCCACTCCTTTCAACCTACGAGTATATAAGCTGGTTCAATAATAATTTTTAACCCTAGTGCATGTTTGTCCTGCAACCATTAGTGCACGTTGGTCTTCGGATCGACCAAAAATCGCATGTGTTAATCATTTTGTGTAGTTTTAAGTGTGTAAATAGTGCTATGGTAGTAAAGGGTAGTATTGTTTGCATGCTGCGGTAGTGATTGTCCTGACAAAGAAACGGGTACGTCTCGAAACCGGTAAACAAATTTAACTTATAGTCCATTATTTGATTCAACATCGGTTAAGCAAGATTCGTCGATATCCAATTCAACGCCGCCCACTCCTTTCAACCTACGAGTATATAAGCTGGTTCAATAATAATTTTTAACCCTCGGCTCTTAACGCGTGTTTGTCCTGTTTTTGATTTCAGTTCTTCCCCCGCCCGCCGCACCCCCCGCCCGAGGTGGTCGCCAAGGGCGGCGTGGGGCGCGTGGCGCTGCAGGGCGCCGTGGCGCTGCTGGGCGCCGAGGGCCGCGCGCGCCTGGGCCGCCTGCCCACGCGCTGGGACCTGCCGCCCACCATGGAGGCGCTGCTGCAGCGCGCCGGGCTGGCGCTGTACGAGGCGCCGCTGCCCGCGCGCCGCTCCGACCCCGCGCCGCTCACCGTCAACGGCCTGAGCGACAGGGCGCTCGTCTACATCGACGGGGTGAGGGCTTACTGAAAAGCGATGACAAAACCTTTTTCATCAGACAAGAGCATTTTCCGCAAATGTCTTTACACTGTTCCGTGTCTGTCTGCTGTGCTGGCCAACACCGAGTCGTAATCGGATATAGCCGACTAAATGAAATAACTATCTACTAATACCTTTCGCTGCCTACACCGGGGCACTTATAGAAAATTTGGTGGTGGTTTTACAAACTTTTATTTTTTAAGATTGGCAGTAACAGGGAGACTGCAGCTTTTAAATATAAATTCACAGTAAAATCGCGATATAATTTTGTTTCACGTTGTCTATAAATTTCTAAATTTAGTTATCCGGAAAAAAATGCTTTGCAAGAAACGGTCTGTCAGGAAGCCTAGATGCTTCTGTTTCAGATCTGGGAATGCAGTGGAACAGGTTTTAATAAAAATGTCAAAAATAAAGAATAACAGAGATTTAGTCTGAGAGACAACGAGAGAGACAGCCTCTTCTTCTTGTCTCCATCCCAACTTATCCTCTTTGTAGACTGCTGGGGTCAGCTCTCCTCGTCCTCAGGTTGTAGGTGTTTTAATCATATACAACGTCACATAGTCCATGCCTTCGAATCATGTTATCTTTCTGTGGCATCCATAATTTTTTTGGTCTTCCTCAAGATGTCTTTCGAGGAAGATCCATGGCGATCGCCTGGTTTACAATATGTTCAGGTTATTTGTGCCCATACCACCTCAATTGCCTTTATGATGGAAATGAATACACACTTATACAACAACGTTACATTATTATAATAACAAATATGTACTAATAAGTTTGATCAATTTGGTGTTTATGTTGTAGGAATTTGTCGGAGGTCTTAGCAGAACGAGAAAGTTATTCACGCTGCCTATCCTGGCAAATCAGGGCAATTTTGTGCAAATATTGGTAGAAAATCAAGGAAGGATTAATTATGGGCCACTCGTTAATGATTTTAAAGTAAGTAAATAACCATTAATTTGAAATATATTCGGTTTCTTAACAGAGTCACGTCATTATTTTATTCAAAGGTAATGTGGAAGTCGGGAAATTCTCAGGGCTTAAGAACTAACATTTTATGCACCAGTCTTCCATATTCCTATTGTGTAAAAATATGATTCTTCTCTATTAAGAGATCTTATAAACCTCGAATTCTCGACTTCTAATTCGATACCTGTTTTGAAGTATGATAAAATTAAAAAAAATATGGTTCACCATAATTTAATTAATATTTCATAAAATTTAAATTAGGTACCTTTACTAAACATATGCTTTATTGGGCTTAAATATGAATGGAATATAGGTTTATGTTTTACAAATAAATGATTCCTTTCTCCATAAATCGCTCTTTTTATATTGTAACAACGAAAAAAACTTAGATATGAGATTAAACCATCTTAGATTAGCCCGTTATGTTAAATTTTTCGTTGGTTTTACCGTTCTAAAGAAAATTTCAGAATTAGAGTTAAATACGAAATATATTTATAAATTTCTAATACTTCTATATGACGTTATTTATTAGACAGAGTCTTCGAAAAATAATGCACACATTTAAAATGACTTTCGTTAAAATTTTCATGATAAAATCGTACCTTAGTATGTTTTGACGTGTGCACCATTCCTTACTCTGCAGATGTCTAGTCTGTAGTCGATTTCTTGCCACTGCAATCATTTCAGGAGTAACTGTCAAGATAGCAGTAGAAAATTGTTCCCGCAGGTGATCCAAAGTACTTTTTTCTCTATTTTCCCTCACATTTTAAGATCAAAACCATTAAATTACCTTAAATAGTTTTTTAAATGTTGGCATTATTTTTCGATGAGCCTGTATATTCATCATATATGTACCATAAATATGGAATATTTAAAGTTAAAATACTCGTTTATCATTCGAATTCATGATAGTGACATAGTTTGTATTACTGTAATCATATTGAATGTCGATGCTAAAAATACATTTGAAATGGTTTTATTCAGGGCATCACTGGTAACGTCACTCTTGGCTCAACTGTGATCACGAATTGGTTGGTGACCAGCTTTCCCCTGGAGACTGTGAATAGGGAAATCGAGGGAAGCAAGTACAATCCCCTGAAGACCCGCGCAGGCAGGGCGGCGCCTACTGAGGGGTTGCTAAGGGCGGGCCCCATACTCTACACTGGCAAATTCACCCTGAAGGAAGGACAAGATGCTCTGGACACATTCTTGGACGTCACTGGATGGGGGAAGGTGAGATTCCAATTAAGAATTGAGACGTTTCAATTCTTCAACTTCAATCCGTCATCCGCACCCGATGGTGCATAGGGCATTGCATCATATAAACGCAGTATTATCTTGTTAGCTAACACATGAAGGAAATTTAAGTTTTATACTGAGATTTCATGGTGAAATTGCATTTTATAGAATAAAATCATAACTATGTAGTTTGTTTCTGAATACATCGTCAGACTGGACTGGTGTCGTCAAGTCTGATGATGTCGGTTACGACGAAACCCGGTCGCTGGTCAAATAAAATTCGTGTGGAAAAAAACTTCACACATAAGTTGTTGTTATTTTATTCTGTGTGTTAGTTGTAATTTTATTTTTGTGTCGGGTGGTCCCGTGGTTAGTGTCGCGGACTTTTAATTCAGGGTTTCTTGGTTCGAACCCACTCTATTACAATTTGATACCTATTTCCAATAATGAGCCGCTTAGACTCACATAAATAGTTTGAAATTAAAGTATTTTTGTAAATATGTAATAAAAATATAAATATTTATCTTTTTTTAAAAAAAAGCAACGGCGAGTACGCCTTTCTGTCGTCAGGTCTTTTACAAATAAAAGAAAAAGAAGAAGAAATATCAATATAAAAAAATAATGTCAAAAGTGGACAAAACCAAGATTTGTGAACAAAGATTTAGACACATTCAAAGTATATTCGCCCATTTTTGTTGGCTCAAAAATACCCTGCATCTTTATGTTTAACCTTTTTAAACCGCCTGTTTTAGGGAATGGCATGGGTGAACGACAGGCACTTGGGTAGGTACTGGCCTACTGAGGGACCTCAGGTGACTCTATACACCCCTGGGGTCTACCTGAACAAATACCCTGAAGAGAACACCATCGTCATACTTGAACTGCAGAGAGCGCCCTCCAACCCATCTATCTCGTTCATAAATTATCCAATTGGAGTGTAAAATAATAAAACTACCTAATTATACAATACCTAAGTACATAATATTTTGTAACATTACTTCAGTATTTTATTAACAACTACAATTAACTGTTGAGGTCTTTACCAAAACGTTACATTTCCATTATAAATTATTTTAAGTAATCAGGAATTCTAGCTTGTAAAATTGTTACGTTTTGATGTGATTTAATGATTTCATATTGATTTAACACAGGATTGGTCAAGTTTTGTCGCAACTTTAATTAAGATTTTGATAGAATACAGTAAACAGAACAGATTTGCATTTAAAGAATTTTGTGTGCAATATTGGAAATGTAACTTTTTGGTGAGGAACTCCACAACTATTGTATGTGTGTATGTAGGGTAAACCAGGGACAAAGTAACAATAAACTGTTGTTACAAATGTGCAATATTTAAATTTGCAAAAATTATATTTGCTAGAAATTTTCAAATGTTATATATTGTTTTAAATATTTTTTTAATCTCAAATTTCCCAAATATCATTGCAACTGTTTCACTGGATGGATAATTCTAGCTTTATTCCTAACACTCTAATTTATTTATCATGCATACAAATATTCAAATAATAACATTTTATTATTATTTCTTGTTATTAAGGGCAGTATAATAATAATATTTTAAGTAAAAATATGTTGGTAGCTAAAATTTATTTTTCTATTGTAAAATGACGATTTTCGACTTGTGTTGTGATAGGAAAAAGGTTATAAGTAATAAAGATTTTTCAACTCTCATGCATTCATTTAACAATACCACCGTTCGATATAATTTTTAATTGAAAGTATATCCTAATCAAGGCACCTTTGAGTTTTTTTTAAGTTTAAAACATCCTGAGAAAAATAAGAGAACTCTTGAGAATAGGAATGAAGAAAGTTTTTCTCAGTCCAAACAAGTCAAGAGTTTTGGAACGGTCAAGGATCGAATTTAGCATAGTGTAAATTAAGGTTTTTGATACTAGATTTCGTTTAATTTTCAAACCTCGGAGATATCAAATTTTTCTTGAAGCTGAGAGCACACGACCGTTTTCCACTTTCGGAATTCCGAATGCATAAAACTCATACAAAAATTCCAAATTGAAAATATAATAATTTTTATTAGAAACAACGGGTGTGCGTAGTACCTAAATTTTTTTTTTAAAGGGCTATTTGAATTCGGTATTCAAATAGCGGAAAATTGTTTTCTGGCAGCCTTATAGATAACTAAAATATTAAGGCGGGATATTCGATAGCCCGCAACATTGTCTTTAAACCCAGATAACATTTAACGTGATTGATTTTTTTTGCGTAAAACAACGTTTTGTATTGAAAAAGTAAGTTTTCCTTCGAAATAAATATATACAAATGCAATAAATTCGACCAGGTAATCTGACGCTGAACCTAAAGGAAAGTAAACCTTCGACTAAACTGTTTTCACTGTTTTTTTCAAGAAAAAACAATTTATCATATAATATCACTACGAAGCGCCCTCGAGGTAGTATTTGACGAAAATGGCGCTATATAAATCCAAAATTATTATTTTTAAAAAGGTGGGTACTCTGTGGGTGGAACACCAAATAAACAATATAAACAGCTGATATTATGGTTTGATTTTAATTTCTCCGTTCGTCGCTAGAGGCTCTCTGTGTTCCCGCCACGCACCCTCACTTGTTCATTTGTTGTATTTCTAACCAATCCAGTTAGCCGGCTGAATTCGCCGGGTGCGGAAGGTTTCTGTCAGATCCCACCTCATAACAAAAACACGTGGTTTGGCTGGGCCTTGAATTGTTTATTTCCAATTCGCCGGTTATATTTTGGAGATATTTCCCGCTGTTTTCGATTTTGATACGACGAGGTGAGTTATTTGTTCTAGTATATACACATTTACTGATTTGTCTTGTAGAGTTATGTACACATTTTATGAATTGCGTCTCTTCTGAAATTGAAATTAAAACGAAACCATGGAATTTGTTGTTTTTATTGTGATTTGAGTGAGGTAAGGTAAATTATCGAGAATATGAAAGTAATATGATTGTAGAACGTTGGTTGAAGAATATTTTTTAATTACATTAATTCAATATTTTGTGTCGACGAGTAGGTTTTATTTTGTAATAAAAAAAATAAAAAAGATTAATGAAAAAAAATATTATTTTTTAAAAATAATTTAAGGACGTTACACATCAATGTAAATTTTGAAAGTAAACAGTATTTTTTCAGAATATTTTCATCGTACGGTTGGGGCAATATATTTGACATCGTATTTTTAGTAAAATATTTAAATTAAATTTCCACTTTACCATCGAAATTTTAAAAATTGATATACATATTTTTCGTTTACTTTTTTAAGTACATATTTTTTTATTTATTTAATAAATATTGCTGATTCAAAGCAACCACAGTATTATAAATACCTGTACACGTATTGTAGTGCAGTAAAACCTTGATATAACGGACCTCTATTTAATGAAATTCGAATATAAATATAACGGTCAAAAAATCCGGTTAAATTAATGACTATTCGTCAGATAACTAAGTTCAATTATATTCTACGCATTTTCGGAATTTCAAAGAGTTGATAATATAAAAAAAACAGCAAACTTCAAAAGTGCAAACAAAACTTAGCGCGTCGATGTCAAACAGCAAAGTCGCTTCACAACGAGTGTCCGTAGACAATACGTAGAATTTTGTTTGTGTTTTGTCTCATTATTATCTTAATACAGTTTTCATATCGCTCACTCCTTTCAAGAACGTCATAATTAAAAAATCGTCAATTTTCAAATGTGCATGTTTTCGGAATGTCCAGAAAATGCAATGTATCCCAGCAAAAGAGGCATATTTTTAACTTAATATTTACCCGCTACAGGGCAGAAAGTGTTGTTTTTGCATTTTGAAGAAAAGGTATTGCTTATGTAATTATTTTTTTTAAAATAAAATATATATTTTTCAAATAGAGAAAAAACCTTCAGGTTTTACCTAAAAAGATCTATTGCACAGTAAAATGTTCAATAAGTGGCTTGATATTTATTTTGAATACATTGTATTATATTTTTTAACTTTAAAAACGTTCTCCTGAAAAATCAAGTTTTTTTATTTATGACGTTCTTGAAAGGAGTGAGCGATGTATGTATGCGTATTTGAGTAATTGCTGTCTCTTTAAAAGTTAAAAAACATTATTCTATTATCATTATACATGCCGATTTTCATCAAATTGCTTCTAGATTTTATATTCTAAAATAATTAATTAAAATGTAATACATCGTCTTTATAATAGACAATGTATATAAAGACTATATTATAGACATTGAAATGTATTACATTGTCTATAATAAAGACAATGTAATACAATTTAATAACATATATCGTAGTCGTACAGGAGAAAGTGACCAACTAATAAAACGTAAAATATTCAGGAGGGCCATTTAAGTCACCTTTTCTTGACAAGAAAATAAACATCAATGCAGTTAGTCGTTTTTAATAAGTCAATATATTATACTTCCAAGTTTAAAATCGCTTTGGAATTTTTTCAGGGCAATATTAAGCTAGTAAGATATCAAATACTCAATGATCACGTTTTTGTAAAAAATGCACTTGGTCACTTTCTCCTGTATGAGTACGGTTTAATAGTATGTATGATATTTGTTTTATGTATTAATTGTCAAGTCAAACACAGATTTTTTGAGTCTACTAAGTTATTGTTAAAAAATACATAAAAATTAATATTGTGTCAATTGTTTCGCCTACACGAGTAGTTGTGGCATTTTCAAACGAATTCACTCGGTTGAAAATGCCATAACTTGGCGAAACAATAGTCACAATATTAATTTTTATGTGTTTTTTAACAATAAAATACAACTTAGTAGACTCAAAAAATCTGTGTTTGATTTGACAATCGATACATAAATTAAAACGGAGTTCTACAAATTGAACGCCAAATCAATAAATATATATTTTGTATTATTATTTGCTGACCATTCGACTTGAAAAACATCAAAAAATATTATTTAATTTATTGGTTTCAAAAGGCCAAATTTTACTATTTAGCTACCTGTTGCTGTTTTTTGCACATTGTATTATACGGTCCGTTTTTTTATGGCTGTCCCTCTAATCTACATTCTAAAATCCACAGCAGGTAGAATGTAGATAAAAATAAATGGGAAGGCGTACCTGTATATTTTGAGTGTTTCAAATCTTCGTTCAGACATACATAATTTAACTGCACAAGCGGTTGCTATAGAGATTTTTATTAATCTCTGATTAATACAGAAATATTAATATTTTAATGACTTTTTTTTTAAATTTACTGGCAAAGCACCCAATTTTGGGTGATACCTGATTTTAATGACTTATTCACAGTGTTACACAAGATTCGCTGTATGATGGAGTTTATGTATTATTTTAATTTTTTACATTTGTCATGTCTAGAGTCTAAACCACACCATTTAATAAATATAAAGTCCCATCAATTGATTCGGCACTCACTTTATGGTAATATCTATCCGTTTTTAATTTAAGTTTTACTTGGTAAATACTGCAATAGATTGGCGTCACAAAAGGTTGAAATAGTGGTATTTACCAAGTGGAAATAAAATTCAAAAAACAATAAATAGTCGTTTGTGAATGTTACACAAAGTTCGCTATAACATGAAGATTTAAAAAAAATACATTTGTAATATCTAAAGTCTACGCCACACCAAATAACCAATAAAAAGTGGTTTGTAAATGTTACACAAGATTAGCCATTCTACACCACTTAACCAATAAAAAGTCATTAGTAAATGTTACACAAAATTAGGTATTCCACACCACTTAACCAATAAAAAGTCATTTGTAAATTTTACTACACAAGATTCGTAAGACCACACCACTTAACCAATAAAAAGTCGTTTGTAAATGTTACACAAGATAAGCTAGACCGCACTACTTAACCAATATAAATTCGTTTGTAAATGTTACACAAGATTCGCTAGACCACACCATTTAACCAATATAAAGTCATTTGTAAGTAAATGTTACACAAGATTCGCTAGACCACACCACTTAACCAATAAAATATCGTTTGTATGTAAATGTTACACAAGATTCGCTATATTAAAGATATATGGAAAGGTTAAATTAGTAAATGTTAGTAATTTCCCAATCTACCTAGAATCTAATATGAATCTATTAGCGCCAAAGAAATTGATAAATACGAGTTTTTTCTTCTTAATTGGACTAGACCAAATTACAGTTGCTGTCTGGGAGACTGATTATTAAAACATATTTTTAATAAGTAACCATTTTCGACGGACTTGTTACAGATACTTGTTTATGTCATCAATCACATTTCACTGTTATACCGCAGCGGACCACATCTACCAATCAATGAGTTAGTTCACTTTTTTAACATTCAACATCACGAAATTCGATTTCTTGTAGTGAAACCAACATAACTTTCTTAACGTGTTTTTAATTTTTTAAACTTTCTACACGCTGCCATAAAGTAAAAAAAAATGCATGTTGTCTCAAAAACGATTATTTGAAATTTCGTTATTTTATTAGAATTTTTAGAATTTACGTATTTTATTATCTTTTAAATATTACTGCTTTTTAATTCATGCTTAACTTATAATTATAAATTATAAATATAAATTATAATTAACCTACAATCTTTTTAAATGATTTGCGAAAAAGGGCATATTCTGAGCCTCACCTGAATTTATTTTTATCTCAAAATACCAAATGTAAAATACCAAATCATTTATTATTTAAACCCTAAACATTTTTTCTTCAGTTTTTATAGGTACTATTAAAAAACGACACGAAATCTGATTCCAGCAAGAAAAAATATGGTATTAAAAGTATAAGTTAAGCATATCGATGACAAAGTGTAAAAAGTATTCATTTCTTAAGCATGTCAGTGACATGGTGTTAAAAGTATTTCATTTCTTAAGCATATCAGTGACATGGTGTTAAATATATTTAAATTGTTAAGCATATCGATGACATAGTTTTAAAAAGTGTTCATTTCTTAAGCACGTTAGTGACATGGTGTTAAAAGTATTTCATTTCTTAAGCATATCAGTGACATGGTGTTAAATGTATTTTATTTCTTAAGCATATCAGTGACATGGTATTGAATGTATTTTATTTCCTAACCATTTCAGCTACATGGCTTTAAATGTGAATCACTTCTTAAACATTTAAGTAACATGCTGTTAAATGTTAATCACTTCTTAACCATTTAAGTAACATGCTGTTAAATGTGAATTACTTCTTAACCATTTAAGCAACATGGTGTCAGATATGAATCATTTCTTAACCATTTAAGCAACATAGTTTTAAATGTGAATCACTTCTTAACATCATAAGCAATGGTGTTCAATGTGAAAGACTTCTTGACCGTAAAAGCAACATGGTGCAAAATTTAAATCACATCTTAACCATACAAGCAACACAGTGTTCAACTAGAATCACTTCTTAGCCATATCAGCAACATGGTATTGGATATAATTCACTTCTCAATCACATCAGTGACAAACATTTGTTGCTGCGGATTTTAAAATGATGTATTTCTTTTCTGACTTTTTGTTTTGAGTATTTTTTTATATTTGTTTTTTTTAGGAAGACCATATTGAGAATGAACTGCAAAAAGGAGCGTCCGAATGGAGGGGTTTGCTGTTTAGTGCTCGAAGATGGAACGGTTCTCAAAGGAGAAAGCTTCGGGGCTCCGATAGAGGTTGACGGAGAAGTTGGTGAGGCTTTTAATTATTCTCAACGAGTTTTTTTAAACTAGTAGTATGCAATATGCAAATACAAACTATACCGGGTCCAAATATAAAAAGTGGGTCAGTACAGTTCAGATGTACTCAACTTGCGGCCCACTGTACATTTCTACCTGCTCTTGTCTTGCAGCCGCTAAAGCGCAGTAAGAGGATTAATAGATTTTCTTGAATGTTTTTCGCAGATACTTTGTGGCACATTTTATAAACTTTATAAGATAAAACAACTTTGTTTTAACCACTTTTTAAAAAATGGTTAAAATAAAGTTATTTTATTTTATAAAGGATTAATACATCTTCGGGATAGACTTCCAAAAATCTATATTGACAAGTACCTATATACTGAAGATATTGAAATTATTTTATTATTTAAGAAGTGGGTGTCCAATAGTGTGTCCAAATATTTCACAAATCTGGATTATCTCCACTTAGGAGTTATTTGTTACATTTTTGACGTCTCAACATGATGAAGAAGAAAATGGGAGTTTGGGCATTTACAGGGCTTACTACCTCTCATAGGCTTGGTTGAGTGATCACTTAACTTTGCCTCTTTTTGATACCTCACATACAAATAAAATGAATCTGTGCTTAATAAAAGCTTTGCTCATTCCAACATAGACGGGTGTTACAGATTTATCAATATATTTATGAGTTCCAAAAATTTGAGTAGTGTGGTTGTCAATCATAGGCAGAATTGGTGAATGTTACAAGTGTGTAATGTGATCACTTAACCGAATCTATGACAGCTTGTAAGCCCTGTAAATGCCCAGACATCCACATCCTTCTTCACTTATATTGAGATATCAAAAATATCATTGTTGTATTAGGTTGAAATTGTGGATGGTAGTACAAATTTCATAGGTAATATTTTACATTTTGTTTGGACACAAATACTTCTCCATCTTATTCCTCATTACTGAGGGTTGTGACCCTCATGGAAGCAATGATTCTTCTCTAGCTATCCCTTGATTGCGCTGCACGTAGCACACAAACACATGCCATGTTAAAAATTGGTTCCATATTATAGTTGCCCCGTATATATTGATGACGATAATGTCATCCATATGCACAAAAGAAACTCAACAGAGTTTTCACTTGGCCTGTGCTATATAGTACCTCCATTATACATAATTAAAAAAGACTGGACCATGCTTTGCTAATTGCAATATATTTTATGTTGATCATGGCTGTTATAGTCTGTCTACGTGTAAAATAATTTAAAAAAATGTTTTTTGACATCTCATCAAAGATGAAGAAGAATATGGAAGTCTGGGCATTTACGGGGCTGACGACCGTCATAGGCTGGTTTACGTGATCACTTTACACACGTGTAACATTCACCAATTCTACCCATTATTTACAACCACACTACTCAAATTCTTGGAAGTTCTATATATGTATGAACCAATTTTGAAACATTGTTCTTGAATCTCTAGAACTTCACTAGAGACATCTATTGGTGAGATGAAAAGAAGCCTTTTATTTAGCAGAAACTCTTTTATTAGTATGTGAGATCCGAATCCTGGATTATAATCACACACATGAGAAACGCCAGAAAATAACATTTTCATTTTTATCATTTTAGCTTACAATTTGACCAGGTAATTTATTTACAACATTTTGACACTCTCAAAATGTTGTAAAAAAATGTTGTTGAAAAAAATGTAATGGTGGGTCGTGACGGCTAAATGGTTTATGATATTTATTCGTGAATGTTATCAAAACTGCAATTATTTTTTACAGTCTTCCAAACGGGTATGGTTGGATACCCTGAATCTCTGACAGACCCATCCTATCATTGCCAGCTACTGGTTCTGACATATCCATTAATTGGCAATTACGGAGTCCCCGCTGATGATAAGGATGAGCATAATCTTCCACGGTGAGTTGAAACTACCATTAAATGTACTTTATCCTGTCTAAACAGACCTTAAAGATTATTTACTGTTCTTTAGTAGAATCCATATTAAGATCCATATTAAGATAAAACAAATTTAAAAATGGTTCAAAATCTGCCATATTCCATAATCAAAAAAATTGTGCCCAGTCATATCGCTCACTCCTTTCAAGAACGTCATAAATCAAAAAACTTGATTTTTCAAGAGAACGTTTTCAAAGTTTAAAAATATAATACAATATACGAAAAATAAATATCAAGCCGCTTATTGAACTTTTTACTGTGCAACAGATTTTTTTAGGTAAAACCTGAAGGTTCTTTCTCCATTTGAAAAATATTACGTATATTTAAAAAAATAATTAAACAATACCTTTTCTTTAAAATGCAAAAACAACACTTTTTGCCCTGTAGCGGGTAAATATTAAGTTAAAAATATGTCGCTTTTGCTGGGCATTCTGAAAACATGCACAACTGAAAATTGACATTATTTTATTTATGACGTTCTTGAAAGGAGTGAGCGATATATATATAATCAAAGGGACAATCCAATCTTGATATATAAACATTTAAAATTACTGCCGGTACGTGGAATATTGTGGATAAGTATCATTGTTGAACAACAAACTAGACAAAAATATCGAAATCCTTTAGTACACAACCATGATACACGATTTACACACAACGAAGGTTTGATAGTCCCAAGAATTAACAATAAATATGGGAGTTGAACACTGCAATATATATATCGTTTTTTATTTGTTGCCGACGGATGTTAGAGGTCAAAATTAAATATATGGAACAAAGGCAAAATAAAGGAATGGGTAAATGATCAAGAGTTAATTTTATGAAAATTTTAAAATGTTTATATTCATAATTTTTTCTCTTTTTTGTGTCTATATTAGGTTAAAATCGTTAAAAACAGTAAAAATGTATTAAAAATGAACTCCACCGACAAGACACACAAGGTGCTTGGTGGGTCTCTGCAAAAAAAAAAATGTTCTAAATATGTATAAATTGTGATTTAAATAAATGTATACAAATAAAAAATAAAATCGTCTGACATAGATTCAATCATTCAATCATACAATCCTATGGAAAATCTTCAAGTAAAACATAAAGGCGGTGAATATCAAAATTCGCCAAAAAAGTGCGGTTGATGTCAATTAATCTTATTAAGGGTAACAGACTGTATACCATACATCATTACCCATTGGCTTGACTTAACTCAGGACCCAGGGTAGACCTTAGCATCCTCCTCAAATAAAATTAATAGAATATCTCCTCCATACCATTTTATCTTGTCATACTGTTCTCCAAGCCTCCAGTATTATTTCTCTTGCCTTAAATATTCCCCCGAGGCTGAGAACCTTTCACCAATGTTATATAGCAGGTCAATGAAAATCTTGCAGTTCTAAAGAATGTAGTGATATTTACATATGTTTCTACCAGACAGCGATAACTTTTCACTGCTTTTTTCTTTGAATTAAATAAGAAGAGCAATGCGTGCCGCTTATGTTCTTTTTCAGGCACTAATGTCGACATGATCACTGAACGATACAACACAAACGCTATTATTTGGCGGACTCATCTTGTGTGTGTTAGTAGGTTAATGTCGGACGAACAAACCGACGTACTGTCAAATTTATGCACCGCGTAGTATTTGGTAGCGCCATCTCTTAGCGAAACCGGAAAAGGCTTATGCATGCACTTATGTATGTATGTATATCTTAGGCTGAATTGATCAACTTTAGCGTTTCAGTGCACTTTAACACATCTAAAATTACGTTGTTTTTTATTGATATGATATATGACTACTAAATCAACGGTAATTGCTTTTATAGGTGGTTTGAATCATCACGCATCTGGGCAAAGGGCTTGATTGTCGGAGAGTCTTGCGAATCTCCCAGTCATTGGAGACAAACTCGTACACTGTCGGAATGGTTGGTCGGGCAAGGAATACCGGGCATCAGTGGTATTGATACAAGGGCACTTACTAAAAAGATTCGCGAGTCTGGAACCATCCTGGGAAGGATTGTTCCGGGTATTCCCAAACCTGGACCACCTAAACCTTTTTTTAATCCCAATGAAAGAAACCTGGTAGCTGAAGTATCTATCAAGGTTTGTAGAATTACTATCTTGTAGATAATATACATAAAACAGGATTTAATCTGATTATTGCTGCGCTCACATATTTGTATGAGTATTACTTACTTACTGCATTTACCAAAAGTTGTACCAAAAGTTTTGTACCTTAATTTTCTTAGGACAGAGTATTCAGATCATCATTTTTTTAGCTTTAAACACGGCTTATTCTTCTGTAAATACTGTGATGAGGTGCTAAGTTATATCTGCCTGCCTACCAACATCTTTTGAGCCAACACTCTTGTCGCACAGCTATGCAATGTAAATTCACAGTAAAATAAAATAGGAGATAATTTTCTTTCACATTTTCTTATAATTTCCGCTACTTAGTTCATAAAAAAATGTTTTGCTAGAGAGAGGAATCCAAGACTTTCTGTATCAAATCCGGGAATGCGGTCGGGAGCTTTCCATGTAAGAGTGTAAAAGTAAATATTATGAATTTTTATACTTTTAAGCAATTATAAATTAATAAATATATAATAGGTTAGAGCCACATAAATTTTTACTATGATTTTATTTAAAAAATTATCTGATAAACTATTGAATCCATCAGCTGAAGTGGGACATGGAATGTGATTGTCTCTTTATTTGAAATTTTATTTACTGAATAAATCTTTAATATCCGTTTTTCAATATTGCTTTAAAAGTATAAATTATTCTCAAATCCTCAAATCCCAATTGTATCAACTAAGTTTGGCAGTGTATGATTTTGTTATTTATTTATTCCAGAAACCAATTACGTATAATCCTTCCGGAAGTCCTACTATATGTGTCTTGGATTGTGGATTGAAATATAACCAGCTGCGTTGCTTGTTAAAAAGGAATGTCAGGATCGATGTCGTTCCCTGGAATCATCCATTGGATCCTGAAACCTTCGACGGACTCTTCCTCAGTAATGGACCCGGAGATCCATCTGTTTGCAAAGACCCGGTTGACCAGATACAGAAACTGATATCTTCGAGAGCAACAAAGCCTATTTTTGGTATTTGTTTTGGACACCAAATTTTGTCCACTGCTGCTGGGTGTAAGACGTATAAACTAAGGTAATTCGTAATAAATTTTACACTTTTGCAATATTTTATTTATAAAAAAATATAATACTGTTTAAATGATTTCTTTAAGTGTATTTACTCTTATAAAGGTAAAGATTTATTTAGTTTTGTTTGTCATAAAACAGCTGGAATAATTTTTATAGTTATAGTCCATGAAATATCAGTCATTACAATGTTTAGTACTATTTGTGTTGCAGTTATGGTAACAGAGGCCACAATTTGCCATGTGTTCACCATGGAACGGGGCGATGCTTCATGACTTCGCAGAACCACGGGTACGCTGTCGACGTGACCAGTTTGCCGAGTGGGTGGGAACCGCTATTCACCAACAAGAATGACGATTCCAACGAAGGAATTATCCACACCACTCACCCCTACTTCAGTGTACAATTTCATCCTGAACATACTGCGGGGCCGGAAGATCTAGAACTTCTGTTTGATATCTTTATCGATTCGGTAAAGGAAAATATGACGGGAAAAACTGCATCTAAATCGATCAAACAATTGCTGATTGAAAAGCTCACTTTCAAAACTGTACCGGTTGAAAAACCTAAAAAGATTCTCATTTTGGGATCTGGCGGTCTTTCTATCGGACAAGCGGGCGAGTTTGATTATTCGGGCTCGCAGGCAATCAAAGCGCTTCAAGAAGAGAAAATTCAAACAGTCCTAATAAATCCAAATATTGCTACGGTTCAAACATCTAAAGGGATGGCGGATAAAGTTTACTTTTTGCCCTTGACTCCCGAGTATGTCGAACAAGTCATCAGATCGGAAAGACCTAACGGAGTATTGTTAACATTTGGCGGGCAAACCGCGCTGAATTGCGGAATCGAGTTAGAAAGGTCTAAAGTTTTTCAAAAGTATAACGTTACTGTGTTAGGTACTCCGATACAGTCTATTATTGATACGGAGGATAGAAAGATATTTGCGGAAAGAATCTGCAGTATTGGCGAAAAGGTCGCTCCGAGTGCCGCCGTCTGTTCGGTAGAACAAGCTCTGGAGGCTGCGGAGACCATCGGTTACCCGGTCATGGCCAGGGCGGCCTTCTCCCTCGGTGGCCTAGGATCTGGTTTTGCCAACAATAAAGATGAATTAAGGCTATTGGCGCATCAAGCGCTATCCTACTCCGGTCAGCTGATCATCGATAAGTCGTTGAAAGGATGGAAAGAAGTGGAATACGAAGTCGTGAGAGACGCTTTCGATAATTGCATAACTGTGTGCAACATGGAAAATGTCGATCCTTTGGGTATTCACACTGGAGAATCTATCGTTGTCGCTCCGAGTCAAACATTATCCAACCGAGAATATAACATGCTGCGAAATACAGCCATAAAAGTTATCCGCGACTTCGGAGTCGTAGGAGAGTGTAACATACAGTATGCCTTGAATCCCTTTTCCGAAGAATTCTTCATCATCGAAGTGAACGCTAGATTATCCAGAAGTTCGGCTCTCGCGAGTAAAGCTACGGGTTATCCTCTAGCTTACGTCGCCGCTAAACTAGCTTTAGGGCGTTCCTTGGCAGACATCAAGAATTCTGTAACCGGAGTGACGACAGCCTGCTTCGAACCGAGTCTCGATTATTGCGTCGTCAAGATTCCTCGGTGGGACTTAGCGAAGTTTAGCAGAGTGAGCACTAAAATTGGAAGTTCCATGAAAAGTGTCGGAGAAGTCATGGCTGTGGGCCGCAAATTTGAAGAAGCGTTTCAAAAAGCTCTAAGGATGGTTGATGAAAATGTCACCGGATTGGATCCAAATTTAAAAGAAGTCAACGATGAAGAGCTGAAAGAACCCACAGACAAAAGAATGTTCGTGCTAGCCGCAGCGTTGAAAGCGGGCTACACGTTAGATAAATTATACGAGCTCACTAAAATCGATAAATGGTTTTTGCAAAAGATGAAAAATATCATAGATTATCATCTTCTGCTAGAATCAATAGATCAACAACAATTATCTAACGCTGTGCTGCTTGCTGCAAAACAATTAGGATTTTCCGACAAACAAATTGCCGCTGCGGTGAAAAGCACCGAACTCGCTGTTCGCAAACAGCGTATTGAAAATAGAATAACTCCATTTGTGAAACAGATAGATACTGTCGCTGCCGAGTGGCCCGCGACCACTAACTATCTATACGTGACTTACAATGCCTCGAGTAATGACCTGGTTTTCCCCGGAGGATACATCATGGTTCTAGGCTCCGGCGTGTACCGCATAGGAAGTTCCGTAGAATTTGATTGGTGCGCGGTCGGTTGTCTACGAGAACTCCGTAATTTAGGAAAGAAAACCATTATGATAAATTATAATCCCGAGACTGTGAGTACCGACTACGACATGTGCGATCGCCTTTATTTTGAAGAGATTTCGTTCGAGGTCGTCATGGATATTTACAACCTGGAGAATCCCGAAGGAGTAATTATATCGATGGGCGGCCAGCTTCCCAATAACATCGCGATGGACTTGCACAGGCAGCAAGCTAAAATCCTCGGCACATCTCCGGAGAGTGTTGACGGAGCCGAAAATAGATTCAAGTTTTCTCGATTGTTGGACAGGAAAGGCATATTGCAACCTCGATGGAAAGAACTGACCAATTTAACCTCGGCTATCAAGTTCTGCGAAGAAGTCGGCTATCCTTGCTTGGTCAGACCGTCCTACGTGTTAAGCGGCGCCGCCATGAATGTCGCCCACTCCAACCAGGACCTCGAAGCTTACCTAAATGCCGCCAGCGACGTCAGTAAAGATCATCCGGTTGTGATTTCTAAATTTCTTTTAGAAGCCAAGGAAATCGACGTCGACGCCGTGGCTTCCGACGGTGAGATCCTATGCATGGCCGTATCCGAGCATGTAGAAAATGCCGGAGTTCACTCGGGCGACGCTACTCTGGTCACTCCAGCTCAGGACATCAACGAACAGACTTTCGCAAAAATCAAGGAAATAGCAAAAATTATTGCCGAACTTTTAGATGTTTCCGGTCCATTCAATATGCAACTGATAGCTAAAGACAACGAGCTCAAAGTTATAGAATGTAACGTCAGAGTGTCCCGTTCCTTTCCTTTTGTTTCTAAAACGCTAGATCATGATTTCGTAGCGATGGCCACGCGCGTCATTATTGGCCAAAAAGTCGATCCTGTGGATGTTTTTATGGGATGTGGAAAGGTCGGTGTCAAAGTTCCGCAGTTCTCCTTTTCGAGATTGTCCGGAGCTGATGTTATGTTGGGAGTTGAAATGGCTTCGACGGGCGAAGTAGCCTGCTTCGGAGATAACCGTTACGAAGCATACCTTAAAGCGCTAATGAGCACCGGATTCCAAATACCCAAGAAGGCCATCTTGCTATCTATAGGCAGTTTCAAAGTACGTCTTTTCTTTATTTATTCGTTGATAATTCATTATCTGTCGATTCTGATCGATACTTATATTTTGTCTTTTGTTTTGCTCAGCATAAAATGGAGTTGTTGCCGAGTATTCGAGCACTGTACAAGATGGGCTACAAGCTGTACGCTAGTATGGGAACTGGGGACTTTTACAATGAGCATGGTGTAGCGGTAAGTACGATAACTTATTATTTAATTTTATACAATAATTATAATACATTAATATAATATTTACAGGTTATGTACACAAGAGCTCGATATTATAACTTAGATTCCGTAACTTCATCGTCAGAATCCTCATTTTCAGATTCTTCCTCGACTTTTTGAAAAGAAATTGACTTGTTGAACTTGGGCCTCTCCGGGTGAACATCCGCCAGCACGATGCTCGCTAGCTTGGCTGTCGGACTCACGGGGTCCTTGACTTTAGTGGGAGGACTTTCTGTTATTTTAACATTTTCTAAATTCGCATACTGTTCCGGTTTCGGTCTAGCGATGCCACTCGGGCCGGGTCTGTTGATATTTGATATAAAACTCTCGTTTCGTTTGGGTACTTCGGGCGCCCCGGTGTTGGCTACATTTTTCTTCAGATTGTCAATCTTCTCCCCTATTATGGAAATGTACTCTCTGCCCTGCGCTTGCCCTCCCGGTTCGTCCCTCAGGATTACAGATAGTCTATTTGCGTGCTCCAAGTAGATCAGTCCTTGTCTGCATGCGTCAAACTTCTCGCTGCATTCGGCCATAGATATGAAATGCGGTATAAACAGCTCCAATACGAGACGTCTCCTGTGCGCATCCAAATGGGCTGACACAGTTCTCTGTAATAAAAAATTATCATGATATAAATATTCCTTCCAGAATGGACACGATTCTAAATCAGTTGGAAGAAAAAACGTATCGATTAATTTTTATCAAAATAGAATGACGACACAATAAAAAATGGTAAAAATTTCATTTGTAAATTTTATGTTAAGTGATTTAAAAGAATTTGCCGTGAAATTATCCACCTCTGTATGTAGTGTAATATGTAGTTGGCGTGTTTATGTAGCTACCGTGCTGGAGGTCCCGACAGCGATTTCCAACGGGGATCAAAATAAATATTAGTGATTATATGTATAAAAGTTGAAGAAAAAATGCTCACCTTTCTATCGATGCGATCCTTGACTCTTTTGCCATTGTTGTTGACCAAACTCTCTGCCGCTTTCTTGGCTTCTATCTGCCTGTACTGGTTCCTTCTCCACTGGTTTTGAGAATCTCTCGATTTATTATCTCGGGGGTCTTTACGCTTAATGTCATCCCAAAATCTCGTTGTTTCGATTATTTCCTTGTCAGAATCGTCTTCGTCTAACATACTACTGTCGGCCCTCGGTAATTGAGGATTCACCAGTTTCAAAACGTCATCGGCTGTTAAGATGTTGTATAGTTTTTGATAGTTAAATATGGGGTAAAAATTGGACTTCATATATTTCAAATTTCTCAAAGACGAAAGCAAATGCATAACCGGAGCTTCCAAAATATCTGCCAGCATTCTCTGTTGCTTGAGTAAAATATTTTTGGGTATTCCTTTGAAGAGATTACACTTTGGAATAAAATAATCCGGCATTTTTCCTTTCATCATGTGCTGGTAGAATGATTTTAAGAATATTCTTAACGTTTCACCCAGCCGGTCTTCCGGCCACATGGCGTAATTATCCTCGCATTGCCAGAACAGATGATTTCTGATGTGCGTGTAATCCAATCCAGCCTTGGACACGTCGGTCTTTATGAATGTTTTAAAGAGCAGAATCGTGAACAGGTAGCATCTCACGTGGGAGTGCATCAAGCAAGTCTCTAGGTATCTCTCCACCGCCGGGAAGGTGAGCTTCCATTGCAAGCTCTGTTCGGGATTAGTTCCTCGCGTGGGCCTGAAGCCTATGGGGACTATGAGGCAGCCGAGCCCGCGAGCCTTCCCCACCATGTGCTGGGTCGGCCACTGATAAATGGACTGCGTGTGCGGGTTGCGTATCATATTTCTCCGCCTCACTATCCACCCCTGGGCGGCGCTAGGCCAGGTCGTGCTGAGAGACGGGAGGATCTCAAACGACGACTTGTTTTGACCTTTGACAGTATTACAATAGATGCTGGCCCCTTGAGTCAACGCTTCGTTGAGCGATTCGGACGTAAATCCTAACGGCAAAGCCAGTTTCATCAGGAATATATCGGAAAAATTTCCCATGAAGTTGGTTGAATTTAAATAATATAACTTTTTATATAGTTCCCTTTGAAAATTTGAGCCATACCGCGCCATGTAAGCTTCGTCTATTTCGTCTTCTTCGTCACTTCCTTGGGGGGCTTTCTTTACATCCACTACGGATATGCATTTCGCGGGAATAATGCTCGTGCTATCGTTATTAGTCGCCGTTTGACTCTTTTGCAATCTTCTCGGCGTAGTTTCCGCCGTTATCGTCGCATATCCATAATCTGATTCATTTCCACTGGACTCTGTCTGAGGACTGTAACTGGTTTTGTATCCGGAGCTCTCGCTTCCACTGGGGCTGATTTTATTGACAGTCTGCTTCGCTTTCACTTTCCTCGGTCTGTTCTCCGCATGGCGGAGTCTCCCTTGAAGAACTGCTCTGTTTGTGTTCTTCAATATTCCACTCGGCCTTCGTTCCGATGCGATCTCGTCTGCATCTACATTCACGGGAATTTTTGTCGATTCACTTTTTACCGTATCTTGCTCGCCGTTAAGTATCAAATTGGCTGGTTTTTTGAAAGCTGGTTTGGCCGGTTTGTCGAGCTGCTCTTTGAGCTCATTCATGAAGTTTCTTCCTTCGGTTATTTCTTCTTCTCCCTTAGATTTGGTTCCCGAGTCTTCGGATTCTGTCGTACTGTCACTGGAGTAGCGGAGTTTGGTCAGGGATTCGGCTGGCGTTATTGGCTCTTCGCGATTCATTCTATTTTCCAAGATTTCCAGTTTCTTTAACTTTACATAACCTGAAACAATATCGAATTGGTTAATTTTATCTTCATAGTAATTTCGCAACATGATCGAGGAAAAAAACATATTCTTAAAATGTATCGCTTTTCGATCTTAATACTAAATTATAACGCATCTAACTAGCAATAACTCACACGCAAATTTTTGTTGTCTGTGGTATCTTTACAATTCGATTTCATTCAACGCAGAACACTTGATTGTAAAAAAAATCTGGCACACTAAAAAAAGTACCTTTGATTGAATCACATTACATCCTCGTACCTTGGCTTAAGCTTCCTTGAATGATTTAGATTAATTTTTAATTTAATTTGTACTTGGTAAATACCAGTATTTAAACTTGAATTAAAACTTTAATTAAAAAAGGATAGATTTTACCACAAAGTGACTGCCGAACCAATAAATGAAATTTAGATTAATTCCTAATGGCAATACATGATAGTTTCATTGACAAATCACTCACTCCTTTCAACAACGTCATATATAAAAAAAAAGATTTTTAGGAGATCGTTTTTAAAGTTTAAAAATATAATAAAATGTATTAAAAATAAATATCAAGCCACTTATTAGTATATTTAAAAAAATATGAAACAATACATTTTCTTAAAAATGCAAAAACAACACTTTCTGCCCTGTAGCGGGTAAATATTAAGTTTAAAATACGCCGCTTTTGCTGGGATATAGTACATTTTCTGGGCATTCCGAAAACATGCACAACTGAAAATTAACCATTTTTTTTATATATGACGTTGTTGAAAGGAGTGAGCGATATGTTGGAAAAATTTCCGATGACCATTTGAAAGCTCTTCCAACCGTATTCCCGGATCTGATACAGAAGCATCTAGGCTTCCTGACAGACCCTCGAGTTTCTAATGACATATTGAAAGCTGTCCCACCGCATTCCTAGATCTGATACACAAGCATCTAGGCTTCCTGACAGACCTTCTCTTGCAAAGATTTTTTGTTTGTTTTATGAACTAAGTTGCGAAATTTATAGAAAATGTGAAACAAAATTGTATCCCGATTTTACTGTGAATTTACATTTAAAAGCTTTCGATATCCCTGTCACTGCCAATCTAAATAAATACAAGTTTGTAAAACCACCACCAAATTTTCTAGAAGTGCCCCGGTGTAGGCAGTGAAAGGGATTAATTAGTAGTTAGTTAGTTCATTTAGTCAGCTAGATCCGATTCCGACTCGACGTTGGCCGGTACACAGACGCCCACAGCCCCGACCAGCACAGCAGACAGACACGGAACAGTGCAAAGACATTTACAGAAAATGGTCAGTCATCGCATTTCCACTCAACCATTATTCATCGACACTATTTCGGATCCCTTTCACAAGTAACTACACATTTATATACGTATATACACACAAACACATATATTTTTTCTTGATACATGCCTATCACAATCCTAACAAACGATGGACATAAAAAAATAATAAAGAACAACCCTATCTCACAACATATCTCCTAACCATGACACTGAAAGACAACAATAACAAAACGCAGTACTTTACACAAAGATAACACCCTTACGATGCAACACTTTAGATCAAACATCATCATTTAGAAGTGACAAATAGCTCACTCCTTTCAAGAACGTCATAAATCAAAAATTGACAATTTTCAGTTGTGCGTGTTTTCGGAATGCCCAGAAAATGTTCTATATCCCAGCAAAAGATGTATATTTTTCACTTAATATTTACCTGCTACAGGGAAGAAAGTGTTGTTTTTGCATTTTGAAGAAAATTTACTGTTTAATTATTTTTTTAAATAAACAAAATATTTTTCAAATGGAGAAAAAACCTTCAGATTTTACTTTAAAAGATCCAATATATTATTAGACTAAAACCAATATTTTTAGCTTTTCCACTTTATTTTTATTTGACCAGCGACCGGGTTTCGTCGTTACCGACATCATCGGACTGGTCTGTCTGATGATGTCGGTAACGACGAAACCCGGTCGCTGGTCAAATAAAAATAAAGTGGAAAAGCTAAAAATATTGGTTATAATCTAATAATATATTAAAAATGCAATTCCATCACGAAGTGTCAGTGGATAATATAAATCTATTTAAAAGATCTGTTGCACAGCAAAAAATTCATTAAGTGGCTTGATTTTTATTTTTAACACATTGAATTATTTAAACTTTAAAAACATTCTCCTGAAAAATCAAGTTTTTTGATTTATGACGATCTTGAAAGGAGTGAGCGAAATACAACGTCCGCTCTATCAATTACACAGTGCTGATGACAGAATAGATTTACCCGGCTCGTCGTCCTCCTCCATGAGCATCCTGTAGAAGGGCGCGTCCAGCACGGTGGAGTAGTCGGACACCTCGCCGGGCTCGTTGACCTCCACGTTGTCGTGCACCACGAACATCCTCTGCGGCTGCAGCGCCTCCACGGCCGCGCGCCCGCCGTCCCTGGCGGCGGGCGCGACGCGCGCGTGCGCGTGCACGGCCTCCTGCAGCTTGTCGGGCAGGAACACGTGCTTGTGGTGCGACGCCATGTTGTCGTTCAGCCTCACGTCCGAGTCGGTCACGGAGTTGTTCTTCAGGTCGTGCATGATCCTGAAAACATACAAATTTTATTTTTATACAAATGTCAAATCGTAACAATTTTATTTTAATGAACTGATGATGGAATGATTTCCGAAACCGGTTGTCACGCATAAGTGTTTATAAACCTGGTATTACCGTTTTTGTAAAAAAAAAAAAATTCTAAAAGAAAGAGTTATTGAGAGGTAAGGAATTTAAAAAAAAATTATTATAAATAAACATAAATATATATATAAATATATATATATAAATATATATATATATATATATATATATATATATATATATATATATATATATATATATATATATATATATATATATATATATATATATATATATATATATATATATATATATATATATATATATATATATATATATACATACATACATATATATATATTTTCCATATACATATTCATATTCTTAAAAAAAAACAAATTCCAATATTTTTTTAATGTGTACGGAATACACGTGTGTCTTCTCACGCAGCCGGTCGCGTAGTGAATTGTATATTTGCGAGAACCCCCTTAAGTTGTTTGAAAAGTTTTCCTTTTCTGTTGTGAGAACACACTAGAATAAAGTATAATTCTAGTAAGGGTTAAATAATTATTATATTATGCCAATTACATACGTATTTACAAACCTATTAAGCAATTTTACATATTTTAAGTATTACGCATGTTTTATTATTACGTCTTTGATAAAAATATAGAATTATGTGATAAAGATTAAAATAACTCATCGTTCGATATAAGTTAATACTGAAATGATGTTTCTGTCCGAATTGCCTACTGTTTTCTTGTATTGTGAAAGTGATTACCGCTGATGCCGCTTTTACTAATCAGATAAAAATGTAATAATTAAATATTTCAAGATAATTATAAGCGATTTTATTTTTTTTTAATTTTAACAAAGTTATCGGCGTCAGTATTTTTTCTTTTAATTGTTTTTTTTTGTGCAGTCACTCCATTTTCTGAAACGTAATAAAATTTATAAGGATGAAAAATATTTTTTTACTAATAACACTTCGAAAGAAAAACGCACAAAGAAACGCGATTTTCTCAATAAATAAAAACGCTAAATTCTTTTTTTCTCCTTTTTTTCTAAATTTATCGTATTTTATTAATATTCATTCTTAAAAATCTCAAATAAAAACACCCGGAATCGAATATGAAAAATTATCTGCATCATATTTGCTATCGCAAACGCTCTTTGTGATCGTAAGAAAAAACTAAAACATTATTGATTTATTATTTATTTGGCAGTCACCCAGTAAGAGCATGTTTTGCCAGTGCCAAGTCTTATGTTTATTTGCAAACAAAATAATAATCATAATAAAAACAATTTATAAAAAAATCATATTTTTAATCCGTTATCATTTTAGAATTTATGACCGCAGTTCCAGAATTTATGAAGGATTTTCACACATTCCTAAAATTTAATACGGATTTTCTTCATTTGTGTTTTAGCACGTAATGACTTTTGCCTATTCTGGGACGATTAATAAGGATTCGATCAAGTTTTGAGTTAAAGCACCTTTGAACACCAAAAAACCTTCATTATGGACCAAGGCTGTTAAAATGTTTACTGATACATATTATATTTTTCTCATGGTATCAATTTCCACCCACCAAAACAAATAAATCTTTTTACTACAATAAGGATTCAATATTAAAAAGGGCAACGATATTTACCATTCAGTTCATAAAAAATAGGTTTATCAATTTTAACAAAATACTCATTAAGTATTTATAATAAATAGCGGAATGTTTGGTATTACGAATTGACGGGAGTCTTAATTTTTAATATAACGAGAAATCCGTGATTAACATTTACTTTTTATGAAATAAATTATTTCCATATTGGTAATTAATGAATGGTAAATGATGATTTGCGGCATTTTTGTTGACATTAAGCCTTTGACTTGGTCAGCATCATGTTAACATATTTAACGATCAAATATTTCAAATACTTCAAAGTGGTCAGGTTGTAAGTTAGAATAATCGGTTCATGAATGTAGACTTCATACGTTTGAAAAATAATTTCAAAGGGCACAATTATGTAAGATAAAATATAAAAACATGTAAAAAGACGGAATATGTACGCACTGCTATTTGCAGTAGACCAAAACATCATTAAAAGTCGTAACATGACGTTTTTTATGTTTAAAGTTCAGGCCCTTTTGTAAAATAATTAATAATAATAAAATAATGACATTTATGGTAATGTGAGATAAAAAAATTAAAACATTTTGAAAGACGAAATAGGTAAGTTCTACTATTTGCAGTAGACCAAAACATCATCAAAAGTCGTAAAGTGATGTTCTTTTAAGTTTTGAGTTAAACCACTTTAATAAAATAATTTCAAAGGACACATTTATGGTATGTAAGATAAAAAAATATAATAAAACATGTTAAAATACGATATAGGTAGGTACGTACGACTATTTGCAGTAGACCGAAACGTCATTTAAAGTCGTGAAATGGATTTTTTTAAGAAACAACAATCAAAACTATATTTAATGGGCATAAACAATTGTGAGAAAATAGCAACTCAGTTTTTATGTCGATCAAAACATTTGTATGTTAAACATTGAAGACAATAAAATAAAAATCTGCAGAAAAGTTACAATTTTTTACATTTTTGCGTGGGGGATGTCGATATATCGCGAAATTCAGATGAAAACAGTTCATATTGTGGATAAAGCGATAGTATTGTATAATGAACTCATAATATTATTCCAACGCTTTTTCTTTCTTAATTTGAGAATAGTTCTACTCCAGGCAATACTAATGACAATTATTTTAATTGAATTGTTTACTGATTTTATCTGACATTAATTATAAGGCTAATTTCTAGTTTGAAATTAATAGTAGGTACATACTCGTACGTACTTGTGCTATCATATTACTAATCTTGATCTAGTGCAAAAATGAAAGTATGCTTATCATAATATTTATAGTTTTTTTCTGCTTATGAAATAAATTACTTTAAAGCACACAATATCACGGACTTCTTCGTGCAGCTGAAACTATCATAAATATTCAATGCTTTCGAGCTGAAAACTTAAATAGCTATTTTTCATTATTTTGCTTCATTTAATTTGAAATTAACTCTCTGGATGATCGCAGAAAACGGTAGATGTGATCCTATTTTTTTAATTACTCAATTCGTCGGAATTTCTGGAATATGTTTTAGAGTTCCCAGTCGAAATCACAAGGACACCTGACACTTTAGCGCTTCCCACGAGTAGAACAACCTCTAAATAAAGTTAGGTACTGTATTTATCGTTCATCAAAATTGGTTAACGATGAATTCGATATGTTCAACTCTGATCATTCAACATTTTCAGTCAATTTGATATCGTGTTGTGTCCCTCGTTTCGTACAATTTATCTTTGAGCTTTGATTTTTCTCCTTTCCGCTTTGATTTTTCCCATCCCTCTTCCAGGCATTTTTTTTACAAATATGATTTTTTTCTACTTCTCATGAAATAAATTATCTTAAAATGTCAAAACTACGGACTTCGTTGTGTGGCTAAAACTTATCATACATCCTCAGTCCTTTGTGATTTTTTTATCTGAAAACTTTGATAAACAGCTAATTTTAATCATGTATAATTTGTATGTATTCCTTTCCACATATTGGAGTCGTTGTAATATTAATCAGTGGTTGCGACGACTTTGGGAGTAGAAAAATTTTACGAGAGATTTGAAGTTAAATTAAAAGTGGATTAGATCTCAAATTTGTGTTTGCAAATATCATTTGAGCTCAGTCTTCCTACAAACGTTTGACAAATTGTTATCTAACTAACTATCACGCCGCTTTCCCGCAGGTGTAGGCAGATAGAATATAACCCCACACCACTGTCTTTGTAAACATTCTTCGCCTCTTCAACGTCACATCATTTAGACTTCTGACCTGATCACTTTCAAGTATTTGAAATACCTGATCATGCCAAATTTTTCTCTGTTCCTTTTTCCAACTACATTCGCCTCATAAATTTGTTTTACCGTTCTTTCCTCACTCATTCGTTCCACACGTCCAAACCATATCAAGACACCTTTCTTAATTTTATCAAATCGACAAATTGTCGTAGACTGAAACCCCATAATCACTTAACCACGCGCATTCCACGCAGAAAAATAATCTGCTCAAAACATTTGAAGATAAATCTTCGAGTATCTATTATCGTTTACGTCCCTTTCGCTTCCTAAATTCAATATATTATACAATTTAAAATTGATAATAATATACGAGTACAATCTTGATTGATTCGCGAGCATTGTTCAAATTTCAAAGTCCAACTCAAATACCTATAATAATATTACGACTACTTTAAAACTATGTATTTTTTTAGCTTGTAGTGAAAATGACATCACCCTAATTAATGATTTCTAAAAGCATTACTTATGATTTATCAATGTTTCGCCGGTTATTCCCGTAATTATAAGAAACCTCAGTTTAAATACAACTATAGATTACCACAAATGCAGCTTAGTTCGCATCGCTTATTTGCGTAAATATTAAAAATACTTTTAAAAATTAATAATCGATTAGCTATTGAAATAGCGTTTATCAGGTTGTAAAATTGTTTAACTTCTAAGCATATTTCGACTTCAAACAATGTCAACCAATAGTTCAACCAATATTCATAATATATTATTTAAATTCACATACAAAAATTCATTTCTTACAATGAAATTATATAAAATCATAGTTAAAACACTTATCACAACAAACACGCAATTATTATTATAATACATTACTTAAATTCACTCAATTGAAGTTCATTTTATCAGAAAAAAATATATAAAATTATGGTTCTCAACCCCTGCCTTGTTGTGTATGTAACATGAAATTTTGTCTAGCCTGTTGGATAATATCGGTAACGACAAAATCCGGCCACTGGTCAAATAAAATATGTATGAAAAAAAACTATATATTATAGTTATTTAATTATATAAAATGCAGTTCCACCAAGAAATGTCAGTACAAAACTCAAGTCTACACTTTTTTTCTAAAGATAAAGATTTGTGTTTTTATTATTTACACAAATATTTCAATGTCATACTATTTCTGTGAGCCTAAGCGGCTCATTATTAGAAATATGTATCAAATTGTGGTAGAGTGGGTTCGAACCGAGAAACTCTGACTTAAGAGTCCGCGACACTAACCACGGGACCACAACGTTAACGTGTTAAGGTGGGATAATCAATAACCCGCAACTTCTTTTTCTTTAAACCCATGTAAAATTTAACTTTATTGCATATTTTGCTTAAAACATTATTTTTGTATTGAGAAAATATTTTTTTCTTCGAAATAAATATGTATGTGGTTTTGAAAAGAAAATAATTATTGAAAGGTAAGGAGTTAAAAAATATATATATTTATTCGCCATATTCGAACATATTTTTTTATTAAATGCGCGGACAACACGTGTGGCTTCTCGCGCAGTCAGTCGTCTATTGACTTTGTATATCTGAGAGTACAGCCTCAACGGTATTAATCTGTCAGCAAATTCGGGTTGCATTACTTGCATCGGCCAATCTTTTTGACTATTGACACGTATATTAAAAGAATTAACAATCGTATATGTAAATATAATATCGTTGAAAAGATAAACCATGATAAACTTGTACCTTAACCCAAATACGGGGATTAAAATTAATTTAAAAATGAATGATGACCGCGAAAGAGGCATTGCATCGAATAAAGCTTATGCTCTACAACCTTTATGATAACGATAACATATCGCTCACTCCTTTCAAGAACGTCATAAATCAAAAATCGTCAATTTTCAGTTGTGCGTGTTTTCGGAATGCCCAGAAAATGTACTATATCCCAGCAAAAGATGCATATTTTTAACTCAATATTTACCCGCTACAGGCCAGAAAATGTTTTTGCATTTTGAAGAAAAGGTATTGTTTAATTATTTTTTTAAATATACTAAATATTTTTCAAATGGAGAAAAAACCTTCAGGTTTTACCTAAAAAGATCTGTTGCACAATAAAAAGTTCAATAAGTGACTTGATATTTATTTTTAATACATTGTGTTATATTTTTAAACTTTAAAAACGTTCCCCTGAAAAATCAAGTTTTTTGATTTATGACGTTCTTGAAAGGAGTGAGCGATATATTATAGGGTGTTTTTGTAGAGGTTTACAAATTCAAATTTCCAGCAATAAATTGATGGTGGGACCCGCCGTGTGGAATGTTGCGCCATCTTGTTGAAACCACAGCTCTGTCACATCAATGCCATTCAACTGAGGTACAAAGAAGTCAGTAATCATGATTCTGTAGCGCTCTCCATTGACCGTAACATTCTGGCCGGCATCGTCTTCAAAAAATTTTTTGCCAATCATTCCACCTGCCCATAAAACACACCAAACAGTGACTTTTAATGGATGTAAAGGCGTCTCGATAAAGGCTTCTGGGTTTTCCACTCCAAATTCCGGAATTCTGCTTATCGACATAGCCATTTAACCAAAAATGTACCTCATCATATATCAATGAAAAAAAAGGATCAAGCTGAATATTGTTTTCGGTCTATTCACCGTATCTACGACGCGCATAATGGTCGTTCAGTATATTTAAGGTGAAATGGCAAAACGTACTGATTATAAATCGACTGTCAACTGTCAAATTAACAGTCTGTAGAAACAATGTTGCCAATTTAAAACCAAACCTCAAAAAAAAAACACTCTTTATAATCGTATTGAGGTCAGGAAAATTTTAAGCCTGTCGTATACATTCCTAGATAACTCACCCAGACATATTGTCTAATTTCACCAATTATTGTGTTTCTTCTAGATTCACTCACAAAGTGCACTAATTTACGTGAGATAACACTCGTCCAGTGCAAACTCATTTATCAATATATTGCACACAATTTATTGGTGATGAACACTCATCCGTGACAATTGGTGACATACGTCCATATTTAATAATTTCATTAATTGATTCGACAGTCACTTTGCGGAGGCTTTTTTTTTTCATGTACCGCGGTGGAACGGCGTTACGGTACCTTTATTCACGGCTTTTTTTAATTTTCAGCATCAATTAGACGAAACAATGTTTGCGATTACGTAATTACAATCTATGTTTATATCATTCGTCAAAATGATAAAATATGCTATTGTAATGAATATTTAAATGATATTTGAAAATATCGCTCACTTCCAAGAACGTCATAAATCAAAAATCGTCAATTTTCAGTTGTGCATTTATTTATTTCATCTTATGTATTATATCGCTCACTCCTTTCAACAACTTTATATAATCAAAAGTCGTCAATTTTCAGTTGTACATGTTTTCGGAATACCCAGAAAATGTATTATATCCCAGCAAAAGCGCCATATTTTTTACTTAATATTTACCCGCTAGAGGGCAGAAAGTGTTGTTTTTGCATGTCGTTCTTGAAAGGAATGAGCGATATATTTTTTAGTAAAAAGCTCGACATGAAGTGAGTTCCGGGACCTTTTTTGTTTAAAAAAAATCCCTGGTAACATCTATCCATTTTTAATTTAAGTTTTACTTGGTAAATGCCGCTATTCCTTCAAACCTGTGTTGACACGTGTTTCGATGCATTCAGCATCATTTTAAAACACCGATATATATAGATCACAGGTTCCCAAACTTTTTTTAGTCTGGCGCCCCCCCCTATCAAAATTTCTCGTCAAAGGGGAAAATAAAATCGCCAGAATGTCCCACCATAGAAAGAGGGAAGGAATAAAAAATAAAAAATAAAATATATATATATATATATATATATATATATATATATATATATATATATATATATATATATATATATATATATATATATATATATATATATATATATATATATATATATATATATTACTTATTAGCACTTTTATCTGTCTCTTTGGTCTTCTTATGCCCTGTAAAAGTCTTCTAGAACGCCCACAAAGGAGCGTTATCGCCCACTTTGAGAAATACGTCTGGATCTACCGCATATGTTAAAATAAATAAATAAACAAATAAATTATGCATACAAATCATTAAAAAAAGTACTACACTTTCGCGTTGATGAAGAAGGCAGATGTAGCTGAAATTAAATCTTCCATACGTCACGCTACGAAACAGTTGAAATTAGTTATTTTATATTACCCAAGGAAAATTGAATTCTTTTTAAATTTTCGGTGTTAAATGGGTAGTCGCTTTTTACGTGGTAATTTTAACGATGTATTAAGGGAACCGCAAACCGAAAACCGAAAAAATATCGGGAACATCTGATCTATCCAATGTAATTTAGATTTATGGTAAATCTTCGGTTACGGCAATCGGTCATTTACAGTCATAAAGTACAATCGAGTCAAAAGTGTAAACTCACTGTTCATAATTCTCGAAGAACTGCACCGAGAGCATGATGTTGTTAAGCAGGAAGGCGTTGGAGTCCGTCTTGAGCTGGTGCCTCATCTTCTCTATGGCCTCGCGCTGGTAGGCCTGCGCGGGCTCGGGGTGGCGCACCGGGGCCGCCGGAGCCGCGGGGGGCGGCGCTGGCGCCGCGCCGCCCCTCCTCACCTTGGTGGCCGGCTGCCTCCTGCTCTCCGTGCTCCTGCTGGCCTCCCGGAGCTCCTTCTCCCTCTCCCTCTCGGTCTGCGCGCGCTTCTCCCTTTCGAAAAAACCCTTGGGCTCTTTAGTCCGTTTGGCCTTACTGGAAGAACTGCCCATCTTGCTATAATTCAACTTATTTTACTTCTTCAGAGTGAACTCGCTGGACGATCGCGGGAAATCGGTGGTCCTATTTTACAAATCACACATTGACTCGCCGGAATTGCTGGAACGTATATGTATAGTCGAAATCACCAGGGTACCAACACCTTAGCGCTTCCCGCGAGTAGAACAAACTCTTAACAAAGTTCCTATATTTATCTCTCGAATGTTTTGATGCTGACAAGGTGCTTGATGAATGTACCGTGGTTAACAATAAAGTAGTTTTATTTTATAAAGCCTATATTTATCGTCCATCAAAATTAATCAACGATGAATATGGGGATTTCAATATGTTCAACTCAACACTGTCATTCAACATTGTCCAGTCGTCATTAATAGCTTTGATCTTTTCCTTTGACTTTTCCCGTTCCAGTTTTCTTCCAGGTATTTTTACAAACGTGGATTTCTGTAATACTCGTATACTTGTTTTGTAATACTCGTATACTTGTGTAACTTGATGTGACTGTTGTGTTGAATCCCAAATAAAAATACTAACAAATTAATTCACTCGAATCGGTTAACACTCGACCCGGACACGATCATGGCGCGTTCTGCGGTCTCGCCGCGGTCCCCGGCTAGGCACTGACGTACGTTTCTTCCACTCCGATCGAGCTGTGGCCGATTATCTGCCAGCCTGATAATGGCCCGAAGATTATCAGGCTTCGTGAAATTCTATTCCTTCAGATAAGTTGGTAAGATAGTCGGCAGAAATACCCGCTAATCGATACGGCCACCTCGAATGCGCGCTCATTGTTTCACTTCACGCTACGTGATAAACGAATACCTTCGTCCAAATAATAATACGTACTCGCTTAATTTATATTTTTGATTTACACGAGTCTGATTTGTCACTTAATTTTCTTATCTTAATGACGTCACAATTGATTTGTGATTTGATGTATTGTTTGTGATTTTTACACTGAAAACGGAATAGAGGCAATGTCTAAGGCAGTGTTCCGCAATTTTTTTCTATTCGAGGTACACCTACGACTCTAAGAAATTTCAGAGGTGCATATTTACCATTATGGTAACATATTTAACATATTATGTTTGATGCGAAATGTGAGCTGACTTAACTGAGCACAGGCAATCAAAATTTGGAGCGATTGTGTTATTTTCACAAAACTATACTTTTTTCCGCGGCACACACTTTGCGGAACAATGGTCTAAGGCACTCAGGATTACATACCATAAGTATATGTAGTAGCGTGCATAGATAATTAATTAGGGTAGGTAGTGAGGTAAGCTAAGTACGACTTAGTAAAGTAGGGTAGGTGCTGGTATAAGTATGTGCATAAGAGTTACATGAGAATAAAAAATAAAAATAAAAAATAAAATATTTATTGATTTGGCATTGACTTTATGGAATGACATGATGATTTAAATATGAAAATAAAGGACTTTTTTAGTTTATTTATGTAAACACGACTAGTTTCGAACTACAGATGTTCTCATCAACTGGTGATATCGCTCACTCCTTTCAAGAACGTCATAAATCAAAAATCGTCAATTTTCAGTTGTGCATGTTTTCGGAATGCCCAAAAATGTACTTTATCCCAGCAAAAGCGGCATATTTTTAACGTAATATTTACCCGCTACAGGGCAGAAAGTGTTGTTTTTGCATTTTGAAGAAAAGGTATTGTTTAATTATTTTTTTTAACCATATCAAATATTTTTCAAATGGAGAAAGAACCTTCAGGTTTTACCTAAAAAGATCTGTTGCACAGTAAAAAGTTCAATAAGTGGCTTGATATTTATTTTTAATACATTGTATTATATTTTTAAACTTTAAAAACGTTCTCCTGAAAAATCAAGTTTTTTGATTTATGACGTTCTTGAAAGGAGTGAGCGATATATGGAAATATTTTCGTTAATTGATTCGGTAGTCAATATCTATCCATTATTAATTTAAGTTTTACTTAGTAAATACCACTATTTATTACCAATAGTGGTATTTACTAATTAAAACTTAAAGTAAAATGAATGGTGAATGTTACTCAGTGTATGAAGTGATCACATGTACCGACCAATGACGGGTCGTTAGCCTTGTAAATCTACGTTGAGATATCAATAAAATCTCGATCTTTTGATTTTTACCTTCCAAGTTGTTCGGTTTCGATATTTAATCGAGTACCTGTATAATATTTGCTACGAATTCCTCGTGCATTTTTATTTATTTCGTAACATAGTTAAATGTTTACTCGAACATTCGGTCGTATTGCACCATCCCTAAGAATTTGAAGGAAACACCGGAAGAATGTCGATCCCTCTCGCCTTTCTTTTTTCGCCATGCTACAAAAATGAGATTAATAAGAGCAAAAAGTCGTACCCGAGTATTGTATCAATTTTTGTTGTATCTGCACATGACATTGACGCCTTCAAAATATTTTCAAATCATACCCGAGTATTGTATCAATTTTTATCTATGACATTGACGCCATCAAAATATTTGAAAATCGTACCCGAGTATTCTATCAATTTCCGCCTATGAAATTGACGCCATCAAAATATTTGAAATACGTATTTTTTACTCCCGTCTAAGTTGGTTGTCACTGACTAAATGTTCCCTGCTAATACTTCATGATTTGAGCATGTCAATTGAACGAGTGAAGAAAGAATAGTAAAACGAATTTAACAGACGAATGTGGTTGGTAATAGAAGCAGATGAATATCAAGGAAAACTTGGCATGATCAGATATGTCAAATACTTGAAAGCGGTCGGGTGGGGAGTTGGAATAATTACCGGGTGTGTGTGAGGAGATGCACGAACATGGAAGAGGCGAAGATTGTTTGCAGACCAGATTGGTGTGGCATCCGATACTCTCTGCCTGTTTCTTCGGGGAAACGGCGTGATGGTTAGTTAGTTAGTTTGCTTGAAGTGACAGCCTGATAAGCGAACCACCAAGTTTATGGGCGAGATAAAAGTGCATTTGATATGTGCAGAAGTATATAGGTGTGAAAAGAGAAAATGAGAACACGCATTACATATTTCTGTTTTTTTTTTTTAATAACCGTTTTAATAATTTCTTATGCTAACGCTATATGCCTTTGTCCAACTTACGGGTTCAATCATTCATTTTCGCTTCTATTCAATTTATAATTAACAAACGAAATATAATTATTCCGTTTTTATAAAAGTAAAGTAGATTATTTATTATTATTTCGAACTTTTTTTATACATATAATAATAGCTGTATCCGGCCAAGCGTTGCCGTGACTCGGATTCGTCAAATGTAAAAAAAGAAAATCGAAAGCACATATTCCTAATATGTTTGATATCACAATCCTTGTGAAGCAATGAAAATCTATAAAATATGTCATCGAAAACATTGGAAATATTAGATTTTAAACAAACGAACATATATTTTACATTTCGAGTGTGTCCAAATACTTGTTCACAAAATCTGGATTATCTCCAATTACAGGAGTTATTTTCATATTATTTTTTAACATCTCATCAAAGATGAAGAAGAATATGGAAGTCTGGGCATTTACGGGACTGACGACCGTCATCGGCTGGTTTAAGTGATCACTTTACACACGTGTAACATTCACCAATTCTACCCATTATTGACAACCACACTACTAAAATTCTTGGAAGTTCTATATATATGAACCAATTTAGAAACCTTGTTCTTGAATCACTAGAACTTCACTAGAGACATCTATTAAAAAAAAAATATGAAAATAACTCCTGTAATTGGAGATAATCCAGATTTTGTGAACAAGTATTTGGACACACTCAAAATGTTGTAAAATATATGTTCGTTTGTTTAAAATCTAATATTTCCAATGTTTTCGATGACATATTTTATAGATTTTCATTGCTAATAAATTATCTGGTCAAATTATAAGCTTAAATAAAAATGAAAATGGTATTTTCTGGCGTTTCTCATGTGTGTGATTATAATCCAGGATTCGGACCTCACATACTAATTAATATAAGAGTTTCTGCTTAGTAAAAAGCTTCTTTACATCCCACCAATAGATGTCTCCAGTGAAGTTCTAGTGATTCAAGAACAAGGTTTCTAAATTGGTTCATATATATATAGAACTTCCAAGAATTTAAATAGTGTGGTTGTCAATAATGGGTAGAATTGGTGAATGTTACACGTGTGTAAAGTGATCACTTAAACCAGCCGATGACGGTCGTCAGCCCCGTAAATGCCCAGACTTCCATATTCTTCTTCATCTTTGATGAGATGTTAAAAAATAATATGAACATATATTTTAATTACGTAATATTAGAAAACAAAGTTTTACTACTAATGACTGAAGCTTTGTAAAAGGAGTTATAATTTATCAATTTACACGTCACTGTTATTGTACACTATATCCATATGATATAGTATACAATAAGGACACATAAAAAAATGCGCGTATTCGAATACAACGTTCTGTCAAAATTTCAAAATAATCGGCGGATAATTTTAGGAGATTTAAGATTATTTCAAAACGTACGCATTTTTTTCCTTTCCATTCATAGATTTAACTAAAGGGTAAATATTATAACATTTTTAACTTAGTAAATATTACGTTTTAATTGATAATACATTTGAGTTATTTCCAATATTTGTTATTTTAAAAAACTGTTAAAAATGAATAGGTTTGCATTTCGTTTCATGTTACTTTATGTTTTTAGCCAACACACCTTATTTTTAGGACATATTATATTTGCTCTTTCAAATTTTAAAAACAATTTTGTAACTTTAGCCGAAGTTTAAATCCACGAAATTTAAACTCTTCTCAATCATATGAAATATATTGTCAGTAAAATCTTAATACATTTTCTGAAAAATCAGGACTTCCGAAAAACGTACCCCTATACAATTCACACACGAGTATGTCCCTTGTGGAAATTTCCCATTGAAATAAGTAATTTATCGAATTCTCTCTTAGTTTATTGATCTACCATCGATTACGCTAAGAACACACTTACTATCATGATCACCACTAATCCCTCACTTCACTCGTTTATTATATTTGTGATTATAATAAATTATGGCCTTGCTATCTCGATATTCGCACATCCGTCGATAACATTTCGTTTTCTTTCATCGCACGTAGAGTATGAAACCAACTCGAGATTGGCATCTCGTCAACTCATATCGTAACTTATTTTATCGACAACAACGAACAAAAAAAACTTTCTATCATTTTTGTTTTTATGTATAATTTTGATTTCGTTTAATTTTATCTATTCCCCTGCACTTAGCACTCGATAAACGATCGATTCGTTCACTTTGTAATGTACACGTTTTTCGATTTTGTTAAAATTAACACGTTCGCTTTGCGTTGCCCAAATCAAACTGTTAAAAGAACACAAATTACATATTTATCCAAACATTCTAAAGACAGTAGAGCGAAGTAATGTACATATGTAGGCGCTTTGCACGGTTTATGATTTTAACGCATTTCACCCGGACCACTTTCGTAGGACGTTCAAAATTAAGTATTTTATCACATACAGCCAAAAACTATTCATTTTCTTCGGTCCAGGGGAAAAACTGCTTATTTTTCATTCAGGTTTAGTTTAAACAGAGAAAAACCGAAGAAAACTCGGCATGATCAAGTATTCCAAATATTTGAAAATGGTCAAGTCAGGAGTCGGAATAATCGGCGAATATGTACTCGTATGTTATAGGAAGATAGTATGCATGAATGTGGATGAGACGAAGATTTTTTGCAAATAAAGAGTAGTGCGGCGTTTTATCCTTTCTGCCTACACCTGCGTGGAAACGGCGTGATGGTTAGTTAGTTAATTAAAATGTTTGTCGATTGAAGAAAAAGAAAAATTATTCCCATTTTAGTGCATTATTCAATAAAATGTTTTTGTTTTTAATACGTATTTTCGTCGAATTATCGTTTATCGGGTGATGTATGTAATTATTATAGCTAGTGCGTGAATGTGTTAAAAATCGGGCTTTCTTCTCGCCGGGTTATTTGTTATTTCGAATAATTTTACAGCGCCTTTTCCAAAAACTGAATTGCTTTACATTATAAGTTCTCGGCAATAATGGGGACTTGACGCATCGCAGATATATGTACTTTAACTTAACAAATAATATGGTAGTAACAAAACAGTTTTACCGTATCTCAAAGAAGGGAGATTATCGTTTGATTATCGATATGATTATCGTTTTTTTTTAAATAATCTGGTTTGTATGTTCTGATATATGCATAACCTAACTTAAAAAATAACACTAACAAAATAATTCAGAACTATCAAAAATTAAAACATTATCTTTTCTATTTACAGTTCATTTAACTGTCCAATTAGAAAAAAAAACTATCCTTGGAAGCACAACTGTAAATAGACTGCATGTAAATGTGGTTGCGGTTATTTTGTTTGCATTAAATGTTTTTCATGAAACACAAAGCAATAAAAATATGTTAATCTGTCCAGCGGGCCACACAGAAAGTGCATACATTTACATTAAATGGCAAACGTGAAGCGTATTTAATTCACAGAACGTAAAATCCAATCCATGATTGGAGTTATATTTCACTCACGCAACCTCTTGACCAAACACATCGTGAGTTGAATATAACTCACATGGCGCTCAACGTGTTATATTTGATGTTGTAATTATTTGTTCAATCGTATTTTAATTAATGTTATTTTATACTTACATATGTACAAGCGTTATCTGCTCTCTAATTACAAACGGCTGTATAAGGTTCAAACTTTTGAACAGCATCGCTAGTCTTATTCTGGTTGGTTGGAAGACATTGCTTCTTAGCAATAAATCCGCCAATGTTCATATATTTTATACAAAAAGTTTTAAAGATTTTTTTCGCAAACGCTGCATGGCCACTGTTTTTGATGTTCACGCGCCGCCGAGGGGCCGAGAAAATAATAATTGTATAAATTATCGTAACTTCACTCGACGTAATTAAAATTAGCGGTATGTTTGCATGTACGAGTAAGTACAAACGCAAATGTCGTATGTCGTGGATTTGGTGAAATGGTATGAGGTGAAACGTAATTATCAACAGCAAGTTTTCAGGCTTCACGACTTGCGAGGCAATAAAATGTAAAACCCGGATTTTTTTACACTTTCCTGCCAACTGAGTGTAATTATTTCAGTCCCGATATATTTTCGTACATTTATTACCCGCATTTACGTTTTTTTCCTTCCAGTTTACGTTAAAAATATCCTGTCATTCGATTTTTGACTCGATCTGAAACGCTTTTTTTGACATTATTCGCGATCATCGTATACGTGCAGTTTTTACGTTTTTGTTTGTTTTATTCGTGAAGTCATTATAATTTTTACAAAAAAAAATTCAATTCCTTCAATTTATACGTTCCCTTCATTTACGTTTTCGTATGCAAAAAATCTCATCTACATGATTATCACAAAAAATAAATGTTTTTTTTTCAATACTCCCCATTTACATTTTCCCTCCATTTAAGTTTTTGTATGCAAAAGAACTCATCTACGTGATTTTCACAAAAAAATAAAAGGTTTTTTTCCATATATTTTTTTTCATTTACATTTTCCCTACATATAAGTTTTTTCATTCCGTAAAAACGTAAAAAAGGTGTTTCTCTTTATTAACAAATTCATGTCTGTATCACTTGCGTTGACTGGCAATCGCATTTGGCGATAAGACAACGAATCACCAAAAATTACAGGCGAGTTTTTTTTTCTTTCCATAAGGAAAGAAAAAAATGTATTTAATATCCGGCGCAGAGGACGCTGACTGAAAAAAATTGGTCCCGATTTCATCCAAGGCCCAGTATTCGATAAATCGAAACTTAATTTTCTTTGAACCTTGACAGGTAACATTTGATGTAATTGAATTTCTCTTTAAACACCGTTTTTGTATTAAAAAAATAAGTTTTTCTTTCAAATAAATATATGAACGGAAAGGAGTTTGAAAATATATAAAAAATGTTTTCTCAATACATATTCAATTTTTAAAAAAAGGTCGTGAAGTGATGTCCGGCACTCAGCGCAGCCGGATGCTTACTGAATTATATTAATAATATAATAAACCCTTATCCGCACCCCAATGATGCATAGGGCACTGCGTCATATAAACGCAGTGTTATCTTGATCGTTTACACATGAAGGAAAGGTGATCAGCCCTCCGCTTCAGGTACCAGTCCAGGGTAATAATATTGAATAAATATTACAGTGAAAAAATCACTTATATTTATTTTTACCCCCCTTGGGAATCGAACCCGGGACCTCCAGAACGGTAGCCGAGTGTGCTGACCATTACACTACGGAGGCGGATTATATTATTGCAAGTAAAACCTAAAAATCGTCATAATAATAGCAAATACTGATAGAAAATACTCTAATCTTAAAATTTTACACACTTCGCGTTGTCAGCATAAAATTGTTATATTCACAAAAAAGTGAATATGACCCTCAAAGCTTGATTGAGTATTTTTTTCACAACAGTTTGTGGACTCCATGTGCTCCATATTGTTGATTACTCCCATATGAATTAAGTAATTAAGTAAATTACCTAAGCATCCGTATGTTGTTAATTATGCTAGTCACATTTGTTTTTCTGCCTCCGTCGTGCACAAAGGTCAGCATGTTCGGCTACCGTTTTGGAGGTCTCTAGTTCGATTCCCAGGGGGGATCAAATAAATATATAAAATAAATATATTTTTTCACTCTAATATTTATTCAATATTACCCTAGATTGGTACCTGAAGCGCAAGGCTGATCACCTTTCCACCATGTCTTAACGATCAAGATAACACTGCATTTATATGATGCAGTGCCCTATGCACCATTGGGGTGCGGATAAGGGTTTGAAGTAGGGTCATATATTTTGCATAGTGTGTAAGATCACCATTCATAGTGCCGTGCAGTGTGCATAGTTTCACCATTATCACTAGTCTGTTTTTGGTTGGTTGGAAGGTATTGCTTCTTTGCAATAAGCCCGCCATGTTCTGAACAAGAAGTTTAGTAAATAAATAAATATTTAAATATTATAATATTTTAAAAAACCTGATGGCAAAATTGCTTGAAGTCAGTTTATCAGGACTTTCAATTGTAAAAAACTAACTAACTAACCATCACGCCACTTCTCCGCAGGGGTAGGCAGAGAGAATAGAATGCCACACCACTCTGTCTTTGCAAACATTCTTCTCCTCTTCCACGTTCATGCATCTCCTCATACATACCCGCCGATTGTTACGACTCCTAATCTGACCACTTTCAAGTATTTGGCATACCTGATCGTGCCATGTTTTTCTCGGTCTTCCTCTGCTCCTTTTTACAATTACATTTGCCTCATAAATTTGTTTTACCGTTCTTTCCTCACTCATTTGTTCTACATGTCCAAACCATCTCAACACATCTTTCTTAATTTTATCGATAATGCTTATCTCAGCTTTGAATTCCTTCCTTATTTCACTATTCGAACATTAAATATTTATTTGGTATATATTGTAATTTAAAAAAAAATTGTTTGTAAAATCTATTTTTAAAAATTAACTTGTTTTATCACTTGTTTTTCCTTCCAACCAATTATTTCAGGAAACCGAACTTTTGGAGCTACGAGAAATCTATTGCCAACAGTGTCTAAAATATGTTTATTTGCGCCAACATTTATTTCCTAAAAATAATAATAGATCTAGCCAACGAATTAATAATTTATTAGAAATCCCTTTTTGTAAATCCAGACTTGCGCAAAGACACTCATTTTTCATAGCTCCAAAACTGTTCAACTTATTCCACAAAGACTATTTGTTAGATGTTAATTCCCTAAGTTCGTGTAAAATTAAAAATTTGCTTAGATTATTTATAAAAGAGACAGATTTAAGTTCCTTTTTCATTTAGCACATGATCGCTAGCTTTTTACTTTTTTACTTTGTCATCTTTTTTTACGTTCAAGTTTTAATTTAAAACAAATAATAAAAATTGCTCACTGAGAGTCAAGTATTTTTTTTTTGTATTTAAATTAAGTTTTTTGTATTTTGTATTAACTAATTATACTTAGAAACCTATACCCTTATACCCTGTACTATGACCATTTATTTTGTATACCCACACACAGGCCATGCCTTCGTGGGATCTTTTTTTGTATTCATTTTTATTTTTTATAAATATTTTTTGTTTTTGAATTTATGTAATGCAAAAGAATTTTAAATAAAGAAAAAAAAAATCATAATTATTTTTGATAACAGTACAGGAAGATGCTTCTTATAAAGAGATTATCTAAAATCCATATGCATTTTATGTGCAGTATATCTTTGGAAATAATCCGGAAATTCAATTATATTTCATTTATAGTGTCATAAAGTTCTTAAATATGATGATGGATGTCATTCATAAAAATTCATTCAATAGTAATAAAGTAAATTTTGTATGTAATTTGACTGGAATGAATAACCTGAACACCGATTTTAGACACTGACAGTAACTTACCTGAGATTCTCAAATATTTGGCAAGAATTATAATTTACTGTGAATGTGCTCAATAAAACTATACACTAAATTTATTATGACGTTTATGTAATGTGTTACGTTTTGAGTGTGTTCAAATACTTCTTCACAAATCTGGGTTTCTCGACTCAAATAAATGGGTCTTTGCTTGGTAAAAGTTTCTAAATCCAATCATAGAAGGCTGTCGTGAACTAAATCATGGAACTTCAAGAGATTGATCATATATCGCTCACTCCTTTCAAGAACGTCATAAATCAAAAATCTACAATTTTCAGTTGTACATGTTTTTGGAATGCCCAGAAAATGTACTATATACCAGCAAAAGAGACATATTTTTAACTTAATATTTACCCGCTACAGGGCAGAAAATGTTGTTTTTACATTTTGAAGAAAAGGTATCGTTAATAATTTTTTTAAATGTACTAAATATTTTTCAAATGGAGAAAAAACCTTCAGGTTTTACCTAAAAAGATCTGATGCACAGTAAAAAGTTCAATAAGTCGCTTAATATTTATTTGTAATACAGTGTGTTATATTTTTAAACTTTAAAAACATTCTCCTGAAAAATCAAGTTTTTTGATTTATGACGTTCTTGAAAGGAGTGAGCGATATGTAAGATCAAAATTTGGGTAGTGTTGTTGTCTATCATGGGTAGAATGGTGATCACTAACCAGTCTATGATAGGTCGAAAGCCCTGTAAATACCCAGACTTTTATATTCTTCTTCGTCTATGTTGGGATGTCGAAAATAGGAATTTATTATTATTATCTTATCTTCATTACTTGTTATCATTTTTAAATTTTTTTGTTAAGCTGTTAGTCATAGTATTATTAATGTATTATTAATATATTGAAAGGTGTCCCCACCACATTCCCAGTTTGATACAGAAGCATCTAGGCTTCCTGACAGACCTTCTCTTGCAAAGCAATTTTTTGTTTGTTTTATGAACTAAGTTGCAAAATTTATAGAAAATGTGAAACAAAATTGTATCCCGATTTTACTGTGAATTTACATTTTAAAGCTTTCAACATCCCTGTCGCTGCCAATCTAAATAAATACAAATTTGTAAAACCGCCACTAAATTTTCTAGAAGTAAGTTAGTTCAGTTAGTCAGCTAGATCCGGGTTCGACCCGATGTTGGCCGGTACACAGACGCCTCCGCTACCCCGACCAGCACAGCAGACAGACACGGAAAAGTGCAAAGACATTTGCAGAAAATGCTCAGTCATCGCATTTCCCACACAACCATTATTCATCAACACTATTACGTATCCCTTTTACAAGTTAGGATTTTTTTTTCAGTACTATAAATAAGTTATTTTACCCAGGTGGAGAGCGTGCAGTGGACTTTCGACGTGAAAGACCAGGGTGATCTGATGCACTTGGCGGAGTTCCTGGCCACCAAGCAGCTGGAGCTAGTCATCAACCTTCCCATGAGGAACGGCGGGGCCCGACGGGTGTCCTCCTTCACCACCCACGGCTACCGCACCCGGCGCCTCGCCGTGGACTATTCCGTTCCACTCGTCACCGACGTGAAGTGCGCCAAACTTCTTGTGGAGGTATGACTCAATTTATTAATCAAAATATATTAAATACTTTTATTTTGAGGAACTCGTTATTTACACAATTATGGAACCACAAGTTAGTTGCCTTAGTCATTGCCGCTATTATCCTTATCTGCTGTTCTTTCTCCATTTTATTGTAGCAGTAATGTTTTTCATCCTTCACTTACGTCATTCATAAGCGAACAAATATAATATATTACACTCTAATATCAATGAATCGTATGGTGGAGGACACTGGTAGTATAAACCACGCCAGGATAAAAAATGCCAAACCCACTGCTAGTGGAACGGAAGGCCTGTTGACGATGGTCAACAGCCCAGCTTCTCCTGTTGAGGCTCTAAATACCATAAAACTTCCTGAAATAACTGATACAGCGGTGAACGTTATACAAGTCCACAAAGTGATTACTTGAACCAGCCGCTGACAAGTCGTAAGCCCTATGAGAATTTGCCTTGTCTCTGTTGAGATGTTTATGTAAATAAAAATATTATAAGTATGTTTTTTTTAAAAACTATTTACAGGCCATCAGAAGGATTGGATGCATGCCGCCGATGAAGACTCACACAGATTGCATGACATCTCGAAACATTGTAAAGTTGCCAGGATTTATTGATGTTCACGTCCATGTGAGAGAGCCCGGCGCTATCCACAAGGAAGACTTCAGTACGGCTTCCGCCGCCGCTCTGGCCGGCGGAATCACGCTTATTTGTGCGATGCCAAATACTACGCCATCAGTCGTTGACGAGGACTCCTTCCAATACGTTCAAGAACTGGCCAACGTCGGCTCTCGGTGCGACTACGCTCTGTTTGCCGGAGCTTCTTCCACAAACTTCAACACTATAGGCGAACTCGCAACCAGAGCGGTAGCTTTGAAAATGTACTTAAACCAAACATTTACAACTTTGAGGTTGAACGATATGACAATATGGCAAAAACATTTATCCAACTGGCCCAAAAAGTCCCCGATCTGCGTTCATGCAGAGAACGAGACAACTGCGGCTATCTTGTTCTTGGCATCGCTAACGGACCGTTCTGTCCACGTTTGTCACGTGGCTAGGAAAGAAGAAATACAGATTATAAAAGCGGCAAAGGAAAGAGGTATTAAAGTCACTTGCGAAGTGTGTCCTCATCATCTCTTCCTTAGCACGAATGATTTGGACAAAATTGGCGTCGGAAGAGGAGAAGTTCGGCCGGTTCTCGGCTCTCCGGAAGACCAGGCAGAGTTGTGGAACAATCTGGACATCATCGACGTATTTGCCACTGACCACGCTCCGCATACCGTCGAGGAGAAATCGGGCGCCAATCCTCCTCCTGGTTTCCCGGGCTTAGAGACTATTTTGCCTCTTCTTCTCAATGCCGTTCACGAGGGAAGATTAACAATGGATGACTTAATCAACAAGTTTCATAAGAATCCGAGGAAAATATTCAATCTCCCCGAACAACCCAACACCTACATCGAGGTGGATACCGATGACGAGTGGACAATACCGGAATCTTTAAGTTTTACTAAATCCAAATGGACTCCATTCGCCGGCATGCGTGTAAGGGGAGCCGTACATCGAGTGGTTTTGAGGGGAGAAGTAGCTTATGTCGAAGGGCAGATACTGGTGCCACCCGGATTCGGGCAAAATGTCAAAGATTGGCCCGCTTCCAAAAAGCCGATTCACGTTCCGTTTGCTCCCGACAAACAAGAAAGTCGCCCCGGCTCCGCCCAGGACGGCCACATACTATTGGCGGATGGACTTAAATCTAACGACATCAGTAGGACGAGTGACCAAGATTTCGAACAATACGATCCGAGAGTGTATCACGAAGGGAATGCTAAACAAGGAGTGCACTTCGCTTCGGAAAATATTTTTCGTAGTTTGTCTCCGATTCCGTGTATTACGGGTCCTCGTCAGCGATGCGACAGTAGTTCAAATTATCAAAAGGATATCATGCGTCCAAAACTAATGGGATCCGAAATATTCCGTAAAAGTATTCTCTCCGTTGACATGTTCAGCAAAGAAAATTTAAATGACATTTTTAATCTCGCACAAATCATGAGAAACGCGGTTTCCAAGGGGCGCTCCTTGGACGAAGTCTTGAAGGGAAAAGTGATGGCATCCATATTCTACGAAGTGAGTACCAGAACGAGTTGTAGCTTCGCCGCAGCTATGCAGAGACTCGGTGGAACGGTTATTCACACTGACGCCACCAGCTCCTCCGCCAAAAAAGGAGAAACTCTGGAGGACAGCGTAACAATAATGGGGAGCTACGCAGACGTCGTGGTCCTGAGACACCCAGAACCGGGAGCAGTAGCTGTAAGTCTTGTTTTTTTGTCCTTTATCCTTTGTTTTTTTTTTATCCCTAACAATTTTTACTAACCAGTTGCCAGTTTATCCGGAGCGTTACTCGGGCAAGAGTTTGTGTTGCATTGATGAGTCCGAGTGGTGCTCGGGCAAATCGTATTCCAACTTGGTGGTATTGATTTGCCCGAGCCAAATATATTTATGTATTTGTTTTTATTGAATAACTCGAGCAGTGTTTGAGTTGTTTGATGAAGATTTCCTGCACTGGGTTAACTTTACATTTTGTTAAAATAATTAATTTTATTTCTGTTTTTAGAAATCGGCACTACGTTGCCGCAAACCAATTATCAATGCGGGAGATGGTATCGGAGAGCACCCGACCCAGGCTCTACTAGATATTTTCACAATCCGAGAAGAAATTGGCACAGTTAACGGTCTGACCATCACTATGGTGGGAGACCTCAAGAACGGTCGCACGGTTCACTCTCTGGCGAGATTGCTCACGCTGTACGATGTCCAACTCCAGTATGTGAGCCCGCCAAACCTGGGAATGCCCAAGCACATTGTGGACTTTGTCAGCTCTAAAGGCGTAACGCAGAAAGTGTTCAACAGCCTCAATGACGTCCTGGCTGACACTCATGTTCTTTACATGACTAGAATACAAAGAGAGAGATTCGAAACACAGGAACAGTATGATAAGGTAAAATCTCTTTTTTTTGTACTTTTTTGTAATATATCAAAACAGCTCTAAAAAAACTAGGAATTAGGAATTGATGGATATCTCGACTTATTTCTTTATGTAACTGAGAGTAATATGTTTATGTTTATATATTTCCCAATGGAAACGCATCTAAAAAGAATTAACCAATAGTTTTTAATTAATATGAATATCCCTTAAAAAAATTAAATTAGCAGGGTAGTACGTCATTTCGATGCAGTGCTATCTGCACCATTGGGTATAGGTGCGGCTCAAGATGTAACATTAATGACTTTTTATGAGTAACTACTAACCGCTTTGGTATTTTTATGGGTATGCCAACATTTTAAATGATTGTAGTTCGAAGCATTGGCAAGATTACTTTGTGAAAACTTTTTAATAAAATCAGATATGTCTATTGTTTCTTTATCAGTGATTCTCAAGCTTTTTGGTTTAGCGATACTTTTTAAAATAAAATTTTGGGTTTACAAAACCTGTCAGTGCATTTTGTGATGTCCTTAAAAATTGTCACTGGAAAGGCCACCAGCATGCCCCAGACCAGGCAGGGGCATGTTGCCCCAGACCAGGGGTCGGCAGTTTGTTAAGTGAGAAGAGCCAAATTGTCATGGAAACAGGATAAACAAGGAACCAGAGAGCCATATGACATATAGGCGGTTATATACATATACACAGAGCTGAATTTTTAGAAAAAGAAGTTCGTATCACACAACTCATCAGCTGCAATTGATAATGCGGAAACTAGCTTAATATCTTCGTCTCGTTGCTCTGTTACATCCGAAGACATTTTGGAAATTCTGTCTTGCACTGTTTTCGCAGATAGAGGGCGAAGAGCCGCAAACGTCTAGGCAAAGAGCCGCTCCTGCCGACCTCTGCCCTAGACCCCCTTCCTCTGAACCCCTAGACGTTGATATTGCCTTGTTTTAAAGTCACTTGTTTCAAGAAAAGTCTGCATGATTTCAGGCGTGCGGTCTGTACGTGGTGACCCCCCAGCTGATGACGAGAGCCAAGAAGAGGATGGTGGTAATGCACCCGCTGCCGAGGGTGGACGAGATCAGCAAGGAGTTTGACACGGATCCTCGTGCCGCCTACTTCCGCCAAGCGGAGTACGGCATGTACGTCAGGATGGCTCTGCTCGCTATGGTCATCGGCTCACATTCCTTCTAATTCATTATCTCATTTTTTTAAATAAATGACATGCCACAATGTGGACATTCCTTAAGTTTTTTTCTTGTTATCCATTTTTTTGTAAATTGTTCTCATTATTACATTCCTTTCAATTGATTTTTTTTTTATGTTTTTTTTTCTTCTTTAAGCTAAGTTTGAGGTTAAGGTTTTATTGTAAACATGTTGGAAATACAAAAAAGCCCTTTGTTCTTATGTAAATACAATACGAAAATACTTTGAATGCTAAAATGTTAAACTCAGGCACAATACTTTGAGAGCTGGAATTGATTTGGCAATGTCATGATTCTGCATCTTCCAGTTTTGGTAAAAAATGTGATACATAAAGCGAAGTTTGTGAAATTTTTAACTAGCCCACTCAAATGACGGATTATTTAACTACAATATGAAGCTGGTTTAAATTATACAATTTATGTCTACTTTATTAAATTCACAATAGAGAAAGTCATGTCTTGTCAAGAAAGGCATTTATAAAATATCTTTGCTTTTTAATTTTCATCGAAAACCTAAATAATATCCCAGATATAATATTTATATAATTTTTGGCACAGTACCGACCTTACCACGAATTGTAGGACATTTTTTTTTACTAAGGTACGTTTGCTGTAAGTCACAAAGTGTGACACACTTTTTTGGTGAGCAGAAATCTTTAAGAGTGCTGTGCCACTGTGATTTGCTGGTAAAGGTCTTTTTTTTAAATAGTTTAAGGAACACCAGAGCAAGGCTCAATTGTGGGATTGTAGAAATATGTAAATCCAAAAGTAATATCATAGAAAATCTTTTATTGAATTTATGTCTCACAAAATCTTTTCATAGGTCATTAAATATACAAATTAAACAATTTTTATTTTATTATTATCACAGTTATAAATATTTTTCATGATTATAATAAAGTAATACTTAAACAGTTTACAATGAATACATGATATTTTTAGCATCTTTCTCTTCCTGTGTTTTATTATTATTTTGAAAATGCATACCTTTTTATAATAATTTAATCATGGCTAACAAACAAATGGCAATTTGTTAACAGGGGTCATTTAGAATTTCAAAATGATGTAACAAAAGATTTGAAAAAAATAATATTTCATGGCATTTTTCATTCTATAAATAAATGGTTAAACTACGATTCATACTTATTTTTATTTTGTGTGCTTATGTCTTAAATTACAATTTAAGGACGAAAATCAATGGAGATAACAAAAGAAACAGTTATTGAAAAATGTGATAAGATTAAATACCACAATGCATGCGTGATTACATACGTATACTTAAATGATAGACATACATTAGTCATCAAACAAATTAGTTTATTTCATTTTGTGCTATACGTAAAGCGAAATTCTAAGAAATAATGTATATTTTATCTGTTCATTTCAACATCGTGATTTTTAATTTCTGCATTTAATTATGGTGCCATAAATTGAAAATATTTTAGGTGTGTATGGATAATCTATGGATTATCCTGAATTTTATTCATGAATCATAGAAAATAAGGATTATAAAGTATTATTATTTTATAATTTTGTCCCTTTGGAGAGTGCAGCTTTACTTAACACATCTTTTTAATAGATTTATATTATCCACTGACACTTCGTGATGGAATTGCATTTTTAATTTATTATTAGATTAAAACCAATATTTTTAGCTTTTCCACTTTTTTATTTGACCAGCGACCGGGTTTCGTCGTTACCGACATCATCAGACTGGTCATCATCGTTACCGACATCATCAGACTGGACCAGTCTGATGATGTCGGTAACGACGAAACCCGGTCGCTGGTCAAATAAAAAAGTGGAAAAGCTAAAAATATTGGTTTTAATCTAATAATAAATTAACACATCTGTCAGGGTATTTTCCAGCCAAATTTGGCAAGAACACAGCCTATCATGTGATGTTAATATGATTTTCATTACATATTTGAAGAATAAAATATAAATTTTTTTTTATATCCACATTCAAAATTCAAAAAACAATTGTCGACCCTTAATATTTACAAGTTCAACTATATGATTTGACGATTAATAGAACTTTCTTAACATATCAAAGAATTGAATTTCTCTCTAGGAAAAAGCAATGGTTTTATGAATACCTAATCGAAATTGAGATCATTTTAACGAATAAAAAATTAGACTACTTCCACAATAGTTTCTAGAGGAGTTCTACTGAGTCCCGGTAGTTCAGCATCAGCCGTAATGTTAGAAGTATCTCCGTCTCTTGCTTTCCTACACCGGGGAAGATTCATTCGAGGATATCTCTTTCTCTTGGTGGCAGCATTCTGCTTATTTTGGGTGACCATTTTTCTGCAAACAATAATATATATGTAACTTACAAAATAACATTGTTTGAAATCACTTATACTTTAAATATAATTGATTTGTTGCATGAATGCAAAGATTATAATACAAATAGGTATTCCACTCTATGAAAAAAATGCACCATTGGGTCAGGGAATATCTAATACATATTAGTTTTTATCGGTCTAACATATTTTTAAACCATATCCGCTCCCTAGGTGGAGCATATGGAGTCCACAAACTGTCTCCAGGCTTTTCTGTCCGCTGCCAACTCCCTTGCATCCTCCCAATTCAAATTCACGTTCCGAAGTTCTGACAAGAACTGCTGACGAATTGTCAGCAGTGGTTGTCCTGGGCGGTGCGAACCTGATGCCTTGTTAAAGAGGCAAGCTTGATTTAGGCTCTCAGGAGGCATGCGGGGTACATGGCCAAGCCAACTGAATCGCCTTTTCTTGACGACAGTTGCGACCAAGATTTGCTGCGTCATACGCCTTATCTATTCATTCCTCACAAAGTCAAACCACCGAATGCCTAAAATTTTCCGCAGACACCTATTCTCAAAGCTTAGTACACGGGTGCTCTGGGCCCTTGTAAGGTGCCATGTTTCACAGCCGTGTAAGAGAACAGGAGCAATGCAGGCATTGTATAGGTATTCTAAATGTGACTGTATTGTCATCATTTTCATTTAATTTGTATGTATGCGTCTTATTCTTATATCTTTTTTTCCTTCTGTGGTCTAACTCTAATCTGCATTAGTTCCTAGCCAAATATTTAATAACAAATTCTTCCTTCCAAATGAGGTTCAAATTAAAAGGACACCACCACTGACCCTACAGTATCTTAATCACAGTCGTTAAATTGGTCTAAAAGTTGTTTGTTTTCATATATAGAATGTAATCTTACTGTTGTCGATAGTCGATAAAGATGGCTAAAGCAAACAGGCCGACAATGGCTACAACCACAAGAAGAGCTACTACTGTGATAGTAATAACTGTTCCTGGGGTGCTGCTACCGGCCGCTTCCACCACTTCTGCCAACTCCTGAGGTCCGATGCTGCTCCTCAACGATACTTCTTCACTTAAAGAATCATCACTCAGGAATTCTGTAATAAAATAAAGAAAATTTTATATTTATTAACAACCTAACAAAGAAACCTTAACTATTACCAATCTTTAATTGTTAATTGAAACAACAACAAAAAAATGAAATACATAGTATTTACATTGTTCAAACGTAAAAAAGCAGGCTTCAAATATTTTCAAACTCTGAATAATGCTCTATCGTTCTTGCTACATTCTTACTAAAAATTGCAAATTCAAAATGGCTTGCGTTATATGTTGTGTGGGTAGAAAACGATTGAACATTTGTCCGCTTGCGTAGTGTTAGTGTTTAGCGCGTTAGACTATCGTGCTGGAGGTCCCGGGCTCAATTCCCAGGAGGGTCGAAATAAATATTACTGATTTTTTACTTTAATATTTATTTCATTTTAACTAGTAACTGAAGCCCAGGGCGGATCACCTTTCCTTTGTATATTTAATGATTGAGTTAATACTGCTTCTATATGATGCAGTGCCTTATGCACCATTGGGTGCAGATAAGTGTTAAAAGAGAATAATCATTTAAGTGGCGTATTAGGTAAATGTTTAAATATAAACCTAAAGTTGCGGGTTCTATTCTCACCAATTGGAAATGAATGGAAGAAATATTTAGTTTCAATTGGTCTGGGTATTTGTGATGTATTTTTCATATCTACCTTCCCTATCCTACCTGCAGACAAGCCTCTAAAATAAAGGCTTTGCGGGTTACTCCTAAGAAGAAAAAAAGTTGATGGATTTTTGTTACTTATATCAATAGTTTTTCATACTCCCCTTGCTTGTGGTATTAGATTCATTTAAATATTGATAATTCACCAAATTAATGCTTATAAAATAAGTTATAATTGCAAGTAAACTTCTAATAAATATCCTTTTAACGTATAAGAAATTGATCTAGTGTTCATATGTAAGAATTGCTAAATATTTTTGTTTACGATTTAATGATAGATTGGTTATAAATACAGTCATCCATCATGGGGGCTTAGCTCCTAACAACCTTATAATCACTGATAGTAAAATAAAATGCCAAATGGTTTCATCACTTTTATTTAATCGTTGATGGAATTAAAATTTCATACACATTAATTTGTTTAAATCCTTATTCCTTGTTCTTATCCTCATCCGCACTCGGCAGTGCATGGGGCACTGCATCAAATTGATGCAATGTTAAGTTGATCATTAATTGTATGAAGTCAAGATGTTCAGTCTTACGCTTCAAGTACAAGTCCAAGGATTTGATATCTTGACATAGATGAAGAAGAATGTGGTGAAAGTGTGGTGAGGAAAGTCTGGGTGTTTACAGGGTTAACTGTAAAAGGCTGGTCATCACTTTATGCGTGTGTAACAATCACCATTCTAACATTCTCGAGATTGATCAATATACATTTCCTAGGTATATTGATCCATCTCGTGACACAGTACATATAAGTTTACAACAGCCATCTTTGTTGGATCGAGGAAAGCGTTTACTAAGCAGAGACTTAGTATAAAAAGTGTCTGCTCATTAATAACCTGCAAAGCCTCTACTTTTATTAGCTTGCTTGTAGGTAGGATAGGGAAAGTATAAATATGAAAACTACACCACAAACACCCAGACCAATTGAAAATAAATCTTTCTTGAATTTATTTTACAATTGGCGGGAACCCAACATGCGAAGCCAGTTTCGCAGTCGAGCGTCTATCAAAGTAGGCCACAGCGCCTGTCAAAATAGTTGTAATTGTAGCAGTTCAGGTAGAAATAGTTTTTTTTTAATAAATTTATTTTCTGATAATCTTGAATTATAATATACATCATAACATAACATAACATGTCCATGTTGGTACTTTAAGGTATAATTATGCACTAATGTGCAATCGTCCATGAATCTCATCATTGCAGTGTCATGAATGTAATTAATATGTACATAATTGTGTTTATACTTAACAAATCTAGCAATAGATACTTCATAGAACCTTTATTTGAGTATGTTTGGATATATCATATCTATACATCGCGGGTGTACTGGCAATAAATTTTAACTCAAAAATATGCACTTTTGACTTAATGATGCATATTATACAGTTTTCAACGTTCTATAAAATGCCAAAATATACAAAGTAGTTTGAAATGTCATACATATGTGGTTTTAAAAATAAATTCTACTTTAACTCTTAACATTCTGACATTCTGGCTCGTAAGATTCTAGTAGGCAGCTCCGTGGGCCACAGTGTCTGACCCGGCGCAGGTATAACTTTAATCTCTGATTTCTCTATCACCCAAGTATATTCTACCAAAAAATATTTCAGATAAATACAGTTAATCTTAATTAGCATGGTCATACGAATTGCCGGACAGAGTGTCCCAAAATTAGGGAACCAAAATATTTATTTTAATGGTAGAAAAAGGTCGCATTTTTTTATCAGAGTGGCTGATCAGTTATGAGAAAAAATGGTCAGAGTGGAAAGGGTTAAGTTTAAATAATGGGGATTATTCAAACAGGGATTTTAGAGTTAACGTTTTTTGCCTGTATACCTACGATATTATCCATTTACATGAATATCAGTATTACCAATTGAGGAACCAATCAACGACAATGTAAATATCGAATAAACATTTTTTTTGTTTGCAAATTTTGTATTGTTGTTTGGCATTTCTTTCGAGGTGTCTCACATTAAATCTCTCTTATTCTGTATTTTTAAGAAGGTTCACTTCTTTCACGTATACAGTGCTGCACGCGCATTAAAAAATCTCCCATATCTATTTAGTAGTTAGCTAGATTTTTTTTTAAATACTTTCATATCAATAGCAAGTGTGTATAGCCTGCACCACCACAGTCAGAAAATATAGTTTTTGTTTAGACAAACTCAATGCATTTCTAAACAGATAAAAATATTTCCTGTGTTATATAACTTATCACTCGAACAATGGGCTAGTATTAACTAATCAGGCATTGTTTATTTTTTCGATTAGATGTTGCCGATAAATAATATACCCATATAAAAACTCATAAGGAAATAATTATTATGCAAACTCGCAGACAACACTACAGGAACAATTCATTGCATAGTGTCTCGCAGTGTAGTGGTTAGCGCGCTTGGCTACAGTACTGGGTGCCCAAAAGGATGAATAAATAAATAAAAAATATGTAAGAGATTTTTCACACTTATATTTATTTCATATCACCCTGGACTGATTACATGAATCGCGGTACTTGATCACCTTGCCTTAATTAACGATCAAGTCCACATTGCGTCGGTCTGATGCAGTACCCTATGCACTATGAAGATTTTATTACAAACAGGTAGGTACTTACTTAAATATTTTGCCCGTAACTATACCTTATACTCAGATGGCCGAGAATTAACAGTACAAAAAGTAAATACTCTATCAATAGTTGGGTTGTGGTCCCGTGGTTAGTGTTGCGGACTCTTAAGTCAGAGTTTCTCGGTTCGAACCCACTCTACTACAATTTGATACCTATTTCTAATAATGAGCCGCTTAGGCTCACAGAAATTATAATTATCAATGCTTGTTGCATATAATTTTTGGATCTATCTTGGAACGCAAGTCTTATGGAAAGAGAAGTAATTGAAATATGAAGTTGTAAATTATAATATTTGTGAATAAAACTATGTACCATATATACGTGCAGTGGCGTGCACAGAGTTTTTAATCAGGGTAAGCTGTAGGGTTGTGTAAGGATAAGACATAGTAGGCACTAGTCGTGTTTCTATATGGAACGCGAGTAATCCAGGGAAGGCACTGCTTTTCTACCTATATACAATGCACGCCTCTGTGTACGTGTATATGTGTGTACCTAAATAAATATATGAAGACTACTTCATATATATTACTGGTAATAACACGGACGTGTCACTTTTATACGAAGTATTAAAAATTACCATACGGTCTAGTGTTACCGCCCCTTAAACCTATAAGGATGTACATTACTAGCACTTATACATATCGCTCACTCCTTTCAAGAACGTCATAAATCAAAAATCATCGATTTTCAGTTGTGAATGTTTTCGGAATGCCCAGAAAATGTACTATATCCCAGCAAAAGAAGCATATTTTTAACTTAATATTTACCCATTACAGGGCAGAAGGTGTTGTTTTTGCATTTTGAAGAAAAGGTATTGTTTAATTTTTTTAAAAAAATAAACTAGTTATTTTTCAAATGGAGAAAAAACCTTCAGGTTTAACCTAAAAAGATCTGTTGCACAGTAAATAGTTCAATAAGTGGCTTAATATTTATTTTTAATAAATTGTATTACATTTATTAACTTTAAAAACGTTCTCCTGAAAAAACAAGTTTTTTTATTTATGACGTTCTTGAAAGGAGTGAGCGATATATGTATGTGTTTTTGGTATATCTTATTTGATGTCGCGAGCAATACGTGTAGGAAATTAATGACAAACTCCATCACTGAATTCGCACAAAAAATACATCTGCTAATTGCGTAAATATTTATTTTACTTCAAATAAATAACGAACAAAGCATTTCGTAATAAAACATTTACGATATTTGAAAAATATAACTTTTGACATTATTGCTCCATATTATTTTTTGACATTTCATCAAAGATGAAGAAGAATTTGGAAGTCTGGGCATTTACGGGGCTGACGACCGTCACACGCTGGTTTAAGTGATCACTTTACACACGTGTAACATTCACCAATTCTACCCATTATTGACAACCACACTACTCAAATTCTTGTAAGTTCTATATACATACAGTATCTACTCAATGAATTAGGGCCACGCAGAATTTCGCGCAATTTCTCAATTCAAACAGGAATAACTCAGAGAAAACCTTGAATAAAACAACATTGAATTTTATTTACACATGAACACTTTATTACGCTTAAATTACGCATATTTTTTCATATAAATATAGTTAGTATTTAGTATTTCCACCTTTGGCAGAAATAACTGCCTCAATTGTTTTTGGCATACTTAAAATGCACTGTTTTATCATGTTTTTTATTTCTTCGTCTTCTGACCAAATTTTTTGAATATTTTTTTTTAGACAGTCTACTGTCGGATTTGGAAATGAGTATACCTTATTTTTTAACATGATCCATACGTTTTCTATAGGATTAAGGTCCGGAGAATTTCCAGGCCAGGGGAGCAAAGGCAGATTTTTGTTAGACAAAAATTTTATTATTGATTTAGCCCGGTGGCAAGGTGCCCCATCCTGCATGAAGGTGTATGGACCTTCTGTTGGGTCGAGTGTGGTAGAAGGGCAATAAAATTCGTTCAAGGACCTGCTTATAGGAATTTTGGTTCATTGTTCCTTCCACGAAAAACAACGGCCCAGGTAAATTGTTAATAATACATGACCATATCATTGTTGCAGGGGGGTGTTTGATAACTTTTATCACACAGGCCTCATTGTAACGTTCCATTGGTGTTCTCCTGATGAATCGACGGCTCTCTGTCACGGCTTCTAACCGGCACTCATCACTAAAGATGACCTGAAAAATAATGAAAATTTAAGTTTAATTCAAACATATAAGTTTATTTACTAAAATGATATGTTGAAAATTCAGTTTAAATAAATACCTTTTTCCAATCATCTACCGAGTAATTTCTATGTAGCCTGGCCCATTTTAATCGATCCGCTTTCATTCGTGGTGTCAATTTTGGTACTTTTACAGGGCGCCTGCATTTCAGATTTACTTCGTAAAAACGTCGCCTCAGTGTTGATACCGATATATTTATACCCTCTTCTTCCAATTTTATTTTTAATGTTTTTGCTGATGCACTACGGTTTTCTAAGGTACTTTGAACGATTTTTCGATCAGTCCTCGGTGTTGTTTTTCTAATCCTACGACAGTTCTTTCGCCGATTGCTGGTGGCGGGTGACTGATTTTTTATTGATTTTGAAATTCTGTCCACTGTTTGACGAGAAACGTTTTCTTTTTTTGAAATTTCTCTATTAGATAGTATTCCTAATTTCAGTAGCACTATAACACTAGACTTTTTTTCCTCAGAAATGTCTTTACTTTTTCCCATTTCGTCCTTTTCAAAAAAAACACTTGTGTTTACAAAAAAAAATTATATTTTATGAACTAAAATTAAAAATTAAGTTTTTTTCACAAGACACGATAACTATATAACCTCTTTGAACAAAACAACAACCAAAACTCAAGAAACTTCACTAATAAATGAGATAGGACTATTTTTTGAACTTTCAACTATCTGTCTACCTGTGCTAATTAGGGACCTTTCTCAGAAAAAGGGTTTGAAATTTTGTAAAGGGTTAAATAATCCAGGTATATTTTACATATTATTGAAAGTAATATACATGATATTAGATATCAATAGAAAACTTAAAGTATTTATGTAAAATAAATATAATAATCCAAAAGATTTCAGAGTATTCAAAAAAATAATGGGTGGCCCTAATTCATTGAGTAGATACTGTATATATGAACCAATTTTTGAAACATTATTCAAGAATCACTAGAACTTCACTAGAGACATCTATTGGTGAGATGAAATGAAGCTTTTTATTGAGCAGAAACTCAAAATATGTCAAAAAATAATATGAAAATAACTCCTGAATTTGGAGATAATCCAGATTTTGTGATCAAGTATTTGGACACACTCAAAATGTTGTATTATTGGTCCACATTTTATTATATGTACTTTATATCGCGGGATCCAAATTTATTTATTTAAATTAAATTTATTATCATTATCCGAAATTTTAAAACCGAACTGAAACTATCATCAATGAATTCTGTATTTTACTGCTTTTAATCAGGGCTCGATCGGTTTATGGAAATCGGGAATTTAAGAGAGTAAATTGACTCTACCTCAATATTTAAAACTTTTTAATTATTTTATATTAAAATTAAAATATTAGAAATGTTTAATCGACCAAGGTTTTCTTTGTATCGAGGTTGAAGCCGATGAATGCGCAATTATCATTTTCGCAAGGAAACCACCTTGTACTCAAACGATTGTAAGGAATTGGAATTGTTTTTATCACCCATTGAATTGTTCATCAGAAATTGCGTAATATCTACTCATCAATAATTCGGTAATTAGGAATGAACCGGAGAATCCGGAAAATATTGTTATAATTTTATTTCTACAAGACATGTTGATTTTAAAATTTATCTCGTCTTCAAACATTTACAAGCGGATTCCTTTGTGTGTAATTGTCCATAAAGATAATATTTTAATTGAAGTACATATTAAACAGATAATTTAATAATCTCTTACCTACATGGAAATTAAACGAACTTAGTGATGGAATTAATAAGTCGACTAATGTATTCATTCGAAAAATATTCCATTATTTAAAGGTATTTAATTTAATAATTTCTAACGAGTCACTTGATGTCTTTAATTGGTATAATATTATTAGCATTCTTCTTTTAGTAATCGATTTTTTTTTAATTACCTAACGTCCTGTATTTAGTAATCGATATTAGAGTTAGTAGTATAAATAGCAGTTGATTGAAATTAGCAGTTATGATAAGTTATGAATGATTGATAATCGATTATAACAAAAAAACTAAAAATACCATAAGACAGATGTTTTTTTTAAAGCTAAAAAAAGTTTGTAAAGAAATCACCAAGGAAATTCAATTCAATTGTAATTCGAATAAATTATTTGATTGATGATTGATAATCGATTATAACATAAAAATTAAAATATCGTATAACTAATGTTATTTTTTTAAGTTCGTGAAGAGATCTTTAAGGAAATTCAAATTAACTGTAATTCGAATATTCATTCAACCCTTTTCCGCACCCCAATGGTGCATAGGGCACTGCATTATAAGCACAGTGTTATCTTGATCGTTAACACACGAAGGAAAGGTGATCAGCCTTCCGCTTCAGGTTCCAGTTCAGGGTTATATTGAGTAAATATTAGAGTGAAAAATCACTTATGTTTATTAGACCCCCCCCCCACTGGGAATCGAACCCGGGACCTCCAGAACGGTAGCCGAGCGTGCTGACCATTACACTAATTCGAATAAATGATTTTATTTTGAAAATTATTGAGATTAATCCCATTACTACATAGAACGAACGATCGTGGAGATAATTATGTAAACTGAATATAATAATTATGCTACATGCATTAAGAATGGAGTGATTACATTGTTATGAAATAAAAATAATAAAAAAAATATTTACTTGCAATTTAATCATTATTCTTGGGTCTCCATGATCCTTGAAATGTTAATTTTTTGTGATGCGTTTTTTTGTATTATTATGCCCTGCATTGTTTTTTCCATCGAATGGATAACGAGAGAATGACTAAGAAAATATATGTGGCGAATGTGAGCGGAAAAAAAGAACGAAGGCGACCGAAAAAGAGTTGGCACGATCACATCAATCAGAACCTGAAATCTGGTGGTGTCAAAAGTCTACGTAATCGAAGGGCATGTATGACTAGATGTATGGGTGTGAAGGAGGCGAAGAGTGTATGTTAGGACAGAAGAGAGTGGCGTTCCATCCTTTCTGCCTACCCCTGCGGGGAAACGGCGTGATGATAGTAGTAGTAGTTGTTGTTTTTTTTTCTTGTTACCATGGTCGTATCATTAAAATTCTTACTAACGTTTCAGACCATATTGCAACATTCGTCTTGAGGGCTGATGTGTCGTTAACATGTTGCAATAAATCCTTAATCCTTTGTGAAATAACGTGATGATTTAAATATTATAATAAAACACTCGTATAAGACCACTTTTTGAGTTTATTAATGTAAATACGACTAGTTTCGAGAACTATCGATGCTCTCAACAACAGGTAATGATAAATAAGATAATTTGAAATGCAATGTCATCGGACGAAGTATAGTTGATTTCCAAGGTAGACTTTAGAGAGTGATCAAATTATAACTTAATTTGATAAAAAGATTCCTATACTTTTTATTGATTTGGCATTAACTTTGTGGAATGATATGTTTTATTACAAAACACTTGTATAATAATATCACTTAATCATTTAAATTTCATTACACACGATTAGTTTCGAAAACTACGGTTGTTTTCATCTACAGGTAAATAGTAAAACTAATGAGCAAAAAACAATTCAGGTGTATTTAGAGGTTGGTTGGGTAATAAATAATGGGGGGAGGTTAAGGAACGCGACTTTTTGTATAAGGACTTAAATAATGGTGACGTATTTTGAAAAAGCGTAATATTTTAATAAACGTTTTATCTGATTTATTTACGTACATACATCTAAATTTTCTAAATTGTAACTGAGTTTAATAATTTAAGTGTGTGTGAGTCAAACGAGTGGTTAGGTTAGGTTAGTTTCTATCGTGTGATTCCGAATTCTGAAAACTAATTACTAGTAAGTCCACGGCGATGTTCTCTGATTCTAATTTTTAGATTTCTCGCAGTTTGGCCAATATATATTTTTATCACAATCTCCACAAGAAATTTCATATACACCACTTGTATCTATAATATGTTTACTTTTAATTTTGAGTTTCCAAGAATTTTTACTAAATTGTTATTAGCATAAAACTCATTAATCGCATCTATTGTCGTTTTTTATAGAAGTACCGTTGACTGCGGATCGCATGCATGGTCGTTTTTCAACTTTACGTACTTATATCAACACCTATGGATAATTTTTTGCACTTAAATTTGGTTCGAGGCATGGATAAATTAGTTCTCTTTGATTTATTGTCATAAAATATCAAAATTATTTTAATTTAGTGTCAACTTTATCGTGAATACTTCCGGTCGGCTCGTGCTCCGCAGATACGACAGCCGCGTCTTCTATACAGCCGCCATACTTTAGGCCGCGAGTCCGTAAATGTTAATATTTTTGTCTAAATACACCATAAAAACATAATAAGTAAAGTGCATTGTGTACTGTGAACATCTATGATGGGTATCCGAAAGTTTCACTACAAAAAATAGGAAAAAATATGCTTTTTTTGTCAAAAATATTGTAATGTAAAATAATCCAGCACGGGACGGAAAGTTTGACACTCAAAATCGAGCAGCTTAGAGGTTAAATAATCAAAAAGCTTCCTGTTAACAATGTCATTTTGGGTTATCTATCTTCTTCTGTGAAATTTTTTAAATTTCCTTTTTTTATAATTTTTTTTTTGTACATGAGTTTCTTCAAAAAATTATGTGCGAATACGATATTTCCCTCCAATAAAAATACCCTATCATTTGAAATGATTATGTATTTAAATTAATTAAGAGTGCCGATAATACACACGTTTTTCTCAAAATTAAAGCACATTATTGACAAGTTGTTAAAGAATTTCCACGAAATTATCTGAGTTATATTTTTTTACCGCTTAAATTCATACAAAAAGAAGAAATATTAAATCTTTGAATATATCAAAACAAGCACATTTTCCAACGTAAAATACGCCATTGTTCAGCATTGGAAAATACAAGAAGAATAAATCATTGAAAAATAAAACAAATTTGTATGCACTTCACGATTCATCAATCACTTTTAAGCATCATTGTCATGTACTTATATATTTGTAATTGTAATTCCTTCGTCGCGGATAATCAAGGAAAAAATACCTGCTGTATTTAGCTTTAAAAATTATCTTGTTTCCGGGAAAAAAGGCCGAGCTGGCGCATAAATTTCGGTGTAATATTATAATATGTTTCCTGAAACGGATTTTCAAGCCGCTGAAATTAGTGCAGCTTCGACAGGTGATACCGTTAATGATAAAATTTCTTAGATTTTTCAGAAGCGTTTACACTGTAACATAATTAGTTTTTAGGTCATAATGCCGTTGTGTTTCGACACTTTTAATAGTCAACGTTTCCATCGTGAGAGGCTACAATGCTTTAAGGATTTTTTTGTTTGTTTCAAGCTTTAAAAAATATATCGACAAACAAAGCACTACAAACCTAATATCAATTATAACCACGGCTGGGATTCCATGCGTAAGATAACGATTTAACTACGTAATGCCTCTGACGTGTAGTCGTTAGAGAATTTGGCTACCGTTCTGGAGGTCCCGGGTCCCATGGGGCTCAAATGAATATAAGTGATTTATTACACTAATATTTTTAATTATTATTAATCTGGACTAGTACCTGAAGAGCAGGGCTGATCACCTTTTTTCATACATTTAATGAACAAGATAACTCTGTTTATAAACGATGTAGTGCGCTGTGCACCATTGGGTTCCTATAATGGTTAGAAGAAGAAGTCAACATAGATCTTTTGAACTCATATGTAGAGCGTTATGAGATTAATGATATATGTATGTAGGAGTTCCAAAAAAAACAGAAGTGAGGTAGAATCTTGGGTAGAATGGTGAAAGTTACACGTGTGTAAAGTGATCACTGAACTAGACTATGATAGGTCATAAGCCCTGTAAATACCCAGACTTCCATATTCTTCTTCATCTATGAAATCAAAAAATGCAGAAGGGTTTACTTTACCTCTAATCAGTCAAAAAATATGCAATAATGAATTTTATTTCCGGAATCAATAAATTCTTGATAATGCGGTAGGACAATCGGTTTCAAAATACCAAAGATGTTTTGAGATTTATTAAAAATTTTAACAGTACGTACTAAACGCGATATCTTTTCGCTATAATTCCAAACCAGATACTTGACGTTTATTTGTTAACTTTATCAATGCAATGGATGTGTTTTTAAAAGAATAGTGATGGAAATGTAAGCGATGAGAACGTGTATGTTAATTTCATACGATGGCCATTGAAAAAAAACACGAAGTCGTCCATGTATGTCATGATGTGATGGTACTCAATTATAAACTACCTACAGAAACGAGATATACATACATAATAACACGTATTTTATTATATGAATATTAATATGTTTCTCCGACGATCGCACATGCGAGTATAGTTAATTTTCTTTTTTAAGGATAAAATGTGATAAAATACGCTAAGCAATCATAAGGATTAAAAATATTAATAGCTGGACGATACTTCAAAAAGTTATAAATTAGTTGTTACACATCGCTCACTCCTTTCAAGAACGTCATAAATCAAAAATCGACGATTTTCAGTTGTGCATGTTTTCGGAATACCCAGAAAATGTACTATATACCAGAAAAAGAGGCATATTTTTAACTTAATATTTACCCGCTACAGGGTAGAAAGTGTTGTTTTTGCATTTTAAAGAAAAGGTATTGTTTAATTATGTTTTAAAATATACTAAATATTTTTCAAATGGAGAAAAAACCTTGAGGTTTTACCTAAAAAGATCTGTTGCACAGTGAAAAGTTCAAAAAGTGGCTTGATATTTATTTTTAATACATTGTTTCATATTTTTAAACTTTAAAAACGTTCTCCTGAAAAATCAAGTTTTTTGATTTATGACGTTCTTGAAAGGAGTGAGCGACATGTATATTTTTTTCTTAAATATTGAAAGCATTACTTTTGTAGTCACAGAAGTTTTAATAAATTGTCTGACTACAAATAATATCTGAACAGTAGTCGAGATTTCAGTCTACCGATTTCGAAACAGCCAAATCTCTTCGTCAGGACCATATTGCTATAAAAATTATTACATTTTAATTTTTTAACGAGACATTTCAACATATAAAATACATTATGATAGAAATGCTGTGCCTCTCCAAAAACGAGACTAAGCTCTTGTGATTACTTACACAAAATATTTATTTATCGTACTTAAGATATAATACTATTTTTTTGGTTGTTTCCTTTTATTTTCGTTTTTTTTTTAAAAAATAACAACATACGATTAATTTTTTTTCAGTAATATAATAAATCGGTTATTTTAATGATATCCGTAGGGAGGCTATTGAAATATGTATTTGATTCCCAAATATTTATAATTTTGTTGGAATTGCTTGGTGTTTTGTTATTCTAAAATCATTTTGGAAACTCTTTTAGATTTATATATATAATAATAATAATAATAAACCCTTATCCGCACCCCAATGGTGCATTGGCACTGCGTCATATAAACGCAGTGTTATCTTGATCGTTTACACATGAAGGAAAGGTGATCAGCCCTCCGCTTCAGGTTCCAGTCCAGAGTAATAATATTGAATAAATATTACAGTGAAAAAAATCACATATATTTATTTTACCCCCTTTGGGAATCGAACCGGGGACCTCCAGAACGGTAGCCGAGCATGCTGACCATTACACTACGGAGGCGGACATATATATATATATATATATATATATATATATATATATATATATATATATATATATAGACACTACTCCGTCCTTATAATGTACTTAGCTATAGATAAAATTCCTTATTTCCAATCGTAAATGGCACTAAAAAAACTATCAATGCAATTCTCAGAAAACCCCTTCACAAATCATCGATATGAAAACAATACTAACTAAGAAGGTCTCTCGATTATTACCTTTGGTTCAGCAGAAGTTTAGCAACAGTATTCGAGATAGTCATAGTTCATCACACGATATTGCAACATTACGAATTACTTATATTATTCAATCTTGTATAATAGTATTCATCCGTAATACGAGGACGTACCTTCTCATGGCGTCGATACTTGTAATTTAGACGCAAGTAAGCAACAAAAAACGCGGAAACTTTTCGTGGAAGTAAAAAAAGGAGTAAAAAAAATGTCCGCCTCCGTAGTCTACTGGTCAGCACGCTCGGCTACCGTACTGGATCAACAAAATGTAATCAGTTATTTAATTCATTTTAATATTTGAGTTAGATAGACTGTTTCGATTAATACTTACTGAACAAATAAATTTTATCCGTCTCCGTAGTGTAATGGTCAGCATTACTCTGGACGGGTGCCCGAAGCGGATAGCTGATCACCTTTCCTTCATGTATTAATGATCAAGATAACTTATATGATCATTTATATGATGCTGTGCCCTATGCACCATCGGGTGCGGATAAGGGTTTGAAGATAAAGAAGACAAAAGGGGAGTTATTGTAAAGAGGATACAAAATGAACAATTTTAATTCTACTAACGAAAATGGCGCCAGCTATAGATTTTCCAAAGGTGTGTGCACAGGTGTATATCAACCGGTATGCATCACATAATAAACATACAATAATATGTTGCTAGGTTAATTAGTATATTAGTTTTATATAGCTGGATACATATGGCATACTTTTAATAAAATATTAGTTATATTAGTATATAATACAACCACTAATCGAGATTTAAGTATAACTTTTTCAAAAATCATTCGTCTCTTCGTCAGGACAACCAGTACTACACCACATATCGCATACGTTATTATTCGAACCGAAGACCAATTTGCTTTCGTCTTCTGTCCAACTAATAATAATACGCCTACAAAAAATATTGATTTCATGCGTTATTAGACGGACCGAAGAATAGTATACACGGACCAAGAGACAAGATCGTCTCGAAACTAGTAGATTGCAATCTCAGTTAGTGGTTACCTATATACATATATACAATTTTGTTAAAACGTCTGTAAACAAGGCTTATTTTTCAAATATAATAAAATAATAATTGTAAAACGTGCCTTAACTTTATTCAAATGTTTAAAAAATCCACTGATTAAAAATATTTATGTGAATCTCATTTTTTGTATTAGTGCAGGGCTGGGATCCTATACGGAAGTTAACGATTTGTCTACGTAGTGTTGATAACTTTTACTTTGATTCTGCCTTTTTATTTCTGATGACTGGCATTATGAAACTGCTTGTGAATCCGAGTCATCGAAAAGTTAAATTTGCCATTAAAAAAATATATATATTTTACATAATTTATCAAATTTAAATTTATCTACATCTCGAAGATAAACGTTAACTTTCGTATAGAATCCCCCTCTCAGATATATTTTTTTATTTATTTAATATAGTTACATTTTTTAAATACAATTTGATACAATATCTATACATTTATACATATGGCAAACTTATAATTTTAGTTTCGCTGTGCCTCTCCAAAAAAGAGACTGAGCTCTTGTGATTGGTGAGGGACTTACACTCAAGGTTTCTTGTTTTGTTTTATTAATGGTAAAATTGTCTCTCTCTTATCTTTTATATATTTTTTAAAAAGATTTACATGTAATGGGCATTATTTTTTTTCTTAAGAATTTATATAAAAAAAAGTAGTGTATTACCATCGTCCCAATTTCCAGCGGTGCTCTCTAGCAAGTATCCGCCGTTGGGTGAGACTTCCTTCATGAGGATGCTATCCATATTGGAACTATCACGAAATGTCACACACAAAAACTAACACATTGACACAGCCACGAGTATTAAAACATCAGTCTTGCAAAATGAACGATTCTGACGATAACATGTTCACGAGATGAGGCGCAGATGTCGCACTAGGCTGACTCCAGCCGACCAACTGGCGCGAAGAGCGACGGACAGCAGCGAACACGCCACTACACAGCTGACAACTGTTTTTGTTTGGTAAACACCGGTGTTATTGTCAACATTCGACGGTATGTCGACCCGGGCTTGTGAGTCGAGAGACTTTCTACAAACTCACTCACTGTCGGCTGACATGGTTCGCGGAGGTTCCAGTCCCACGGGCGGCCGCTGGTGACGCTGCTGGCGAAGTGAAGCAGCAGCTCTGCAGCTCGCCGCTCGGATGGAGAGAAAGCCGGGGTCAGGCGGTACGGGGTACTTCTCGTACCGCTCTGTACCGGCGCCACGAGCTCTCCACTTATCTATCTCGAGTACCTACCTACATACTATCAATGTAAGCTGAAAATTCCAGAAGAAAATAAAACCGATGCACATAATTTTTCATATTTTATTATATATAAAGTTTTACTAAGATGAGAACATTTCATCAATCGAATTGCAAAATGAATTCAAGAAAGATTTATTTGTAATTATTCTGGGTGTTTGTGATGTATTTTTCACATTTACCTTCCCTATCCTCACTATTCTACCTGCAGACGAGCATCTAAAATATAAGCTTTGCGGGTTTTCTTTTTAAAAATCCAATTTTAAGAATCTGCGATTAATATATATTTTTTAATGTTTTTAAGGTTAAAAGTTAAAATTGATATTTAAATTCATGATTGTAAGTAAACCAGCTTCATATTGTAGTTGAATATCTGGAAAATCTTAAATTAGAGTGGGGTACCATATACATGTATGTAAAAAAAAAAAAACAACAGCCAAATTGAAAATAATAACTTCTATTCCGATACTACCCGATATGGACCCCACAGAGGAAATAATTTTTAAAAAATTACAACTTATGACGATCCTTACACATGCATTTAAAAATTACTCTCACATAACACAAGAAAGCGCCGTCCAGCAAAGCATACAAATCACAATTGAGACACTTTATGGTAACGTACATAGAAGTATAAGATCCAAAACACAGAAAGATATCAAACCAAATCTAACACATTCCTCTTTTGGTCAAAAGATCTTTGAAGAGTCATTAAAGGTAAATATAAAAGACCGATTCATACATGGATAATGGAAGTAGGTAGATCTGAAAAAGATCATATCATTCGGCCATGGCGTCAGAATGGAAGTCTGGGAAGTGGGCAATATATTTTAAATAATATTTAAGCCATAAAAATGAGCCATTTCCATGAACATAACATTTCTCTATCAACGAGAAATATTGGCAGTTTTTTTTATGTTTTATATAAACAACGCATGACTAGATCTTTTTATCATAAAATTAAATGTTCACCGTCTAAATGTACGTTATAACCCTAATTACAGTTTTGATAGAAGCGGGATTAACTTGTATTTATTTACTATTTTTTTAATCCTTAATAATGTATGAAAAAATAATTGATTATCTCAACACATCGAACTATGGACAGCCATCAAACGAAATGACATGTCGGCTGACTGTAGAATGATAGATCGCCGATGGGTTTGAAAGAATTTGGTTATGTTACAAATCGGTCGTAAAGCCTGCCTAATAATGAACCAATCACCTATGGAATTGTAATTATAGACACTTGTTACTTTGCACTTAAATTGTTGCAGAAACTCCGTTTCGTCGTGTCACCTCTGATATCAAGGAGTTTTGCAATATTGCTATCTTATATTTCATAATATGTACATAGTGTATATCGCTCACTCCTTTCAACAACGTCATATATTTCAAAAATCGTCAATTTTCAGTTGTGCATGTTTTCGGAATGTCCAGAAAATGTACTTAATCCCAGCAAAAGCGGCATATTTTTAACTTAATATTTACCCGCTATAGGGCAGAAAGTGTTGTTTTTGCATTTTGAAGAAAAGGTATTGTGTAATTCTTTTTTAAATAAACTCAATATTTTTCAAATGGAGAAAAAACATGCAGGTATTACCTAAAAGATCTGTTGCACAGTAAAAAGTTCAATAAGTGGCTTGATATTTATTTTTAATACATTTTTTTACATTTTTAAACTTTAAAAACGATCTCCTGAAAAATCAAGTTTTTTGATTTATGACGTTGTTGAAAGGAGTGAGCGATATATAAATTCATTACTCAGATTTTTTACATCGCTATCTACTGGATCTACTCGCCTTTTTTTTGCTTTTGATTGTTAATCGAGACAGACGTCATGCTTCCGTAGCGTGATACTAGACGTGGAAACCGAAAGTTAACACAAAGTTTATTCTTTTATGAGTATCTTTACATCAGCAATGATCACTAGATTGTAAACGTATGTCTATCTAGACGTAGTTCCACCACGTTGATAATAGAGCTGAGATAATATCTCATTAAAACATTGTAATCCATGTTTCCGTGCGTCATTAGGTAACATATCTACCAGTGGTATATCCGTTATTGGTCATGGGATATTCATAATAATAATAATAATAATAATAATGATTTTATTCCAGCTTGACCAAGCGGTGGGTGACTTAGCTAGCTATATTTTGTTAACGATTACTTAGTATCATATGGTAAATATTGTCAAAAACATAATTCTGAAGAGTTGATGTGAGAAGATCAGCTCGCAGGAAATAGCAACATTGCGCTCCAGTGCTGCCACATGTCCAGCTCCCATCAGTGCATTATTTTCAATTCCATCTTCAATTCCCACCTCAAATGCTACTTCTGGTTCAGACTCTGACCCATTATCATTTACGTTGAATAATCGTTTTATTGATTGGTTCCAAATTCTTCTTCTTTTTTAGTTAGGACTGTGTCCTGCTATTCTCGGAGTCCGCTCCTCGGAGGTGGAAAACCAGCTGTCATTCCATCGTTAAGGTGGTCTTCCTAGAGGTCTGTTACCTCTTATGCTGCTGTCTGCTCCCATGCTCGCTACTCGAAGTTCGGAAACTTGCTCTTCCCACATGATTTCTCCAGTAACGTCTTCTTAATCTTCCCCATCGCACAACATCTTCGACATCGCAGATTCTTCTCATTTCAGAGTTTCTTACTCTGTCGCGAAGTGTTAGGCCTGCAATGGGTCGTAGGGTCTTCATTTCGGTGGTTCTAAGAAGGCTTTTCGTTCTCGCAGTGTCAGCTCCAAATTAAGGAATATAAGTTATTGTACTGTATTAGATAAATAACAAATTCCTCGAATTCACATTAAAAATTCCCGGATTTTCGGGTTCATAAAATCTTTGAAAACCCCGGGTTTCCCCGAACCAGACAAAAACCCTACCCGCGTCCCGCTTTCTGCTGACCCCTTGCCTAAATCAAACTACAGAATCAGCTGCTGGCATGTGTTCCGATAGAAGATTAGAGTGTGACAATACAACGACGTGATATGAATTCCATGAACTCCAACCATACATAGGAATACGTGCACACGCGATAAAATGCGATACCAACTCAAAGCATTATTATTCCAATTTCCGCTTACAGATTCCGCGCAGTAAGCCATAAAAATGAACAATGAAAATTACTGCTGCATACGACATTTGACGACTATTCAGAGCTTCCGTATACCCGTTCAAAAGCAACAATTTCGGATTCAATAGTCACAATTATTTTGCAATTAGTGAAAGTATTAACATTGGTATACACAAACAAGCTGTACATTATACTAAGAAAATATTTTTTCAAAACTGACCAGAAAAACCACATAACACAGGTTGTTATGAATTATATAATGCGAGCAATTAAATGTTTGCAAAATAGACATGGGTGATTGACAACATTTTGAGTGTGTCCAAATACTTTTTCACAAATCTGGATTATCTCCAATTAGGAGGTTTTTTTGACATCTCAACATAGATGAAGAAAAATATGAAAGTCTGGGCATACGACCGTAGACAGTCAACACTGGTGATTTTCCAAATTGGTCAAGTCCATTTGTGTTAAATTAAAGTAATTTGGAGTTTCCTAATACTATATGTACTAATGTCCGCCTCCGCAGTGTAGTGGTCAGCACGCTCGGGTACTGTTTTGGAGGTTCCGGGTTCGATTCCCAGGGGGCTAAAATAAATATAAGTGATTTTTCACTCTAATACATATTCAATATTACCCTGGACTGGTACCTGAAGCGGAGGGCTGATCACCTTTCCTTCGTGTGTTTACGATCAAGATAACACTGCGTTTATATGATGCAGTGCCCTATTCACCATGGGGTGCGGATATGGGTTTGAATGAATGGAAATATGTACTTATCCACAGTAGATGCTATCTTTTTATGCAAAAAAAATATTCATAAGCTGCGTATCGCTTTTCTCTATTTTTTTGTGAGATTAACAATATAAGATAGATAGATAATTTTGTTTGGATTAATATGAAGAAACAGGTATGGACTAGGTATGCTATTCAGCATCCAATTTACACTTTTGTAAATTGGATGCTGAATAGATTTCGCACCAACACACGATTAATTTTGACTAAAACCTTGAAAGTCAAGTAGTATGGTCAATAAATTGAGTTCTAATCGGAGACCTTTAAAAGTTGAGGAAATTGTGAGCTAATGAAGCACGTTCATAGTTTTAATTGTTGTTATGTTCGTCTGGTTAATATTATCCACTCCGATGTGAGTGGATCAAAACACAGTCTTTTTATTTCTCAAAATAATATATCAATATGATCCACAAAGTTAATGCTTTGAATATTCAAAACATAATATTAAAACATTTCGTTTTGACGGTCCCGGTGATTACGTTACGAAAATACTAGATAATGTAATAAAACGTATGTTTACATATATTGTATATTGTATTTACATGACCACAAGCAAAAGTTTTATTGAAATATGAATACAACTGTGGATAATGCAATTTTCTATTTTTTTTGTTGGCAATAGTATTTTTTATTTATCAAAGTAATTATTTAGATGATTACTTATATAATTTCTTATTAAAAACAACAATTTTATATAATAAGACAACACATATACAGCTTTTTCAAGTAATATTTTTTAACCAGTGACCGGATTTGACGAAACCCCGTCATTGGTCAAATAAATTTAGAGTGGATAAACCTATATAGTTGTTGTTTTATTATAAGGGTGAAAATTACTGAAATCTAAATAAAAGTTGAGATATAAACATGACTTTACAATACCAAAATGCAATACCAAAAAATTCCTACAGAACTCTCAATATTTGGCAACTAAGTAGATATTTCAACAAACTTCCTACAGGCATAAAAAAATTAAAGACTTTAAAATTATAAAAAAAAATATAATGAATTTTATATACCTACGTTAATCTAAGAAAGAAAAATAAACACGAAAAAAATAATAATAATTTCAATAAAAATAAACTGTTGTACCAACAAACAAAACTAACAAGTGTACGTCCCTTTCCAAGCACAAAAGCTCAGTCTCTTTATTGGAGAGAACTGCCTTTTAAATTTTAATATTGTGAGTAGGAATGTTTAGAAAATGAAATGAAATTATTAATATATATATATATATATATATATATATATATATATATATATATATATATATATATATATATATATATATATATATATATATATATATATATATAGTATATATTTTTTATTAATTAAAATGCAGTACCACCAAGAAATGACTGAACACACAAAACTTAAATACTGACCTCTTTTTTTTCGTTATCATGTAAAAAAAATATTGCACTCTCGGGAGAGGTAAATTTAGTATGTTTTTTGTTTGGTTCTACGGTATCAATATATCATTGGATTAAAAATCTTCTTACACATATTTACAACTGCTTTGTTTAGGGATATTTTGAAAATGGAGGTAATAATAAATTCGTTGTATTGGATAACTTTATAATCCGCATTTTACTGCTTCAACCGTCAGTAGAAAGCTAGATGATAATAAGTACCTATCTATAAATATCCAGAGTGTATGTTATATCTCGCCAGTTATTCCCGTTCAAGAAAACGAGTTCTTGTGCGATTCGCGAAGCTACGCTAGGAATAAATGGACTTCAAAACACAAGACTTGCTCTATTCTTGTTTATTTTTGCAATAAAGCAAATCTGGTTTTCTCACAGTTAACGTTTAAAGTACCCGCGTAAAGCCTTAGTTGTTATTGGGAAAATAAATGAACTGAATACATCTGCTATCAACGAAAAATTAACGCAATGTATCTATTTCAGATAGAAATTCTTGATTCTATTTTTTGTCCGCCTCCGTAGTGTATTGGTCACCAAGCTTGGCTCCTGTACTGGGGGTCCCGGGTTCGATTCCCAGGGAGGGGGACATATAAATATTAGTGATTTTCTTACTCTAATATTTATTCAATAATACCCTGGACTGGTACCTGAAGCGGAAGGCTGATCACCTTTCCTTCGTGTGTTAACGATCATGATAACACTGCGTTAATATGATGCAGTGCCCTTTGCACAATTGGGTGCGGATAAGGGTTGTTATTTATAATTTACTTTATGTAATTGTACTTAAGATTTAAGAAATTCTCGATTCTGGATATGTATAATAAAATAACTATATAGTTTTTCCCATATATATTTTATTTAACCAGTGAACGAGTTTTGTCATACCGATATCATCAGACTGGTGACTGACTTCTTAAGACAAAATTTAAATGTTATATACATAACAAGGCAGGGGTTGAAAACCAATGAAATGAATTTAAGTAGTGTATTATGTATTAATTATACTTATACTGTAATGTAAGTATTATTATTATACTTACTTGAGAATCAACTCTTCTTCTCCAACCAAAGAAATTTGCTAGGCATTTTAATTAGAAGCGTCTTGCAAATGTCCTTGCACCTGGCCTCTCTATCGCAAGGGACGGCGCAGGTTGTCTTTGTTATTAATTCTAAATAAAACTGTTACTAACAACACAAAGATAATAATAAAGAAAATGTCAAATGTAAGGAATTGGGAAGATAATAATATTTATTTAAACATGTATTAAAGTGTTACGGCTTTGTTACTTATTTCTTACACACTTGGAAGATAACATTATTTGTTTAAGTGTCATGTCAATATGTCTTCTTTTTTATTAATCTGTCTTATTTATTTATAATCTGCCTATATCGAAATAAATAAAAAAATTAAAGATAATTCAATGTTCCCACGCGCAATATTTTTTTAAACATTTAAAATAAGTTCTTATATTTTTTCTTATGTAAAATAAATGCGATATCTGAGGATAGATACTTGGAAAAATAAAAAATCGAAAAGAGTTCATTCGATTTCCTTATACGTTTTGTTATATAAAAAAACATACTTTTGAAAAAAATTATAATTCTGTGACTACAACTTTTAATCATCATTTAATTAATGTAGATCGAATAATTTATTTATTGTTTCGGCATTAACTTTGTGGTAAGACATGTTACAATGATTAAAGAAAACACTTGTTTTATACCACTTGAGTTTTATTAAAGACTACATGTTTCGGAAGTTAAACTTCCATCATTCAGTCTGTATAATAACTAAAATATAAAATATAAAATTGTTCTATTAATAAGGAGACGGGAAAGTTAGGGGGAGGGGGTTAGTCAAGGGGCGGAGTTTGAAAACAAAGGAAAAATGGAAAGCAAAGGTGAAGAATTTTGAAACAATTTATTATTTAATAAATTATTATTGGAATTTAGGTTTTTTTGGATTTCAAATTTTCAAAATAATTCATAATTTGGCCTTTATGTGGAACAAGGTGTAATAATTTTTATTTATGAGAGTGGAATGAGTGATTTGTATCTATTATTAGTCTTTAATAAAACTCAAGTGGTATAAAACAAGTATTTTCTTTGATCATTGTATTTTATGTAATATTTTACATAATTTCAGAAAATTATTGTTGATCTTTTTTCCTTTTTCTTTCTCCTCCTACGTCCTTTTTTTTTATTATAACAATGTATTTTATTTTTAAGAGCCAAAAATCACTCGCAAACGCGTGAAGACATATAAAAATAAAAATAAATAAAAAGCCTCATCAATTGGGTGTAAAAGTAAAAATGTGTAAGAAAGAAAATGTATCATAATAAATAAATAAATATAACACGTGTATATTATTTATATTGTTTTACATAATAAACTAAAAAAAAAATATTTTTTCGAAATCCCCTATACTATGGATAACATGGATGGTGTAAATGATATTATGTTTTAAGATCCGCACTACCAGTACTCGTATCATTACTGAAATGTACATAATATTCTAGGAAATCCACTTGGATTACGTGTATATATTTCCGCCCATCACCACCCACTCAATAAAAAAAAATAGATTACAATTAATAATTTTGAAGATTACTACAACTCGTATTTACAATATTTTGGGGCCTCCATAGTGAAATGGTCAGCACGCTCAGCTTCTGTTCCGGAGGTCCCGGGTTTGATTACCAGTGGGGGTTCAAATCGGTTAAAATCGTTAAAAACAATAAATAATGTATTAAAAAAGAACTCCACCGACAAGACACACAAGGTGGCTTGGTGAGTCTGTGCAAAAAAAAGTTCTAAATATGTAAAATTGTGATTTGAATAAATGTACACAAATAAATAAAATAAATAAAATAAAAAATAAATATAAGTGATTTTTTCACTCTAATATTTATTCAATATTACCATGGACTGGTACCTGAAGCGGATGGCTGATCGCCTTTCCTTCATGTTTTCACCATCAAGATAACACTGCGTTTATATGATGCAGTGCCCTATGCACCATAGGGGTGCGGGTTTAAAGAAGAAGAAGATAATATTTTCGGTGACCAATTTTTTTCATTCAATAATACTATAATTTTTCATTACGTGTTATATAATGTATATTCTATAATTAACCTTAGTGACTTGCACACATCACTTCAAGGTTTTTAATAAAGATAAATAAATATATAGCCTCAACCTCATGCAAATTCTACCGCGAACGATTCGCAAATGTCCGAATAAGAAATAACATTTGTTTTTAAAAAAAATTATCGTGGCAAATGCAACTTAATATAAGTATTGAGTAAAACAATTTTGTAAAGATCAATACAAGTATAATATAATATATATCTTGATAAGAAACGAACGCTCGTACAATGAGTTGATATAAAATACAGTTTACCCCCCTATAACGTTGAGGTAGGTGCCGCGTTATCGGAGGGAATTTTATGGGGGTTAATGTTTCTAACACCTCCGTAGTGTAATGTTCAGCACGCTCGGCTACCATACTGGAGGTCCCGGGTTCAATTCCCAGAGGGGGAAACAAACATAAGTAATTTATTCATTATAACTCTGGACTGGTACCTGAAGCGGAGGTCTGATCACCAAGATAACACTGCGTTTAATGATGCAGTGCCCTATGCACTATTGGGTGAGGATAAAGGTTTAATAAAAAAAATATTTAATCATTCTAATTGTATTTTTACATTTATATCAGTGGACATTACTGAAATGATTCATTATTAAATAAAAATACAATTAAAAACATTTACACCCTATAACGTAACTTCCGGTAACGCGGGACACATTTCAACGTTATAGGGGGGTTTACTGTATTCATTGTCGTAAATAAGATACGTAGTTACTTTTAGCAGTAGATCGTATTACCGTATACTGTACAATACAATTCTGGAAAGTAAATGGAAGTTAGCAAATTGTTTTAGGTAGGTACCAATTTCTCATTATTTCTATTCAACTATGTTAGCAACTATCTGGCATGATTGGGTAATTTTAGAGTAATAAGAAAATATCACTTTCCTTTGTGTTATGGAGAGAAAGGTGCGGGCGAGTTGTATTGATATGGGCATTGACTGACAAATTGAAAATATTAGTTTGCACTTTCATTTTCAATTCATATAAAATATTGTTACATTTAGATATTTAACGGTTCATTTCTTTTATTTATAAAAATACGCCACAGTAAAAAAAAAGTATAAGCACTCTATAATAAGCAAATTTTCTATGTTCAGTACTTCATCAAATCACAATAAAAAAGCATGTTATATAGAAAATTCATTATATGGAAAACATGTGCGTAATTCGGAAAACATTCTAAGATTTTCGCCCCAATACATGCTTAAATATTTTCTATTGACACTGGCAGAAATTATCTCTCACTGGGTGGTTGGCAAATAAAATCATGAAAAAAGTTATCCGGTTTTAGTAAAAAAATATTAATATTTCAGAACTGAACACTTACAGTGGAAACGTATGTGAAAAGTCAACCATTAAATATCTGATTTTCGATCAATTATTCAATTATAGTACATCTAAATACAAAATTTAAGGTAAAAAATATTGAACGCTATTTTAGGTAAAACCCTAAATATTAATTACCCTATTAGATTAAATTCCAATCAATTACAAAATTAACAAAAAACCTTCCAAACCATTAAATATCTAAAAATTCGATCAATTATTCAATTGTAGTACATCTAAATACAAAATTTACGGGAGAAAATATTTAACGCTATTTTAGGTAAGACCCTAAATCGATATTAGGTTAAATTTCAATAAAACACAAAATCATCAAAAAACCTTCCAAACATTTGAAAATAGGCTCCTGATTTAATGAAAGCGGACATCTATGGTAATTTTTTGAAACTACTATAATTTATTCTTTATTACGATTTTGCAGTCACCTACATTACCGACAGAGCAATCCAAATCGTTCTGCTGTTTGAGGATTCTCAATTTGGATCCCGCAAAATGGATTGATTTTTTAAAATAGTATATTTTAGTTACAAACTCTGGGTCAAGTTTATCATAATAATTTTGCACACGCAAACCGCATAGTTAAGAAGCTGTTCTTTTTGTTCACATAGTTGTCAAAATAGTACTAAAAAAATATTATGATACATAACAAACTCTCTGTTGGAAGAATGATGGGGATAGGAGATAATTCTGATAAATGGGACTAGTTTTAAAAAAAATACTGATTTAACTGGTTCACCTTAATTAATACTAGCTAGTTTTTTTCTGCATCATAATAGGCATCTCAAAATTGACACTTGGGTTAGCATGGGGTGTGTCGTCAGTGCAAATTATGTCTTATGAGGTAATCAAATGGCGAGACATTCAAAATATTCTCATTTTTATAACATAACCCATCAAGTATTAATATATTAAAAACATATTAAAACATTTGTTCAATCGGTAAAACAAATAACTAGCCGATTAAACATTTAACCTTGTTGCATCATCAATAGACAGCGTTGGTAGTCCCGACATAATCTCGAAATGTTCGAGAAATATTTACTACCCCCCAAACGAGAGACCACACACTATCTGACCGGTATTATATAGCCCCATGGTTGGGGCAGTACACGCGGAGAGGTAAATAAAATCACTCATTAAAATGGGTTTCATACAAGTATAATTGATACACTTATCTTTATTAAAAAAAACATAGGGAGTTTTTTAAAACTCACCGATAGTAGTGACACTTTTTTTTATACATATTTTCCAAAAATAACTCATCATCTTGCTACGTGTTCAGAAATATCATTTTACTTTGTAACCATTAGATATTGAATGGGATTATAATGTTAATTGATGTGGTTTTTTGACAAGAATAAATAAACCAGTGTAGTTTTGCAGACAAATATATTTCTTATAAAACACAAAATTCTTAGACATACTTAAAATTATACGAAGGAATGCATTCTGTACAAACTTATATCTAAACACAGATCTTAAGACACATCCGCACACATTAATAAAATAAAAGGTTTAATAAATATACAATATAAATAAACTTATTTAAATAGACTATTTGTTTCAAACTTAATATCGAGGTAGAAAAATATGATTAGACAATTTAAATTAATAATGACTTACACCAAAGTTGGAAATAATTCCGAGAGACTTTCTGACCAAAGATCGAAATCGTTGGAACCAATTTCACTCAAAGGCGATTCCACCGATTCATAACCAAAATCGGAAATGAATGTGGGCGCGGGTGACAATGGGTCTTTGTAACTACTTGCTAGTGACGAGGAATTGCAATTTGGACTCGACTGCATGGGAGAAAGAAGCTCTAGGCATTTAGCATCAGGGTATAAGTTATTATCAAAACTATTATCGAAATCCATATTTTCTTCTTCGGATTCTACTATTTGTTCTGCTACGGATTCATCTTCACTGGTAACAACAACTGTTATACAATCATTCTCCTCATCATACGTTCCGTAGTAAGTATCGGGATCTGGCGAGGTAATATCCTCTATCTTAATATTAAGTTGTGCGGACATGTCTTGCTGTGTATGGCTATAAGGAACAGTTTCTTCGTCTAATTTCCGACAAGGATGTGCGTAAGAATGTTGCGCTAGTATAGTGTCAGCATTACTCTGCAGAATGTTAATTTCTAGACTTTCAGCTTCATTGGATTCCATGTGCTCTGGTGTGGACCCCACCATTTCTGGTGAAGGGATCCTTTCTTCTTCTGGATTACCTTCCGATTTCTGAAATTAAATATAATCCATTATAAATAAGGAATTAAGTTAACATAATTCAGAGTTGGAAAATCAATGGAAAACAAAATAAATATGGTGACATAATCGAAAATAAAAGACTCAACAAAAAAAAATTGAATCTTTTTACATAAACTACTAGTAATATTATCCTTATAAAGTTCTACCATGGAAGCAATTAAAAACCTTTAATTAGAATCCAGTTTCATAAATTGCTCTCTGTTAACAACTTTTACTAGCTCTCATTAATAATTTCAAAATATATTGTTTTTTTCATTCAGACAACAATCACTACAAAAATGGTATAATGGCAGTTGTATCCCTTAACAGATTTCGAGAAAAATTTAAGATTAGGAATATATGTAACAATTTAAAATTGAGCATGTACAAAATTGAGAGCTTCAGTATTTAATGCACTATGATGTAAAGAAAACAGTATTAACTTAATCATAGATAACACAATTGCAAGGTGACCAGTCCAAGATAATATTAAATAAACATCACAATGTAAAATAACATTTATTAGACCCATATGGGAATCGAACCCCGGTAGTTTAACACCCTAACCACTACACTATGGAGGCAGACAAACAAATGACAAATATGTCTAACTAATTAAGGTGGGGAATGACCGGAGTCATTTCGTCGTAACGTAACACGTTACGATGCGGGCATTCGTATAGTTCCGAGTGCACCATCCGAAGTCGGATGCTCACCGAGAATGTTATGTTACGACGAAATGTGGAAGTCAGTCCCCACCTTTAGGGACGAAAAGAAGAATACTCACAATTGAATCTGAGTCATCAGCTTCTGAATCAATTTCTCGGAGAAGGCTGTCGGCGAGCTGCTCGAGACAGTTGAGGTACTCCGCAGAGTCGATCTGTGAGATGAGATCTTGCAGAGGAGGCAGAGCAGGGCCAGGTGCAGGAGAGCAGGGGGCGGGGGTGCGCGCGCAGCCGGGGGGGCGGGCCCCTCCTGCGGCAGAGGGGACGCGGCGGGTCCTAGTGGGGCCGCCGCCCCGACTGCGTGCGCACCGGCCAGCCGCGCCTGCAGCTCCCGGTTCTCTGCCTGCAGGCACTGGTTGGCCTCCCGCAGGGCGCTCATCTCCTGCGCCATGTCCAGGTTGGCCTTCTCCAGCAGCTGCAGACGCTCGTCCATCTCGTCCATCTTGGCCTTCTTGCGGTCCCGCGATGTCTGCGCGGCGACGCGGTTCTTAAGCTTCCTTAGAAATTAATAAAAATAAGAAATTAAAAAAAAACATAAATATGTATATTGATTATAATCAAATTGCAATAATCAAATGATTAGATGACGTAGTGATCTGAATAAATGACGTAATATTTTTCAGTATTATTGAAACAATAATGAAATATTGCAAATATGTATGATGGCGTAAGTATTAACGTAATTGTTTTTTTACCAAAATGTAAGTAGAAGGAACAGTCTTACAATGTTGTAGTCAGTTCTAATAAAACACTAGACTATATTTCATTAGAACTCACAAACGACTCAGTCAGTTAATACAATTGATGGTCATCAATAGAACTAAAAAATTGAATTTAAATCTTACGGGTCATAGGGCAATGGAATGTTGTCATCCCATTGTGTCAATATGGTGTCATATGTAGCATTGGTTGCAAAAAACGATCAGAAAATTAATGTCTGTCGTGAATTACACGAAAGCAAGATTAGTTACCGGCCCATATCAGCATTCTTTGTTATATTGAAAAATAACACAACACATCCTCATTTTTACATCTCACATATCACGACACAAACTCGAAAAGAAATTGACAACTCCCCCTTACAACCCGTTCTGCACCCAGGTAGAAACCATAAAATTAAACAGGATCACCGAAAATAATTAAAATGAATACGATGAAAAAACTAAAAAATGCGTTTGAGATTTGCCTTGTTGGCACAATAGACAAGCTAAATGATTGATAAAATACGTACTTTCTTTGAAGCTTCTCCTCCCATGAGAGATGATCCAATCTTCGCTTCCTCGACATGTTGATGGAAGGTTCGGCTATGCAGATGTCTTGATCCATATTAGTTGAATGGTAGTTTTTAGGCAAAGCGAAGATTATTGGTGAATTCATGATTTACGCCAGGGTCATACGAGCAAAATAAACATATTATGCCACCGGTTCTTTCACGGCTCAGGTTGTTATTGCGATTGCATCATTGAAGAAGCGAATTTTGATTTTATACTTCCGTCCGGCACTGATCACTAAATAATACTTGAATTAAATATAGGACATTGTGGAAAGCTGACGCAACTCTGTCATTTTTCTGGTAAAATCTGACAAATTCTTATGTGGTATTTTGCTATTGGTTGAATTTTATGACGTCATCAACGTATTAGGCTACTGAATATGTTAGAGTGTGTTAAGCGTCAAAAAAGATTGTAGTACCTACGTTTAGAAAATACAAAACGGTGGATATTGATAAGAAATTATATTTGTATTGTAAATAAATATAATAATCAAATATTGAAAAAGTATGGATTAATATGATTTCGAATGTTTATTTTAATAACAGATTTTAGTGCTTTAATATATATATATTTACATAAAGCTTATGATCAGTCTTGCTAAAATAATACTTACATTTAAATGTTCATATTGAGTAGGAAACATAAGAGGATTATAACAACAATAAAAAAACGGAAATACATAATTCAATTTTGATAAAAAAATATTAAAGTTTATTTATGTAATAATGAATATAAAAGCATTTAATTCAACGATAATATTACATATTGATAATATAATATAATAAAAATAATTACGGAAAAATAGTTATTTGTGTTTGTATATACATGATAAAAAAAAAAAATTGATGTTATTTAGAATGCAAATAAATAGGATATGCAAAAGGTAGAGCCAGGTGTGCAAATATGGATGTTATATGGTAATATATTTACTATAGAAAATTAAAACTAATAATGCATATGAATATGGAGTACAGTTATTACATATTTATGTACCTATGTATTTACTGGCATATATGTATTTGCTTGAAGCTAAATAAATTATTTTACATCATATTCGATAGTGTTATTTTGTATACATAAGTACATACTAAAAGTGTCATATGTTAATTACACAATTATTATTTTGTATTAAAATATAGTAATTTAGATTATTACCACGTGTTTATACTCGCTTTGAGACAAGCGAGTATAAACATGAGTCGTCGGGGAGACTAAAGCTTAGTTCACACTCGCAAATTATACATTCAAACCTAAGTATTTAATTATTATTTGTTTTATTCATTGCACACTGATATGAAATATTGTGTCAAGACTGTAAGTGTATATTTTAATTACGCAATGATACTTTTAAGCCATCTGACTCATTGTTATCACTTTTGAGATATACGCGCCTTGCGCGTATTCCGCACCCGAGAAATGTTAGCTGTACGCGCCCGGCGCGTACTCAGCATCTCACGTGTTAAAATTATCTATATCCTTTGTAATACCGGTATGCCAGGTATGCATCAATTCCGTGAGTCACTCCCAAAACAACACCAAGGTACTGAAAACAAAAATTAATATACAAATACATTATAAATTACAAAAACTATTAAAATAAATAAAAAGTAAAAAAAAACTTCCAAAAACTAACAAATCGACAACTGATTTCAAAATATCAATGTTTCTATTTATAAATATTTTTTTAGTATATTTTGAGAATCACATGATTGTTTTTGCAAAATTTTTATGTATTGGAAAAATCGTTGTTTTTAAAATGTTCCACTACACTACTATCCACCACAACTACTATTACGCCGTTTCCCCGGAGGAGTAGGCAGAGAGAGGCTTCTGTCCTGACATACACTCCTAGCTTCCTTCACATCCTTTTATTCATACATGCTCTCCGATTACGCAAACTTTTGACTTGCAATATATGCAATTGATTTTATGTTTGCAATATTTATGTATTGGAAAATATATTTTTTGACTATTTTTGACCACAACTACCATCATGCCGTTTCCCCGCAGGAGTAGGCACAGAGGATGGAACGCCACACTCTTCTGTCCTGACATACACTTGCAATGTTAGTATATTGATTTTAAAAAATACGGATTAATAACTCGTTTTTTATTCAGGTCTATGTAGTAAGTATTAAGAAGACAAAAAATCACAAAAAAATAAACACCAAATCTCTCCGTGTAGAAAATAAAATCTTTCTCTCTTTTAAAATTTTATTTTGTATAAATGTCTGCCCGCAACAATTTAATTTTTATCTAAATTTGACCTTATGATGGAATGATTATTCCGAAACCGGTAGTCACGAAGTAGTGTTTTTTTAAGTTTTTTTTAAGTGGTATTACACAAAGTGAACTATAAATTATAAGGAGAGTGTTAATTTATGTATAAATTTTAAATCAAACACAGATTTTTTGAGTCCACTAAGTTGTATTTTATTAACAAAAATACAAAAAAAAAATATTGTGACTATTGTTTCGCCTAGTTATGGCATTATCAAACGAATTATCACAATTTCAATTTTGATGTGTTTTTGTTAATAAAATACAACTTAGTAGACTCAAAAAATCTGTGTTTGATTTAAAATTAATACATAAATTAAAATAGAGTTCTACAAATTAAACGCCAAATCAATAAATACGAGTATAAAAGGAGAGTGTTATATTACCATACCACAAAGTTAACAATGCTTTTAATAAACCAAATATAAAATCGTGGAGCTTACATATACAGCTGTCATGGCAGGGTAGGCTGAGTACATTTTGATTAAAACATATCTAGGATAGAGATAAAAGTTGACGGCTGCTGCCAGACAAGAAGAAGCGCTGAGGTACAAGAGGCAAGCAGCGCCATTGAACACGAACTCCTGCAAAAACGTGAAATTGTTATCATCCCTTGTTATCACCTTTAACATCACTATTTACAAAAATTATGAAAAATGAATGATGATTGATTAAATGTATCCTTTAATGCAGTGGTTTTTAACCTAGGTTCGATGGAACCCCAGGGGTTCGGTGAGTCAGTGTCCTGGGTTGGGTGGAGGTCAAAATACACACCCGACTTATTGTACGACATATTGATTTATCCAATAGATCTAGTATATTATATGAAAGGAATACATCAAATATTATGCAAAATAATACGACATACGATATTTTCATTTATCCAATAGATCTAGTATATTATTTAAGAGGAATATATCAATCTAACAATACATTTTTCCAATTAAGGGTTCGGTGAACGGGCATATGAAACTGGTGGGGTTCGGTACCTTCAACACGGTTAAGAATCACTGCTTTAATGAGTTATTCATACGTGGATAACGGAAGTTGGCAGATCTGAAATAGATCGCTTCATTCAGCCATGTTGTCTTTGATTTCATAAACAATTTTCTTACATCATTAATTTTTTTAAAGAAATATTTCTTACACATACGGTGTTTGAAAATGATGCGGAATGCATCGAAACACGTGTCAAAGTGGATTGAAATAGTGGTAATTACTAAGTAAAACATTAGTTAAAAATGGATAGATTTTACCACAAAGTGACTGCCGAATCAATTAATGAAAGAAATATTTGGGTTTTATTATTTACAAAAATACTTCAATTTCATACTATTTCTATGAGCCTAAGCGGCTCGTTATAAAAACCTTACCCTTATCTACACTCAATGGTGCATAGGGCACTGCATCATATTGATGCATTGTTATCTTGATCGTTACTTACATGAAGGTAAGGCGATAAACTCCTGCACTTCAGGGACTAGTCCAGGGTAATATTAAATAAATATTAGAGTGTAAAATCACTAGTATATATTTTCAACCTCCCCCTGGAAATCAAACCTGGAACCTCCAGCACGGTAGCTAAATACCTAACCATTACACCACGGAAGCGGACAAACTTCGGCCGTAATTATACGAGTACATATCGCTCACTCCTTTCAACAATGTCAAATATCAAAAAACTTGATTTTTCAGGATATCGTTTTTAAAGTTTAAAAATATAATAAAATGTATTAAAAATGAATATCAAGCCACTTATTGAACTTTTTACTGTGCAACATATCTTTTTGGGTAAAACCTGAAGGTTTTTTCTCCATTTGAAAAATATTTAGGATATTAAAAAAAAATTGAACAATACCTTTTCTTCAAAATCCAAAAACATCACTTTCTGCCCTAAAGCGGGTAAATATTAAGTTAAAAATATGCCGCTTTTGCTGGGATATAGTACATTTTCTGGGCATTCCGAAAACACACACAACTGAAAATTGACGATTTTTTATATATATATATATAATATGACGTTGTTGAAAGGAGTGAGGGATATAATACATTTGATTAAATAAATAAATATCAACAAAGTGGTTTCATTTCGTGGTGTGTGCATTTTGGTAATAAGATTAGATCTAGCTTACAAATGTGGACTGCCTCACTAGCTGCTGGGTCTTGGGAGAGAAGATATAACAGAAGATGAGGAGTGACGTGGTGAGGACGCACGCGGACACTGTGGTAAGGAATCCATGGAAGGCGGATCCGATGGAAGTCGCCTCGGAAAGTCCAAACTCAATCAGCATGCTCTGACAAAGGCTTCCCAACAGCTGTGAATAAATTACAAATTTAGATATGCGTGTCACTCATTGTCAACTTCCTGGATGTGTTTAAAACATCCGCTTCCTTACGATTTTAAGCATGCCCGTAAATAAGAGGAATTAAAAAAAATATTTCATTTAAATTCAAAAAAATATTTGTGGTACAGAGTTTTTAACTAGAGTAGGGAGTATAAAAACAATACACGAATTGATATTTCAAAATATACCACTGACGATAACTCTTATTCAAATATCAAAATTTAACAAATAGATAGAGAAAAAAACTACAGTTTTTTCACTATTACAGTTTTCCGTATTTTTCCTTTAAAATAGTTTAGGCTCTATTTATGTGCTTATTTGGAAATAATCTGTATATATATTTATATATTTAATCCAATCCAATATTTATTTTTGTAATTTAAGTCTCACCGCTTCTATAAGTCTGACAAATCCATGTCTCGATCTGAGGTATGTCAGATCCATGCAAGGACAACATTGGCAGCAACAGCACCGGATACCCTGTTGGGGAGCTGGTGAAGACATCCGCATCACAGGCTGACTTCTGGTCACCATCTTGTCACCTCTTTATTTCGTTGATCTAATCACTATTCACATCAATCACCAGTTATTTTTCAGCAACTGATTGATGGTGTATTATTTTCGAAAAGCTCTCGTAAGCGCCCGCTTGAAGTAAAAGAAACTAAGTTAGAAACATATTATTTTGAGTAATAAAAATACTTTGTTTTTTGATCCACTCATATTTTTATTAACAACCAACTAGTTTCGGCAACAACCTGTTGCCCTCTTCAGGGTTTAATTTAAACAGGGTTTAATTTAAAGGGTTTAATTTAAACCCTGAAGAGGGCAATAGGTTGTTGCCGAAACTAGTTAGTTCTTAATAAAAATGTGAGTGGATCAAAAAACAAAGTATTTTTATTTCTTAAAATAATATATCAATATGATCCACAAAGTTAATGCTTTCAATATTCAAAACATAAGTTAGAAACACACTAAGTAGGTAAAACGTGAGTGAAGAGTAGTTTTTTTATGGGAGTTGCATTTATTATTTACCTTGCTTATTATGTACAAGGTAGCAACGCTAAAAACATGATTTATTTTAATCTGTGTTGGGAACAGGAAGGATAAACTATTGTCCTCCAATAGGGAACTTCTCAGCATTTGCTCATTGACGGGAGAAAAACACGTAAAACTCCTCAGGAGAAGCCGGACTGTTGACTGTAGTCAACAGGCCTTCTGTTCCACTAGAAGAGGGTTCGGCATTTTGTGTCCTAGCTTGGTTTATGGTACCAATGTCTATCACTATGTTTTAATGTAGGTTATATAAAGTATTTTACATAAAAATTAACTTGTCTCATCTAAAAAAATACGGCAATAGTTTGTTGAAATGTGCCCTCGGCACGGGAAAACCCAGTGAGGGCACATTTTTGTATTTTTTAGTTTGTAATTATTTGTATGATTAAAAAAATACAGATAAATACTTGTTAAAATAAAATTAAAATATTAAACAAAAGCTAAATCAAATTGAGCAACTTTGTAATATACCAGTACAACTCATTACTGATTCAATATATTATTGAAATAAACACATGTGTTCGTAAACTTTTCATAAAAATCTGAATGAGATTGTTTTACCTCCAAGCCGATGATGTACTGAAGTAAATTTTCTTTGTAGTCTTTATGTGAACATGAATAAACTTGCTTCGTTGAAAATAATAAGGTTTAAAAATCACGTATTGTTTAAACAGATGGTCACATTAATCGAGAAAACACATTTTTTTATATTTTATGTCGTTTTACTGCGAAAAATAAACAAAGCTTTAAAATCACAACTGAAAATGCTTTAATAGCACACTTGGCGCAAGTCACGGCTTGTTTATAATCTTATGTTTCCAGTTCTCTCTATTTTCGTATATTTTCCATAGTTTCTTGACCTTTAACATACAACAAAGAGTTGATTGAAAATTTTGAGCTTTGTTAACTGTTTGTCCAGTGTTTTAGGAGGAAGCCGGTAATTAACAGATCACATATTTGGCTGCTGGGAGTAGACTGACTCTGGGATCATTCACAATTTGGTCTGGATGAAAACATTAGTGGATGTTCTAAAATTGGAGAACAGTGTACTCACTACTGTGAATGGTAAAAATAGATCTCTAGGGGGGCCGCGCGTGCCGCATGGACTGACAGTTATCCTCTATGCAAGATCTCCCCAAAGCTCAAAATGCAATACATACTTTTAATAATTATAAAAAATACTTATCACTAACTTTTTAGCTAGGGTAGTTTGGGGTCGCACAATAAGATAATATGTAATATGGTGATTAGTGCATTCAAATCAAATATGTTAAAATATGTCAAAAACGATAATTTGTTTAGTCTAAAATCCGCAGATAAGAAGAAATTTACGAAGTAAGTACATATTAATAACATTTTGAGTGTGTCCAAATACTCGTTCACAAATCTGTATCATTTCCAATTATATGAGTTATTTTTCTTTTTTTTGACATCTCAACACAGATGAAGAAGAATATGGAAGTCTGGGCATTTACGGGGCTTACGACCGTCATAGGCTGGTTTAAATGATCACGTTAACACACGTGTAACATTCACCACTTCTACCCTTGATTGATAACCACACTACTAAAATTCTTGGAACTTCTATAAATATGCCCTGAATTATTGTCGGAAGCGCCGTAAATGCCCAGACATCCATATTCTTCATCATCTATGTTGAGATGTCAAAAAATAATATGAAAAATAACTACTATAATTGGAAATAATCCAGATTTGAGAACGAGTATTTGGACACACTTAAAATGTTATCACTTACTTCTTACTTACTTCGAAAAATTGTTCTTATCTGTGGATTTTAGACTAAACAAATGAACGTTTTTGTCTCTCTCATTTCCTCAGTCCGCCTCCGTAGTGCAGTTGTTATGCTGGAGGTCCCGGGTTCGATTCTTAGGGGATCAAAATAAATATAAGTGTTTTTTCACTTCGATATTAATTTAATATTAAGCAGTATTGGTACCTGAAGCGGAGGCTGATCACCCTACCTTCATATAATCAACGATCAAGATAACACAACGTCGACTCGATGCAGTGTCTTATGCACTATTGTATGAGGATAATAATTTTACATACAATGAATCAGTGATACAGAGGTTTTGATGACCATTATTATAATTTTTTTCTATAAATTCATTAGAATTTTGTGATCAAATTTATGATGATATTATGATATTATGATTTCTGAGTTTCGGTTTCAAGTCTTAATTTGTATTTACAAATAAATAATTTAGAAATATACTTAAAAGACTTTATTTTGCGGATAACAATTGCAAGCAGCTTTTTAGAATTTGTGGAGCTCCGAGATTTTTATAAAAACCGGTATTAAAGAGTATTTTTAAGAGCACTGAAGGACGCCAAAATAATAGATCAATTATAACCTCTAAGAAACTTATTGATGATTGAGCTACGAGTAAATATTTGCCCAATAATATTAAAAGGTAAAAGTTGGTAACAAATAAAAAACAACTTTACTTATAGTAATATTAATCTCGATGAATTTATTCATAACATTCAAATACAGCAAACAGCAAACACCAATACGACAAACATTCTATGTAAGTAGGAAAAAGACATTCAAAAGATTGAGAATAAATTATTTCTAAATACACAATACAATTTTATGGATTCAGAGAAATGTAAAAATACACAAGTCGATGGATAATTTTTCTAAATAAACTACATATTTAATATTTTTACTCACACATTCAAACAAGTTAACGCTTAAGTTTAGACTCTTACCTCTAAGCAAAGAGATGGTTAATTTAAAAAAGACAATATGAAATATTTTAAACGGACATAAGTTTATGTTAAATAACTTGGATATCATTTGAGGTATATACGGATTGAATAAATTTTAAAAAAAATGTTACACATGGAGGTACATAAATAAAATGAAACAATTAAAAGCTCATAAAATGCTAATAGATTTAAAAAATATATATTAAAATTTAAATTTGAAAATTTCTTGAAATTGAAGAATTAAACAAGTCTATGGCTTTATACGGCCAAAAATAAAAAGTTTTTAACATTAAATATATGAAGAAAAAAACAATAAAATAAACTTTGCATAGTAAAAAATGTTATTATTAACTTATATAGCTTTTCGTAGAGGACAAAGACATATTGTATACAAGTTCGAATACTTAACATATAAATATTAAGTAACTAATTATTAAATCGCTAAGGAATAGAAGTTTCGTATGGGTTCTACGTTTTAATCGTTGGGTGCAGTTTTATGTTATGTCTAGAAAAGGTGAAAGGAATTTTTCTAATCTATTATAGAATCTTTATGTTCATAATATAATTAAATCGATATTGTTTCAGTAACTAGTTTAACAAAGTGATTAATAAATTCAAGCGAGTCCAAATACAAAATATATTTCAAGCGTCACTTGAATTTTTGATGAAATTATTTTTATGCGGCTACTTAAATGTGGAAGTTTATGGAAGACGAGTATTCCATCAGTTCTACAACATTTTTAGGCTCATTTTTCAACGTCTATCCCACCTGAGTCCTTAAATTGCATCAAACAACTTTAAAACACCTGAATCTTGTTTAAAACAGAAGAATTTTTCCTAATAATATCGATGACTTCTTTATAAACGTTTCCTAAGTCGTACACCTTTCTTTATCCGGATTAGAATACATATTTGTTATTAATTTATTCGGCAGTCAGTTTGTAGTAATATCTCTGAATTTTAATATTTAAAGTAAATTGGGCAAATACCACTAATCAATTCACTTTAATTTGATACAAGTTTCAATATACTCAGCATTATCATTAGGCACATTATACGGTGTTAAATAAAATTCTTGAATCCTGTGAATCATGTGTCACAATAAAAATTGTAATAAGTGGCATTTTAATAAATTATGTGAAGTGTTTTCTTTTAAAATTAGTCTACATAGAAGTCAAAAGACTAAAGGTTTTTAATTAAATCAACACAATAGAGGAAGCGAAAAACAGTATGTGCTATTAAAGTAGTAAAATGCGATTTGTTTTTTTTTTTAATACACGAGATTTCACCGCCAATTACATAATGTTTCTGAAAATAAAAATAAAATAATTTCATGAAAGAAAAAAAAATGTTTCGTTTACCCTCTTTTTGATTTTTGATTTAAAAAAATACATAAACTCCACTATTCGTCATATCATTAAAACAAACTGAGGTAAAACTAAAGCCAATTACTAATAAATTTTAAAATTGCCGACAAATGATAAATTTTATTCTAGTTTTATTATTTAATTAAACAAAATTAACGCTTCAATAATTTCATATTAATTTTGAGACATCAAGGTTAACTTTAATAAAATGTTGATTTTAAACAATAATTATCAATATATAGATGAATATAACTAGCCTTTATTTATTTATGGTACACAAAAACAAAATATTGACTTTATTTCTGACAAAATGTTTTTTTTTTAACTAATTATTTTCCAATTTATGAGCTTATTAAAACAACTTTGAACATAAAATAAAACATTTGTCAATTTAATTTCATATGGGTACATTATATTGCGGTTAATGTTGTCCTTTTAAAATTGTGTAGCAATCAAATTATCCTTAATGTAATCATTAATAATAATCAAATAAAATAAATCTCATATAATATTTAATTATGTCTAAAAGATAATATTAAATGTGGAAAATGATGAGAACAGCGGTATTTAATGAAAAATTCAAACCTCAAAGGAAAATGGGTAATATGTACAGAGAGTTCAATAAATGCTGACTTAATTGATGAATAAAACCGTTCTATCTCCAGAACTTACTACAATATTTATATTTACTAAACCCTTTTTTACATTAGACAATATCAGTGGTTGAAATCAGAGCTGACATTTAGACATTTGTTCTCAAATACAACATGTAATAATTTAATTGAAAATGCTTATAATAATTAGTTCTTAAATATTTTAACACTAGTCTTATATTAAAATACGTAATCTTGTAGAAATGGATAACTTCCGTTATAATGGACGTATCTCAAATGCTTTGTGTAGGCGTATGCAATAAAATAAGCTAAACAATTTAGACATGAGGTAAGTATTTTATAAGATACATATTTAACATTTCCTGTTTCAAGGAAAATAAACAATATTGAATAAAGTGATTCCCTGATAAATATTTTTTATAATAACATTATTAAAGTAAAAAAGTCTATAAAGTTATTACAGTTTTCGAGAATTAAGTTAGAGTAAGTATGAAATGAAAATAAGAATGAAAAATGTGTTTCATAGGAAGGTACTTTTGTATTTAAATTCCTCGGTAGGATCTTGTAGCAAGGATAGTACTGAATAAATATAAGGCAGAGACGATGAGGCCAATTATCTGAAAAAAAAAACCAAAAATTAGAAATACCATTATAACGTTAATAAAAACATTAATAAAAATAAAGGTTAGAAATTACTTTTTGTAATTAATGAGTTATAATTAAAATCAACATAAAATGAATGGTACATTAGAGTACATATATGTACATGGTATAAAATACATTATATTGCAATCAATGTCTAATAATACTATTTTATTTATTGATTTGGCGTTTTTTTTTTTGAACTCCATTGTAATTTATGTATTAATTATGATCTACACATTCGTTTGTTAATGCCATAACTAGGCGAAACAATTGTCACAATATTAATTTTTTCTGTGTTTTTGATAATAAAATGTATTTTAGTAACTTAGTTACTTTGTAACTTAGTAGACTGAAAAAATCTGTGTTTGATTTAAAATTGATACATAAATCCAATAATACTGTTAAGAATTTATCGCTATCTATATTTTAAATGTGTCAAAGTTTTCTAAAATATTTTTACAGGGTGAGTTTTCAAATAAATTATATACAAACATGTAATAAATACTCAAATATTTTTCAAAAAATTCATTTTGATAAAAAAAAATACAAGCCCACCGAAAAATGAAATAAACACGTTGCAGTTTTTTTTTTATTACTAATAATTTAATTTTTGATTCATATTTTTTAATTCTTTTGAAGGGAAGGGTATTTTTCACCAAAATAAAAAAAGAAAATTAAGTATATTCAGTAATATAAAATAAACTTAACATATAAATTAATAATTTTAATACTTTTAAGTCATGAGAATATGCAATGCTATCATGTTAGTACTTCAGTTGGGTATTTGAATTTGTATGTAGTTTTCAATATAAATGGTTATTTTTTTTAAAGTATGTGTATTTTATTATTGCAGGTACTTACAGATGCTGCCAAGTATGGTTCATAGTTGTAGGTATATTTTCTATGATTGACTTCGACCAATAAAGTGATTGCTGCTGAGAAGTATAGAATACAAGCAATTCCGTGGTACACAAGTTCCTGGAAATATAAATATCATTGTTATAATAGTTATATCACAAAAATATAAAAGTTATACAGGCTAATAAATCTACTTTTGACACGATATGTCGCTCACTCCTTTCAAGAACGTCATAAATCAAAAAACTTGATTTTCAGGAGAACGTTTTTAAAGTTTAAAAATATAATATTATGTTTTAAAAATATATATCAAGCCTCTAATTGAACTTTTTACTGTGCAACAGATATTTTTAGGTAAAACCTGAAGGTTTTTTCTCCATTTGAAAAATATTTAGTATATTTAAAAAAAAATATTAAACAATACATTTTCTTCAAAATGCAAAAACAACACTTTCTGCCCTGTAGCAGATAAATATTAAGTTTAAAATATTCCTCTTTTGCTGGGTATAGTACATTTTCTGGGCATTCCGAAAACATGCACAACTGAAAATTGTCGATTTTTGATTTATGACGTTCTTGAAAGGAGTGAGCAATGTGTATATTTTAGTTCTAAATAGTCTTAACAACCTGTGAAGATGGGTCGGTATATTGAATTAGTTATAAGCTTTTATAATTTTAATCCTTTTATATATTTTTTCACAATTCTCTATAAAGGTTCTTAAGAACTATTCTTTTGACAATTCTCTCCGTTCTTCCTTTTAATTTATGGCAGTTTGTTCAAATTTTTTTTCACATTTCTTTAGTTACCTCTAAGTTACGAGCAGGGAGTCAATTCCGTACAGAAGTCATTTTAACTACGTAATGTACATAACTTTACCTTTAATTCGGTAAAAATGGTAGTAATAATATCAATATAATAATACTAATTATCTCTTCGGTATCACTAACTTCCCGACAAAACTGATAAACAACCAGTTTAAAAATGAAAAATTCCTTAGAAATAAAAGTTTAAAAGTAAAGTTACAGCTATTTATGTACATTACGTAGTTAACTCGTTAACTATTCACTGATATTATAATCAAGATTTGCTTTGCCAAGTGGCGCTCTTATTTTCCATTTATATTAGCCACACTACGATGACGTTTCTACGAATATATCTTATTAAATCGAGTATTTTATTTGCTTTTATCCTTCTGCCAATATCATGGATAACTTCCATTCCATGTACACGAATGTTACGATAAGTTAGAGGTGTGACTAACGGGTATTAGTGTGTTATTTTTAATGTAACCCGATACATATGGTATTCGTTACATTTCTCGGTTTAAATTTCTTTCCAGCTCAAGTTTTTAATATGTTTGGAACCTGAAATACGCAACATGCGACCAAAATTTGTGTACCGATTGGCGTGATGAGCTTTGAATAACGGGGCCAAACACCGAATTAAGAACGATAAATGAGTCGCCGTTCAATAGTGTTTTTAATTCGATCACCGTGTCTACGATAAGCACTCCGTTATATTATGCTAGTCTAAAACATCTAATGCAAAGATTTTTATCACATTTTAATGGCAACAGGCAACAATTCATAATCCATATCCTTTAATTTTTTTCCTGTATGTACTAAGATGGTAGAAGATGATTAGTAATATCTCACTAGTACGTTGGCTTTGGTTTATTATAAATAAGTATTATTATGAAGCTCTGAGTGAGTGTCTGGTTTCTAGGAGAGACCAATCTAGAATGCACTTGCCAGAGCGAGTATGCCTACGATTGCGGCTATGTTGTAGTCACCATTTTGTCACCAACATACCCACATTCCTTACAGTTCCGCCCTATATACTTACATAGATTGTTTTGGAGATGATGGAGGATGTAGCTAGCGATATGAGGCACGAAGTGAGGAGACAGAAGGTGCCAATGAGGAAGGTGACAGCCATAAGCAGGAAGAAGAACTCTGGAATCTGGCTGGAGTAGTTGTTGTAGTACCGGCTCATGTAGTAGCTCACTATGCCGACACATACCGTTCCCAGGAGCTGGAAGATATAGAGAAATACGTAAATTTATCTGGCAACACGAGAAATGTCTGATAAAGCCAGATCAAATAAAATAAAAGTAGAAAAAAAACTATAAAGTTTTCGTTTTATTATGTAATATGCAGCTCCACCAAGAAATGTCAGTAAAAACTTAAATCTAATAAGAAAAACCTATTAAAACCCCGATGGAAACAAAGGTCAGTAAAATAAAATGACTGCATGCCTCTTGTTTTACAGTGAACTTACGAAATATCTATCTCCTATTTCGTTTTTAAAAAAATAGGAATATTTGACGAAATCCAAATAGTTGCTAAAACAATAAGTATTTTATATTGTCGTAACAAGTAGTATTATATTGTCCGCCGTAGTGTAATGGTCAGGACGCTCGGCTACCGTTCTGGAGGTACAGGGTTCGATTCCCAAGGGGGGTAAAATAAATATAAGTGATTTATTCACTGTAATATTTATTCAATACTACGATGGACTGGTACCTGAAGCAGAGGCCTGGTATAGTAGTCAAGATGGTCAAGCTAACACTGCGTTTATGACACAGTCCCCTATGCATTTTGTATATATATGTATATTTATATATATATAAATATATAAATATAATATATATATATATATATATATATATATATATATATATATATATATATATATATATATATATATATATATATATATATATAGATATATATATATATATATATATATATATATATATATATGTATATATATATATGTATATATATATATATATATATATATATATATATATATATATATATATATATATATATATATATACATATATATGTGTGTGTGTTTTTTTATTACACATTTACACAAATATTTCAATTTCATACTATTTCTGTGAGCCTAAACGGCTCATTATAAGAAATAGGTATCAAATTGTGATAGAGTGGGTTCGAACCGAAAAACTCTGACTTAAGAGTCCGCTACACTAACCACAGGACCATAACCCGACAATTTAACAAATATAATTTAGTTATGATGTCACTAAATATGCATCACTGTGTCAAAATTATAGAACCGGTATGCAACCCAAACCAATGCTTCTTTTCGATATTTTAGATACAATGTGTAATATATATGTAATAAAATACCTAGGTACCTACCTATACATTTTATTAAGTACTTACAAAAAGTACCTACATAAAACAGTTCTACCACCAGATGCCGCATGCGTCGCTCAGAATTAAACAAAAGACTTCCGATAATATTATTAACTGTCAGAATCAGATAGATAGATAGATAGATAGATAGATAGATGACTTGAGTTTTGACAGTTGTGTTTGTCAGTTCATATATTACATAGCTCCAATAATTTTGTCATATTTTGAGTTTTTTTCGATATTTCATAAGTTGTTTATAGTTTAAATGGTTGCTGATTAAGGATTACTTCTCAGATAAGCCAAATCTATCGTTATTTTATTATTTTAATTCTTAAATTTCGTACTTTATTATTTTCCTAGTTGTAATAGTAAATTGCAACAATAATATTTTTTAGTTGCATATAATTTTTTTCGTTTATATACATATATTTTTCTTTCAATACACTCATTGGATTATTTCTGAATAAGTATGGAAAGAATTAAAACACGTCGTAAGGAGCCTCCCGACATCCCATCTACATCTTCTTCCAACTCTTCATTACCCACGTCTCCAATCCTCCCCAACAAAATCAGAAAAATTTCTAAAACTGATTCTGCCAAAGATATTCATAATGCAACTCCGAAAACCTTATCCCCTTCAACATCTAATGATCCTTCTTCCTTACAGTCAGAATATATCAAAAACAAATACACAGAAAGAGACAGTGGACCTTTCTGCGTTTTTGTCCAAAAAAACGTTGTCCCCAATTCTTCTTTCTCTTTGAATATCATCGATTTTGGCAAACTTTTGCAATCCCTAAATATTCATGGTATTGTTCCTCGTGCAGGAATAAAATCTATCGGCCGAAACCGGATTTCTGTACAATTTTTGACATACTCAGCGGCAAATAGTTTTATTGATGATAATGCTTTGGCAACATATGACTACAAAGTATTTATCCCGTACCATATGGTCTCTCGCATGGGCCTGGTCAGGGGTATCCCTTTAGAGTGGACCCATGAAGAGATTGTAAAAAATATCGAGGTTCCAAATGAATGTGGTATGATTACGAAATCTCGAAGACTTTCTAGAAAAGTCACTTCGCCTGTAGACCAAAAATTCTCGTGGGTACCCACCCAAACTGTTATTCTTACTTTCCAAGGGCAGATTCTCCCTAAAAAGATATTTTCATTCTATTCGGTAATAGACGTTGAGCTATACATCTATCCTACAATTCTTTGTTTTGCATGCTGTCGTTATGGACACGCCAAGACAATTTGCAGGTCCAAACCTAGATGTTTCAAGTGTGGATTGGAGCATATGGGTGAGACTTGCGAAGTTGAAATTCAGAATGCTACATGCGTAAATTGTTCAGGTAATCATTTAGCTACCAATAGAATATGTCCTGAATATTTGAGGCAAAATTTAATAAAGAGGAGCATGACTGAACAAAATATTTCATATAACGAGGCTGCCAAGTCCACATTTAGCAAGGGAAAATCATACGCAGATATTACAAAGTCTACCACTTCCTCACAATCCCGTAATATCCAACAATCTTCTCATTCACAACCTTTGTCGTATAACAAGACGGTTTATAAAGAATCCGCTCCGAGGTCATTGTTTCTTCCTAACATTAGCAAATCAACTCTTGATAAATTAAAGTCCATTTCCTTTTTACCGTATACAAATTCTCCCGATGGTTGTGCTCTTCAGTCTGGCAATAAAGAGGCCAGTGTTACAACACCGGATAATTTATCACACGTACTTTCTCAATTAATCATACTTATTACCTCAATTTTCGAAAACTCCCCGCAAAAACCGTACAACGCTGCCAAAACCACTTCCAATTCAACTCTCCAAAATCACAATGCCTCACAAAATTCCAATCTCCTCTAATAACATAATCACCCCTATTACACAAGATTCTCATCTTAACGAGATGGAGTCAAAATTATCTATCTTACAGTGGAATTGCCGTAGTGCTATTTCGAATAAAATAGATTTATGTTCCCTTCTAAAGGAATACAAAATTGACATAGCTGCTTTATCAGAAACCTGGTTCAAGCCAGGATACAACTTTGTTATCCCAGGTTATATTTGCCTGCGTGATGACCGACCCGATGGTAGAGGAGGAGCAGCCCTTCTTATTAAAAACCATCTTCACTATTCCCACATCCTTGTCCCAAACTCCTCATCTTTCCAAATTGTTGCAGCCTATATAAACAATGTATCCTATATTTCAGTATATATTCCCCCTAACATCTCTTTTGATCTGTCTGGCTGGAATAATATAGTAAAATTGTTGCCCAAATCATTTTTCATACTAGGTGATTTCAACGCACATTCTCTCAGCTGGGGGAGTGCTTATACAGACCGCTCAGGTAGGAACATCTTAAGTTTCGTTGATGATAACGATATATGTATTCTTAACGACGGTTCTCCTACCAGATTAAGTTCTCCATCTCATAGACAGAGCGCTGTTGATATCTCATTATGCTCTAACGATTTAGCATCCAGGGTAACCTGGAGTATCTTAGACGATCCTCATTCGAGTGACCATTTCCCAATCACTATTCACATACCTCTTAAGTCTCGCATCACCCCTAGAACTCAAAACACCATTTATAATTTAAAAAAAACTGACTGGACTAACTTTGTTAGTATTTTGGAAAAAAATAATTCCAAATCTCATCCTGCGAGCGACTTCGATATCCCACTGGAGTATTCTAAATTTATAGACACAATTATGTCCGCAGTTAATTCTACCACCCCTAAAATAAATCCAAAGACTCGGAGGAATCCGTCGCCATGCCCTTGGTGGGATTCCGAGTGCAGTCTAGCTGTTAAAAATAGAAAAAATTGTATGTCCAAATATAAACATGATATGAGTGAATTAAATTTTTTGGAGTTTAAAAGAGTTCAAGCTGAGACAAAAAAAATATTAAAACAGAAAAAACGAATAGGTTGGAAATCTTTCTGTTGCGCTCTCTCACCTCAAACCCCATTGACAGATGTTTGGACAGCCATACGAAAATTTAGGTCCCCGTCTTCTTCGTCACTCAGAAAAATTTCCGATGATTCAGCTTGGATCTACGATTTCGTTGACAAATTGGCACCTTCTCATGTTCCAACAATCCAAGAACTCCCATCCCACTCTTCAGTCATTCTCAATCAAGAATCTTGGTTTGACTCACCTTTCCAGATTGAGGAGTTATTACTTCCCCTAGAATATGTTAAAATCTCATCCCCCGGCTTAGACATGATCCCATACTCTTTGATTCAAAAATTTCCACAACAAATTTTACTTAAATATATTAATATACTAAATAAAATATTTGAAACTGGAATAATTCCAGCTGATTGGAAAATTCAGCGGATAATCCCTATTCTAAAACCTGATAAAGACCCAATGAAGGGAGATTCATACCGCCCCATAGCGTTATCTTCGTGTATGCTAAAGCTTTTTGAACATATGATAAAAAATAGAGTAGACTGGTTTGTGGAGAGCAATTCCTTACTGTCTGCTTCACAATTTGGTTTCCGTAAAAACAAATCAACCACCGATAATCTCTCTATTTTCTCAACAGATATTCGAGTAGCGTTTTCTCAAAATGAATGCACCGCTGCAGCTTTTATCGATATTTGTGGAGCTTATGATAATGTGGACCTTAATGTCCTCAAAGTTAAACTATGCTCGTTAAAGTTTCCTTTTAAGATTGTTCAGGTGATTCTAAATATATTAAAAGAAAGAACTATTATTGTAAATGGGATGTATAAAAAAATAGAAAGAAAAATCTGGAAGGGCCTCCCTCAAGGATCTGTACTTAGTCCTTTACTATATAATATCTATACTTTCGATCTGGAATCAAGAGTCTCGGGAAAATGCAAAATCTTGCAGTATGCGGATGACATTGTAATATATATTTCACATAAAGATATGAAAACTGCTATTAATAAACTTGAATCAGCCTTGACTTCTCTCAATACTTGGTTCACTTCTAATTGCCTTCAACTATCTCCTTCAAAAAGCCAAATAGTATTGTTCTCGAAAAAACATAAAATCCCATTTAACTCTATAAAATTTGACAATATCTCCATTCCTATAAGTAATCAGGCTAAATTTTTAGGAATTATTTTTGACAGGAAATTGTCATGGGCCCCTCACATAACTTCTGTAATCTCAAAATGTGAAAGAAAAATTAACCCTCTCCGAGCTCTAGCAGGAGTTTGGTGGGGCTCTCATCCTCTTACTCTAAAACTATTTTACAACGCTTTTGTTAGAAGCCAATTAGACTATGGCAGTATCATAATTGACCCCCTCCCAATATACTTATTGAATAAACTGTCTGTTATTCAATACAAATGCTTAAGAATCATCCTGGGTGCGATGAAGTCTTCCCCCACAAATGCCCTCCAATTAGAAGCTATGGAACCTCCTCTAGACATTAGAAGACAATATCTATCTGACAGATACATGATAAAATGTTTAGCTTTTGAAAATCACCCATCTCTTTTGGCATCTAAGAAATTACTAAACTCTGTAACATCTAACCGTGTGTTACATAATAGGCCTTATCCAGCACTCGCAAAAAGTTTTGAAAAACTGTCAAAATTTATCCCAGAAATATTCCGATCTCCCACCCCCTCCCTTTATAACTTCCCTTACTCTCATCATATTTTTTCCCCAAGTATTAAAACCCACATTGGAGTAGGGACTAAATCCCCTAGTCCGATTTCCCTTTTCAACTCCATAATTGAATCAAAATGGAAAGACTGGTCTTTATTCTTCACAGACGGATCCAAATTGGAAATATCTGGCTATTCAGGAGCTTCTTTTTACAGTCACGATGATGGTTACTGTGCCCAATTCCAACTTCCTCAACCTTCGTCAGTTTTTACTGCGGAATGCTTGGCTTTAAGAGAAACTCTTTCCTACATTATGACCAAAAAGTTTGAAAGGTGCCTCATTTTATCCGACTCTCTAAGCTCTCTTCAAAAAATTAGCAGCAATCCCTTCAAACAAGCCCAATCCCATTTAATATTCCAAATCCGTGAGAAATTATATTTACTCAAAGAAAAAAACGTTCAGGTTTCTCTCGCCTGGATTCCAAGCCACCATGGCATTCCGGGAAATGAAAAAGCCGACTCTCTAGCTAAGGAAGCCGTTTTAAATGGAAGTACGAATTTCTCTAACTACCCATCTGATGACCTTTTGACAATTCCAAATATCGATATGTCTTCCAGCTGGTCCCTCAAATGGAACTCCTCCAAAATTTCAAAGGGAAAACATTACTCTCTCATTCAGCCTACTGTCCCGTCCCGTCTTTGGTTTAGGAAAATTTCTATGAACAAGAAAGATACATCCACCATTTGTCGAATGAGGATGGGTCATTGCTGTACGAGAGAGCACCTTGCGAGGATTGGTGTCTTTGACTCCCCCATTTGCGAGTGTCGTTGCGAAGAGGAAGACCTTAACCATATATTCTTTGTTTGCCCAATAAATGACCAAATGCCAAATTTCTTTAAATCTCTGGCCCCGCTTATTCCCCTCCCTACAGATATCCATCTCATCCTGGCGAGCAGGAACCCAAATTTGTACAGACTGTTAATTGATTTTCTAAAATTAAATAAAATAAATTTATAGTTTATCTTTATAATTTTTATCATATCATATTTTATAATTAAGAATTCAATTAACTTGACATTGGCAAATGCATTGTTTTACATGTGCAACGCCATTCCATATTTAAAAAAGATAGATAGATATAAAAATTATTATAAAGATAAATTAAGAATAAACTTTAATTACAAAGCAACACATTGTTTATTTTATTATTATACACCCACTTTACATATTATTTACACTTAATTTTCAAAAGGAAAATATTACCACGTTATAAAACGACAATTTTGTTAATCAAAAATAAAGAAACAAAATAAAAATAAAAATGGATACTGCTCCTCAAACATTACAAAACTTACTAGAAAAATTAATACAAAATGCTCAGGTAAGCAAACATCAAAATTTAAAAGATATTTCAGAGAAGTTCATCATTGAAAAATTTAATAAACCATATCCGCTCCCTAGGTGGAGCATATGGAGTCCACAAACTGTCTCCAGGCTTTTCTGTCGGCTGCCAGCTCCCTTGCATCCTCCCAAGTCAGATCCGCGTCCCGAAGTTCTGACGAGAACTGCCGACGAATTGTCAGCAGTGGTCGTCCTGGGCGGCGCGAACCTGATGCCTTGTAAAAGAGGCAAGCTTGATTAAGGCTCTCAGGGGGCATGCGGAGTACATGGCCAAGCCAACTGAATCGCCTTTTCTTGACGACAGTTGTGACCAAGTTGAAAAATTTACAAGCAAAAATCCTAATGCAAACCAGTGGATGGATATTTTTGAAAAAGAATGTATACGTTTTGAGGTGACAACGGATGAGAAAAAAATTGAAATATTAAGATTGTTTATGGATAAAAGTTGTGAAGATTGGTACAGTTCGATGATGATAAAATTTTCCATGAACTCAGAATGGATAGTATGGAAAAACAACTTTTGTAAAACATTTACAAACAAGGGATGGAACCATGTAATGTTTGCATTATCTTTTAAATATAACGACGGTTCCTTGTTAGACTATGCCATAAGGAAGGAAAAACTTTTGTTGGAGATGAGAAGAACGATCGACATGGGTACCTTAGTAGATCTTATTGTGGCTGGTTTACCAGAATTTATAATTAATAAGATTGATAGAGAAAAATTAGAAGATACAGTCGATTTATTCAATGAAGTAAAAAAATACGAAAACATTGTAAATAAAAAAAGGTTTTCGGATCAAAGAAGATATGGAAATCTAAGAACTAGTGGTAAAATTAAAGATAAAAGTCCATGTAAGATTTGTGAAAAATTAAATAAGGGAACTCGATATCACCCTGAAGTAACGTGCTGGTTTAGAACAAAGGAGGATGATAAGTTTAATAATAAAAATACTATCAGACATGTAAACAATTCAGTTATAGAAGCTAAGTTAAACGAAACCGATCAAAAAAACGAATAGTAACACCATTAATAAATGTCAAACTATTACTAAATGATCAAATTGAAATATTTGGAATTTACGATTCAGGTTCAAATGTTTCTCTAATAAATTCTAAGTTATTAAAACTAAAAGGAAAAGGAAACAATATGAATGAAGCAGATTTAGTAACAATTAATGGTGTTAAAAAGACAAACGGTTTGACGACTTTGAAAATAAAAATATTTGAATTGGAAAAAAACGTTGATGTATATATTATTGATGAAGAAAATTTCAAATATGATTTTTTGATAGGATTAGATATGATAAAAAAATTTAAACTAATCCAAAATGAAGACTTAAAAATAACACAAAGACAATGCTTGAAAAATGAAAATAAAAAGAAAGTAGAAAAAATTTCTACAAAATATAAAATTAAAAATAGTGAATTTAAAAATACAGAAAATAACAACAGCAAGGAATGCAAAATAAATTATAATGAACATGTAAAAGAAGAAGATTTTGAAATAAAAATAAATCATTTAAATCAATTTCAAAAATCTAAAATAAATGAACTGATTTGCAAATATAAATCCGTTTTTGCAAAAGACAAATATGATATCGGCACTGTTAGTGGATACGAAGCGAGGATAGACTTACTAGTAGACAGATATTGCAGTAAGAGGCCTTACAGATGTACTGTAGAAGATAAAAAGGAGATAGAAAAACAAATTGCAAAATTACTGGATAATAAGCTAATAGAAGAATCCTACAGTCCATTTGCTGCACCTGTTACATTGGCATTTAAAAAAGAGGAAAACAAAAAATCCAGACTGTGTATAGATTTCAGAGACTTGAATAAAATAGTAGTGCCTCAAGCTCAACCATTTCCTTTAATTGAAGACCTAATGATAAAGACCAGGAATTGCAAATTTTTTTCAACACTAGATATAAACTCAGCGTTTTGGTCTATTCCTTTACGAATCGAAGACAGAAAAAAGACGGGATTTGTTACACAAGAAGGACATTTCCAATGGACTTGCCTACCATTTGGATTGAAGACCTCACCAGCAATTTTTCAAAGGATACTAGGTAACATATTAAGAAAGTATAAACTTACTGATTTCACCGTTAATTACATAGATGATATTCTTATATTTTCTAAAACTTTTGCTGAGCACATTAAACATCTAACACAGTTGCTGGAAGCGATTGAAACGGAAGGTTTCAGGTTAAAATTTACAAAATGCGCATTTGCGTCAGACTTGGTAAAATATCTAGGTCATATAATTCAAAATAATTCAATAAAACCAGTAAAGGATAATTTGATTTCAATAAAGAATTTTCCTGTTCCAAAAACGATAAAAAATGTAAGACAATTTCTGGGGAAAATAAACTTTTACCATGAATACATACCAAAGAGTGCAATAATACTAGATCCATTGCATAACTTACTAAGGAAAAATCAAAAATTTATTTGGTGTGATAAATGCCAAAAAGCATTTGAAATAACAAAAAGCATGCTTTGCTCACAGCCCGTTCTAGAAATTTTTGATCAGGATTTACCAATCAACATTTATACCGATGCTTCTTTAGAAGGTGTTGGGGCCATTTTGAAACAAAAGCAGCCCGATGGTAGAGAAAAACCAGTGGCATACTTTTCAAAAAAACTAAATGAAGCCCAGAAGAAAAAGAAAGCAATATATTTAGAATGTTTAGCAATTAAGGAAGCAGTAAGATACTGGCAATACTGGTTAATAGGTAAATCATTTACGGTTTATTCAGATCACAAACCTTTGGAAAATATGAATCTGAAATCTAGGACCGATGAAGAGTTAGGTGATTTAACATATTATTTATCGCAATATGAATTTGAAATAAAATATAATCCAGGAAAGAAGAATTTAGAAGCAGATTGTCTAAGCAGGAATCCAGTATTAGAATCGAGTGAAAATGCAGATGAACAATTAAAAGTTGTAAATTTGGTTAAATTAGAAGATATTTTAAGAGATCAGAATAAAAATGAAAGAATTCAACAGAAAAAAAACAAATGGATTGAAAAAAACAATGTCTATTTTAAAAAGGTCAAGAAAAAAGAAAAAATAATTCTTTCAGAACCGTTTAGCATCGAAATCATAAAAGACATACATGAAAACCTATGCCATATTGGAATTGGACAAATGCAAAAGACTATTAGTCCACATTACACAGCCAAAAATTTGACGAAAAACATAAAAACAATTTGTAGAAATTGTGAAATTTGTATTAAAAATAAATCAAGAGGACAAAAGAAATTTGGATTTATGTCTCATCTAGGCCCGGCCACAAAGCCTTTTGAAATAATATCTTTAGACACAATTGGAGGTTTAGGAGGTTCAAGATCAACAAAAAAATATCTACATCTCTTAGTGGATCACTTTACAAGATACGCATTTATTTTAACCTCGAAAACTCAGAATGCAAATGATTTTATAAAACTAGTCATGAAAATAACAGAAACCGAGGATATTGGTATGCTTCTCACCGACCAATACCCAGGAATAAACTCGAAAGAATTCAAGGAATTCTTAAATGACAAGCAGATCCCAATAATCTTCACTGCAGTAAATGCACCATTCTCAAATGGCCTAAATGAAAGGCTGAATCAAACATTGGTGAACAAAATCAGATGCAAAATAAATGAAAAAGGGAAAAGAAGAGCATGGACCACAATAGCTCAAGAATGTGTTAATAAATATAATAATACTAATCACTCAGTCACTGACTTTTCCCCAAGTTATCTTTTATATGGTACAGATGTAAATATTTTACCCAACGAATTAAAACAAGGAAAATCTAATAATGACTGGATTAGAGACAGGAAAATAGCGCTTGAAAATACAATAAAATCACATAATTACAATAAAACATTATTTGACAAAAATAGAATAGGCTGCGAATTCAACGTAGGAGACATGGTGTATGTGGAAAATGGAAACAAGCTAAACAGAAAAAAATTGGATGAACTAAAAATTGGACCTTATAAAATTATTGAAAAAATTTCTAACTCAATATACAGAATTGATACAGGTCACAAAAAAATAAAATCAAACCTTTATCATATCACTAAACTTATACCAGTCCCTTCACTACAAGAAGATGATCCGGAGGACGAGTGAAAATTTTACTATGAATTTTCATCCCCAAGGGGGGAGATGTAATAAAATACCTAGGTACCTACCTATACATTTTATTAAGTACTTACAAAAAGTACCTACATAAAACAGTTCTACCACCAGATGCCGCATGCGTCGCTCAGAATTAAACAAAAGACTTCCGATAATATTATTAACTGTCAGAATCAGATAGATAGATAGATAGATAGATAGATAGATATAAAAATTATTATAAAGATAAATTAAGAATAAACTTTAATTACAAAGCAACACATTGTTTATTTTATTATTATACACCCACTTTACATATTATTTACACTTAATTTTCAAAAGGAAAATATTACCACGTTATATATATTTATATTTGATTTATATATTTTGTAAGTTTATTATCCAAGACACGTCCTGTTTATACTAATGTGGTTCACTAATTGTTTTGTGATTTAAAAATATCGCTGCGTATAATTATTGTTAATTTATTTATTAGTAATTAAATTGTGCTCAAAATGGCAAGAATTTACATCCTCATGTCAATGCCGGTATATTAAATCGGCTATTATTTACACACATTATTCTGTCCCCGAAAACGTGACACTGTTTTGTAAACAACATTGATTACTGAGCATGACGCACACCTCAACACTAAAATACATACTACGAATTCAATCATTCCCTGCCCGTCTCGACGATGTAATCATTTGGGTCAATGGCAATTTCAGATTCGGTAAATGAATTGTTAAAACCAGTTTTAAGGTCAAATTCTGGAATTGTTGTTTGTACCGCGAAAATAAATTAAACACCTTTCCTTGAGCTGTCCGCATGCGAGATTCCTTATATGGCAGTAAATTGGCCATGGGACATTTTGATGAAAAATATTTGAACTGTTAAAATGTTATAAAACGCACAATTCGGAAAATGTTGAAAGTCGGATCTAGCTAGACAGCTGATTAGTAGTTATTTAGTTCAGTTAGACAACTGAACTAACTAACTACTAATCCCTTTCACTACCTACACCGGGGCACTTCTAGAAAATTTGGTGGTGGATTTACAAACTTGTATTTATTTAGATTGGCAGTGACAGGTATATAGAAAGCTTTTAAATGATAAATTCATAGTAAAATCGGGATACAAATTTGATACACATTTTAAATAAATTTAGCAACTTAGTTTTTAAAAAATATTTTCAAGTGAAGGTCTGTCAGATTTTGGAATACGGTGGGACAGCTTTTAATATAAAATTATAGTTGAAAGTGCATGACGCAACAGGAATACTTTTTATTACTGTTTATCCTTTGTATAAAAAAGTAAATCGTCAAAGGTTTTTGTGCAATGCAGCCAATATTTGTCATATTGTCGCATAACATTATTTTGTCAAAATATTGCGATATAAAAATTATCTTATCAAAATTATCTAACATATTTTTTAAATATGTATAAAAATTGAACACCTTTCCTTGGGCTGTCCACACGCAAGATTCCTTATAAGGACTACCTATAATTTACTAAAATTGGCCCACATTTGTGAAACAGCCGGCTTTATTGATGTTATGGTCATATTTAATATTGACCGGTGAAGACCATATGAAGCAAAATAAGGCAATTTTGTGAATTATTCACGTTAGTCTTGAACCACTTAATTTTCAACGAAAAAATAAATCACATTGAATTGAGTATATATTTTATTATCAGGAACTTATCAGGTATGCATTGAAAACCCATCCATGCGTAAATACGATTTATAACGTACGCATTTTGCGAAGGTTTAAAACATAATTGAATTTAAACAGGTCAGTGTCAATAAAGTTGTGATGATGAACAAACGAAGAATGCAAGAATATTAATATTTATTTAATATTATGGTGATATCATAATTAATAACATCACCGTTCTTCTTAACATTGAATAGTATGCCTGCAGAAATTAATAAAAATAAAAAAACAGAAAATTCTTACCAATTGCGCTAGTTTAAGGAAGCCAGGACCTGTTTTGAGGTACCCCGTGTTGAGGATAATGGCTGAGGTGGATGAGGTAGTGGTCGTCCTGGTTATGGTGACGCTGTGCGACATTTTCGGTGATTTGTTTTATCTGAAAAATAAACTAAAAATACATTAACAATATTTTGATTGTGCACCGTTTTCATTAGGAAGGTTTAGTTGGTTAGATGATCAACTGCAACATTGATGTCGCGGGTACAATTCCCGCCAATTCTAAAATAAAATAAAAGATTTATCTTGATTTGGTCTGGGTGTTGTGATGTATATTTCAAACTTTTTTCATTATTCATATTCTTAAAAAAGGCGAATGAACAAGCCAGTAAAGTAGAGTCTTGGGTGGTTAAAAATGACACACGTTGGATTTAATTCCCAAGCAATTTTCATCAAGATATTTTATCGATGTCTACGATATTATATGTACTAAAGGAATACTCAAGTCTTTGCATTTTAAAGGATTATAACTGTTCGTCGGCTGTCTTAAGTGATTACCTAATTTACTGTAACGTTCACCGTTCTGTTCATGATAAACATTTATATTTCTTAAGTTTTTGTAGTTGTATATACATAAATATCGTATTTTTTAACTACTTATAGAACTAATTGTGTTTATTGGAACGCTGTCTTTTCGAACTAACATAGTTAATAATTCCTGTAAGTGTCCAGATTCCATATTCTTTTCTTAAAAATAGTTTTATTTGTACATATAAAGATGTTGACACACATTTTTATTAGATAAAATTGTTAAAACAATTTTTAATTTAAAATGACGTAGGAGTTTTTACTCTCCCCCGTATATCTTCTAAAAATATAATCAGGAACTCTCGTTTCACCATCGTTTACTTTGGGGTCAAAGACTGGCTGATGCTGCTCTAGTTAACTCATAGGCGTTCTTTTATAAAAAACTTTTTAACGTATACTTACCCATTTTAAAAAATTCTTACCCATCGGTATCCATGTGTACCAAAAAAACTGAACAAATGCAATAAAATTCAAAATATTCCATAACAATTCGGAAACCGTAATTTCTATATACTTGGTTCGTTAAAAAAAATTGATTTGATAGTTTCATTATTTGATTCCTGGTCGATATTAGATGAAAAAGAAAATATATAGAAAGTAAAGATACTTTTTTTACTATTTTTCGTTCGCATAAAAATGTCCAATAAATCGTTTAAGGTACAATAAGGTACAAAAGAGCCATTATTCCTAATATATGTTTTTAAATATAAAATTGACTGTATTTAAAATATTTCTTTGCTGACGATTAACGAAATACAGGTTTGTTAAAAAGACTTCTGGAACTAAAAAAGTCAAAATTACTTTTAAAAAATCGGACATCGGAAAAAATATGAAGTTGAGAACACCTTTACGCCGAGTTATCGTCAATACAATACCTTAAAATAATAAAAATAAAAAACGCAACTAGATAGAACTCGAGTGAGTTAAAATATTAAATCACTTTATTTTATTTTTTGTGTAATTGTACTTTATTTTGAATGTATGTTTACAATTAATACAATAAAATTACAATTATAAACTTTTACTGCGCCCTCAGCGGGCCGCAGTAAAATTATTAAACATGACGAATGGCTGGGGACCTCTGATCTAAACAACTGATTTGTATATGAGTGTCACCAAAGCGATTCATTCGATGTTATGACAAAGTAGCATATTGTGTATGAAATTCCAATGTGTACTCGTATGATAATATTTGCACTGCCTTTCATTGAGTTGAGGAATGAGCGTAGGAGTGTTGGAAAAAAGATACTTAATTATAAAGTCTCGCCGGTCGTACTGTATTTTGAATATAAATATTGAAAATGTGGGATGTACGATCTGAGTCGTACCATTACGTTAGAATTTAAAGTGAAAATGCTAATATTTGTTCTGTTTCATTTCAGTAAATGATCAAATATAAGCTTTTTCACTAACCAATCATTTTAGATGGGGATAATGCAGTTAATTTTTATTTATTCATTTTATTAAAAATATTATTTCATCACACTTATAATAACATATTACAATAGTGTGCCATTACTGAGAATTTCTGTGCCATATTTTGCAGTATTTATTTGTAAAATTATTTTAAAGAAAAATAGTTATGACATGCAATCAAATACGTCATTGCCGAATGATACGATATATTTCAAATCCATTCACATCCAGTTGACTCTAAAATATTATTTTTAAATGAAATACATTTCATTTTACATATTTTAAAACTCGTATTAGCCAGAAAGCTATTATTTTACAAATAAATAAACTAAATAAACAAAATAACAATAAATACATTTTTATAACTAACTAACTAACCATCACGCCGCTTTCCGCAGGGTAGGCAGAGAGAATAGAACTTCACAACAATCTGTATTTGCACAAAATCTTGGTTTCTTCCATATTCATACATGTTCTCATACATACACGCTGATTATTCCGACTTTTGACCTGACCACTTCAAGTATTTAATGTACTTGATCTTACCAAGTTATTCTCGGTCTTCCTCCTGCTCCTATTTCCAACTACATTCGCCTCATGAATTTGTTTTAATGTATACTGTAAGTATAAGTATAGTATGCATATTCTTCTTCATCTTTGATGAGATGTCAAAAAATAATATGAAAATAACTCCTGTAATTGGAGATAATCCAGATTTTGTGAACAAGTATTTGGACACACTCAAAATGTTTTACTGTAAGTATTTTGTACATTTTTATTAAAGAGGAGATTTGGTCATAAAATCCATAGATGAATGAAGGACAAATGTAACTTTAAAAAAATATCATATGAAAAAAAACTTGTGTCAACTTCTAGCCGATTTATCGTAGGGCTATCAGTCGATTGTGGTTAATCTAGCCTTTTTAACCCAACCCAACATTCATATTATTTTTTGACATCTCATCAAAGATGAAGAAGAATATGGAAGTCTGGGCATTTACGGGGCTGACGACCGTCATAGGCTGGTTTAAGTGATCACTTTACACACTCTAAGTATTTGGACACACTCAAAATGTTGTAAACCCAACATTATTTACTCGCCATGCCATAGTCACTGACGATTGTAAATGTGTAAATAAAGCGTAAAACTAGTGTGCTTTATGACCAGCAACAAGTTCGAAGAATAATATCGGGATTAGCACTTCGTTTGAGCGGATATAGGTCGAGAAATGGGGACGCCATTATATTGCAACGGACAAAGTGGGCATCGCCCACGCGCAGCCTTCAAATAACATAGCCCATAATTTCCAGTGGAAAAATCTTAGAAGTAGAGTAAAACCTCGATATAACGAACCTGTATATTTAACGGATTTAACCGACAACAAAATCCGATCAAATGTAAAAATTAAAAACGTCCTGTTAATATTTTACATGCTTAAATTCAAATGTCGCCGCATGTCAATAATTTTTAGTGGCCACGATATCATGTCATACATCTAGCATTAGAATTTGAGACATAATGCAGTTCTGCTCGTAAACTGTAGGTACCTTACAATAACATTCCAAAAAATGTTAAAAGTTATAAGTATAAAGTATAAAGTAAAAAGTTAAGTGATAAGATCACATCTCGACGTTTTATTGACTATTCGTCAGATAACGAAGCTCAACTTTATTTTCGAAATTTTAGAGAGTTGATTGTAAATAAAACAGCAAAATTCAAAAGTGCGAACAAACCTTGATTCCTTTTTCAAAGCAGGATCACCGAAAATGCAATATTTTTAAAGATATTTTTTTTAAAACGCGTGCATTTTTACGTAAATTTTATAAATATGCAGTTTTATGGTAAAATCAATATGTTTAAAAAATCATTTAAAATATGTTGCTTATAAGTTACAGTTTTTATTCAACTAAATTTCTACATTTTATTTAAAAGCGGATTTGACTTTTTGTAAAATAAATATTCATTTACTCAAGAACCTTGCTTTAAAGGGTTATTAATTAAATAAAAGATGTTAACTTATAACGTAACTACGCATTACGTAATTTGCCCTAACAAAATACCATTGTAAAAATATGAAATAACATCTCTTGCGAGTAGATATACCAGTATTATAAAGTATGTATTATAATCTATGTGAAATTGGTGCTATTTCTATGTATGTTGGTGGTACATTCCAAAATCCGTTTAGTTTCAAGGACGAAATTCACGTTAAAAGCTTTATTCCCGGTATCTGGCGTGGCGTTTCACAACATTTAATTGACTACCCAGATGTCCACTGGGCTCTGCGCCTCGCCCACTGTTGCGCAGACGGTATACTACATTTTTACAGCGTTCACAATGTTTAAATGGGAATGAGTCAGAACCCTGAACGAGAAGGCGCTATAAATAACGATCGCGTCTGTACTGATAACGTAATGTTTAATAAATACTAACAACGTTCTATCATACCGCTATCACACGCATGATTTAATGTCTAATAACGATGAACTCATGGAAAAAGAAACATTGTGAAATCGTAAACCGTTGGAAAAATCGTGGTCCAAAGATGAACAAGTCTCGCCCTAATAGAAAACACAAAATATCAGACATTTAAGTTTTGTACTGACATACATAGCGACGCGCCCTACGTAAAGTGCTTTAACTACATTTTTGTCAATTTTGAGATATTTGGTGTATGTCATCAACTGACCGTTATCTACAAATATAAACAAACAAAAAATATATAAAATAAATTACGCCTAGTTTTCAGGAGAATATGACGCTCTTTACATACATCGAATATTCGAAATGAACTGAACTCCTAAAACGCTAACTACTTAATTTTGACAAAGCATAAAGTTTTAAAGCGATTTAATACATTATTTTATCCTGTTTTTTAATATGTAATACTAGTTTAGAATTTCAGATAAAACCGTTAGTTAATAAGAAAAAACACATTGAAAAAATCTTCTAAGCCCTCTCCTGTAAAGTAACAGATTTGCAGATAGAGTACTTTACGCAGGGGCCGTCGATAGGAGAACTGCATTTCATATAATAAAATAACAACTATATATTGTAGTTTTGTCCACATATATTATGCTTTATTTGACCAGTGACTGGGTTTCATTAGACTTATCGGTAATGACGGAACCCGGTCACTGATTACATAAAATATTTGTTAAAAATAGGTAAAAATTTTATGTTATTATAATTCCAAACAGTAAAACTTTTAAGTAGCCAGAAAAAGTAGCATAGTTATTGAGAAGTTTTTAATAATAAAAAATTTAAAAAACTTTTTCTTTTGATACATTTTTATTTTTATTTTCAATAATACTTTTTTTCTGTTTCATTTATCTTTATTTACACTACTAAAAAACTTAGATAAACAATAATAATAAATAAAAAATATGAACTTTCTTATTTAAAGTAAAAAGTTGCTAAAATCGTCTTTTAAATCAATTAAAATATAATGAATTATTAATTATCATACTGTAGAGCACAAAAAAGTTGAATTACAATGAATTAAGTTTAACTAAAATTTTCGGTAAAAATGTCGTTCGGTTATTTTTAGACACTCAAATCCGTTTTTGTCTCATAGTGCATCTCTATCTTCAAGGCAGTGCAATATGCAACAGGGAATGAAATCATTTCCAATAATATATACATTTTTTTTCATAATTTTGTAGTACATGCTGGATTGTTGACCTGAACCATGCTGGACCTGAACCGTAGGGTTGAAAACCTTTTCTTCATGTATTTAACGTTTAAGATAATACTGCTTATATATACCATGCAGTGCCCTATGTACCATTTGGTGCGAATATAGGGTTAGAAGAAGGAATATACGCTTTTGTATAATACATAATATCTCTACTTACACTTTACAAGTTAATTGAAATTCGGCAAGTACTTTTTACGAAATTGACGTACAGCCAAAAATATGTAATTTTTTACATCGAATTTGTCAAACGGATATGGATATGTATATATAAAATAATCGTAGTCTTATGCATACCGAAATGACATTCATGTACCTGACGTCATTGATGACCAACTGTTGAATCGGAGGTGATGATAAAGGAATCTCAACAGCCTCCAGCTCACGGTGACTTCATCATGACGCCACAACCATTTTCATAAATCGCGTCAATCCAAATGTTTCTCAATTATTATTATAAATAGAAACACGTTCCGTGGGCGTAGAGGCACCTACTCATAGATGTTCGGCATTCTTTAATATGTAGGTAAACACACAAGCCTCCCATCTGCCCTTTATCTTAACCAATATTGCACAAAACACTAAATTTCTTCGACATGTTGCATAATTATACGAAGAACTCTGTTGGTTAAGGGAATATTCGCAAGCACAGAACTCATTCACCCGGCGACCACCAGAGAGGTTACATGTCTGTTGACGCCTGATTTTTTTAAAGAATTTACATTGGATATATTTTTATTTTTTTAGAATATATTTTAGTCCACCTATGTGGTGTAATGGTCAGCGTGTTTAGCTACGGTGCTGGTGGTCCCAGGTTCCATTCCCAGGGGGGTGAGACTAAATATTAGTGAATTTACACTCTAATGTTTATTTAATATTACTCATGACTGGTCCCTGAAGCGCAGAAGTGATCGCATTGCCTTTATTTAATTAACGATCAAGATAAGATTGCGTCAATACGATGCAGTGCCCTATGCTCCATTGGGTGCGGATAAGGGTTAGAGAGAGATATTTAAAAAAAAATAGTTGTTAATAATTTTATTTCTTTTCAAAACCATATGATTATTTTGAAGAGAAACTTTTTTTTCAATATAAAAGGGTGTTTTATAAAAAATGTAACCCCGATTTGGAGAAAATTAAGTTGCCACTTATCGAACACTGTGCCTTAATGTGTTAATAGTATCAAACAAATTACTATGCGAAAACGCTAATTTTCATAACCAACCAAAGTATTATTTAAATTTTAAAACATCAGAAACTGGGTTATTCACCCTAAAGATCATATATTACAATATATTACAGTTGTTTCAAATTATCTCAATCTATAATATATTTAATAAAATATATGAGTGTTTTTTTTATTTATGGAAAAAAAGTATTGGACGTGTTTTATTACACTGTAAAAATGACTTTGAATAAAACTAAGCGAATCCTTCACCCATATTTCAATTCTAAATCTACTGTCATCAATTCATCTATTAAAAATGGCAAAACTCAGTTGTCCTAGACCTTGTATATTTTAAAACTAGAACCAATGCATAATTTACAAGATTTCTATCGGTTAATTCAAGTTATGGTGTATTTCTATCGGTTAATTCAAGATAATGTCACTTTGCACGGCTAGACCATTATTGAATTGGAGTATAATCTGAATGAAGGTTGTAGCACAAATATATCCTTTAACTTTAATTGTTGCTTTGATAAGACCATTAATGTATTGCTACTTATTTACCTTTTTCGATTCCTTAACAGTGTTCAATAAAAAAATATTTTACTGTCGGAAAACATCGAATATTGACCGTCATAAACACATACAAAAAACGACAGTTCAACGGATGACTATCGAATGACAGGACGAGAATGCGTTTAGAAGAATTTTCTTTGTTAAAAGTCAATCGTTTATTCAAATGTTCTTTTAAGAACTCGCCTATATAAAATAAAGAAAATATATGCATAACGAAATACTTCATAGAGGAGTTTCGTTGACATAATTTTAAATATGTATTAGGGTCGATGGAACTGAAAAATGTTTCAGAAAAAGCGTACGGCAATATATTTTCCCCGGAACATTTCTTTCAGGTATTTCGTTTCGACACCGTTCCCCATTTCAAAACTGTGATTGTGTTTTATATCTCGTGTAAAAGTTTAAATTATTTTCATTTCTCATGTTTCAATTATGATCTTAATATTTTTAATTGATTGGGCAATAATTTTTTGGAATGACGATTTAAATATAAAAATGAAATACACCCATAAGACCACTTTTGAGTTTATTTATGTAAATACGGCTAGTTTCGAGAACTACAGATGTTTTCATCGATACATATTATCAATCAATACATATTTACCTTATGTATTTTGTATTTTAAAAGCATTTTTCGCTTTTGACTGACATTACCCAAAGTGAATTATGAATGATAAGGAGGTCGACACATTTTATAAACATAATACATATCGCTCACTCCTTTCAAGAACGTCATAAATCAAAAATCTTGATTTTTCAGGAGAACGTTTTTAAAGTTTAAAAATATAATACAATGTATTAAAAATAAATATCAAGCCACTTATTGAACTTTTTACTGTTCAACAGATCCTTTTAGGCAAAACCTGAAGGGTTTTTCTCCATTTGAGAAATATTAAATATATTTAAAAAAAATATTAAACAATACCTTTTCTTCAAAATGCAAAAACAACACTTTCTGCCCTGTAGCGGGTAAATATTAAGCTAAAAATATGCCGCTTTTGCTGGTACATAGTACATTTTCTGGGCATTCCGAAAACATGCACAACTGAAAATTGACGATTTTTGATTTATGACGGTCTTGAAAGGAGTGAGCGATATGTACGTACATTATTAATACCTATCACAATAGGTGATGATAATACGTATTGAGGAAAACATCTGTAGTTCTAGAAACTTGTCGTGTTTAAATTAATAAAATCAAAAGTGATCTTATGTTTTATGTGCCAAATATAAAATAGAACCCAGTCAAGGATCCAAAATGAATGTACTAAAAAATACTTTATGTCTTTCCATTTGTGTTAGTGATTAGTATTATTTTCTCTTTTTTTCCTTTAAACGGATTTCTTACTGTATGTTTTTAAATTCCTATTTACTGTACCTTTTATTGCTTTATATTTTACATTTTTCCCTGTGTTTTTTTATTTGTTACTTTGTAATATGTTTAAATATATAAATAAATAAGTTTTTAGTGTTCAATTTAACATTTAACCGTAAGAAAAAAGTGTTCAGTGAATATTATAATAAATTGATTGCAGTGTAATAAAACAACTTATGGATGGAGAAGTTATGAGTTGGGACTTGTCATTGGCTTTAAAAACTCAGAAAACAATTTAAAAGACATATATCATGACTATGACCAATGGTAGTAAAAGATGCTGTCACTTCGGATGAACCCAATAGTAATAAAAAATCGTAATAAATAATAAGAAACAAGTAATTTCTACTTAGATAAATAAATAACAAATAAACAAATGATGATTAACTATCGATTGATTAAAATATCATGTCATTAAAATACAACATGATTTTGCATATTTGTAAAATAATTAAATAAATTATCCAAATATTTTTTAACACCAAGAGTTCATTTTATCATGTTAACAAAACATAAATTAATTGGAAAAATGGTCCCCTCTTACTAGACAAGAACTTAATTAAACTATATTGTGATAAAAACGATAACACTTTGACACAAATATGTATGCAAGTACTAAGAATTTGTTTTCTTCATGTACGCTATTTTGATATATTTTTGTAAATTAAACCGCTTCCTGCGTGATAGCGTCATATCAGTAAGTGTTTAAGAACTAAATACATAACATATTTTATATATTATTATAAGACCAAAGATATCTTCATGGTCAGTTCTTAGGTGTACATACATTATCCTCGCTCGCAAAATGGTGGCTATTATTTTCAACTCAATAATTTTAACGCATAAATGTATTGTTGACATTAAAAACCAACACCTGTTTCTAAAATTTAAAACTAAAAATGTAGAATGCAAAAAAATGATTTGCATTCTACATTTCATTAAAAAAATTGACATCTCATATGCTAAGGTTTGTTGCTTTAGATAAGGTTGACAACTTTAAGAATCTGATTTAACAATGAATCAAAAAATAAAATAAAAACATTAAAATAAAAATAAATTATAACACTCACAAACTAACATAAACAATAAATAATAAGTGTAGGTCCCTGTCGAAGCACAAGAGCTTAGTATCTTTATTGGAGAGAACAGCGTACTAATAGAACAGTTTTTTTTAAATTACATACTTGTATAATACCACTTAATGAGTTTTATTTCATTACACACGACTAGTGTAATGAAATAAAACTCATTAAGTGGTAGAGTACACAAGTGTTTAATTTAAGAAAAAATAATCAAAATGTCATGCCACAAAGTTAATGCCGAATCAATAAATAATATACAATTATAACATTGTCAAAATTGTAAGATTCAATATTATTATTACCCTGGACTGGTACGTGAAGCGGCGGGCTGATCACCTTTCCTTTATGTGTTAACGATCAAGATAACACTGCGTTTATATAATGTAGTGCCATATGCACCATATGCATATGGTGCGGATAAGGGTTTGGTGGGGCAGATTGTCAAAAGCAGAAATGCTTAAAAAACGAGATGAATTATTTAAAAATATATGTTGTAAGTATATTACATACTTATATACAAATTAAAATCTGAGTTTACACAATAGACGCATAGTCTCAAAATATCTTTCATATTGTTCTCATTCAGAAAATCGATAAATGTGCGTCCGTCCAATTTCCCGCACTTTTCCGCCCCGCTGTTTTCGCGGGAAGCGCTGACGCGCCTCCGTGTCGCCAACGCACGCCATGGGGTCGGCGTACCTACCCTTAGGGATACTGGCACACTTTCATTTCCATACTACTTGTAGTCGGAAGGGTAGGAGGGCAACAAGGCGTACTCCCTGAGGTCGATGACGCCAGACTCTAAATTTATCTGAATGCATCACAGAGCGCGCGAAAGTTTGACGGAAAAGCCAGTGAGTCAAAGGAAAATTAACACATATAAAAGATTAAAACGATTTTATACGGTGTTTGGTTTAGATTGCTCTTAGCATCAAATAAATGATGCAAAGGGAAATTAATGGTAGTATTTAGAGAATAAAGGGTAGTGTCTTTTATTTTAGGAATATTCCATCTCGTGATATTAGATCGATGATCTTCATTTTATGATAGTTGAGTTGATTAGGATTTTTAGTCATCTATATAATCTATGGTAACATAGATGTTTGAATGGTGAAATAAGGTAAGAATGCAAGGCTAGGAGATAAGTAATAAAAAAGGTGTGGTGAGATGGTTTGGACATGTGGAACGAATGAATGAAGAAAGAACAATAAACGAATTCATGAGGCGAACGGAATTGGAAATAGGAGCAGAGGAATACCGAGAAAAACTTGGTAAGGTGAAGTATGTCAAATACTTATAGTGGTCAGAACAGGAGTCGGAATAATCCGTGGGTATGTATAATATGTGGAGACGCATGAATGTGGAAGAGGCGAAAATTATTTTGCAAAGACAGATTGATGTGGCGTTGTATTCTCTTTGCCTGCCGCTGCGTGGAAGCGTTGTGATGGTTATTTTGTTAGTTTTTTAGACACATAAATTTTCTTAAAATGGAAATCATATTTTGTTTTTATAAATTAATCTGCGTGCCCTAATGGACATATTAATATCTTACGAAACAGATTTATGATGTAAACACAAATAAGATTCAACGTGAAACCAAATATTATGAGTGCGAGTTTGGGATACAAGTATTTTCATTCCAACAGATCAGAGGCGAAAATAGATTTTCGTGCAACTCGCCGTTTTTCAAGACGGAACAAGTGTTTGGCAATTTCGTAATAAATCCTCCGGCAAATGAGTCAGTGAAAACAGCATTTCTGAGAATGTTTTGTCTTTAAGTATATCGAATCGTTCACTGTCGTATAAATCACATATACATACTGTATCAATATGAGTAATATTCAACAATTTCCAGAAATAAGTTTCATTTCATTTAAACTAGAATGATAAAAGTAATGTACAACAATAGATTTTCCCTTTTTCGCAAGGGGCATATCATATGACAAACTGTCATTCAGTGTTCATTCACCTTATGTGTACTACTTGGTACAGTACCTATTCTGATAAGATCTACCTCAAATCGCTTGTATAAACAATATCCATTAAGTGAACAAAATAATGCAGAATCTTTGTCAGTCTAACATAACCGTATAAAAATAATTCCAACTCTAATATATGGAAGTGAAGCATGGAGTTGGCAAAAAAGCTCATGACACTGATCTTGGTAGCCAAAATGCTAGCCACCATATAAGTCTAAATAATAATAAAAAAATACTTCTGTAATTTAACAATCAACAATGACAATTGAACAATCAGTAATAGCAATTATATACCTCGATATCTACGTAATCTTATATATACGTAGAAATCGAGGTATTTTTGTAAATATACTTGTATGAGTTTAAATTATAAGTTTAATCTTGCTTAAATTATAATTTTAATCGTAAAAGAACATATCGCTCACTCCTTTCAAGAACGTCATAAATCAAAATACTTGATTTTTCAGGCGAACGATTTTTAAAAATATAACACAATGTATTAAAAATAAATATCAAGCCACTTATTGAACTTTTTACTATGCAACAGATCTTTTTAGGTAAAACCTGAAGGTTTTTTCTACATTTGAAAAATATTTAATTTATTTATAAAAATAATTAAACAATACATTTTCTTCAAAATGCAAAAACAACATTTTCTGCCCTGTAGCGGGTAAATATAAAGTTAAAAATATGCCTCTTTTGCTGGGATATAGTACATTTTCTAGGCATTCCGAAAACATGCACAACTGAAAATTGACGATTTTTGATTTATGACGTTCTTGAAAGGAGTGAGCGATGTGTCTATTTTAGTTCTAAATAGTCTTAACAACCTGTGAAGATGGGTCGGTATATTGAATTAGTTGTAAGCTTTTATAATTTTAATCAGTTGACTCTTCATGATTAAAGTCTTTAATTTAATTTAAGTGAAAAATTCTAGGTAAAAACATTCGTTTATATGGTATTCAATAAAGAAATAAAAATAAAATAAGGTTATTTATGCTTAGATACACATAAATGATTTGATTAATTCATTGGGCAGTCGCTTTGTGGTAAAATCTAATTTTAATTCAAGTTTTACTTGGTAAATCCACTATTTCAAATAGTGGTATTTACCAAATAAAACTAAAATTAAAAATAAATTATTTGAATTCAAATATAGTGATACTTAAATTAAAAATAAATTATTTGAATCCAAAAATAGTCAAACTTAAATTAAAAATAAATTATTTGAATTCAAAAATAGTCAAACTTAAATTTAAAATAAATTATTTGAATTTCAAAATAGAACAGAAGGCATTGTTTACCTTTTCGGACGCAGGGAAATTGACAGGTGAGTTTTCTGTGTTGAGTTGTTGGCTTGGTACGAGAGGCACGGGCTGCTTGCGGAAAGTCTCGCGACGGACTGCGCTAATATTGAGGGCGTCGGAACGCGATCTCCTTCGGCGGACTGAAGACTGTTGTATTTTGTATTCATTTGTGACTGAAACGTAAATATTGGCTGTAATCTTGCATTGGGCGCGGCGTGCAGTGATGGGAAACCTTCATTCAGATCTACCATTTTATTTATTTATTTATTTATTGTCATCATACACATAATCGGGTTGTGGTCCCGTGGTTAGTGTCGCGGATTCTTAAGTCAGAGTTTCTCGGTTCGAACCCCTCTACCGCAATTTGGTACCTATTTCTAATAATGAGTCGTTTCGGCTCACAGAAATAGTATGAAATTGAAATATTAGTGAAAAAGTTTACAACAATACATCAATAAAGTGCAGACGTACCGTTTTGATTACCAAAGCAAACTTGTGTAAAAAGTGGTATTTTCTTGCCAATTGTCAAAAAAACATAGTCGAATACCTTCATATCGACTCTTCTTACCGGATACTCGTTAAACTGTGACACGGAACTGTGCAATAATAACATAAAAACATCATTTCGAAAAATATACAAACAAGCCATATCTAGTGTTCCTCGCTGATATTAAACGAAACTTCCGTGTGATTGGTTAACGATCGATCGTACCTACCAATACGCCGCTTCTATCAAATTGGACTTTGACCGGCAATTAGCGCTGAATATATCCAGGGGTACTCAACCTGAACTTATTTTAACTTTATTATGGAAACTGCTAGAAGTACTCGCCGCCAAGAGAGCTCAAGCTCAGAGGCAAATATGTCCAACTCTAATTTTAAGAAAGAAATTAATAATATAAAAAATGAACTTATGGGAGAGATGAAAAAAATCTTTGCTGAAATGAAAGAAATTAAATCTAGCATAGAATACTACCACGCCAAATTAGAAGACGTAACAAGCAAAGTCTTGATTCTCGACGAAAAGTATAAAGACGTCGATAGTATCAAGAGTCGCGTCGTAATATTAGAGAATACAATAACCTCGATGAAAAGGAAGTTGGAGCAATCGGAACAAACTAATTTAAACAAAAATATTGAAATTATTGGTATTCCAGAGAAAAAAAATGAAAATCTTCCAAGAATAATAGAAATGCTTGCCGGAAAGATAGGCTCGAAAATAACTTCGTCAGACATTATTTCTGCTAACAGGGTGCGTGTAAAGGAAATACCTAAAAACCGCCCTAGTTTCACCAGGCCTATCATTATTAAATTCGTCTCACAGAAAACTCGCGACCATGTCCTGGCAGCAGCTAAGAAGAAAAAGGATATAACCTCTGGGGACCTTGCTCTTCCTGGAGATACTAGGATTTTTGTAAACGAACACCTGACTTCAACAACCCGCGCCCTCTTCAAAGAAGTTCGCAGTATTTGCAAAACAAAAAACTACAGATTTGCCTGGGTGAAATATGGCCAGGTGCTTGTTCGTAAGAGTGAAACTAGTCCTATTATTCCAGTGATGGCGGACTCTGTATTACAAAACATTTTTTTATAATTTCTTCAAAATTCTTTCCATTTTTATTGAATATTTTTCTCAATTTTTACATTTTTTTCAATTTCTGTCTCACATATTGTAGTTTTGCAAAATATTTTTTTATAATTTCTTCAAAATTCTTTTCATTTGTATTGAATACTTTTCTCAATTTCTACATTTTTTTAAATTTCTGTCTCACATATTGTAGATTTAATCTAGATAGTAAAACAGGGCCAAAGCTCAAATAAGGACTTATTACCAGAATGTTACTGGTCTGCGTTCGAAAACTAATGAATTTTACCTCAATGTAACTATCAACGACTATGACGTGATCCTTATAACGGAAACATGGCTTCTTGAAAGTATTAATAACTCTGAACTATTCGATGACCGTTATCAGGTTTACAGACGGGATCGAGAGAACTCTAGACGTGGTGGAGGTGTGATGATTGGATTGAAGAAGGAATACAAAGTTTACCATCAAATTTCCTGGGAATCTTCAGCTGAAGACGTTTGGATTACGTTAACAGTAAACAATAATGTTAAAATTAATTTATGCTGTGTCTATATTCCACCAGGAGGAAACCACTTATTAAACACTTACAATTTTTTTGATAGACTAAGTGAACTTAGAACCGCGCATCCTAATGAAGAATTTATTATTATAGGCGATTTTAACTTGCCCCAAGTTTCATGGTATCAAAGTGTCGATGGAATTATGTCTATTTTGAATAGTGATCAATCAATTATATCAAAATTTTCAGATACTTTGTCATTTACTGGTTTATCTCAATACTGTTCAATACCAAATAGTAATAATAAATACCTAGATCTTGCTTTAAGCTCTCTAAAATTAATCGTCACTAATTCTTCTCAAACTCTAATCCCCGAATGTCGTCATCATAAAGCTCTACTTATCGATATAGAACCTTTGGTTTATACTCCAATGCCAAGGCAATCCCGTACAATTAAATTGTTTAGAAAAGCCGATTATAACATCATTAATGAATGCATGAGGAATATTGATTGGAACAGTGAATTTTTGAACCTCTCAACCAATAAGGCCGTAGAATTTTTTTACCGTCATTTAAGGGAAATTATAGCTATTAATGTTCCCACGAGAGAGTGCAATGAACATAATTCTTATCCAGTGTGGTATAGCCCTGCTTTGATTAAATTATCCAGAGAAAAACTAAAAGTATTTAGAAAATGGAAGAAATTTAACAATCCTCTTGATAAATTTGATTTTGATATTTTACGCGCAAGACAAAAAAGAATGGCCAAGAACTGCTTTAAAATTTTTGTTAATAATGCCGAGTCAAAAATAAGCCAAGATCCTAAACAATTTTGGAATTTTGTTAAAAACAAGCGTAAAAATAAGGGTTTGCCGCAAACCATGACTCTTGGTGACAGTATAGCAGATGATCCCAAGGAAATATGTGAGCTCTTTTCCGAACATTTTGTTTCTTCATTCAATCATCATATCCCTAGTTTACCCTTACCTTATACAAATTTACAAATAAACAATGAGGTTATATCAATATCTACTATCTCCGTCTCTTTAAAAATGATTGTTAGTATTATTAAAAATCTTTCTAACAATGCAAGTGGAGGAAGTGACAATATTCCTTCATATTTTATAAAAATGTGTTGCTACGAGATTGCAAAACCTCTTTTATTGCTTTTTAAAGTTTCATTAAACGAAGGAGTATTTCCAGACCTATGGAAATGTGCAAACATAACTCCAATATTTAAATCTGGTTCAAAAAACGACATCAAAAATTATCGCCCTATCTCTAAACTTTGTATAATGAGTAAAATTTTTGAAAAAATTATTTACAATCAATTATATAGCGCTGTTAAGGGCTCAATTATAGAGAATCAACATGGCTTTGTAAAATGTAAATCTGTGACATCTAATCTCACGGTTTTTTTGGAGTTTGTGTTAGGGGCAATGGACAAAAGAAACCAAATAGACGCAATTTACACAGACTATTCCAAAGCTTTTGATAGCGTTGTACACAAGATACTATTAACTAAACTGTCGAGTTTGGGTATCCATGGTGATCTCTATAGTTGGTTGGTTTCCTACCTTAGTGACCGACTCCAGTCTGTGGCAATAAATGGGTTTGTCTCAGAGGTTGTAAGCGTACCCTCTGGAGTACCACAAGGATCACACTTGGGGCCCTTACTCTTTTTAATTTTTATAAACGATATTGGCCAATGTTTTAGATTCGCTGATTTTTTGCTCTTTGCCGATGACATGAAAATATATTTTGAAATTAATTCACTACAAGACTGTATTAAACTCCAAAGTGACCTCGAGAGACTTAGCGAATACTGCAAACTTAACCATTTAAAATTAAATACTAACAAATGCTTTGTGTTGACATTTTCTAGAAACAAACTTAAAATTAATCACAATTATAAGCTAGATAATCATATTCTCTCTAGAGTCACCGAGATCCGCGATCTCGGTGTTATATTGGACTCTAAATTAACTTTTGAAGCTCACGTAGACTCGATTGTCAAAAAAGCTTATCAAATGTTGGGCTTCCTGTTTCGTTTAGGCAAAGAATTCACCAATATACATACTCTTAGATTATTGTATTATACTTACGTAAGGAGCCATTTGGAATTTGCTTCCCCCGTTTGGAACCCTCAATATAAAAAATACATCGATCGAGTTGAATCTATTCAATCAAAATTTATATCATACTGTAAATTTGCGATGAAAGTTCCAGAAAGTGAAGCAAGTGACTTTATTACTAAACTTAACCTAAAATCACTTAAATTCCGACGAAGCATGGCCGATATTATATATATTTACAAAATCATTAATAATCTTGTTGACTGTCCACAGCTTTTGTCACAGATTGGGTTTAGGGTTCCTGGGACCCAGACAAGAAACAAAAGTATTGTTCACGTTCCGAAATGTAATACCAAGTCATATCAAAATTCTTTCATTAACAGAACCTGTTATTTAATTAATAATAAATATGAGAATACAGATATATTCAATATTACACTACAATCCTTTAAGAAAGAAATTGAAGAATCCTTTAATCTTGAAAATAGTATGTAATTATTATTGCTTATTTGTATATATATATGTATGTGCACCGTGTACCTATGTGCGCATGCGCATGCATATCACGTTCATGAAATTTAATTTAATTATGTTTATGGAAAAAATAAGTTACACTACTTTTCATTTAAGGCACTATCACACCAGTGAATGGTGTATGCATTTCTACATGTAATTATGAACATTGGTATATATGCGCACAGAAACAAAAAGGTACCTTACTTATTTGTAACAATTATGTTAAAGCCTGTAATTGGACATTACAAATATTACTTAATTGAATGTATATTTATGTTATACTAAATTGTCTGTTGGCCTTACAATAAATAAATAAATAAAAAATAGAAAAATAATAAAAACACAAATATTTTTCTTATATTAAAAAATAATAATAACAAATTACAGATTCCGGTAATGTGCCCTCACTGAGTTTTCCCGTGCCGAGGGCACATTTTACAAAATTTTACCAAATAAATAATAATAAAATAATAACAAATAATAACAAATTGTTTTTAGGTTCTGCCAGTATGTAAAATAATTCTAGAAAGATCTTGCGTAGGTACATCTAAAAACGTAAAGGTCTCTGCTAAATAAAGGCCTATTCAAATCATAGATGATGTCGCGAACTCGCACATGAAGCGACATGAGAATTATAATAATAATTTGATTGTCAAACATGAATTTGGTAAATACATAACTATTTCATAAAATCTATTATGACACGTGTTTCGATGCATTTCGCATTATTTTTTAAAACGTCGTATGTGAAGTGAAAAAATTTATATTTGTGTCCTTGGGACGTTGAAGGTTGTTGGAGTTGTTTCTATATTTATTTATAATTTCTTATCATTGGGAATATAGACAATAGGGGGAAGCTATAGTCATTGTCATATTTTTAATTATGGGTTTATTTTTATTTTGATGAATTTCTTTTGTTTCAAAATGGTATTAGTATATTATTTGCTTTTATATTACTTATACGACACACTGACTGTAATATAATATTATGTACTACTGCACTAAAGTAATTGCATATAACTGGTAGATTGAAACCTACGTGCGGTATTCGCGGTATCGTTCATCGGGTTTAGTGTTTAGAGTTTAGAGGATGCATAATGGACTGTGAATTTTAATAACGTGAGAGCCTTGAGACAGCCAAATAATGTCGTAATCGATTTTAACACTTCTTTACAAGGAATAATCACTTGTTACTGTTAGATTTACATAACATGTATCGTGTACACAGATTTTACAATACTAGATCGTGAATAATCAGGAGTCATTTTATTTATAATTTTTCTTGAATAAATCCATCATGAACTTTTTCAAAGCAATGAAAATTTTTTAAATAATTTTCATAGGCTTTTCAGACCGATTTGGATAAATAATACACAACATATCAACACAATTATTATAGAAAAGCCTTAATCTGACGTCTCCTCATAGAAAGGTCCATGTACGAACATCAAAACTTAATCAGTCTTTTTTTTCCTGCGCGCCACAGTAAAAAAAATATATTACGAAGTTATAAAAATAGTCCTGATACTATTTTTAGTGAATTGAAAAGGCTGTCTTATTAACTTATGTAACAAATATCAAGAAAAATATTGCTGATAAGTATTTTTAATGTGAATTGAAAAGACTGTCTTATTTACATATGTTAGTAAAATGTATCAAGAATAATATTGCTGATAAATATTTTTAAGTGAATTATAAAGACAGTCTCATTTACTTAATGTGAAAAATATAAACAAGAAAAATAGCGTTGATAAGTGTTTTTTTAAACAAAAATACTTATCAACGCTATTTTTCAAATAAAAATATATATTCGTACTTACATCCTTCGATTAAAAACAGTACCGGTAGCGATCTTTTACCTAATTGGCGCCCTTGTTTGACGAGTTTCGGGCCGAATCCTTTTCTTTTCAGTTTTTCAGAACATTTTTTAGATTTTAAGTACTATTCAGTTATTTTCTGGGTGCATTTTTTTCTACATGCGGAATTTTTAGTTCAACTCTTTTTTCAGATATTCATGAACTGCCAATTTCCATATTAAGGGTTCCGAAAAGTAAGGGGAAAGTTCCCCTTGTTTTTCAGAAGCCCTTTAATGCAAAGCAAATTAGAGAGCTTCCATTTGCATTCAAAATGTGGCGTCCTTTACGACTAAGCATCCTTGTGAGTTGCAGGCTTCCATCAGCCCGGGACTTCTCCGAAATTTTTTTTTCAGTGACTCTTATTACACCTTAGCAGTATCCAAGCGACATTACAAGCCATTACGTACGGGCATGCAGTCCCATGTGCCAGCCCTTGCAGTAGGTGCTTTACTCCTTTTCCTCCTCCATTTCCTTTACTTACCTACATCATCTCCATGCCTCTCTCAGGTCTGGAGTACAGAATTTACCTTTATAAATTTAATTATGAAGCCTCCATCGTGTTACCCATGCAATATTTAAAGATAGAAGGATAGGAATAAAAAAGGAATATTAAATAAAAATCTTTATTTATACTTAAAATTATAGTGTCTCAACATTCCTTTCACAACTTCCTTGTAAATCTTGGTGCAAAAAATATAGGTTTTCTAATTTTTTAATAAAACATTATTAATTCTGTTGGCAGTAAATTAACAACAACAAAAAAGAAATTAGAATAATCATGTGTAAACAATCATTGTGATTTATTAATAATAATTTTGTAAACGTTGTGTTAACATCACACAACACATCTTTCACATTCAGTCTGCACTAGAAAATAACGACTTGTATGATGTGTTTTTACACGTAGCTGCAATAATCAAAATTTTATACACTCCGAGACAACAAAAAACGATTTTATTAAACTAAAGAACTGTACAAACTAAGTTGTTAAATTAAACATGTTAATATCTTAAATGTATTAATAAATAATATTTAAAAAATCTATTTGTAACCTGCAGCACCAAGGAGTTCTCAGTGAAGGCACACTTATTTATACTGATAATATATACTCGCGTTTTAAATAATAAATATGCCGAAGAAAAACAATTTATAAAGGAGTTATTTGATTAAATGTTACATGTGCTTTGTTTGAACCCATTTGAGCTATCATCCAGAATTTTCCAATATTAAAAATGGATTAGTGATCAGTTTTGTTGATGAATATTAATAGAAAATGTTTAAAAGGAGTTTATGTTAAATTGAGAAAAAAGTGTAAAATAATATTACAATTCAACACTGTTATTATCGCGATAAAATGGATTAAAAGTTATTTAATTAATTAATTACCTGTCCGGGAGTATGGACGTAAATGAATGTCAGTGCGAATTTTCCTTAAAGGAGTATTGACATTAATGAACGTCGAAGTCCGTCTGTCAGTTAGTATGGTGTAACTTGTATAGCAATGACATCTGTGGATATTTGTGTGTAATTTTGTCATAATTGAAAAGGTGTTTTTTTTTAAATATATTTTAACATAATTTCTATCTTCATAATACATCGATTTAATAAAGAAGAAAAAAAATCACGTAAAAAGAACCCACTCCCCAGAGAAAGTCGGAGATCAATTTTCGTACTCCCGGAAAGGTACAGGTATTGTATTTGAGGTGTTATTAAAAAGTAAGTATGACTATAAAAATGCCCAATATTCATAACGTTGTAAGTTTCCCCAAAAGCTAAACATTTTACATATTTACGAATAGGTAAGCGTATATGTACCACTGCTAAAAAAATAACACAAATCGTTACATTTCTAACTTGACTACCGAATTCATTGTTCCCAGTAAATTACTAACTTACAAGTAAATACGTTTATCAGCTTCGATTCTGTAATCAGACCAATGTAATCAAATTTCGGAAAAAATATCCATAACAATTATATGCCATTAATATAAATACATATAAAAAAGAAAGTGTTTACTGACTCACAACGCTCCACCTAAATTCGACCTAAAAATGAGAATTTTTGATAGTGCATTGGCGGAAAAGATGGGTTTTTGGAAATTCGTTTAAATCGACATTCGTGTTTTTTGTTTAAATTAATTTAATAAGTTTTTTCCAAATATCGACAATTTAAAAAGGGTATGAATTCAATTAAATATATTTAAAAGATCTATGTTTGTAAATATACGCATTTCAAATCAAATTTCAGAAGTTTGCTTTTACTATAAGCAATAAGACTTTAAAAAATATATTCTTATTAGTATAGCAAACTGTTGTTGAAATTTTTTGCAATTTTTAATAATCCATAAAAACTGAGACAAGGCATTATCCAATAGTCTTGAATGTTAAATTTAAGTTCTTTCCCCCATATGTTTTTTTTAAATGTATTAATACACACCATGTATGTGTCAATTATGGATTTAAAAGTTATAATAATAACATTATTATAATATTATATGATTCAAACCACAGAATAATAAAACACCTTATTCTCTCCATTATGATGTAATAAAATAAAATTTAAAAAATATAAAATGCACATAAAAATGAATACAAAATATTGAAATTTATGTAAAGATTTAAACAAAAAAATTTCAGATTGATAATTTTAGATATGGCTCATATTAAACTACGTATATGTATTCCTTTCAAATAGTATAAGAGAATATGGTGTATTTAAATTTTTGTCTCTGGATATTTTATATATATTTGTATATATATTCTATATTTATTTATATAATATTAAAATTTAATAGCGTTCTATGTATGTGTATTATAAAAAGGCAAATTAGTATTAAAAATAATAATGATTTCTTAATGGGAAAGTTATTGTTGTATACATATCTTAAATTGTATAATATCTTAGGCATATAACTATGTTCTAAGGTGAAAGAAACATAAGACAGTAGAAATATTTCTTAATATAATATTTTTTTTAATATTTTTTAAATTGTAACAGTTATATAATATATGCGTACTATTAAAACTGAAAAATGTAAATTCAACAAATAAAATTATATAACTCTGAAAATATACATTTTACGTCATAATTCGATCTTTATGAGATACACATTTTACCCTTACTATAAGTTACATGAATAATGTATTTCCTAGTAAAATGTTTTTAAAATTGTTGAATTATGAAAAGAAAATAATACAATTAATCATACATATATCATTTGAAGAAATCCACAAAAGGATCATCGCTGTTAAAACAATAATGGTCTCAGAACTGAACAATATAAAACTAACTGAATCTGTGTAACTTTATATGATATATTATATAAAATAAACTTTGATAATGATTAAAAATATGTATATTATACATTCATGAACATGTGTATATTCACGCACATAAAATAATATGCAACTAATAAACAAAACCATTTTTTCAAAGAATGATGGGTCTCATAAAATTATTGATGTGCGTGAATCCATTTTTCATGAAGGATGTAGTTATGTATATGTTACAGACATTATAATCCTTTTATCATTTGTGCTATATTACAAGGGTATCTACTGGTAACACACCAACAATCTCCAAACATTAAAAATTTTTTGAGAATCTGATACCTATCTTCATACAACATGAAAACTAGTCTATGAAAAATCCATAGAAATTTTCACAATATAGAAGAGAACTGAATAAACGACTCGTGTTTACATAAAATCCTCTTCTATAAAATGGTTACTTCTATGGATTTTACCGTTTTTTTTTGTACTAGTTTTGACAAAGGTTTGACCTCAAAGTAGAACGAAGCTATAGTAAGAGTATGAGAATGCTACCTCGGAAATTACTGCTATTGTAGTTTTTCCTTTCCCATATAACGGTAATATCCTTCCCCTAGGCCCTAGTGTATATTATCTGTATCACTTCAAATATATTTTGTTCCTTCCTAGAACCTGGAGCGCAGGACTGGTTATTTTTGTCTTAATTTAGTCTATGAATAAGATAACACCGCGTCGATTCGATGATGTATCCTATGTACTAAACTTTAGTAACTAAAGGGTGCGGATAGGAGTCAGAGAAGAAGTTTTGTTTATTGTTTGAGGTAGGTTTTCACGTAAAATGTCCACGTAAAATCGCGGGAAAAGTGACATTTAGAGATGGCCAGGTTGTTATCAATATTTAAATGTTTATTTTGAATTTGGTGCCCAAACTGATTTCCTCACAAATGTGGCGGGAAGCGGCGCTAGTGAGACCGAGTGGTTCGGTTCCTAGCTAAGGTCTAGTTCTGTGCTAAGACTAGTACCGGCCGCCGGCGCCAGGTGTCACTCAAGAGGTGGCGGGGCCGGCTGCCTTGTGCTCCAAGTACAGCAAGTAAACTGCTGCCGCGTACACCAAAGTGTTGAATAATCCAAAGCACTGGAAAAAAATAACACGATATAATCAAATGCATACTCGAATACACAATACAGTACAGTCGATAAACATTAACCAACTTTTCCATTTAAACCAAATACAGGCGGTAAACATCGACTATTTTGTCCGCCTCCATAAAGCAGCGCGTTTCGCTACCGAGTTGGGAGATCGTGGGTTTACGATTTCCAAGGGGTTTAGGGCCCAATATACGACAAATCACTACTTAATTATCTTTAAACCCAGGCAATATTTGACATAATTTTTTCTTAAAACACCGTTTCTGTATTGAAAAAAAATGAAATAATTATATGACTTTGAAAAGAAAAGAGTTATTAAAAGGTAAGGAGTTGAAAAAATATATAAAACTATTTTTGCTGTATATATTTAAAAAAAAAATATCCAAAATACATTATTTAAAAAAAATCGGACGTGGAGAGACGTGTGACCTCTCCGGCGGCCGGCCGCTGGTTGAATGCTGTAGTAGCCTTAAGTGTATATAAGTTATCTTTCGCTGTAATATTTATTACTGCTCAATATACTATAAATTGCAATGAAATTTTCTTTAATCATTTTTGTTTATTTTGGAATTGAAATACACATTCTAAAAATTATTACGCGCGAAAGCACGTCAGACCTCTAGCGCAGCCATGCGAGTTCTGAATTTGAAGATTGCGAGTCCCCCCTTAAAGGTTTTAGTAAAGAAACATTGTTATAACAATACTACTCCGTGACCTTCTTCATACTAAGTGCAATGAATACATTTACGGTATAATTAGTCAGTGGGTGTAGGTACTAGCGCCTAGTACTTAGCATCTAGTATGTAGGTAGAAGCAATTATTTCCGTAATTAATTCACAGACCCTACATCACCTGCTGTACGAAACAATAGGAACAAAACTGTTATAGAAAAATAACAGAACGTCGACGGAAAATATTGTGGAAAACGCTCAATAAAATTTACAAGTAATAGTAGTACCTAAAAAAATGCAATTGAATATTATTTTCACAAAAAGGAAGAACAAAAAACTTCAAATAAAGGCTATATCAGAAAGTTCTTTAAATATATATGTATGTTTATGAGAATGTGATTTTTTTAAATAGAAAAACTATTGTTCTTTCATATATTAAGGTATTATTTTTAAATAATTAAGAAACATCTCATGTGAACAGAAAAAGCCTACATGGTTGCATATATTGTAGTTCCGGATTTTGTAATTGATTCTTTGGGTTTGTTAATTCATAATAATAAATAACGCGTGGGACGTCAACTGTTCATATATAGCGTCTGACGTGTACATATACAACTGACACATGGTCAACATTGTGTTTGTATCGTAGTGTTAACGTAGCTCTCTTTTGCTCCACTCCTGTGGCGTTGTAATGTATAGTTCTCTTTTTCCATCTCTCTACAATATATCTTTCTCTCTCATGTAACGAATTGGTCCAATAAACATGAAGCGTCCTTGAAATTTTTTAATCGAATCGCTACGTAAGGAATTTCACTTCAATAAAATAAAACGGCGCTATCAGAAAATGAATGGCATTAATTTACGAATGTAAAGTCGCCTTAAAAGGAATTAAATTGCAATTTACTTACACCAGCTGTAAGATTAGACGCTCTGTAGTAGGCGTAGGGAGGAGTCCAAACAGCCAACTGGACTATGAAGGCAATAGTGTAGAGTATCGTCGTTATGGTGGTGTTGAACAGTTCCTGAAACAATACAAGCACACATCAAGTAACGGGATTAATGTGACCAACCACACGCACGCGAGGTCAATCGGAAAGAAAGTCAAGTTTTATACGAACAATATGGTAAACAACTAAAAAGTAGATACCTATAGGTATACATAACCCTAAAATATCTCCATTTGCATAAATAAAACGTCACATAAAATAACCAAATAAAAATCCCTAGTAGTATTAAACCAGCATTCGGCGATAAAACATCTCTAAAAAATAGATAGCTTACAACTAGAAATATACTGACTAGTCTAGTTTGGCCTTTAAAATGTCAATACAAGAGAAAATCCACAAACGAAAAAACCTGTCTTCTCATTGATTGTAAATTTTATTTCAACAAAGGATAATTTTGGAAAATTATTGTATTATATTAAAAAGTATTGCTAACAAAAAAAATGTTTTACGTATAACTATTAAGCCGACATAATCGACAATTAGTCGGCAAAACTTCAATAGTATAAAGTACAGTTTTCTTTGGCCTGGGAAAAGTCAATTAGGGGTTGCTAATATAAAAATAATGGTAATATGAGTCCATCCAATGTAAGGTATTAGATAAATTGCATACTTTTTAAATAACATTGAAACCTGTACATAATATAATATGCTATAGTTCTGAAACGATCGGCAGTAATTGAAGTTATGAATATTTATTTCCAGTTCAACAACTTTATCTACCTACTTAAATAAATAACATATTGTTTAACTACTTACTAGGTATAGTTTTGTTCCTACTCTTCACTTGGAAATCGCAATAGTATCATTATACTAGAATATATGTGTATAGATATATATATATATATATATAATAATATATATATAATTATATATATATATATATATATATATATATATATATATATATATATATATATATATATATATATATATATATATATATATATATATATATATATATATATATATATATATATATATATATATATTATATATATATATATATATATATATATATATATATATATATATATATATATATATATATGTATATATATTTATATATATATATATATATATATATATATATATATATATATATATATATATACATATATATATATATATATATATATATATATATATATATATATATATATATATATATATATATATATATGTATATATATATATATATATATATATATATATATATATATATATATATATATATATATATATATATATTTATATATATATATATATATATATATATATATATTTTTTTTTATCATACATTTTTCCACCTCCATAGTAAATATAAATGTCAAAATAATAATAAGTTATATTTTACTTTTATATTTATTTCATATGACCTCTGACTAGTACTTTAAGATGAGTACTTATCACTGATCACATTTCTTTCACAGTGCCCTATGCACCATCGAGTGCGGACAAGGTTTAGAAGAAGAATAAGAAGAGTACTTGATGAACGTTCAGTATACTTATCGCAATGAGTTAAGTTCGAAATAAATAAATGGCAATGTGATTTATTCGGAAACTTGTATTTAAAAGTTTATTCGATCGAATAAATCAATACAAATATTTGATTATTCGATGAGAATGCAAAAAAAACGTTTTATACAAAATATTGTAAATTAGTATCACGAATGATTGAAGGATTGATGGATTGGTTCCTGAGAGAACGATATTTTAATTTGTTCGTTAAATTTATCAGACTTTGTAAAAAAATGTCTTAAAATTCTCGCAGAAGAAAAAAATTATAACATAAATATAATATACATAAATATTATCATAAATATAATAGGTATGTGTGTATTTGTTTGGCAATTGGAATAATAAACAATCAAATCCTACCAAGCATGTAACCCAAGATGCTAATATTTTTAAATTATTAATAAAACGGAAGTTACCCACGAATAACACATTATAATTATATTAGAAGGCTAGTTTTTCCGTCAAATTTAATTAAAATTACATAACATTATGATAACATTACAATATTAATCTGAAATTTATTAAATAGAATTATATTTTTTAAATGCAGTAAGTACACTTCCGATTTTCCGGGGTAGGGTTAATCCGGGAAGCGGATTATCCGGGACTTGAGTCTTTGGAAATTATTCTATAAAACAAAAATATTTCACTATAGTACTTATGGTGTTAAAACATGTGTTGAGGGACGAACACATTTCGCTCACTCCTTTCAAGAACGTCATAAATCAAAAATCGTCTATTTTCAGTTGTGCATGTTTTCGGAATGCCCAGAAAATGTACTATATCCCAGTAAAAGAGGCATATTTTTAACTTAATATTTACCCATTACAGGGCTGAAAGTGTTGTTTTTGCATTTTGAAGAAAAGGTGTTGTTTGATCGTTTTTTTAAAAAAACAAGATATTTTTCAAATGGAGAAAAAACCTTCAGGTTTTACCTAAAAAGATCTATTGCACAGTAAAAAGTTTAAAAAGTGGCTTGATATTTATTTTTAATATATTGTGTTATTTGTTTAAACTTTAAAAACGATCTCCTGAAAAATCAAGTTTTTTGATTTATGACGTTCTTGAAAGGAGTGAGCGATTTGTTGTCCGCAGTGATAGAAAAATAGTAGGTACTTCACAACCTCACATAATATAATGTTATGACTTAAAATATTTGTAAAATATTTATTGATTTGGCATTTAATTTGTAGAACTCCATTTTAATTTATGTATTAATTTTTTAAATCAAATACAGATTTTTTGAGTCTACTAAGTATTTTATTAAAAAAGTATCTTGATAATCTTTTCTTATTTCTTGATTATTATAATATTTGTAATAAAATTTATCGGTGCTTATCTGAGGAATGATCCATTGTTTCGGTATTAGAGTACATTTTCACTGACGCGGATCATCTAAGTATTCAGATATTACCTACCTCTAATCCAAGCAATACTTCGTCATATTTTACTTTTTTTTTAATTCAAGTGCAAAATTCTCATTTTCAGGTTAGTCTTGTCACACTGTCAACACTTGCGTCTTATTAAGCAAGTAGGTATACAAAAGCACAGTTCTAAATTTCTCTTAGTTTACATTTTTTCATGTTCTTGGAACTAGCCGGGAAATCGATTATACAGGATTTTTTCACCATCCATTCCGGAAAATCGGAAGTTTTTTTGTTGTTGAATTACCTAACTTCCAAGTGACTCTGAAATTTAGCTGTGGCTTAAGCAAAACCGCTTATCATGGCCCTACTTAGGCTTCAACTTTTTCAGTTTTATAGCCTATGCCTACTCGTGAGTAGATGTACTCTTTATGTTTATAGTTGCTATACTTTCTCGTAATTCATGAGTGAAAATTCAAGGCAAAAACACTCGCAAGGAAAATTGGAAGTGTATTTAAAACGTTTTTTGATAGCATCTAATGTGCGCCTGACAAACAGATCAGGAAGAGGGGAGTAATTTAAGTACATATATCGCTCACTCCTTTCAACAACGTCATATATCATAAAACTTGATTTTTCAGGAGATCGTTTTTAAAGTTTAAAAATATAGTAAAATGTATTAAAAATAAATATTAAGCCACTTATTGAACTTTTTACTGTGCAACAGATCTTTTTAGGTAAAACCTGAAGGTTTTTTCTTTATTAGAAAAATATTTAGTATGTTTAAAAAAATAATTAAACAATACATTTTCTTCAAAATGCAAAAACAACATTTTCTGCCCTGTAGCGGGTAAATATTAAGTTAAAAATATGCCGATTTGCTGGGATATAGTACATTTTCTAGACATTACGAAAACATGCACAACTGAAAATTGACGAATTTTGATATATGACTTTGTTGAAAGGAGTGAGCGATATGGTACGTGAAAAAACAACGAATTTAAAAGTTAAGCCGATGTTTAGAGACGTTATACTCACAGTCAGGATCCAGTTGATTGGTAACTTGAGCGCTTCTCTCACTCCCAGGAGGTACACGAAGGTCCAGATGAGTGTTGCGATGAAGGAAGTGACCACTACGAACAGGAACCAGTGGGTCCCCGAAAGCAGCGCGGGGGAAGCGCTCGCCATACATATTATCCCGAATAACTGGAAATAGAAATTACACGATTAGGATGTACAGTTATGAAATGAAATACCTATGTATGTAGAATACGTATCTAAACACAAAACAAAATTGCTATAATTTTACAAATAAAACGGCTTAATATATTATAGGTTTGTCAACTTGAGAACTTGTCCGCCTCCGTAGTGTGATGGTCAGCATGCTCGCCTACCGTTCTGGAGGTCCCGGGTTCGATTCCCAGGGGGGTTTAATAAATATAAGTGTTTTTTTCACTCTAATATTTATTCAATACTACACTGGACTGGTACCTGAAGTGGAGGGCTGATCACCTTTCCTTCATGTGTAATCGATCGAGATAACACTGCGTTTATATGAAGCAGTGCCCTATGCCCCATTGGGGTGCGGTAAGGGATTTATTATTATTATTACAACTTGAGACAAAGCGTTTTTCGTTTTTAAGGAGATACTTGCAATAACAGATCTCATTCAGCGTTCCGCGTCGCCAGAAGCCGCACGTCATTTCACGCCCGATTAGAATATATATTGAAAAAATATTTTTATATATTTTTTAAACTCCTCACCTTTCAATAACTCTTATATTTTCAAAACCATATAGTTTAAACTTTTTTATCAATACGAAAACGATTTTTCAGAAAAAATCAATTACATTAAATGTTACCTGGGTTTAAAGAAAGTAATGTTGCTATTTCACGTATCTAGGGCATTAAGGCGGAATATTCCATTAACCACAAATTAATTTTCTTTAAATTCAGGTTACATTCAACGTATGTCATTTTACAACATTTTGAGTGTGTCCAAATACTTGTTCACAAAATCTGGATTATCTCCAATTGCAGGAGTTATTTTCATATTATTTTTTGACATCTCATCAAAGATGAAGAAGAATATGGATGTCTGGGCATTTATGGGGCTGACGACCGTCATAGGCTGGTTTAAGTGATCACTTTACACACGTGTAACATAATAACGTGGAGACAATCTAGATTTTGTGAACAAGTATTTGGACACACTCAAAATGTTGTAAATAAATTATCTGGTCAAATTATAAGCTTAATAATAAAAATGAAAATGGTATTTTCTGGCGTTTCTCATGTGTGTGATTATAATCCAGGATTCGGATCTCACATACTAATATAAGAGTTTCTGCTTAACAAAAAAAGCTTCTTTACATCTCACCAATAGATGTCTCTTGTGAAGTTCTAGTGATTCAAGAACAAGGTTTCTAAATTGGTTCATATGTATAGAACTTCCAAGAATTTGAGTAGTGTGGTTGTCAATAATGGGCAGAATTGGTGAATGTTACACGTGTGTAAAGTGATCACTTAAACCAGCCTATGACGGTCGTCAGCCCCGTAAATGCCCAGACATCCATATTCTTCTTCATCTTTGATGAGATGTCAAAAAATAGTATGTCATTTTAAAAAAAATAATATATGGTTTTGAAAAGAAAAGAATTATTGAAAGTTGGGGAGTTTGAACAAATGTTATCTTAAAGGGTTTTGAAAAGAAAAGAATTATTGAAAGTTGGGGAGTTTGAACAAATGTTATCTTAAAGGGTTTTGAAAAGAAAAGAATTATTGAAAGTTGGGGAGTTTGAACAAATGTTATCTTAAAGGGTTTTGAAAAGAAAAGAATTATTGAAAGTTGGGGAGTTTGAACAAATGTTATCTTAAAGGGTATATTCTAATAAAAAATCTAAAACCAATATATATTCGAAATAAAAATATTTGTTATGCATTATCTTCAATGAACTCTTACACTATTTTAATGAACACGAATCCCAGTATTGAAAAAAATAGCCTTGAAGTTTCGTTACATCTTTCCACATGTGCAGTTCCATTCTTCACTAACTTCTCTACTCCTGCGACCATGAGAGAGACAGGATAATGTAACGTGTGACGTATTGTCTGACACACATTAGTTTTCTCACGATGCATTGTTTCAAGCGTTTTTCTAATGTAATAATCGGTATTCAATCATCTCGTCAATTGTCACTATGTGAATAGAACTGAAGAACATGCGATATTATCACGATTCTTATTTACTGTGTATCAGAATTTAGTTTGAGGCATCATATGCGGTATTATGGTATATACGAGTATGTATAATATAAGCTAAAGGCGGGATGCTCGATAGCCCGCAACTTAATTTTCGTTAAGTCCAGGTAACATTTATAATAATATTTTTAAAATTTATTTACTTAGTTGATTACTTGTAAAACTGTCATTATTCATGTGTTTTGTAATCTTAGGCTTACGTTACGTGGATGCGTTTGAAAGAATTTCGTTGTTTTAAATCAGTAGTTAAACATGGTTGAAGAATACAAGCATTATTCGAAATTAAATACGTACCACTTAAAATGGCAGCAGGATTACGCGTGTAATGAGTTTTTAAAATTTTAATACTTTGTAATTATAAAATAAACTACACATTAGTATTGAATTATGTTAGTAATAGCAGAGCGGACACCGCAGCAACAAAAAAACGCGCTAAGAATGTCAGAAATAAAGACGCTAAGTAGCATAATATGCTAAATATTATCTGGCAAGAGTCTACGAGATAGAATAAAGAACACTAGAATAAGATGAATACGCGAGAGTTAGGTGGGGAAGACAACGAAGAAGACAATCGTATACGCAGGTGAGGAGAATGGAACCATCCAGACTCCCCCACATTGCACTGCGCGACCAACCCCGAGGTAGGACTCCCGGGCAGTCTACCAAAGAGCTGGATTGACAGCTGGGAATCGACATCGCAGGAGGCTAATCCACATTAAAAACAGGCCACAAGGCCTACACCAAGCAGAAGAAGTAGTAGTGGAGCCATAAATATAACATTATTTAATAAATATCTGCGTACACTGATTAGTGTTTATTACACTCGTAGGGCGCTTGTCCACCACCCGGAATTTTACCGTCAGGCGAAAAATGAAAGCGACTACGACAGTTTAGCGTGATCGAATATACGCGCAACGTGTTCACGCACCGATCAAGAGCTCCGACCCGAAGAAAGATGGGCAAAAGCACAAGCCAATCCAAGCCAATCATCGTTTTGATGGTAAAATTCCGTGTAATTCCGTGTAGTGGACAAACGCCCATAAGAGCTGTAATAACGCTATAAATAACATACATACTATGTTATTCGTCCTATTTCGTTGGCGCCGGATGCACTAAGCCCCAAATGTTTGACACAATTACAAATTAAGATACTAATTCTCGATTAATTTATCCGGACCGAGTAGGAACTGGAGTTGCGTAAAGAGGCGGATCTTGCAGGGAGGGGAGGCGCGGGGAATGGACCTGGACAATGACCTCTCGGAGGTAATTCCTATTCCGAAGAGGATATTTCCGGCACGTGGTTCTGTTTAAGGGAATCACGGCCCATTGGAGGCGGGATGGGCCTTATGGACATGGCGTGCGATGGGAGTGATGATAATGTACAGATACAGCGAGTACCAGGGGCGAGTGCGCATTAGCACTTACCACGACAACAGAAAAACTTGCATGTTTCACGAGCTTGTACGAGAGGAATAAGCTTAATACTTCACCGTATCATTCGGCCGTACTTCATTAATGAATCGAAAACGTTACCCTCTACATATTGATTGATATATTTTATGTACATGTATTGTTTGAATGTGTACGTAAATTTTTTCAAAGTGGGTTAATTTTTTTTAACAACAAAATAAAAATACATTTATTAACATTTAGCGTTCGTTAGATTTAATATTTTATAATGTGTGCACCGTTCGTAAGTCGATAGTCTTTTCTCTCCCTTACTAACTAAATAATGATGATGTCAGGAATAGGGTTGTTTTTTGTGACGAAGCGACCTTTTACACCAGTGACAGTGAAAACAAGCAAATCATTCAGAGGTTCAGCAAACCTTCAACCAGTTTCTGTTGTAAAATGCACTTAATGATTCTCTATATCCTAACTTCAACTATTCATCTCAATATAAAAAAGAAGCGTACTAAAAAAATACATTTATATATCTATTATTATTTAAAAAATCTAGATTTATACTGCATTATTTTAGTAAAATAATACTGGAGTTTAGTGCATTTTTCAAATGAACTAACTGACCCACGCAGAAACATATCGTGCGCCACTGGTAAATTTATACAAATACACAGCTATGTACATACGTGTTATGTATGATTAGACCCTTCCGGTATGTGAATTCGAGACAATTCCTGATCGATATTCACGCCTGGTAAATAGCCATGCTTTTATTGGTTTTTGTCAACGGTTCACACATAGTTCACACAATGATAAATAATTGACAATCGAAATGGTCACCTTAATCGATAAAACTGACCGAAGAGAGGAAACTAAAAACAGATTTAATAAAACATTATTTTTCCTCGAAATACATGCTACTCAATAAGGTACCTTCGAGCATAAATTTTACACGGGTAATAAGAGAGGTATTTATTTTTTGATGTTTCAAGAAAACAACGAAAAAATAATCCGAGATTATCATAATTGCACAATAATTAAAAAAAAGTAATTAATTAATAGTATTGTAATATCTCAGACGGATACAAATATATTACAACATTTTGAGTGTGTCTCAATACTTGTTCACAAATCTGGATTATCTTTAATAAAGAGTTATTTTTTAGCATCTCAACATAAATGAAGAAAAATATGGAAGTTTGTTTACTCTAAATGTTGTAAATAAATAAACTGGTCAAATTATAACCTAAAATAAAAATAATAAAAAGGATATTTTCTAGCGTTTCTCATGTATGTGATTATTATCCAGGATTCTATTATTATCCAGTATATTATACTTCATATTTAAACGTAGATAAAAATTAATATATTTCCGCAATCAATAGTGCATACTTTAAAAAGTCAATATTGATTATTTTATTTTATTATTTTAAGTACGTTTTCGTACACGAATCATCAGTAATGATATGTTTTTAGGTTATTGTGAAAAAATTTACATTTAAATATTGAATTTCCTGAGCAATGAATTCAGGGCCCTATGCAAGATAATTAAACATTCTTACCATTAAAATATTATTATTGAACTGACTAAGAACAAATGTTATTATTTATTATAATGTTTATTCATAATATAATAATCGCGTCACAATTATAATTACTTATTATTCGATTATGAATGCTTACTATTATAATTCGGCCGTTTGATGTCATTCGAATTCGCACTGTAGATATTTTATAGTGATGTCAGACGATTGTTTAATTTGAGGTATTGCATCACGACTGAGTGCGGAAATAATTAATATTTGAATAGGTGAGTATTTAATATTTTAATATTTCCAATAAATATTTGGCGTATCGATCAAGTATAACTTTTGAAAATATAGATTTTCTCGATATATCGTTGCGACGCCTCGCCCTCGCTTTAATGCAAAACTTACAGTATTTTTTTAAAGATTTTTTCACGTTTTAGACCTACATAGTCGAATAACCATACAATACGCACGATTGTTGTTAATATATATAACGAGATATTCACATTAAAATATTTCGCGTTGATGTTTAGAAAATTAAACAAATATTTTCATCAATGTTTGTAGCACATTCGACGAGAAAATGGCTAGCCAAGTTTATTTGGGGACTTTCTCTCTGGACTGTCTAATGCATCGATGAATGCAGTCAATGTGTTGTGGTTTATTTTTGTGATATATGTACCAACCAAATCTGAATGTCATATATGAGTAAGCATAAATGAAGCATTAATTTTGTAAAAAATGGCATTCTTTTATTATAAAAAGGGCTACAGTTATAACTTATGATTAAAAATATAAGCACAGATAATAATTATGACTATATTTCTCACAAAGTTGATCAATTCATGACTTACTTAGTAATTATGCCCACATGTATCTACATCGTAAGAAAATATGAAGCTTGCAGCTATTTATACAAATATGTATTATAGACGTGCAGAATATAAATAAACCGCCGGGAAAACGTTGCACATTGCACAATACGTTTACATTTTAACCCAGAAGTATGAAGCAAGAGTAAGATAATTTTATAAAAGTATGTATGCAATAATTGTAGTAATTTCTACTTACATAACATGTAATAATTAGTTCACTTCGCAAGGGGTTAATAGAGATTCACTTTTATTATTTTAAAGATTTTTAAAAATTAATAATTATTTGCATTGAAATAAAGTCATTTGTAATACTAACTTTTTTATTATAGCCCAATGCACTTTAATATGTTGTTGAAAACTTTATGTATCCATCTAATCGTGATCTATCGCGTTATCCTTCTTAAAAGAGAACGCTTTCCATTCCTCGTCTTAATATTATATAAGTATAATGATAATTCAGTCATTACTTCAGTAATTCCTTCTATTTTCATGCAGTCCAAAATTGTGAAATAAATTACTTATTTATGTGAAAAATGGACCATGTCTGATGTCTGTCTCAAGAAACGCCTGAAAGATTACTATCTACCTTCGTAACCCTAACTATCCATCATGTCAATCTTCCTTGGTTCCAATAACCCTCCCCATAACTCCTTACTCTATCCTTCTTCTTTGGCATCCTTGTTTTCATCAATTAACAGTTTCATAATATTTAATGCTGTAATAATTTGTTCATTATACTGCAACAGATTGTAATTTATGTTGTTTTTTCGTTTATACTTATGTACAAGTACTATCTGCCCACTAATTTCAAACAGCTGTATAAGGTTCAAACAATGATCAGTATCATTAGTATGTCTGGTTCGTTAGAAAATATTGTGTCTAAGCAATGAGCCGCCAACGTACATATATTCTGTACAAGAAGTTAAATAAATAAATCCATTTTTTCTTCTAACCCTTATCCGCACCTAATGGTGCATAGAGCACTGCATCCTATTGGCGCAGTGTTATCTTGATCGTTACTTATATGAAGGAAAGGTGATCACTACTGCGCTTCAAGGACCAGTCTTAGGTAAAACTAAATAAATATTAGAGTGTAAAATCACAGGATAAAAATATTTATTTTTATCCTCCCCCTCTGGGGATCGAACCTGGGACTAAACACGCTAACCATTACACCACGGAGGCGGACGAAATAAATAAGTAATACCAAAAAACGTTTTTGAATACATAAAACAGTCATTTACTCATTTAATTTACAAAGAAAAAATACATTAATGACGAAAATTAGCATCGAAAAAGCATAACGAATGTATTTCTCGAGGCGGTTTTTAAAATTATTTTATCGCTCTGTAACTTTTCTTGGCAGTTTTTACCGACCTAATGGAAAAACAACTCAGCTGATAATAATCTGAACGGCTTTGTTATCGTAATGTCAACGTAAACGACTAGCGACTTCGCTCAAAAGTAAACAAACCAAAATGAATTCCGCTGTAAACTTTAAATACATAATGGATATACAGTATATCGAATTTCAATAATGAGAGTGAAACAATATTGAAATGTGACCAAAAAAACAAAGAGTTACGAAGAACGAATTCTGAGTTTACACAAAGCGCATAACTCTACCTACATATCGCTCACTCCTTTCAACAACGTCATATATCAAAAATCGTCAATTTTTCAGTTGTGCATATTTTCGGAATGCCCAGAAAATGTACTTTGTCCTAGCAAAAGCGGCATATTTTAAACTTAATATTTACCCGCTACAGGGCAGAAGGTGTTGTTTTGTTGCATTTTGAAGAAAATATATTGTTAAATTATTGTTCAAAAACCTTCAGGTTTTACCTAAAAAATCTGTTGCACAGTAAATAGTTTAATAAGTAGCTTGATATTTATTTTTAATACATTTGATTATATTCTTAAACTTTAAAAACGATCTCCTGAAAAATCAAGTTTTTTGATGTATGACGTTGTTGAAAGGAGTAAGCGATATATACAAAATGCTGACTTATTTGTTATACATACTTTTGACAACTAAATTGGGAATAATCTGAGGATCACTTTATAATAGAGGATCAAATTAAAAAACCGAATGAAATAATGAGTTCTTCAAAATAAACTGTTACTTTATTCGGTTTTTTAATTCGATCACCAAAGTTAATCGAGCTAATAAGTGCACAAATTTTGTTTGGGTATTTTTAGATTCTAATATATTCGACAAATTGACATAAAAAAAATAGCTGAAAATAAATTTTAAATTTAAACCGAGAAAAAATAACTAATATCACCCCAATCGGGAAGCCAAAAAAGTAACAGTTACCGAAGTTAGTGTTAGTTTAATTTACAAAACTATCATATTTTACAATGAATGCAATTTTTATGTCGGTTTACTTACATACATATAATATTTAACAAACTTTTGATGCTATACAATATTTTCCAATTTCTTTTGAGACCAATGTAAGATAGTACGTAAAAATAGAAATCAAGTTAAACTATCAAAATAATACTTATGTTTTCAAATAAATATATTACTCATTACGTTTGCAATGTCCACTAGATGTGTGACTAATGGGTAATTCTTACTGTTTCGATTACTCGATTGGGATGATATTTGTTATTTTTATCGGTTTGTATTTTCCAGCTTGAGCTGGATGTCAAATTGTCGAATATATTATGAGCTAGAAACAAATTGTCGAACAAATTATGAACTAGAAACAAATTGTAGAATATCTTATGAGCTAGAAACTAATTTTCGAATATATTATAAGCTAGAAACAAACGGTCGAATATTTTATGAACTTGAAACATAATTTCGAATATATTTTGCGCTAGAAACACGCAATACGCAACTACTGGCACTGGCACTGCTAGACACTGGCTAGAGCACTCAAGAAGGGTGAAAAGCCATTGAAAAGAAGAAGAAGAAGAACCAAATATGTGCTCTACATAATTGGTGTGATTATTTAAATGATCGAATCCAAAAACCGCATTTGGTAATGACTTATATTAAAGAAGTCGCTTATTTCTAATTCGTTCGCTCGTGTCTACGAATGGAGACAAACAATATGACATATTACATCAAATAATAATATGATGGACATTATTATCTGAACAGGTTTCCACTATTGAGTCAGTTTCAATCATTTGCTTTATGCATATATGTACACACAAATTATGTACATATGCACATATATGCATCAAACCAGTACTCTGTCAATTGTAGGGAAATATTTACACAAGATTTGAACTCCTAGACATACCGTAGTAGTAGAATAAATGTTATCCTAATGAAATTCTAAATAAAAAATACACTTAATAGATATCCTAAGTGCTTTCGATACTAGTTATATTTCAAACACAAACGCTAAGTAGGCGCCCTTCGAGACTGGCCCCCGTGTTGAGCACTTAGATGTTGAACACAATAAAGGCTTTAAAGATATTACGTTTACCGTAAAACATTTGATGGCGCATAGCTCGCTATAGTTAACGACTAAAACACGAGGAGGCAAACAAATTAACAGCAAGCAGTCGACCTTCACATAATTCTAGAACTGATATAGCCATACCTGATCTTGAACCGGCCAGCTCCGAGTTAATGAGAGTCACTTCGTGGGAAGGCAGACCATTGTTATTTTACTAATTTCCATGGAGAGTATGCTAAATGCACCTATTCAGGAAGTGCCATGAGGCGAATTGACTTTTCCACCTGTTTTTGTGGACTGAAATGCTTAGGACCACATTCCACCTGTGGTGACCGAATGAAGGTTCCGATAGCAGCTAATACTAAATACACTGAATATAGAAAAATATACTTTTCATGTGTATTGTATATGGATTATCACAAGGTTTTACAGAGAAAAATTACGAAATTTGTCATCCCAATTGTTTGAACATTCATAAAAAAAAACATAAATTGATGTATGCATTGACAAAAAAAATTACGGGTCATGAAGCACTTCGAGAATACCTCTTCCATTTTTAATTTAAGTTTTACGTAGTAAATACCACTATTTCTTAAAATCTAATGTGACACGTGTTTCGTTGTATTCTGCATCATTTACAAACACCGTACGTGAAGCTAATGCTAAATTTTAGAGTTGGGTCCTTGGGGCGTTGAAGGTTGAAGAGGGGTAGGAGCTGTTTTTTATTTTTACTTATTTATTGACTGCCGAATCAATTAATAAAATACCCCTTCCGTTTCAAATGAGACAAAACTCTATTTGTGAACGTGATGAGACGTCATCACAAGATGTCTCCCATTTAGTGTGGGTATGTCCAATTTTTTTTTAAAAATTAATATTTAAATTGGAAATAGAATTTGCGAAAGAAGGTATGCAGTTGACAAAAATTGATGAGGAAATAGGGCATAAAGATCTATCAGATTTAGTAGTGTCTGATTTAGAAAATATGAAAAGACGAATAGTACAAATAAATTAACTACATATCGCTCACTCCTTTCAAGAACGCCATAAATCAAAAATCGTCAATTTACAGTTGTGCAGTTTTGCGGAATGCCCAGAAAATGTACTATATCCCAGCAAAAAAGGCATATTTTTCACTTAATATTTACCCACTTCAAGGCAGAAAGTGTATTTTTTGCATTTTGAAGAATAGGTATTGTTTAATTATTTTTTTTTAAATAAACTAAATATTTTCAAATGGAGAAAAAACCTTCAGGTTTTACCTAAAAAGATCTGTTGCACAGTAAAAAGTTCAATAAGTGGCTTGATATTTATTTTTAATACACTGTATTATATTTTTAAACTTTGAAAAGGTTCTCCTGAAAAATCAAGTTATTTGATTTATGACGTTCTTGAAAGGAGTGAGCGATATGTGACAAATCTTGATTGATATAAGATATTGAATCCATTGTATCTATTGCATTGTTTTAGGGATCAACCTTATTTATTTATTATTTGCTATACGTACACATTCACTATCATTTTTAAGATATATCAACTGAATATGCCATAAATCCTTGTACATAATAGGCAAGGAGAATTTTTTAGGCAACTAATAAATACAGTATTTTGAAAAAGGTGTAAATGTTTCATAAATATACATGTATTATATATGTAGGTAGGTACAACTAATTTCATGATGTGTTGAGGTACGTCTCACAATTACGATGTATGACGCAAGAGTTTCTGGAGGTTGTTTTAAGCATCCTTAAATTAAAGATGCATTAAATTACCAATACAAATAAAATGAATAACCCAAGTCATACATGTTTTAGAATATCTACCCTTTGTAACAACCACAAAACAATAAATTCGATGGAATAAAGAATCAATGCAGTATTTCTGTCGAATGCAAATTTGATGAGCATCTTCCCAAAAATACACCAAATTAATGATGTCAGAAAATTTGAATATTAAGTTGAATTACGACTTGTGAATGTTACTTTCAATGACATCATTCCAAGGCACGTGAAGGACTAGCATCAATCTTGGTGATGTTTTATTACTTGGCTATTACTATCGACTAGACAACGCCCTGATTAGCCATTCTGGGGACTAATAACATCCTTAGACCTAGACGCCTAGACCAATGACACAGATTGTCATACGTCACAATCTGTGTAATAACTCTGGTATGCAGATACAATCTTTCAAAAGATAAGTTTATCAAAATTACATTATTTTATATTTAAATACGTCATTTACAGATTCTAGCATTGCTTGCATTATGATGTCACCGGTTGCATAAATTGCAGTTTTAGTAACTTGACTCTTATTGTGTCTACAATACATACCACATACCCACCAGTGCAGGTTTCAATTATATACCTATGTATATACATATATTCAAGCCTTCAAGCGGTGAAATAAATAATGTTTTGCTACAGATTATTTAAAATTTGCAAGAAAATACGCACTTTTAATTATTGTTAATAACTTGATAAGCATAATAAAGTTTACACTTTTAAGAATTTAAGCTGATTTCAATTAGTATTTTTAAGTGGAACGGGATTTATACATAAAAATAAAACAACAAACAAATAACACTCTCCTTATCATTCATCGTTTACTTAGTGTAATATTTAAAGTGGTATTATACAAAGCGAACGATGAATGATAAGGAGAGTGTTATACGTATTACCATACCACAAAGTTAACAATGCTTTTAATATACAAAACAAGAATTAAATGGCATTTTTCACTTATTTTGTTTAACTAGCTACCGGGTTTCGTCCTAAACGATGTCTGATGATGTCGGTAACGACGAGACTTAGTCGCTAGTCAAATGAAATAAAAGTGGATTTGTTATTTTATTCTTAAATAATTCAAGAATTACTTCAAACGATGTCACTCGTTATAATAGCTGTCATATGACTTCTTAAAACACTTATCTGCACCCCAATGGTGCATAGGGCACTGCATAATATAAACGCAGTGTTATCTTAATCGCTAACAACATGAAGGAACCTAAGCGAATGACTTCAGGTACCAGTCCAGGGTAGTATTGAATGATTATTACAGTGAAAAAATCATTTATATTTAATTGACCCCCACTCCGGGAATCGAAACTGGGACCTCCAGAACGGTAGCCGAGCTTGCTGACCATTACACTACGCGGGTGGACAATATAGTAAGTTAATGAATGAAGTTGGATAATACCATATTTCCCTAAATATATGCCTATATATGTAAGTATAAACAGGTTCCTTCATATTATTTCATAAAAAAAGGTAAGTATTGCGGACTATCGTCAACATATAATACCGATATCGTTATTCAAATCTAAACTGGATGTAATATTATAGCTATAAAACTTAATGCAACTAAGTAAATGGCAAATGCCATTAAATTATTCATAATTATAACGGTAAGTAATCTACAGGTCACGATCCCGATTGCCAGGAATAACGATGATGAAAACGATAAGAAAATTTACTTGAAATAGGAAAATTATAGAATAACCTACTAAAATGTGATGAATTTTCATACGTCAAGGTTTATTTCTATGTAATAAGTACCTTAACCAATTTGTATAAAATCTTTTTTAAAAGGAATAACCGCAAATCCTCAATTTTAAAGGATACTCTTACAGGCAGGAAAGTATAATGATAACAGAATAACTAGATAAAAAAATACATCACAAATATCCAGACCAATTTAAAATACATTTTTCGACATCTCAACATAGATGAAGAAGAATATGGAAGTACGAGTATTTACACAGAGGTTAAGTGATCGCTTCTTCCATATTCTTCTTCATCTATATTGAGATGTCGAAAAATGTAAACATAACTACCTGTAAACATAACTATCTTAAGAGAAAACCTGGATTTGTGAACAAGTATTCGAACACAATTTGAATACAATACATATTAATATTCATAAATATGAATTAATAAATATTTCAATTTACACTTGGTGGGATCGAACTCGCGACATCAGTATAGCAGTCGAGCGTCTACTGAACTACGCGACGGCACCTGTATATATATATATATATATATATATATATATATATATATATATATATATATATATATATATATATATATATATATATATATATATATATATATATATATATATATATATATATATATATATATATATATATATATATATATATATATATATATATATATATATATATATATATATATATATATATATATATATATATATATATATATATATATATATATATATATATATATATAAATATATATATATATAAATATATATATATATATATATATATATATATATATATATATATATATATATATATATATTTATTTATATTATGGCAACTAACGTAATTCTTCTATATTTGATACAATGCGTATTGTGCAATATATTTACATATTAATGTTGCCTATTACGAGGAGGCTAGTCAGTTTCCTTAGTTGACTCTCCATTAAAATGTTATATTGTTTATTGTTTTATTTCATGACATCATTACAATTTTTATTTTTATTTTATACTTGACCTGATGAGAGAACGGTCATACCAAAATCGGTCGTCGTGAAGTATAGTTTTTAAGTGGTGTTACACAAAGTGAACGATGAATGATAAGAATAAAGCTTTATAAAGTTTAAAGTTGACTGTTTTAATTTGTTTTTTTTTTTTAATAAACAAATAACGGGTGGTTGTAAGTTACTAGAGAATAAAGAGAATCCGACCTCTAAAGAGAGAAAAACGTTTGACCGTGGCTCTGACCAAAAGAAACGTAGAGAAGCTCAAATGCACACAGCAATCCTTGGAAAGGTCCATCCTTGGTTTTAAGCCTGAGAGATGAAATAAGAAATGAAGAAATTAGGGATAGAACCAAAATAGCAAATTTTTCAAATGGAGAATAAATCTTCAGGTTTTACCTAAAAAGATCTGTTGCATAACAAAATGTTCAATAAGTGGCTTGATATTTATTTTTAATACATTGTATTATATTATTCAACTTTAAAAATCGTTCTCCTGAAAAATCAAGTTATTTGATTTATGACGTTCTTGAAAGGAGTGAGCGATGTAGCAAGACAGGCCCCCACAAGATGGATCCCTAAAATTTTGAGATGAAGACCTTGGGAGAATAAAAGAGGAAGACCTCAAAAAAGATGGTTCGACGACATTGCCGTCTGTGGGGTAGAAACTGGCTTCAAACAACAACAGACCAAAAAAAATGGAAGGATACTAAAGCAGTGGAGGACAGAAGGATAAAGAAGATGTCAGTTTCGTTGCAAAGAGAAAAAAACAATTAGAAACGTTAAATAAATATAGAACTGAATTATTACTTTAATCTTACTTTTTCCCACGATTATCTTTATTCTAAATTGATGATAAGAACAACATGCTTATCAACTTAAATTTGTTCATGGGCATGACAAAAAATCGAAAGTTATCCAGAAATAAGTACGTAGGTACTCAAGTAAAGAGTTTTAAGCTGCGTAGATACACATAACCACGATTTCGTAAATTTAGAAAGTGCAACTTGAGAACTCATTTGGATAATTTCAAGCGGTACAAATTTCTGCAGATTTGAGGAATATTTAAAGAAAGTTTTGCGTAATTGTGGCAACATTTTAGGAATTTCTAACCAGGAATCCACAATAAGCAATAGAAACCTACCTTCCCAGTTTTTCTCGCGATTTTCAGTATGTTTATTAGTTTCCAATATTCATTAAGGCAATGATTTAAAATATTTTACATTTGGATGAAAAAAAGAAAATACAATTGAAAAAGATTTTTTTTATAAATTAACTTTTAAAACAGACGTTTCAATATGAAATTTCAACTTATAATAGGAACACTTGTGGCTCTCCTAACCGATGGTCGTAACTGACATTTTTGAGGAATTTCAATTAGAAAGATGTATAATATATTTACGTTTTATAAATTTTCTAAATGTGCTCGTTAAATTTTATGCCTATGTCTTTATCCGTTTATCGAATATTCAAACACTTTATAATGTTTAAAATAAAAATAAAAACACTTCAAAAATAAAAATCAAACAATTTTATTAACAATTTTAGGTGTGTCCAAATCCGTGTTCACAAATTGGGTTATTATTACTTAGGAGTTATTTTGAAACGTTCATGTCTCAAAATAGTTTAAGAAGAACGTAAAGTCTGGGTGTCACAATCATGGGTACAATGGTGAATGCTACACAAATGTAAAGTGATCACTTAACCAGCCTATGCCTTATCATAAGCCCTGTAAACATCCACAGTTCCATATTTTTTTTCATCTGTGTTTATATGTCAAAATTTAAAAAAGGATTTTAAGTTAAATCTCACGTTTTTACATTACTCATTTGTTTTCATTTCAGATGATATTGGCAGTAAAAATCGCAGGCTCGAAAAAAGGTCTTCTGCAAATTTATGCAAACGCAGATACGACAGTGAGGGAGTAGAGCGACAAACTGTGTTGTGGTTCAATTTCGATTTTTTTGAACAAGCGTCTGATTTAGAATTACTGAATACTAAAACTATTCATTTAATGCAAGACAAGCTATTGGCGGTATGCCAAAGCAAACAAAAAAACGTGTCATGAATCGTAAGCAAATAATTATCCTGTAAGAATTGTTAAGCCGAATGAATTATTATTTCTTCTTCTTCTGCTTGGTGTACCCGTTTAACTTCCGAGAATTCAAATTTGTATCGACTAACACTTTCGCTAGTTTATGTATTAATTGTCAAATCAACCGCAGATTTTTCGAGTGTACTAAATTGTATATTATGGTTAAAAAACACGTAAAAATTAATATTGTGACAGTTGTTTCGCCTAGTTATGGCATATCCAAACGAATTTTCACTAGTTTCTTTAGTTAGTTCGCTAGTTTCTATACTACGATATGTGATGACAAAAAACGGCTATTCCCTAACTGACTAACCATCACGGGTAGGTAGAGAGAATAGAACTCCATACCACTCTGTTTTTGCAAACATTCTTCGCCTCTTCACGCTCACGCGTCTCTTCATACATACCGATTGTATCAACTCCTGATCCGGCCGCTTTCAAGTATTTTACATATCGATCATGTCAAGTTTTTCTCGGTCTTCTTCTGCTTCTTTTTCCAACTATGTAGTTTAATTTATGAGGCGTATGTACGCCTCATAAATTTGTCTTTCCGTTCTTTCTTCATGCATTTGTTCCACATGTCCAAACCATCTCAACACACCTTTCTTGATTTTATCGACAACGCTTTTCTCAGCCTTGCATTCTTCTTTCATTATTTCACCATTCGAAAATCTATCACATAAATCTTCTTCTTGGCTCCATCCCAACATATCGTCTTTGTATACTGTTGCGGTCAGCTCTCTTCATCCTCAAATTGTAGGACCTTGGACCTGGGACGAACTTGTTTCCTCCGCTTCACTTCGCTTGTCCCTGGAATCCCGCAAGCTAGCCTTGCCACATTGTCAATCTCATATAAATAAAAATAAGAAATATTTTAATAACAACATTTTGAGTGTGCTTCTTCATCTTATCAATAGATGTCTCTAGTAAAAATTCTAGTGATTCATATACATCGTTTCGAAATCGGATTATAAATATATATATATATATATATATATATATATATATATATATATATATATATATATATATATATATATATATATATATATATATATATATATATATATATATATATATATATATATATATATATATATATATATATATATATATATATATATATATATATATATATATATATATATATATATATATATATATAAATATATATAATATATATATATATATATATATATATATATATATATATATATATATATATATATATATATATATTTAAATATATATATATATATATATATATATATATATATATATATATATATATATATATATATATATATATATATATATATATATATACATATATATATATATATATATATATACATATTTATATATGTACATATATATATATATATATATATATATATATATATATATATATATATACATAGAGCTTCCTACAATTTGAGTAGTGTGGTTATCAATCATGGGTAGAATTGGTGAATATTACATGTGTGTAAAATGATCACTTAAACCAGCTTACGACGTAAGCCCCGTAAATGCCCATACTTCCATATTCTTCTTCATCTATGTTGAGATGTCAAAAAATAATATGAAGAAATGTTTTGCTTATCTCTACGATATAATTTTATTAATCAATAATAACATCGTGATTATATTATAATTATAGACACCAGAATTACGTAATTTGACAAAGGTCACAAATAAAACATTTTCACTAGCAGCGGTGGAGTACGCCCTGGTGAAAAGTGTGTGAAATTATTTTATAAAGTTTTATGGCAGAAAATGTTTTGAAAGTTAAACAAAATCATTGTACAATATTTATACTCTTAATTTAAATAAATATAAGTGATTTTTTTTCACTGTACTATTTATTCGATATTACCCTGGACTGGTACCTGAAGCGGAGGGCTGATCACCTTTCCTTCATGTGTAAACGATCAAGATAACACTGCGTTTGTATTACGCAGTGCCCTATGCACCATTGGGGTGCGGATAAGGGTTTAAAAATAAATAAATTTAGAGCTAATACAACACTTCATAGTGTAAATTATGTACTTTGCTTTGAAAAATTGATGTGACAGAAAAATAAGAAAACATAAAAAATAATCATGTTTTTTTTCGTCTTTATTTCAATCTTACATTGAATTAAATTAATAGTTATAAGAGACACTAAAAGAAAATATGTAATAAGTAAAAAAAATACTATTCGGAGTCTGAATATCAATATTCATTTTCCGAATCATCTCCTCCACATTCATCATCTCCTGATTCAGGCAATAGTAAACCCATAGTTTTGTGTGAATATCGTCTAGAATGATCCTAGCCATTCTGACCAGGGCGTAGGTGATCCTTACTGATCGGAGATAATCTCGATTTCAAACATCTGTTTCGAAAAAAGTGAAAACACATCTCCATAAAGAGATGCAAATCCGCTATGCGTCTGGGCCGGTGACGCAAGCGGCCACGTGGGTGACTTGTGACTGACTAGCGGCTACCCACGGCCACCGCCCACTTCTCCAACTGTCCCGATAAGGGAATCTGCCGTCGCAGCCTCGCTAGGCCAGTCCGGAGATTTCTCCATTTGGCGATCTTTCATTGCTAGATTTCCTCGAGCCAGATGGATTTTTGTCATAATGTTGGTTTGTTGACTAATATATCAATATGAAAAATCACAAGACTATCCATAACATTCTTATAGACATTTGTAGAGAACTAAGGGAGATATTAAGGTTTAAACTTTAGATGTTTGAATAAAACGAAAAACACGCGTTCGCATATGTCATCAAATTTCTGTCATCGAACGTTTTATGACGTCATATGGTTTATTGTCTACGGTGTATAGAGCTGTAATAGCAGTAGTGTGGATTACCACTACACTACCATTTGTGTTATACAAAAATGAGGGGCGGGGGGGTGGCTGGGTTTACCATAGACATCAACAAATAGAGCCGCCAATAATTTAGCAATGTTACCAATATTAATATAAGTCCATCGTTTCTGTGATGTCATTCATTACCAACTTACGAAAACAGCGTATTTACGAAGGCGAATTTTTCATAAGAAAACGACAGCAAATGAAAATATTGATTATATCGGCTGTTATAAACACAAAACTAGTATAATACAATCCTTTACAGGTTGAGTTTGTTGAATTAGATTTTCCTCCCGTCTGATAATGATAATGATCCATTTCGTTAAGGTCTTACTCGCAATATTAAGGTGGGGACTGACCGGAGTCATTTCGTCGTAACGTAACACGTTACGATGCGAGCATTCGTAAAGTCAGTACAGCGAGCCGAGCTGCTAGCCGCTCGTTCCGAGTACTCCATCCGAAGTCGGATGCTCGCCGCGAATGTTACGTTACGACGAAATGCTCCGGTCAGTCCCCACCTTTATAATTCAATTAGCGCCCGGTAGCGCTATAAAATAATATTTTATCATTTTTTAACTCCTTATTCAAACCGTCATCCGCAACTGGGCACCGCATCATATAGACGCAGTGTTATCTTGATCATTAACACGTAAAGGAAAAGTGATAAGTCCTCCGTTTCAGGTACCAGTCCAGGGTAATATTGAATAAATATTAGAGTGAAAAATCACTTCTATTTATTTGACCCCACCCTGGATATCGAACCCGGGACCTCCAGTATTGTAGCCAAGCGTGCTTACCTTACCTTTCAAGAACTCTTTTCTTTTCAAAACCATATATTTATTTATAAGAAAAACTTAGCGTGTTTTAAGAGAGAAAAAATTACGTCAAATGTTATCTGGGTTTAAAGAAAATTAATTTACGATTTATTGAATACTGGGCCTTAATCGAAGGTAATATCAAACAAAAACTAGCGATTTCCTTTGACAAAGCCGCCGCTTAGCGGCGTTTACGAGTAGGCTTGATTGAAAATAGCCGTTATGAGAGCGACGTATGGTATTTTCAGTATATACGGTTATTTTGAATGTATTTTTTTTTTTACTATATTAATGTAATATATTTCTTCTTCAATCGTATGAAATCGTTATATACACACAGATATTTAAACGGAGAGATTAAACAAGTATTTCAAATACTCGAAAGTAGGCACGTTAGGAGTCGGAATGATCGATGTGTATGTATGAGAATATGTATGAATGTGGAAGAGAGCGAAGATTGTATGTAAAGACAGATTGGTGTGGCATTATATACTCTCTGCCTACCAGAGAAGCGGCGTGATGGTTTGTTAGTTTAGTTTTTATTTAAACAGAAATGAACAATTACTGTTTAAATACAAACTAACTAATTTATGTATTAAATGATAAATAAAACACTGTTTTTATTTAGTATACTTAGTTTTATATTTTATTGTTAAAAAAGCAGTCGTTTTAAAATCCTATAACTCGGACAAACAATACTTAAAAAAATTATTTTTATGTGTTTTTCCAACAATAAAATACAATTTCATTAATTGATTCGGCAGTCACTTTGTGGTAAAATCTATCCATTTTTAATTAATGTTTTACATAGTAAATACCACTATTTCTTAAAATCTACTGTGACACGTCTTTCGATGCATTCCGAAATAAGAAACAGCTTCGACCTCCTCTTTAACCTTCAACGTCCCAAGGGCCCAACTCAAAAATTTTGAATTAGCTTCAAATACGGTGTTTGAAAATGATGCGGAATGCATCGATACACGTATCACAGTAGATTTTAATAAATAGTGGTATTTACTAAGTAAAACATTGATTAAAAATAAAATATAACTTAGCAGACTCAAAGTGTTTGATTTAACATTTAATAAATAAATTAAAATGGAGTTCTACAAATTAAACGCCAAATCTATAAACAAAGTAACTAACACTATTCTTTAATGAATTGGGGCTTAATGTATGCAAAGACAAAGATTCGTTGTTGAAACAGATTTATTACGCCTCATTTTATTTTAGTTTCGCAAACATGAAATATTATCGCACCAGGCAGATTCATTTGGATATGTTTGACATTCCAGCGCACAGCGTCTGCGTTCTGGGAACAAGAAAGCCGAGAAGCGACTTTATCGGTGTCAAATTATCTGGAACGTCACCCGAGTCTAAACACTTTTAGTCTGGTCAACGTTGCTTGTTGCTTTTTAACATTCTGCCAGCGTACGACATATGTGGTCGAACACACACAGGGCAGTGGGATACTAGGACAATAGCACACGACACATAGTGACTATATCATGTTATCCAAGATCGCTGGCCGACAATGTCCAATGGGGAAAAGCAAAGTTGAAAAATTTACCTACAATCAACACCCAAAAAGGAAAAGCAAACTTAATTTTCAAAGCTTCTTCTTCTAACCTTTATCCACACCCAATGGTGCATAGGGCACTGCATCGTATTGACGTAGTGTTGTTATCTTGATAGTTACTTAAATGAAGTTAAGGTGATCAGTCATGCACTCCAGGGACCAGTCCAGGGTGATATCAAATAAATATTGGAGTGTAAAATCACTTATATTTATTTTCACCTCCCCCCCTGGGAATCGAACCCGGGACCTCCAGCACGGTAGCTAAATACGCTTACCATCACACCACGAAGGCGGACAAATTTGCAAAGCAAAGATACACAAAGTAAGTATCCTGTTAATGTCCATTTACGCTTAGTTTAATTATTGTTTGGTGATATTGTAATTTAGCTTTTTATTTTTGTGTTTTTTTTTGACATCTCAACATAGCTGAAGAAGAACGTGGAATTACGGGAATTTACAGGGCTTATGATCTATCATATGCTGGTTAAATTGTTCACTTTACACTCGTGTTACATTCACCAAATCTACCCATGGTTGACAACCACAACACTCAAATTCCTGGAACTTTTTGAGTCTACTAAGTTGTATTTTATTAACAAAAACACATACAAAAATAACATTGTGACTATTGTTTCGCCTAGTTATGGCACATAGTTACTCGTACATTCATTAAAAAATCGGTCGTGAACAGACATGTGACCTCTCCGGTAGAATGAATTATGTGTTTGCGAATATCCCCTTAACAAACTGGATTGAGATAGAAAAATAAAGCTCTTTGCACTTAAAAAACGTGTCATACCATATGTCGTGTGTTATTAATTTAGGCACGTAATGCCACACCGGCACACCTTGTTACTGATATTAACATGTAATGGCATTAACAATGGACTTGTGTCTTGTGTTACACATTAAACAATGAAAGAAATACTATATGCCATTGGATAAGGTCTAAGGATAAAGTAAAGGAAAAAGGATATGTCGACACAATAGTGATAGCGAACAGGTTTCGTAGAATGGTATATTGCATTCTGACATAATTGTTATAACAATTAGTACGTAGGTACATACATATTTACGCTTTTTTCTTAAGTTGTGAATAAACCTTTATTAATGTCCGTATTCACGAGTCCTGTTAATATTTTACCCAGTAACGAAAACAACAAACAAAGAAAGACATTAGGCTATTTCTCGTCCCTTGTAATATTTAATTTTTTTATGCCTCCATTTTTTTATTAATTTTTCATGCCTGCAACACATTACAAAACCTAACGAATTTGATTACGTTAAAAAACAATTTGTCCGCCTCCGTAGTGTAATGGTCAGCAGCTCGGCTACCGTTCTGGAGGTCCTGGGTTCGATTCCCAGAGGGGGTCAAATAAATAAAAGTAATTTTTTCACTGTAATATTTATTCAATATTACCCTGGACTGGTACCTGAAGCGGAGGGCTGATCACCTTTCCTTCATGTGTAAACGATCAAGATAACACTGCGTTTATATGAAGCAGTGCCCTATGCACCATTGGGGTGCGGATAAGGATTTATTAATATACAAGCAGAGAGCAATAAGTATTTCTGCTAATTATTATTTTAAATGCCATTCTGTATACGATTTCGAGTTCTATATGTATTCTGGTAAAACGTATAAATAATAATACTCTATTTAATTAATAAAAAATTAACTTCTTTATTTGCTTAGTACGTTCTACTTGTATACCGACGAAATATAAAATTATAAATATAACACTAGTTTTTTACCACTTGAGTATTATACTGTTGATGCTAGAGATGCTTCCGTCTACGGGTTTGAATATAAACTTATATTAGCGGTAAAAAAAGTATTTTATTTATCATTTAATCATATCATACCACAAATTAAATGCCGAAACAATAAAGATCATTCATTACTGACAAAATATTATTCCGTTTAATTTAATTTAAAACAAACAAAAAATATTCAAAGCAGTGAAACGTAAATATTTAAACAGAATCTATTTTAAAAGTACGGTTTTTTTCATATTGATATCTTAAAAACTAAGCTTCCTACTTTAAATTTACATATTATCTCACATCTTAATTTCCTTCATCACATTCTTGCACAAAAGTGTCTCTCAGTGGGATACTTCAAGGCCGTATAATTTAAAAACATTTATTTACACAAATACCGTGTGTCTACGCTCTGTAGATTTTTTTAACACTTGTCTAGACTCGGAGATTCTACCTAGACTAAGACTCACGACTCTTATTTACGTGAAAAATTGTACTCACACTCATTTTAATATTTTGACAACTCCGTAAACAACGTAAGCATTGGTTGTCACGACGGACTTTCGTAAAAAATGCGATTAGAAATTGATCGATTTTATAAAGTTTTATTATAATTAACTTTATAAAATCGTTTAATTAAATTATTTTTGTGGTTTATTGTGAAACATAAATAAGAATCCTAAAATATGACAATTTGAAGGAGTGGCACTCAAAAAACTGATTTAAGGGGTAGATTTTCGGAAAATTCATGAAAATATCAAATTTATCGCTTATTATTTTTTTTAAATTCATGTATACAGTGGCGAGGGCCCACTCAATATTCGATCGCGACCCATAGTTTGGGAAACCATGAATCAGATTATTGATTATTTTACATTCTTTAAATTGAAAGTAATTTCTAAATCCACTTTATTAAATCGTTCAATAAATAGGACGAGCTCATTCACAAAAAAACCTGTACAAGTTAAACATAATCAAAACTGGGTGGGTACCTTTGCCCTAGATCTTATAATCTCCTGGTATGTATGTATGGTAACTCGATGAAAATAGTTTCATCCCACATGATTATTTGGAATTTTAATTATATTATTGAATAAAGTACCTTTCTAGATAATAAGCATGTAACAAAATACGACGAGAATCGTTCGGAATTTAGATTACTAGTCGATTTACATTTTCATTAATATTCTGCCATCTGTTTTATATCAGAAATTAGGAAACGGAAAATTGTAGAATTACTCCGTATAAATAAGGAACACACATCCGTGAAGCGAATCGATGTGACGCTGCCAGACCTTACAAACGAATGCATGTAATCATTACAACATGGCAATCACACAATCACACAAGACGGTATAAATTAAACAACCCACACAAGCAAAATATTCAGTTATACCTTTGACTGCGCTACTTCAATGCAAGAACCAGTATGCATTTTGTAGATCACACAAAAAAGACAAATCCACGATTTTCAAAGAAATTAACTTTTTATTCATACGCTACGTTGTATATTACGTTCGTACAAACACGTAGGTACATTTCTTTACATGGCAAAGATGAATAGTACACCAGAATAATAAATCGAAAATGGTTAAGTACCACAAAAACTAAAAGATTTTTTATATATAAACAGTGCTGATATAGTTGTTTTTGTTATAATTTCAATCACAATATTTTGACAGTTCATGGGTAGAATGGTAAATGTTACACACGTGTAAAGTGATCACTTTAACTAGCCCATATAACTATTACCAGACAAGTCGAAAGCCGTGTAAATACCCAGACTTTCATATTCTTCTTCAAATATCATAGTCATACAGGAGAAAATGACCAAGTGCACTAGCATAATATTACCCTGAAAAATCCTAAAGGATTTTAAACTTGGAAGTATAATATACTGAATTGTTAAAAATGACTAACTGCATTGATGTTTATTTTTTTGCCAAGCAAAAGTGACTAAAATGGCCCTCCTGAATATTTTACGTTTTGGTAGTTGGTCACTTTCTCCTGTACGACTACGATATGTTGAGATGTCAAAAATGTGAAATAACTCCTAAGTGAAGAAACCCAAATTTGCGGGCAAGTATTTGGGCACACTCAAAATTTAGTGAATAATTTATTTATTTCAATGGCGAGATCTTTGTTTTTTTGTAAGTACTAAGACGCTGTTTAGAGCGGCTGCAGACAATATTTAAAAATGCTTGATGGTTACAACATGGAGTGACATAAGAATAAGATATATGAATAAGAAGAAGAATATAACGATCACACTATCACAAAAATAAAACACTTTGTTTTAGTTATCGTGACGAAGAATATTTAGAAGAAAAAATCAGTGATAGATTTTATTTCGAGAGAAAATCGTTAGAAACGCCATTTGATTTTTGAATGAAAACTACCAAGTATCATAGGCCTAGTAGGTAAGATAAACTGACTCAGCTGGGTGCGGGTAAATGACCGGAAAACTGGTGCCAAGATCTCTCAGCCAGGTGTCAGTTGGCCTTATTGACACCTTCATATCTGCTAACTATTCATCGTGATGTCACATTTGCGAATCACCTTCACGCAAAAAATAAAACTATATAAATTGCGTTTCGATTTCTACTCGTACGTAAATTGGTAGACCCCTATCATTACATAAACCTCGATAAGAAGGCAAATCAATAAGTAATGCCTGTTTTACTACACTTGCTAACTTTTTTATGTGAGTTGGATTTATTATTTACCTTATTTATTATGTACGACATTGATTTTATTTTATTTATTTATTTATTTATTTTTATTATTACTTAAGTTAGCTTATATTACAACTAATATAAACTATTATTTGCACTTAATTTACATCATCTATATATATTTACATCTCCTTACAGTAAACAAAACATTTATTGTTAAATTCTTTCAGACTCTTTTAATTCTTCATACATTCAAGTATCTCATCATACATTTTAAAACCCTTAAACATTAAACAATTTTGCGACTCGTTTTTTTTCAACAATGATTTATAGATCATTTGGTGGATTTTTGTTTCTTCTAGCTAATTTTTTTTTTAAATCTGTGTTGGGAACAGGAGGGATAATCTAGTGGGGGCCATTCAGAAACATCTTAGCATTTGCTCATTGCTGGGAGAAAACCACGTTAAACTCTTCAGAATACACTTGGTAAGTGTAAATACACAATAAATATATAATTAAAAATGGATAGGTTTTACCACAAAGTGACTGCCGAATCAATCAATGAATTCAGGAATGTTTTGTTTGGACGACCATGTACGGCTACACTCCCGGACACGTTGACACTTTACGTCGGATGTAAAAAAGCCATTAATTCCAATAACGGATTTAAATTGATTTAAATACAATTTTATGTGTGAATTTAATAAACTGAGAATGTATAATACAGTCGAACTCGGTTATAGCGAGATCTCGATTATAACGAGGAAGCATACGTTGGCATTTTGGTTTCTGATTTTCTCCATACATTTATTATAGGAATGTAGCACGGTTATAACTAGCTACATTTCGGCTAAAATCCGACCGGGGAATTGAATAGACCGATGCCGCCGTAATCGGATTTCTTTTATGACAAAAGTTAGTTAGATACTAAGTACCTACCTAATTGGTGTTTTAAAAAAACATATTCTCTGATATAATGAATAACGGTTATATAGAGCAAATTCAGCCGGTCCCTTCATCCTCGTTATAACCGAGTTCGACTGTATTATGAAAAAATATTCATAACAGTTAATATTCATGTGCGCAGCGGGCGTGTACAGCTTGACCTAGTGCCGAGCGCCGAATTCTAAGAGCGAGAATGTGGTCTTAAATAATACCAAATGCACCTAAATACACCAGACATAATATGTATAAATATAATTTATTACGAGGGCATCCTTGTAATATTCATCCATTCAACATACGCTAGTAAATAGCGTACCGTTCGAGTATAATACAAAGCACAGTTGAAAGTAAAAACTTAAAGTAATTAACGATGTTGAGTAATAGAAAATGTCATGCCGTCTGTTGAATTATTTAACGAAATTACTATTATATTACTGGACAAACTGTAAAGTGAGTCTTAACAACACTAACACAAAAATAATATTCGGCAGTCTCTTTGTCGTAATATCTATCCATTTTTAATTTAAATTTCACTTGGTCAATAACGTTATTTCTTAATTATGACATGTGTTTCGATGCATTCCGCGTTTAAAAATGATGCGGAATGCATAGAAACACGTGTCATAATAGATTTGAAGAAATAGTGGTATTTACCAAGTGAAATTTAAATTTTAAATATTACGTTATTTACGTGTCAGATAAATATTTGTATAATCTAAATAATATAAATCATATAATATAAATATTAATATAATATTTAATTTTATTTTATAATATATATTTTATTTTTTTTAATTATGATTTTATGTTATAAGACTATTTGTTACAAGACTTTTTGTTTCTTTATTAGTGTGTTCATTAGTGTATTTTTTATTTTTGTATTAGATACTGTATATATGTATAATATGTATAACTTTAAAGGCTTCAGCCGTTTAATAAATAAAATAAATGAATAAATAAATAAATAATATGAATTCACGCGAAAATATTCATCTATACCAGTTTAGAGACATACAGTCATAAAGATATTTATAAAGAATCTCTGAAGAAGGCAAGGTGTTGCCGAAACCAGTCGGTAAGTACTCAACAAAAGTGGTGAAAAGCTTATGGTATTTTTATTTTTATTTTTATAAAGCAATCCATAAAACTGAAAAAAAAAACATCTCACGATATACAAATATACATATTAGGCGTGCTCATACAGCTGTTTAAATAACTCACTTAGCGTCACTAAGTGGCTTAGAGTATGTAAACTTAATTTAGTAAAAAAAGTAAATAAAACATTTAGAATGAGTCTAAATCCTTTTTCACAAATATGGGCTTCTACACATAGGGGTTAATTTTATATTGACATCTCAACATTTATGACGAAGAATATGGATGTCTGGGCATTTACAGAGCTTACGACCTGTCATAGTCTGGTTGAATGATCACTTAACCACTTAACAGGCCGTAAGCCCTGTAAATGCCCAGACTTCCATTCTTCTTTATCTTTGAAGTTCACATTCTTTAATTCATCCTTAATTTGAAAATCATGTTTTCAGGCATGTAAAGTAATTCGGGTAGAATCTTCTAAACATTTAAAATATGAGTCTCTGCTTAGTAAAAAAGCTTACTTCACTCAACCATAGATGCTGTCGAGAACTCGCATATGAAAAAACATATAAATTAAAGGAGATATATACAAGTTCCAAAAAATTGTAGGGTGGTCGTCAATCATGGGTAAAATGGTGAATATTACAAGGATTTAAAGTGATCAGTTAAACCAATTTATGACAGGTCGTAAGCCCTGTATATATCCAGACATCGTAGTCTTCTCAATCTATGCTGAGGTGTCAAAAAAAATCGTATGCATTCTTTGATTGAAGCGTTCACATATCGCTCACTCCTTTCAACAACGTCATATATCAAAAATCGTCAATTTTCAGGTGTGCATGTTTTTGGAATGCCCAGAAAATGCACTACATCCTAACAAAAGCGGAATATTTTTACCTTAATATTTACCCGCTACAGGGCAGAAAGCGATGCTTTTGCATTTCGAAGAAAAGGTATTGTGTAATTATTTTTTTTAATAAACTCAATATTTTTCAAATGGAGAAAAAACATGCAGGTTTTACCTAAAAAGATCTGGTGCACAGTAAAAAGTTCAATAAGTGGCTTGATTTTTATTTTTAAAACATTTTATTATATTTTTTAACTTTAAAAACGATCTCCTGAAAAATCAATTTTTTTTTTATATATGACGTTGTTGAAAGGAGTGAGCGATATGGTAATGTGAACATTGTTTGATTGACGAATATATTTTGATTTGCCTGTGAAAATAATTCTATATATGAATAAAATTATAACCTGTTTTGAGTAAGACGCATTAAAATACATCTCGTATTGATAATCTGCAGTTATTTTAACATCTAAATTCCAGATTTTGTAAAACAAAACCGTTACATTTCTGTGCTAAAAGAATGGAGATTAAGTTATGAAACGAATTCGCTTCGGTAGCTTTCTTGATATCATCACCTTTTGAACTACACCTCTATTACAAAGAATTATGACTTAAATTTTCACACGAAAATAACAGAAATCGTTGTTCCATTATATCGAAGCCAGAATTCAAAATACGATTTTGGTTGAAAGTACTTAACTGAAATTTTAGTGTTGCCAGATAATTAATTTATCAAGTAAATTGGAGCTAAAAGAAATTATATAATATTTCTTATGATGTAATAAATTAAAATAATGTAAAAAATTCTCAGAAACCTAAGCAGACGCAAAATAAAAATAAAAAGTTTTGTTGGTAGGTATGTAATTTTAAGGTATAAATTACCTTTGTAATTAGTTTTTATTGAATAATTATACCTCAATGGCTTTTACATTATATTTTAAAATTGGCAATACCTTAAATTTGTTCATTTAATAGAATAAGTTTTTTCCAGAGCTCCCGAAAAAAGTGGCAAAAATACTGTTAAAATTACAAAATTAACTTCATTTCAAAGTTTACGACGGGTATTAGGTATGCAAATTTAGGAAGCGTTTTTAAAGAACCAGCCTTGTTGACCGGTATAAAACAAGTTTTTTTATTAACCGGTAAAATAGCAATAAAATTATAATAAGCTAAAAAAATATATAAATAAATATTATTTGATTCTGTATAACTTCTATATTTTGTAGGTAACTCTAAATAGTGAACAAAATGTAAGACGAGACTTACTAATTCATCCTGTCAAAATTCTATTTCTGTACCAACCTCTACCTAGTTCATATTTTATTAATGTAATACTTTGATAGCAGAAAGCAGTGCCTCCTAGATGATAAAGAAATGTAGTTGTAAAATAAGTTTAGGAATCGATTGCAAGTTCTTGACCAGATATTTTAAACAGTTTTTTTTTTTATGTAGAGCGCTTTAATGTTTATTCTTCTTCTGATCCAATCCGCTACTAATGGTGTTTAAGGCACTGCGTTGGATCGACAATGAGCGGTACACACTATCTGCGGGAAGCGTAATTTTACCGTTTCACTCGACTGGTGGTGTTCGGCGGGAAGGGTAATGTTACCTTTTCACTCGACTCATCGTAAATTGCGTGTAAGTTATTTTTACGCATGACTTTTGCGGCATGTTTTGATCTCATATCGATGTATGGTTAAATGTTATCACCTCTTTTCAGAGATGTTTATCTCTATTATGAGCACGAATCCGCCCGCTGATAGTGTGTTAACTTAATAACATGGAAACAAGGTGATCAGTCCCGTGGTCGAGGATCTTGGATAAAGAAGTAGGTTATATTTGATGAGATACAGACAGTTACGAGTAAAAGAGTATGTGAAGTGTTCTTCAGTAATGTTTTACTGCTATAATATTAGGTTAGTAAAGGAGAATAGCAGCGATGCCTAGGGCACTTCGTGTAGCATACATGTACTCGTGCAAGCTTATGTAAGTTTAGCTTACGACAAATATTAGGCTGGTTTTAGTGATCATTGTAACATTCGCTATTCTACCTATGATTAACAACCACACGTATATAGCAATACCAATAAAAAAAATCGTAATAACTCTAAGAGGAGCAAAATGCAGAATATATAAACAAAAAATTAGACACACTCAAATTATTCTGCTAATGTGAATATAATAAATTTAACATAACTTGTAACGCGACATTTTCATTTAACATTGAAAAAAATGGCCTCACGCATCATACTCGACACTTGTGAATGCGGAAAATTCAAAAGTTAGTTTACCGATGATTTCTGATGCGGCATAGAGAAAAATAATTCCCAAGTTGCATTTAATACAGAAGGCAGTGCAGAAAGTAAAGACTATTTAACAGTGAGCCAATTACATCACCACCACGATAATAATTGGTTGACGCCATCTCCCGTCGGAGTTCACACTGATCACCGATCAGTTTACAGAAATATCTCCAAGAGCTTGTTTTCCAAACTCACCAAGGCTGGGATATTATTGTCGTTATTATGTTAAGCAGTTAGCATAATCTATGTCACGAAATACCAGAATTAGATTTTGTCGCTTCGCTATAAAGCTTGCACGGCCGACTGAAACTAACAAGCCGACAGATGGTCGACAATCGGCTATTGGATTTCAAAAATATCAATCTGACATGACATTACGATCGAACATCCACACATCTTGTAAAAACAGATAAGTAGCCAACTAGATTTCTTCCTACTTAAAGACTTCCGCGACTAAAAAACTGTGTAAATGTATGGCGATAATATTCTTTCAGATTTCTTAAAAGTTTGCATTATTTGTACATGAATTATTTAACCTGGATTTATTTTAAGATTTTATAACTCCCATGGCGTTTGTTCTTTATCCCTAAATTATTATAAATAACCATAAGGTCAGCTTTTTCTAGTGAAACATGAACATCGCTACCCCATCTGGCTTCACGGATTTATTTTTAGGTATTTGGGATACAAAAAAACAACAGTGCGCAGGAGAAAGAGGGAGTATTCGTCCATTTATTATTCAGCTTTTCTGGATATTTCAGTAGGTACTTTCCAAAATGCAAAAAAATGTGTGAGGTAGGAGATTCACTCAGGATTCTTAAAAACTAAAAAAATGTGCACCGTAAGGGAAAGGTTTTGGCTCTAATTTAATTCCCTTTTTCAAGTTTTTTCAATGTTTATTTAATGTGGCTACATCGTAGAATGCTACGAATTCCATGGACCGATATGGTCAGCGAAATTCTGACTCCAAAGAGCAAGAGCAGGGAGATAGTTGCTGATTGGGAAGGTGTCCTATCTGGGGCATGTGCTTGGAGGCGAAAAGTACGAGATATTGCACGTAATCGTAAAAAGCAAAATAGATAGTCGACGAGGTGTGGGCAGAAGACAGATCTCATGGCTCCAGAATATACGAGATTGGACGGGGATCAGGAACGTCGAGGCGCTGTTTAGAGCTGCCCATGACAAGGACAATTACTCTCGAATAAGTGATAGTCGACAACAGGGGGACTTGAAATTACACGCGCAGAATAATTTTTTTTCCAAATTTCATTTTAATATATTGTCTTGACGCCATTGATGCCTCCCTAGGCGTAGGCATTACCCATATACTATAGTATGATAAATCTTAATTTATATGAAGCAGTGACAACTGCGGCTCGCTTTTTAAACGGTCAAGAAATACACGAAAAAATCAGCCATAAAACTGTTTATTTTATTTTATTCATGACATCGTGACAAGCAGCTTTTCTTTCCTCCACTTATCTCAATTCAAATGCTGTGTGTATTTTTTTTAAAGGCAAAGTCATGAATGTATAATATCATGAATAGCTACGAATATCGTACGCTTAAAAATTCGAGAGAGCTTTTAAATTCTCGTCACGGTTAATGTAGGTCAATTTCTTCGTATTAGATCGTGTACTTTGGAATCGGATATGATTACAGGTATTCTGAATATAATTTCGATGCGGTCGATCGTTTTTTTTATTTAAAAATATAAATAGTCTATTATCGCTGGGAGTTCAATGGCCGAGAAGTGCAGAGAAGACAGTTGCGCGGGATCTTGTTCTCGTGTTACCGTTGGTTCTCATACTTTTCTCTAATATGGTCGCGACGTTGACCGATACTTTCGTGTCGCCTAGAGCCTGGAGCTGTAACATGACTACAACCGGGAACCGAGTAACCCACACGGTATTGAGCTTATAGGAACTATGCGACTTACATAGTACAAGAATTCACCCACAGACAACTTCAAGAACCTATTGCACATCTGCAGGTGACATAATTTTATTTACATTTTGAGTGTGTCCAAATACTTGTTTCACAAAATCTGGATTATCTCCAATTACAGGAGTTATTTTCATATTATTTTTTGACATCTCATCAAAGATGAAGAAGAATATGGAAGTCTGGGCATTTACGGGGCTGACGACCGTCATAGGCTGGTTTAAGTGATCACTTTACACACGTGTGACATTCACCAATTCTACCCATTATTGACAACCACACTACTCAAATTCTTGGAAGTTCTATATATATATATATGAACCAATTTAGAAACCTTGTCTTGAATCACTAGAACTTCACTAGAGACATCTATTGGTGAGATGTACCAACAATGTGATGTGTTCAAGAACCTATTGCACATGTGCAGGTGACATAATTTTATTTTACTTCTAATCTTACCAACAATGATAAGCTTCGGAAAATTATGTCTCAACTATGTTTAAAAATCCAATGTACGATAAATCGCAACTTAATTTTCCTTCAAGTTTCCGATCAAGTACGCCAAATACTTAAAAGTGGTCAGGTTAGGAGTCGAAACAATCGGCGGGTATGTATGAGGAGATGCATGAACGTGGAAGAGGCGAAGAATGTTTGCAAGGACAGAGTGGTGTGGCGTTCTATTCTCTCTGCCTACCCCTGCGGGGAAGCGGCGTGATAGTTGTTTTTTTTTGTATTTCTATCACATAAGCATTGAAAGTGTCGTGATTAGAAAACGAATATTGTTTCTTCTGAAGACTTTCTAGATTTTTTAAGATTAAAAATCAACCCTTTTTTCGAATGAGGGGGATAAAATAACCATATTTTGGAATGTGATCTTTATTTACATGATATTTGCAAAAACATGGTAAAATATTATTTAAGTATTCATTATATTGAAATACATGTTACAATATTTGTTTGCTTAATGAACGTTCCCAGCGAATTTGCTTATAAACGAATGTAACGAAGCTATATATATATATATATATATATATATATATATATATATATATATATATATATATATATATATATATATATATATATATATATATATATATATATATATATATATATATATATATATATATATATATATATATATATATATATATATATATATATATATATATATATATATATATATATATATATATATATATATATATATATATATATATATATATATATATATATATATATATATATATATATATATATATATATATATATATATATATATATATATATATATATATATATATATATATATATATATATATATATATATATATATATATATATATATATATATATATATATATATATATATATATATATATATATATATATATATATATATATATATATATATATATATATATATATATATATATATATATATATATATATATATATATATATATATATATATATATATATATATATATATATATATATATATATATATATATATATATATATATATATATATATATATATATATATATATATATATATATATATATATATATATATATATATATATATATATATATATATATATATATATATATATATATATATATATATATATATATATATATATATATATATATATATATATATATATATATATATATATATATATATATATATATATATATATATATATATATATATATATATATATATATATATATATATATATATATATATATATATATATATATATATATATATATATATATATATATATATATATATATATATATATATATATATATATATATATATATATATATATATATATATATATATATATATATATATATATATATATATATATATATATATATATATATATATATATATATATATATATATATATATATATATATATATATATATATATATATATATATATATATATATATATATATATATATATATATATATATATATATATATATATATATATATATATATATATATATATATATATATATATATATATATATATATATAAATATATATATATATATATATATATATATATATATATATATATATATATATATATATATATATATATATATATATATTAAGGATATAATATAACTGGCAAAGGAAGGATGAAAGCAGAGTGAACGCTGTTGAAATGCGCTCCCTCAGGCGAATGTGTGGAAAATCATTGTATGACAGAATTAAAAATGACGATATAAGAAAGGAATGTAAGGCTGAACGAGGAATAATTGAAAAGATTAGGAAGAGTTTTTTTGCGGTGGTATGGACATGTGGAACGAATGGATAACGAGAGAATGACTAAGAAAATATACGTGGCGAATGTGAGAGGGAAAACAGAACGTGGACGACCGAAAAAGACTTGGCACGATCAGATCAATCAGAACCTAAAATCTGGCGGTGTCAAAAGTCTGCGTAATCGGAGGGCATGTATGACTAGATGTATGGATGTGAAGGAGGCGAGGAGTGTTTGTCAGGACAGAAGAGTGTGGCGTTCCATTCTCTCTGCCTACCCCTGTGGGGAAACGGCGTGATGGTAGTAGTAGTAGTAGTATATAACTATATAGGATCAAACTTAAATATTAAGTCATGCGTATATTACTGGATATACAAGCAAAGCATTTTAGCAAAAAAATCCTTATGAATCAAAAACTGCGAAGTATATTACAATAGAAACCTCGGAAAAGATCAAAGATGCCTAGAAAACAGGACTCCACACCAGAATCAATAGTGAACAGAGCGATTTATGTTAATTATATTATTTATAAGTAAAAATTTTTAAAAAAAATTAACTGTTTGCATTTGCAATTCAACATGGTTCGATAGACAGTAGTTCGTGAGCCGAATGCGACTCGTTAGCTACTCTTAGACTTCAGTTTCACCTTTATTTCTCTATTAACCCAAGAAAACTAAACTATCGTAAAAATTAAGACTGCAAAATGACGATTCCTGGAAAAAACAATATTCACTTCATTCCGCGCCCCCCCGCCCTTTTACAATACCTTCCTAATGTACACTTTTTTCACTATTAAGTGATCTCATAAACCCAAAGAATGTTACTATTAATTTTAAAATAATAATAAAATAATGAATAAAATAAGTTTTTGGTTAGCGTATAAAGGGGCTACTTGAACTTTGATGTGTTACTTGAGCCCAGCACAAAAAAATATTTAAATCTGTATTTGGTCTACAATAATGAACGTATCGACATGATTCATTGTTTCCCTGACAGTGACACTTATTGTCACGATATGTTCATTATTGTAGACCAAATACAGATTTAAATCTCTTTTTTGTACTGGGCTCAAGTAGCACATCAAAGTTCAAGTAGCTCCGTTCTACGGTATGTTATTTATTCCCGTTGTATTTGTGTGTCGTATTTTTTACGAATATTTAGTAACAACGTCACTCGTAGGGTAGTTTGGTAATCAAGGGTTAATACGTAGCCACATTAGGTTCTTTTTACAAGAAAGTCTGCCGACCCCTGTACCAGAGCAAAGAATTATGTTAAATACATACTAAATTTAGTCGCAGATATCATTATCCTTAGGCTGCACACCCACGATGACACGTTAGTATTTGTGTTTTATGTTAACATCTCCACTTCTGCACAAATGTGTTGAATCGGCCTTAAAGTTATGACGCAATCCACCAATCTAGAATCCCAAGTAGCAGGCCGTTACCGTTATACCAATTTACGTCAAATAAATGTTGAAAATCCTTGAGAGAATATGAATTATGAAATGCAAATAATGGCGCTTTATAATGCAGACCATAAAAATATAAATCACCCACACTTTATATATCTTGAAATGATAGAGCTTTGTAACGCCAAAAACAAAATGCTTAAAAAACAAAACATTTTCATTCAAACAGATATATTTTTTTCTTTTTCTTTTCCTAAGTCCTAATTTTACTTTAACCGTAATGAAGTGGCTAAGGAAGTGAAGCATGGAGTTGGCAATAGAAGGAAGAAAGTAGACTTAATGCAGTCGAAATGCGATAACTATTATGAATGTCCGGCAAAACGATGTACAATAGATGTTTGAGTGGTGATATAAAAAAAAGAATTTAGAGCAGATATAAGCATTATCGATAAAATTAAAAAAGGTGTGTTGAGATGGTTTGGAAATGTGGCAGGTACGAATGAGTGAGGAAAAAACGGTAAAAAAAATTATGAGGCGGAAATAGGAACAGAAAAAGACCGATGAAAACATAGCATGATCGAATATTTTAAAGGTACTTTAAAGTGGTCAGGCCAGGAATCGAGGACGAAGAATAATAGGCGTGTATGTATAAGGAGATGCATGAATGTAGAAGAGGCAAATGTTCCAAATGCAGAGTGGTTCGGCGTTCTATTATCTCTGCCTACCTCTGCGATGGAGCGACTTAATGATTAGTTAGTTGGTTCAATTATGAAGTTTACTAATTTGAAAAAATGAAGGCCTTATTCGCTCCATTGTCTTACTGAATACATAACTATTAACATACACATTATTATGTAGTATAAACGTTTGTACAAAGAAAACCTCGGAATTTAATCTTGCATACGCTAACTACTAGCTAACTAGGAAAAACCTTCTAGTTGAAATTTTAAACGTATCGTTAATTAGCTAGTACCTACTCGCAGTTACAAATGTGAGAAATAGATATAAAAAAAAACATTATCAGTACAAAGTATAAATATTCAAGGCGTCACATTAAATTAACAAAGGTACAAAAAGTCCACAGTTTGAAGAAAACGTTCGTACTACGTACTTACTTCAACACGAACACAGACTGAATACAGTTTATTGGGTGAATTGATGCAAAAAAAGGTCAAGTCGTTCATTTATGGATTTTATTTTATTATTCAGTTGCACGCTTAGATAATTCAAGTTTAGATAATACAAAGTCGAAGGTGTTGTCATTCGTTTATTTGCAGATATATTTGGAGGCTAAATATTTGCGATCTCTCAGAAGAATGTGCGACAAAACGATGTATGATAGATGTGCGAATAGTGAAATAAGGAAGGAATACAAAGCTGAGATAAGCATTATCGATAAAATTAAGAAAGGTGTGTTGAGATGGTTTGGACATGTAGAACGAATGAGTGAGGAAAGAAGGGTAAAACAAATTTATGAGGCGAATGTCAGTGGGAAAAGAATCAGAGGAAGACCGAGAAAAACATGGCACGATCAGGTATGCCAAATACTTGAAAGTGGTCAGGTTAGGAGTCGTAACAATCGGCGGGTATGTATGAGGAGATGCATGAACGTGGAAGAGGCGAAGAATGTTTGCAAGGACAGAGTGGTGTGGCGCTCTATTCTCTCTGCCTAACCCTGCGGGGAAGCGGCGTGATGGTTAGTTAGTTATATTATAAATAAGTCAATATGTAGATATAAAGATTCTTTCATTATTTGATTCGGCAGTCACTTTGTTATAATATATTCATCCATTTTCTTGGTAAATACCACTATTCCTTAAAATATATTGTAACACATGTTTCGATGCATTCCGCCTCATTTTCAAACACCGTAAGTGAAACTAAGTGTAATTTTTTTTTGTGTCCTTGAGACGTTGAAGGATGAAGTGGAAATAAGAGCTAATTTTATTTTTTAATATTAATGTATTTATTTTTGGAAATATATCATTAATCTCATGACACTTTACATGTCGCTCACTCCTTTCAACATCGTCATAAGTGTATAAAAAATCTTGATTTTTCAGGAGATCGTTTTTAAAGTTTAAAAATATAGTAAAATCTATTTAAAATAAGTATCAAGCCACTTATTGAACTTTTTACTGTCCAACATATCTTTTTAGGTAAAACCTGAATGTTTTTTTTCCAATTGAAAAATATTTATTATATTTAAAACAATAATTAAAAAATACCTTTTCTTCAAAATGCAAAAACAACACTTTCTGCCCTGTAGCGGGTAAATATTAAGTTAAAAATATGCCGCTTTTGCTGGGATATAGTACATTTTCTGGGCATTCCGAAAACATGCACAACTGAAAATTGTCGATTTTTGATATATAACGTTGAAAGGAGTGAGCGATGTGAGTTTGGTGGAACCATTTATGGTTGGATTCGGAAAGCTTTTATTTAGGAGAGACCCTTTTATTTAGTCCCATTTTATATTTTATTTTAAGTAGAAATAACTAGTCAATAAATTAAACAATATATATTTTTTTTCAAAACCTTTTTTTCGATACCTACTTCGACATGCCTCTCTGGTGACAATGAGCAAAGCGTTGAAATCCCAAGAGACAGTGTTAGTGTTAATGTCACCAACTGGATTTACCGGTCGATCCGCTATGATTAATTATTATTACAATGTAAATTTCCCTACTTTCTCAGTGTCTGCGAAGACGCGCCGTGATGCGTTGAGAGTTGGAATCTAACAGTTATCCAACATGACTGGATGACAATTGCAAAAGTACTACAACAATGAGCAGTTACGATTCAAGATTCATGATTAAATGGTATTGTTTCTCATCATCGTCCGCCATTCATAAAACGCCGTTTTATCTGCATGCAAGCACCAGTAAAAATAAACGACTCCAATACGAATTAAAACTATAAAAACTGTCGTTATATTGTTTTGGTGCATACTACCTTTGTTATACACAGGCTGGTGGTATCACGGTGGAACGGTACAAACTCGCAATAAAGCAGAAAATCCATTTTTATCGAATAATTGTTCCATCGTAATATGTAGCAGGGGAGAAAAAGTTAGGAACTTATCATTTTTGTAATCACGTCAAATTAAGACGAAAATCGTACTTTTTAACGTTTGGGAGTCTTCTTTAAATATTTAATATGCTTAAATCCTTATTGCTTCTATTCTCCGTTTCCCAGATATTTATTAATCCTTCTAATACAGTGGTGATTTCATTAACCCTCGTTCAATTGCGTTATCTATATCCTTTCATATAAATTCTCTCCTATATCCAAAAATCTGAAGCGTAGATCATATTAACTTCGTAAATGTAACGATCAAGTTACCTTTAAACTTTACGCAATGGTACCCAATGCATCATTGGGTGGAGATAGGGGTCAGAGAACAGAATCCTGAAAAGAAAAATACTAGCAAAATGGAAGTAATACCGTTTTTTTAAGTATCAACATCGATCCTATTTTTTTTGCGGTTTTTTCGTGGAATACCTGTATCTCCCGTCAAAGTATCTAATACACTACATACAAAAGTAATTCAAAATATAATACGCATAAAATCGCTTCCGATACGTTACAATCTTATAGATATGTTACTTATTTATCGTAATTGGGAGAAAAATAAAATATTAAATAATCCAGTCCAATCCTCCTGCTTTCACTTCAGGGTTATGTATGATAAAGTAAACGCCGAAAAGGTGAAAGTGGTTAAGATCTTCCAGGAGAAAGCGGATAATTTAACGGGCAAAAATAGCACAGTGCCTTTATCCAAAAGCTTTCAAGTGAAAAATAGCAACGGAGCGCATAAAACATAAAGAGGGGTTTCGTCGCGTCTGCGTGATTATCTAGCAAATTTCAACAAATCCAAATTGATGGACGAATCCCAAATCGCTCACTCCTTTCAAGAACGTCATAAATCAAAAAACTTGATTTTTCAGGAGAACGTTTTTAAAGTTTAAAAATATAATACAATATAATAAAAATAAATATCAAGCCACTTATTGAACTTTTTACTGTGCAACAGATCTTTTAAGCTAAAGCCTGAAGGTTCTTTCACCATTTGAAAAATATTTAGTATATTTCAAAAAATAATTACACAATACCTTTTCTTCAAAATGCAAAAACAACATTTTCTGCCCTGTGGCGGGTAAATATTAAGTAAAAAATATGCCGCTTTTGCTGGGATATAGTACATTTTCTGGGCATTCCGAAAACATGCACAACTGAATATTGACGATTTTTGATTTATGACGTTCTTGAAAGGAGTGAGCGAAATATCAAATAAAATATTATGATTTGAATATCATAATGACAACGAAAATGGTTTAAAAACGACATGATGCATCCTTGTCTCATTCTCTTTGTGATATGCTACAGTTCTTCGACACTTGTTATTGTCCAGACAGAAAATATGCACACTCGAGTAAACTCGACATCAATCATCATAATCTCAAATAAACTTTCCCAAAAACTAGTATATCAATGACGAATTGAAATTTAAAATTAATAATAACGCTTTCTTTTAACGTATAAATATAACCGTAGCGATTATCCGCATTTATACCCATATATAAAAATTCCATTATTATTTGACCGTATAACGAGAAGTCCATATAAAAAAAGAGTTTAGGCTGATTTTCACCATCACGCAGATAAAACTATCATTAATAGAGTCATTGCCGTCACTCTGTATCCCGTGTGCTTAAATTCAATGTAAACGCAGCCCAGTAGCATTAAGATTAGTGACATGGCAAACGATAAAAGTATAAAAATGATACGCACTTTCTCTGCGCTTTGGTTCATTCAGAAAACGTCAGTGTACTGGTTATTTTTGTTTTTAGTTTAATAAGGCGTTTATTCAACTTTTTTTTCCTATTTTTGACCAATATTAGATGAAAATGTATCGTTTTTATTACAACTTATGCTAACTGCGAAAACATGTTAAGTTTCATTAAAATAAACTGTTAAGTTTCACTAAAATAAATAATCCGGTACGCATTTAATTTCTGATTACCGACTCCGGGTTTGACATTTAAAGTTCAAGATTTTCTAATAATAAACACAATTATGTAGATTCTCGAGAAAGATAGATGTTTCCAAATACAGGCTGGAAATTCGGTACTCGATGGCGTAAGGGATTGTACATCGGTCCAAGTCATAAAGTAATATTTGATAAAAATCGCGGACAGGAATTTTAAAATCTAAGCGGCAAATATAAAATCAACAACATAAAAACAACTGGTCTAAGAGATAAAATCATCAGTATAGGTTTAAAGAAATATTGTACGAAAATACCATATTTTGTGCAATCTACTTATAAATATGTTTGAAATATTGTGAGAAAAAAATATATCAGCTTGAAAATTTTCATCGTGTTTAATCCCCTTATATTTTATACAACTCTTCTTCGTTTTCAAACCTTAATTCGCGCCAAATGGTGCATAGAGCACCGTATCAGATCGATGCAGTGATAGCATGATCATTAATTACTCCAAGGCAGTTCTGCGAACAAGGTACCAGTCTAGGCCAGTATTAAATGAATGACTAAGTGAATAAATTATATAATTACAATGTAACTTTGTTTTAAAATCACTATAAATAGTGATTTTAAAACAATGTAAATGCTTTAAATATAAATTATAGATAAATAAATTCAATCGTATTCTTGGGACTCGAATATATGACCTCGTGTATTGTAGCTAAAGGCGTTAGTCAATGTACTTCGTAGTATACAAATTTTTAATCCGATAATATAAATACATCAATCATGCCTTTAGCGCAACGGTCGGGGAACTTTTATGACTATTACCCCAAAATATTTTTGCGTAAGTCGATATTATCCCCTCTCTCCATTTTGAAATGAAGACAATCAATGTATAGTTAAAATAATACTTATTTATTGAATTAATTTACACGAAAAATAAAAAAAAGTTACATGAAAATAATGTATGTAATAGACAAACAAAATAAAATTCTCAAATTGGATCAAACGAAAATTAAGGTCTTCAGGTTTCCTTTTCAGTTTTTGGAGAAATGATGTTGCTTCATGTTTGATACAATTACTTCAAAATTTTTGAGTTTTTGATGTAAGAGCAATTTGAAGTCTTCAGCATTTAATCGATTTCTGAATTTTAAATTTGTAAAAATACTAACACGTTTATGAAAAAGCGAACTATTGTAGAAAAAAATTCCTTTTACCCCAAAAATTCATTTTTACCCCAATTGGGGTAATTTACCCCGGTTCCCCGACCGCTGCTTTAGCGAGATAGCGAGTGTTTTACCTAGAATTTTCACTCGTGAATTAGATACAATTATAGTAACTTTAAACATATAAAATAAATCCACACACATAGATTAGATTAGATTAAGCCATACATAGATTAGATTTCAAGTCACTTGGACGTTAGGTAATTCGAAATTCTACTTTGGAACTGTCGAATACATATAACCCCGTGATCTTTTCTTGGAAGAAAGTGCTAATAAATTTTGTTAGCGTTATTTTTAACACTCGATTCATTCCGTGTTTGACCTTTTAACTGCCCTCGGGGGGGGGGGGAGGTTTTCATGTGCAAATCAGTTTATTTCTCCGAGAATCTGCCACCCCCGTGTGGTGTGATTGGTCCGGTTTCCAAGTAACGGCCACCACAGCAGAACCATTACATCGGTCGCGTCATAGTCGAATGTTGCCTCACGGCTACTCAGGGATTAAGGCGGGTTTACATTGAGACAGTTACTGACGCCAGTACTGGCGCCGAGAAATGACTTATACTGTTTACATATCTGTTGAAGTTTTTATTTTACGGTGCCCACACGCTATTAAAGTCAGTGAGGAAAAATAACTTCAGGGAAACGGTAGATTTGGATACAGATTTTTAACACTCTCCTTATCATTCATCGTTTACTTTGTGTAACAATTTTAACTTCGGGTTTTTAACTTCAAATTGGATGTCTCACAAATCAAATTGGATGTTTAATAAACCAAGTTGGACGTTTTACAGAATAATTTAGAAGTTATATTGTATTTTATAATAAAAGTTAGATTTTTAAAAAATATATTAATATATGGTACGTATTAGTTATTACTACACACATATACCGTCAATGTGAAAACCTGCAGGCATCCTTTATTCAAGTAATAAATACAGTATGACGTCCAATTCGTTTTGCAAAACGTCCAATTTGGTTTTTAAAATGTCCAATTTGAAGTGTAAAGCTGTATCGAACTATTTCAAACCAAGTAAGCACTGGCTTGTCAGTTACTGGCTCAATGTGAATCTGGCCTTACGAATTATTAGAATATTTCGCTAATAGTTGTGAAAGTTACGAATATAAAATGATTATAATAATATTATTATAATACAAGAATGCCCATCACGAAGTAAGATAAATGAATGTGGAAAGGAAAATTCGCTACACATTCTAGTGCGTTCCATGCTCAGGAAAAGTATGAATTTAGTGCAGACACAAACATAATAGGTACATGCAATACTTTTTGTTAAAATTTTAACAAAAATGTTAGTAATTTTAGTATATAAGTAACCACTCACGAGGTTTTAGTCCACCGGTTTCGAGGCGTACCCGTCTCTTCGTCAGGATATTCACTACATCAGCATGCGAACAACACATCACTATCATAGAACTATTCACACACTTACAACTACACAAAAGTGTGTGATTAGTACTATGGTAGTGATGTGCAGTATTGTTTGCATGCTGCAGTTGTGATTGTCCTGATGAAGAGACGGTACGCCTGGAAACCAGTAGACAAAAATCTCGGTGAGTGGTTATATACCAACATTTTTGTAAAAAATATTATAAAAAAAGTAAAAATGACTAACCACAAAGTAGATACTTTAAATATTGAAATTTATATATTTTTTACCTTTATGGCAGCGCCATCTGTTGAGAGCTTAAAAGCAACACGGGCAATACTAAGCTTCGCTCATGGTGGACCGCATGCTTCTGCTAATAAATTACATTCCAACAAGCTTTGTGAAATTACACATATTCGAATCGATCACTTTATATTTTCTTTCTTTTCCATTTTGCTAGTCTGACACACAGAATTGTTTAATACATTATACAGCTAGTAATTAATTAAAATTGATGTGTTAGCAGATATCTTCAACATATGAAAAACGTCTGCGGTTTTTATTGACACGTGTCAAACATTTACACATAATATTATGCTAACTGCCGCTCACCGTATTTTAGTTTCTTGAAGTTGGTAATCCCAACTTTTTATAGCTTCTAAATATAAATGACCCTAGAAATATTTCATTCAAGTCGCCGTACTCCGGAGATAACAATCCTACAATCACGGACACGCGAGGTCTTAGTTATTAAGGGTATACTCTCAAATAAACCATTCAGTACGCGACCGACTGCGCAAGAAACCAGTCACTTAAGAAAACGTGTTTGCGCATAATTAAAAAAAACATTTATTTATAATGGAATTTGACTTTTTTAGAATATAAATTGAAAAAATGTTTTTTTTTTAAACTACTTTCAAAATCTCTTTTCTTTTCAAAACCATATATTTATTTCAAAGCAAAATTATTTTTCCAATACAAAAAAGATGTTTGATGCAACAAAAAAATACGTGAAATGTTACCTGGGTTTAAAAAAAATTAAGTTGCGGGCTATCGATTATCCCGCCGTAAACACTTGACGGCCAAGTTTTCCCAGTCTTCCCCTGCTCCCATTCCCTACTACTACTTCCCAAATATACGAAATCATCTACCTGTTCCAAAATTTCCCTATTTACTACCATTTTACACCCAGATCAACATCAGATTCGAAAACCATGACTTAGGAATTGTCAACATTAATCAGCAAACCACTTTCCTTTCACACATTGCTCCTGCAGATCTTCTCTACTATCAGCAAGATTGATATCAATTCAATTTTTAAATTCAAATCCTTATCCGCACCCCAATGGTGCATAGGGCACTGCATTATACAAACACTGTTATCTTGATCGTTAACACACGAAGGAAAGGTGATGAGCCCTCCGCTTCAGGTACCAGTCCAGGGTGATAATATTAGAGTGAAAAAAATCACTTATATTCATTTAACCCCCCCCCCCCTGGGAATCGAACCCGGGACCTCTAGAACGGTAGCCGAGCGTGCTGACCATTACACCACGGAGGCGGACGAAAATATTGATACCACAGAATTTAAATATAACCCGGATTTGACGGTAATTTTGTTGCGGTCTAATGATTACTGGGCCTTAAGATCTGTCAACATTCATCAGGAAATCACTTTCCTTGCATACATTACACACTTGACGTACCTAACATCATGTTTTTTCTTCAACTTGACCCCTAAGGAGGAAACGATTATTGTAAAAAGCTGTGCGTATCGTTAATTTGATTTTGAGTCGGTCCACCAAACCGCTAGATTTAAGTATTATATTATGACACCCGCGATTATATTTGGATGGAGCCATTGTTATTTGCGTTCCTCGCCGGGAAGACGGCTGCGCCTGTATTTCAGTAAAATATACTGAATAAAACATGTAAAAGTAAAATATAATATATACTTAACCCTCTCCTACATGGTATCGTACATGATAAAAAGAGTGAAGGACATTGGTACCATAAACCAAGCTAGGACACAAAATGCCGAACCCTCTTCTAGTAGAATGGAAGGCCCGTTGACGACAGTCAACAGTCCGGCTTCTCCTGAGGAGTTTTACGTGTTTTTTTTCTCAGCAATGAGAAGTTCCTCATTGGCCCAAACCAGTTTGTCTTTTTCGTTCCCAACACAGATTAAAATAAAACATATCCTTAACTATAAGAAACGAAGATCCACCAATTGATCTTATAACCCTTGTACATAATGAGCAAGGTAAATAATAAATGCAACTCCCATCTAAAAAAAGGTTCTTCTACAGACATTAAGCCCTTATATGAGGTCTTAAAAATAGTTTGGTTCAAATGCCACCAAATTTAAAAAAAACTTAACTTATATATATATATATATATATATATATATATATATATATATATATATATATATATATATATATATATATATATATATATATATATATATATATATATATATATATATATTTATATATATATATATATATATATATATATATATATATATATATATATATATATATATATATATATATATATATTTATATATACATTGTATACGTAATTAATAATGAAAATATATTATAAACAAATAATATTAGTTATATTTTTCGTGTCACTAACTTCCTGAATACAGATACGAGTAGACAACCTGTTTTAAAATACCAAGTCATAAGAAATAAGCCAAAGTTATCTTTCCGATGGAATCGACGCCCAGGCCAGACATCAGATCGTTAAAAAGGGGATTCCATTTTAATATATGTTATCAATCAGATAACTGCTTCATCAATTGATCCTGCATTCACTTTGTAGATATTAATACATTTTCGATTAAAATTTTACTTAGTAAATACTGTGGTTTTCAACCCCTGCCTTGTTGTGTATAAAACATAATTTTGTCTAGCCAGCCGCGAATTTTTGCCTAGAATTTTCACTCATGAATTACATGAAATTATAGTAACTTTAAACATAAACAGTAAATCCGCACACGATAGGCATAGGATATGAAACTTAAAAAGTTGAAGCCCGAGTAGGGTCATGATAAGCGGTGTTGCATAAGCTGTAGCTAGATTTCAGTCACTTGGACGTTAGGTAGTTCAAAACCTCCCACCAGTCAAATGATGTCATTAACGACGAAACCTGGTCACTGGTCAAATAAAACACATGTGGAAATAACTACATATTAGTTATTTTATTTTACTACATAAAAATCTATTTTTTAGATCAAATAACATAAAAAGTGTTATTTGCAGCATAAAGTTCTTCAGAAATAAGAACAGCCACCTTCAACCACGCCCCCTTGAAACGCCCATGAGAGTACAACTCTCATTTACATTTTTATTTTCTTAAAAACTCGCCCACCTTGTCAAAACTCAAAACCGCCTAAACTTATAACACCAGTAGCAGTTTAAAATGCTAAATTATCAAGTACTTGCCGAAATATGACATACTTGATGCTTATTTCGTATTTCATTATGTAAAAAGAATATGCACAATTTCATCGTGGCGATAAACTGTAAAAACACAAATATCGAATATTCATGATGGAACGTCATTAAAAAAAAATGTAGTCGTAAGTAAATATTCATTACATCTGTTTTTATTACCTACTATTTTACGGTTATTATTCATACAAGCGAAATGATTACCTGCTAAGATATTTTATAATAATAATTATATAGTTTGAAATTCTTTCGCTGGCATCTTCACCTTTATAGACGACCCGCACTTGAATCTATAGCAATAAAGTAATAACCGGTCGAGCTGCGAAACAACGGAGCAACCTCAAAAATCCACCTGAGTAGGAGATTGTATGTTTCTTATACCTCGTATGTGGTATCGATAATACTACAGGTGTCCTTGGTTCTTTCAAATATTACCTACTCGCTAGTGCCTACGCATAAAAAATACAAGAAAAACTTTCTCTTTGACATGCAAGAAAAATAATAGTGGCGCTCATTTCAAACTTACCAGTTCGACCAACTTCAAAATACCGGGAACGGTTTTAAAATAGTCGATATTTAATCGCAACCAGCTGAGGGGTTGCTCCGGCTCCGTCGCCTTATTTCCAGCTTGATTATTGTCAATCGTCACAACCGTTTCAGGCGCCATCATAATGTATTTACACGAATCACTTCTTTACACAGTAAAAAATATCTCACCAACACACACCACAATAATCCTTACTTGTGCCGCGAACGCAGGGCTTTGATTTATTTTATGTTTATGCGTGCGAGTGCAAACGGAGAGGTAGGTACTCGAAGTGTTCTGTTCACTGACCGACCGCAACGCCAGTCCACCGGTTGAAGAGTGAGGCGCGAATAGCGGCAATCGGCGATACCGGCCCGGAGCGGAGTAGCCTCCCTCCCACTTCCAATCTCAATAATCAGAATTCAGCGATCAACTAACGTTGATTGTCGAGCAAAGGTTTTATTTCAATAACGCGTATTCACTCCGATCGCGAACAAGTAGCGTTCCAGTACTACAACTAGTGGACACCTTTGAATATGGAACGGTTCGCGCTCCGTCTAAAGCGATTTAATTCGATCTGCTCCGACCTACAAAGTTTTAGCGTTTTGAAAATTGCTATTTTGTTAGCATTTCGTGAATGTTCGCGACATATTGAACGTTTAAGTAGATACCTAGCATTATGTTCATGAATATCATAATATCTATGAATATCATAAAATAATATTTTTTTATAATTTATACGCTCTCCATTTCGTAAAATCCTACTTCAACGGCTCTCATGATATCCGTATTACTTATATTGTAACATTGTTACATACCATCAAAGAGAATGGAATCGGTAGTTGTCACGGCGCGAATCACATATAAACAGACGAGTTATAAACTAATACTTGTAGCTCTTACACAAACGCGCTTTCGATTAGAAAGACAAATACCATCGCATAGGATCAACCGTATAAAAAACAAAGGCAATGCGCGTGCAACTAATTTAAAAAAAATAGTACCACGAGTATAATCTTTGGAACCACGTGTTTTATCCTAATCATCCATCATTTTATAATTCATCTATTACCGTGAATATCATAATTTTGGGAATAATCGGATTTCACTAATCCTTTTTTTAAATCCTTTATGTTAAAATTACTAGTATTTAACCAGGCGGGCCTATGTCTAGGGTACAGGAAGTCGCGCCTGCGAGGGCAACGCAACATAAAAAAATGGTCGCATCCTCCCTGTTAGCATTGGCAGATTTTTTTTGGTTTTTAAAATATAAACAAAACAGACTAAAAAAACCCTGAGACTGTTGTAACCGTATATCATTCAAAAATCAAATTTAATCCGTTATATCCCTTTTTTAATCTCACATAAAAATTAGAACAAAAGGTATTCTAGGTATCGCTTCTTATGTTGCTGATAAATAATATTATAAACGTAACAATAATCTAACTAGATTATTTATCTATTTAGATTTTCATAGTTATATAAAATATTCAGTATTTTATTAGGTTTGGTACCTCTGCTTTCTGCATTAACGCCAGTATATCCAGTTCTTCATTGAGTTCTTGTAGGAAGAACTGTTACTGCTGGTCACTGCCGAGTTATCGTTCCCGTTTGTGTTCGAGCTGCACTGCGCGCAGTGCAAGTACTTTTCTACTTCCTTCTAACTGTCCTGCCTAGCATAACAATATATTAGGCTTCCTAACTTTGAACTTTTAAATTTAGACACAGTAGATAAAATATTTATTGCTCTAACTAGAATAAAACAAATTGTCTCACTTACTAGATTATTATTGGTATTATCGTTTTTTATGTATCCACGTGTATGAGTATGTTATCATATGTAGGAATATAATGATACACATGTGTAGGGTTATTTTTGTAAACTTTCAGATTCAGTAAATCTTTTTTGTTTTGTTGATGTTGTTTATTTTGTACTACACATTGCTATGGCTCAGTCTGGTCAAATGAAACAAAAAAGAAAGAGAAAGTACAGATGTCTGCCTTTCCAGAACAAGTTGAAAGACACCTCTTCGGTGAGAATATACCAACTTCCCTACGTGAATAGGTTCATCACTACGATATCGGAGCGTTTTTATGGCAGTCTAGCCGCAGTAAACTTACGAGCTTCACTCATTCCGTCGATACAAAAGACCGAGAGAGATACTCCTTCCCTTAAACATCCCGCAGTACTCTCCGAATTTATAACCTATTCAAAAGTTTATCCTACCCATTCATTACTCCATCCTAGTAAGCTTGTTTAACCCGATGAAAGAGCAGGGGGTCACTTTGACCCAGTACTCTATGAGCCATTCGATTTAAGCCAAGACATTATCAGCTTTGGATCTTATGGAAGCTAGTGCCCCGTCACTTACTAAAAAGGAACAGGAATGAATGAAATATGAGCATATTATTCCCTCCTTACTTGAAAGTTACTCCAAAGTGAACCTACAGAAGGTTAGGTCCTACTTAAACTATACACTTGACTTATTTATTGTTTTGGCATTCATTTTGTGGTAAGACATGATCCACAAAATGCCTCCAGGGTTTCTGTCAGCTGCCGGTTCTTTTGTATCCTCCCAAATCCCATGGCTCAGACGAGAACTGCTGATGAATGATCGGCAGTGGACAACCTAAAAAATGAAAACCTGATCCCTTTTAGAGTTACCTGACATCCAAGTTATTCTGAAATCTAGCTACGGCTTATGCAACAACTTATAACCTTCCTACCTCGGCCCCAACTTCTTATGTTTTGTAGCCTATTCCTACTTGTGAGTGGGTTTCTTTATGTTTGAGTTACTATAGTTGAATGAAAATTCTAGACAAAAATATCTGCTACCTGTTACCTCGCTACCAAAAAAAACATGCTCAGTTAAAGCTCCCAGATGGAGTACATCGCCTAGCCAACTGATTAGGCTTTTCTTGGTGATAGTTGTGACCATGGATTACTACTACATCCATGGTCTTATTCACTCGTTCCTCGCCAACTCAGATCACCGTCTGCCTTTAATCCATCAGTTCTTGGCCCTTAAAAGGTGCCATATTTGATAATTTTTGATAAACATTCCTATGCCCAATTAAAAAATTTCATTGTTAGTGTGGATAATGTTGTTGAGTATTTATTGATCTGTCTAATGATATTTTAGCATCTCAGCCCATGAGACTCCTCAGGTTGAGATGGGCTTGACATTTAAAGAAAATGCCAAACACACGCATCCTTAAAAGGATTATGACTAGACAACCAGGTGAAAGGGGCAGGACGAAGTGAGAAAGGATGCAATGCACCTTCTACAGGTGGCAGGCTGGATGTCCAGGACAGGCGGGGTTGGAGGCGAATGTTGCGGAAGACCAAGGCTTAATATGGGGTGTAGCACCATTGAAGAAGCCTAGTGATATTTTTACAAAAAGCATAGGTAAATAATTTAAAAAAAAATATTCTAATTATTTTTATTAAAAATAATACACTATGTACATGTACAGCTTACATTTAAATTATTTTCTATATTATAAAAATGTATGTTAATTTAATTAATTACAAGAATTTTGAACATAGTTGTTACTTTTATTGCTATCAACTAAAGTTTATAATCATAGTTTGTGATGCATTACGTATCTAATAATAAAATGTGAGGAGAAAGAAATTACATACATTCACGTAAAACTGTTTCAACAAAATTGGTGGGAAGAATGTCCTTTATTGATCCTATATGTATCATTTAGATGGCGATAAATATAAATAATATTACATATTACCATAAAAAAAAATTATCATAGCAAATACCTCTATTATATTATTAAACTAAGTCTTATAATATTATTAATCTGCTCAAAAGAACCAAGTGTATCATAATGTTATATTTACATAAACTTTTATTCTCTGATGCATACATCATATTATTAATATTTTATATTAACATAATCTGTATTACAAAACTATAGTATAAAATATTTTTAATATGAAAAATATTGTTAATAATTATAATATCTACCAAATATTGTAGCTATATTTTTCCATACAAATTAATATAGTATATAAATATATTTAAGTATCTATTTTTTGTTGTTGTTTAAATTTTTATTGTTAAAATCAAATAATCCCTTTTACCAACCATTCAACTATCTACAAAATATAAAATTATTATATTGACACGAAATACAATATATCAATAAAATACTTGTGGATAATTTTTTTAAGTGTTCACATGGAATCTTTAACTGCCTACAGAACATCTTCAGTATGGTAACCTGTATTAATAAATTGTTATGTAAATATCAGTGTAACAATTATGACAGGGTGAATCACATCATAATTATGAGTAACAATTCGTAAATACTAGTTAACATTGTAAGCATGCCTTTTTAAATGATACAGGTTGTTAAAGTTATAGAGTAGGCCATTGAAGAAACCAAAAAGTATTCCAATATTTTTATGGAAACATTTGATGGGCGAGACATAAACCGCTTGTGCACTACATGTTTTACCGTCCGGCAGTCCGGTTTTGAAAAATAAAAGCGACAACAGTTTAGCGCGATCGAATTTACGCGCAACGTGTTCACGCACCGATCAAGAGCACCGATCCGAAGAAAGATGGACAAAAGCACAAGCTAATCCAAGCCAATCATCGTTTTAACATGCTAACAGCTAAGTGCCGTCCGGTAAAATTCCGCGTAGTGCACAAACGCCCATACTTTGTTACTGATACTCTACTATTGGTAAGCAATCAGAAAATATTGTGACCATCCTAACATGTTTTTTTTTTCCTAATATTAGTGAGAAAACTAATCAAGTTTAATAAATAACTAATTTCTTGAATGACTGAAAGGAAAGAGAAAGTGCTAAATTAAATTTATTTTCTTGAATATAGCGAAAAAGGTTGCATGGATTTTAAGCACATGAAGTACAGAATGAGTAATTTACCAGAAAAATCACAGTTCATTCGATAAGCTCTGATTGATCAGTCAGATGATTTATTATCAGTCCCAACAATATCATAACATTGTCACTGTCATTGTTGCGACTGTCACATCTGCAGAATGAGGGTATATAATTTCAATTTAAAATTTGGTATTTCAAAGATACCAGCGTTTCTTCTTCGTAATGATTTTCAATGAATAGAATCATAAAAACAGTAATCTTGAAAATTGTTGCTTATTTGCAAATGAGTAGTTTTGAAAACTCAAATTGATTCGTGTCAATAAATGGTTTCGGAATTAATTTACAAACAACAACAAATAAATTTGCATTCATTACATAAATTAAAACTATAACTGTCCAATTTAAAATGCATGAATTAAATAGTAGAAATATTCTTCTTAGTGACACCATTTCTGCAACTGTTAACCTTAGCAGCAAATCTCAAGGAATTTACAGTTTCCTGGTAGCACTCGTCCAACTGAGCAACATTGACCAACATAAGGGTTTTAGAATTACCTCCCAAGCTCGGCATCAAGAGATAAGTCAATTTGGAGTTTCTATAGGGAATGTGGCTCTGTTTCGATTGTAAAGCCAAAATCACTTTAGAAAGCTCCGACAGAGATTTATTAATGGACTTTGTCTCATCCATCCGTTGAGAAGTCTTGGCACTTTCCGAACCTGCCAAGTCCACCAGATTCAGATTACTCGTGTACCTTTCTTTTCTCTGTTCGTGGTGAGCCGAAATTTTTATCTTGGAAACAGAATGGGACCTCGAGCTTCTGTCATTGCACATAGTAGCGGCAGTTTGCCTGTTCTTCTGGGACGTCGTTAAAAGTTTCATGAGTTCGGAAAAATTATTAACTGTCTCTTCTTTTAAATTAGTTACATAAACGTCAGACCCTTTGCTGTCCAACATTTTTATGCAATGCTCTTCCTGTTCTTTATTGGGATTCAATAAGTCGTAGATATTTTCATTATATATTTCCAAAAATGACGCTTGAATTGTGAATTCCCAGCCGAGTTTTTTCAAGTCGGGCAAGCTCGTGAAGATCATTTCAATGGCTCTCGGAATGATCCCTACATTCTCCGTCCCGCTGAACCCTTCCATGGTGTAAGTTTTACCAGATCCGGTTTGACCGTACGCAAATATGCAAACATTATATCCGTCCAACGCAGACTGGATCAAACTGGAAACCTCGGCGAAGACATCGCTCTGCGGGGCATTGGGAGGAAATATACCATCGAAGGAAAAATTATGCTTCTGTTTCTTCAGCGCTCCGGAAACTCCATTGTAGACGGACTTGTCTATTTCCATCGTGCAAGAATCCAAGACATCCACGTTGAGAAGCTGCTTGGATGTTTCTTCCGACAAACAGGGACGGATTCTGCAGAATACTCTGATATGTCCTTTGAGGTCTTGTATTTCGTTTCGGAGCTTCTTTTGATTTTCATACATAGACTCGATAATCTTTTGTAACTCCGCATTACGTTGTGTTAAATCATCAATTTCTTTGCAATCCTTATTATTCTTCAATTCGAGAAGTTCTTTGCTCCGATTCACACTACTCAAGTCATTAGTAAAACAAATAATTTTGTCATTGCTGTCACTGATTACACCTTGTAAATGTTTGCACTTATCCGATTCTAGATTATAGGCATTTTTGAATTTATCGCACTCCATTGACTTTTCTTCCAATTTGTTTTGAACACGGGATAAGTTTTCGGTAAGCTGAGCAACCTGCTTCTTCAACTCGCCATTCTGGTCCGTAAGTTCAGATATAGTTTTTGAATTATCTTCATTTTTTTGGTCGATAATTATTTGACGAGTCTTCAGGAATGTTAGTTCGCTTGTGTAAGATAGGAGTTTAATTTGGTTCTCTTCGCAGGTGGAACTTAACTGCGCACATTTTTGTACTTCGTTTTCAAAAGAAACCTTCAGTAGATCGTAATCTTTCTGTTTCAGCGATAGTTTGGTGTTAGCATCACCGAGTTCTACAACATTTTTTGTCAATTCTTCTTTGAGCTTGATGATCTCGCTGTCAGACTTTTCAAGTTTATTAGATAACTCCGCTGACTCGGTTTTGATTGATTCATATTTTTTATTGATGGTATCAAATTCAGTTAGAAGGTCTCGATGCTTTAGCGAGAGAGTATCGTATTGCGCGGAGAGAATGGAACTTTGGCAAGTAACGCTATCAAATGAAGATTTTATTGATTCTAACTCTTCGGAGCGATCTTCATATTTCTCCTTTAACTCGGTGTATTCAGATTTCATTACCCTGTGTTTTTCTGCTAAGTCATTGAAGCGAGCTTTATAGTCATATGGCGCTATCTTAGCGGATGAGTTGGAAACCTTAGGGGCAAGTTTAATTTGTTTCTTAGGAGGATGTTGACTCGCAGGAGTGGCATTTCTCTTAAAAGGAGTTTTATACGCTTTATCTTTTGTTTCCAAAACAGACCCGACATTGTTTATTTCGTGTAAAGGTGCTTTCTTCAATTCGATGGGAGGTTTTTTAGAACTAGGACATACAAATTTTGGTATCTCCACTGAAATAGGCGTAGCATTTGACATCGGCAACTTCGACACTGGTGTTACAAAGGATCTTGGTATTTTACTCATTTTTATCTGTAATAAAAAGAGCGCAAGATTATTTTGATGCTACTATAACGTTTTTTTATTTGAAGTTTAGCTTGGCTAATAAGAAATAACTAATGTGATGAACAGAACAGGTATTTACTTTGAATAAATCACTAGGTTAAGTACAAAATAAATACAGTTATACGATTTAAAAATTAAATGCAATAAATAAAAATATATTTCACATAAACCTGAGGGCTTACCTTGTGGATACGACGTTAAAAAATAAAATCCATTACAATAAAACTCCAAGGGTCTAAAATATGTATATTACTTCAATAATTAACCTATTTAAAAGAATGCTTTTAATAACACTTCACTTCAATGAAATAACGTAATCGAATTAAAAATTATTTTCAAAATAAAAAACGCTAGACACTACTCAAATCGGTCGAAATGTCGTATAAAATAATAACGTTAAAAATAATAACAAAATTTCAAATTAACTACCAACTTGCAGAAAAAAAAACATTACTCACGCAGTACCTACTTAGTTTCAATATGTAATTTGGTACCTACCTTATGTGTCTTAGTTATTGACGAAGTAAAGTAAACTAACTAACTAACTAACCATCACGCCGCTTCCCCGCAGGGGTAGCCAGAGAGAATAGAGCGCCACACCACTCTGTCCTTGCAAACATTCTTCGCCTCTTCCACGTTCATGCATCTCCTCATACATACCCGCCAATTGTTACGACTCCTAACCTGACCACTTTCAAGTATTTGGCATACCTGATCGTGCCATGTTTTTCTCGGTCTTCCTCTGCTTCTTTTCCCGCTAACATTCGCCTCATAAATTTGTTTTACCGTTCTTTCCTCACTCATTCGTTCTACATGTCCAAACCATCTCAACACACCTTTCTTAATTTTATCGATAATGCTTATCTCAGCTTTGCATTCTTTCCTTATTTCACTATTCGCACATCTATCATACATCGTTTTGTTACACATTCTTCTGAGAGATCGCATTTCGACTGCATTCAGTCTACTTTCATCCTTCTTTTGCCAACTCCATGTTTCACTTCCATACATTAGAGTTGGAACCAGGACTCCGTTGTGCACTGCCAGTTTAGCTTCCGCTGATAGGTTTTTATTTGCTATAACTGATTTCAGTGCACCGTTCACTTTGTTCCCAGCATTCACTCTCCTTTCTATATCTTTATCAATCTTTCCATCCCTAGAAAACATACTACCCAAATAAACGAAATCATCTACCTGTTCCAGAATCTCTCCGTTTACCAATATTTCACATTCAGATCTGCATTCTTCTCTTTCAAAAACCATAATCTTAGATTTGCTAACATTCATCAATAAGTCACTTTCCTTGCACACATTATACACCTTTGTCACCAACGCCTGCAGGTCTTCTCTGCTATCGGCAAGAAGAACAGCATCGTCAGCATACAAAAGGCAACAGACAGTTAAATTATTCATTCTGGCTCCAACATTTAAATCTTTCAGTTCTTTCATGCAATTATCCATGTATAGGTTAAACAGCCACGGTGACATTACACATCCCTGCTTAACACCTTTAGAGATGCTAAGCCAGGATGAAAATGAACCACTTACCCTTATGCATGCAGTGCTATCCTCGTACAAGGATGCTATGCCTTGGATAAGTTTACTGCTTACCCCATACTCAGATAACACCTTCCATAGCTTCGTTCTATCAACTCGGTCATACGCTTTCTGCAAATCCACAAAAGCACAGAAAAGCTTTTGGTTTTTGGACAAAAACTTTTCAGTAATGTTGCGCAAGGCAAAAATTTGATCCGTACATCCTCTCCCATTCATAAATCCACTCTGGACATCCCACACTTTGTCCTTTGTTATGGTTCTCACTCTTTCAATAAGGATTCGACCATACATCTTGCCAACAGCACTCAATAGACTGATTGTTCTATAGTTCCCACATTCCACCCTAGAACCTTTACCCTTGTAGAGAGGCATTATAACTGCCCTTCTCCAATCCACCGGAGTATAACTCTCCACCGAAGTAAAGTAAATTTGTGTATTTAATAAACAAAGAAACAAAAACAAATAACAACATGGGCTTTATAATGATATTTTTATCTTTTATTTAGATCTTAAAAATAAATAATGCAACCTTCCATGTCAATGTAAATACAAATGTAATAAAATATTTCAATTTGTAATGCAATATGATAATATATGCAGTGATGGGGCTCAAAACTTTCATGAACCGGTTCGCCCTTAAGGTACTACCCCTACCCCCCCTTGTAAAAAATAGTTTTTACATTATTCATTTATTTGTTTTTTATTCTGCGCATAAATAGAATATTCACAAATAACTGAGAATACCCTAATTATAATAATATAATTAAAATGCGGACCAAGTAAACCGAGCGTGCTCCGATATATAATCTCAATCGGAAAATTGTGCGACAAAAAAAAAGTTAAGGACCGGTTCGGTGAACTCTAAAGAAAATTAAGTACCGGTTCTTGCGAACCGGTACGAACTGGCTGAATCTTACCATTGCCTACAGGCTATACCTATGTGGACGTGTTTGTTTGTTTCAATTAATTGAGAATAAATATCGTATCCTATATTTAGTAGCAATTTACTGTAAAAACGCTAAATGCTTAGAAATTTACCAAAAATCGACTTATGCATTAACTGTATTATGTAATAAAACAACACCCATATAGTTTTTTCAAGTTTATTTTATTTGACCAGAATCTGGTCAAACAAAGAGTATCGAATAATTTTTCTTGCTCAAAAATATTTACTTACTTACTAGTATGTATTAAGCCATAAAACGTCAAGATGAAGAAGAAATGATTCGTTGATTATAGATTTTGTTTATGCTTTATTTCTATGTTTCTAGGGAAAAAATTACAATTTTAATTCGTCTATGAATTTCGCTGCTGCGGGCCGTGTGTTTTTCGTGCGACGTATATTTTGCGATTATATTCATAAAAGTTGATAATTCCTAGTTTTCATCTTAAATAATTGTAATTAACGTTTAATCACACATGTTTTACAAGTTCTTTGAGGGTGTTTGATTGTTATTTATGTGTCGATGCAAATTAACGTCAAGATAGAGTTGTGTTGTTATAGTGAGGTGCGTTTATTGTACGCTTGCGCGGCGCGTAATTTGAACAATTTAAAAAAAAATGCCGATTAATAGCTCACCTTTGTTGGATTTAGTTTAATTTGATTATTATCATAATTCTTCGTGATGGATGAGCAACAATCTGACAAAATAGTCAAAGAAGTGACTGGTGACTCTGAAAATCCCGTATGCGACGATGAGAAATCTTTCAATGACGAAACCCAGCCAGAAGTACTAAACGCGAGTGAGCTTCAGGTAGAAGTACTTAACAATAGCGAGTCTCTAGTAGACTCGAGTCAGCCGAATGATTCCAAAGGAAACGGTAAAAAAACCAAAAAATCCAAACAGAATTGGAAAAATCGTTTCTCTAAACAGAAGCAGAAGTGTTCTACTTCTCAGGACACTTCGGAAAATAATTTAAGCCGGCGTCCGTTTCACCTGAACTTCAAATTTCGCGAAGGAAGGAATGGGAGGAAGAGACCCAGTTTTCCTGTCGGATCCAAATTTTTCCTTCCTTATAAGAGACCTCGAAAGGAAACATTCATTCCTCCCACAAAATTTTTACTCGGAGGAAATATTTCCGATCCGTTAAATCTCAACAGTCTTCAGGATGAAGACATCAACAGACAAATGAATGCTGTCACCCCTAAATCTTCACCCCTACCTACACCTCCTCGTCACAAAGCTAAGATAGAAGTTATTTACCCTCCCGATATAAGAGACCCGCTCAACTTGTTGAATCCGTTGGATAATGCGGAGTACGAAAAGCAACTGGAAACGAAGAAACCTCGCAGGACGAGAAAGCGTTGTAAATCCAAGCGGCGCTCTTTGGAGAATGCGAATGTTCCCGCCGGCAGCCCGACTCTAGCTTCTCCGGTCAAGGAGGAACCCTCCGCGCCGGTCGAAGTTCCGGTCGAAGCGCCCGTGGCCTCCACGCCGGAGCCTTCCACCAGCAACATGCCCAAGGACCTGAAGCTGGACTTGTCCCACGTGCGAGGGCACAAGCGCACCATCAGCGAGTCGGAGGGCTCCTGCAAAGGCAAGGACGGCAAGAAGCCGAGGAGGATGGATTTCCTGGACAAGATTGTGAGTCCGGTGATCCCGCAGCCGGGGGCGTGGATGCGCGTGCACCCGGGGCGCGGCGCCCCGCGCGGGGTCCCGGGCCGCGGAGCGCCGCGCGGGGGGCAGCGCGGGGGCCACCAGGGCAAGCAGCGAAACTCCCTATCCAGACTCACCGCCTTCAATGATAAATTCCCCATCGGGCCGGCACCATTGCCTAAGTTCAGAGAACAGGATGCCAGATATCAGTTTGGAAACTATGATAGGTACATAAAACTTTATTGCATTTAATAATGTACTTTTGTACATCGTCATATCACTGTTAATTATAATTGATTCATTTATAATTCTGCTTTAATTATTCACTTTATACCCAAGGCAGATAAAGCTGTGGTATTAAGTTACATTATTTTTACATTTATTATTATTTTTAAAAAACACAATATTAAAAAAGAACTTCACATGTATACAAAACTTTACATGCAGTTTAGATGAGACATTGTTTTTGAAACAATTATCATTTTTAATATAATATAAATTTTTTCACTAAAATTAGTCCATCAATACGGTGTCTGAAAATGATGCGGAATGCATCGTAACACTTGTCACAATAGATTTTAGGAAATAGTAGTATAAATACTTAATTTTACCAAGTAAAACTTAAATTAAAAATTAATCCATTTTAATCAAGGTTTTTTTTTACTCTGTTAAGAATTACAAATTGAGTTTTTAAATAACTTATATGCATTCCTTATCCATTACAGTATGCCTGTAAGCTGCAACTGGAAAAGATGATTGTTTATTTTTTGCCATAAAAATCCCTGATACATAAATATATATATATTTTTTTTAATGAGTTTATTTGTATTCTATTGTCTCCAACGTGGCGGGCGCAGTTGTTATGGCTCCTTCAAAACAAGATAAACTTGGGGCCTCACTTGCCTTAAATCCAACTCTGAATGCATGTTATCTTTCCAATTTATCATGCAATAATAAATGTTGGCTCTTTGAACCCTTTAGTTTACTGTTATTTACGGTCGATGTGGAAAATATAAATATTGTAAGTAAATAATAATAAAAATATGTACATCAACTTAAATTGTTTCATTTTACAGGTATTATGGATACAGAAATCTGGATGCTATGATCGATATCAGGCTGAAGGTTTTCGGTTTGAACAGACACCTTTTCAACGGTAAAGATGTCTTGGATATTGGCTGCAATGTGGGCCATATTTCTATAGCAGTAGCTAAGGATTTAGGTGCCAAGTCAGTTACTGGGATAGACATTGATAAAAATCTTATTGGTATGTAAATATTTAATTATTATTATATCGAACTGCATTTTATCCTTTGTTATACAGTAGAAGCTCTCTTAACACGTTGTCGTCGGGACACGGCATTTGCCGTTTTTCGCGGACTGTCGGTCAACTGCGGGACACGGCAATTGCCGTTTTTGTCGACTGTCGGTTATCGGCGGGAAACGGCAATATACGGGTTTGTTATCAGCGTGAAATAAAACGCGTTGAAGGGTAATCTGCTACCTGGGTGCTAGGCGATAGTCTGTTGACGTTATTTGAGATGTCTTGTCCAGATTGGCTAGTGTGTCGCTTGTAAAGGCATCCCCAGAAATCTAGAGTTTTTATGCGATCTCAATCTCAAGTTTAGTTTGAGCCATTTCACGTATTGGACTATTTTTCATACCGCTCGCACTGTTTTGTTTACTGTTTGGTGTGTTATTATTTGAATATATTAGCATTGTATAGGGAATGATACCTCGGAGGGGAAGACTATTTTTTATAGTTTACAATGCTTCTAAAATTGTGAAATACGGAATACTTAATTAAAAATTATGATTATAATTTATTTTTGATGATCAAATGTCATATATGATTTCTTTGAAAATTTCAATCGAAAATATTATTTGGTTTAGAAATTGTGTCAATTTTAAGAAAGCGATATATTTTTGCGCCAATCACGAAAAACACCCTCTTTAGGCTAGAGTCTATTGTTCGAAGAGCCCGACTACAATGTGTTAACTGGCCTTAATGGGACTGACCTAGGGCTGGATAACAAGAAGGTAGTGGAAAACACATTTTAAAAAACACTTTCGTAACGAAGAAAAAAAACACAATTTTTCCCAACCACTAATAAAACAGAACTTTTTTTCTGTAAAAGAATCTCACACATTTAAAATTGACATTTCGCTCACTCCTTTCATCAACGTCATATATCAAAAAATCATCAATTCTCAGTTGTGCATGTTTTCGGAATGCCTCGAAAATGTACTATATCCCAGCAAAAGCGGCATATTTTAAACTTAATATTTACCCGCTACAGGGCAGAAAGTGTTGTTTTTGCATTTTGAAGAAAAGGTATTGTTAAATTTTTTTTTAAATACTAAATATTTTTCAAATGGAGAAAAAACCTTCAGGTTTTACCTAAAAAGATCCGTTGGACAGTAAAAAGTTCAATAAGTGGCTTGATATTTATTTTTAATACATTTCATTATATTTCTTTAAAAACGATCTCCTGAAAAATCAAGTTTTTTGATATATTATGACATTGTTGAAAGGAGTGAGTGATTTCACAAACTGTAAAAAGGATATACAGGAAAAAGTCACACATCACTCCAAATTTTTTTAAATGTAGGCCCACAGTGGATTAAAAAAATCTGTTCTTTACTGCTGCCTTTTGTGTTGAATCGACATTTTAAAAGCGTAGTCACGCCATTTTTTTATGAACATTACTGCAGTAGAATCCTTCTGCTGCTGAATGTACATCGACCGCCACATGTAGAGCCTCTTTTCCTTAATTGTGGCTTTCTTTCTTCCTTCTTCGTACTTCTCACAGTCGACTTCCTCTAGAGGAAGACCTCTAGTGCTTCGTTGATAACAGTCTGAACTATCTAGTCATCATTCAACATTTCATTTTCAAGAGGGTCATCACCTTCAAGAACCCATCCCTGAACATCATGAAGTTAAAAATCACTCATTTCGGGAAGTTGTGAGTCTTTTAGCAAAGTTGCATTGTCACCTGGTTCAGGTTCTGTGTTTGTTTGTTCATCATTTTCCAAGGAAGTGTCCTCCAAACTCGATTCTCAGAAACAGCTACTACCACCTCTTCAACCTTCTATGTCCCAAGGACCCAACTCTAAAATTTAGAATTCGCTTCACATACGGTGTTTGAAAATGATGCGGAAAGCATCGAAACACGTGTCACAGTAGATTTTAAGAAATAGTGGTATTTAAGTCTTTTTCAACGTCAGGTCATGCTTTCCTCTACAATTTGACAAATGTATATGTAGAGGCCGGTTAAAGCGGTGCCAGTTAAGAGAGCGTCTACTGTATATATTATCTTTTCATACATATTATTAGACTTGATTCTATCATCTTTAGTTTATATATTTATGTATTTATTTATGCATTTATATTTCTTATCAACTCTTCATATCTCACATTTCAGTGCGCAGTAAATTTCTACTAGTTAGTGTTCTATGACTAATATTTTGTTTAATTATTAATGCTGACAACTTAATTATATTGCAATATTATATCGACGTGCCCTACGTGAAGTGCTCTAACTACATTTTTGTAAATTTTGAGATATTTGGTGTATGTTATCAACTGACCGTTATCTACAAATATAAACAAACAAAAAAATGTATAAAATAAATTACGCCTAGTTTTCAGTCGTATAAGGCGCTATCTACATCGAATTTTCGAAATGAACTGAACTCCTAAAATGCTAACTACTTAATTTTGACAAAGCATAAAACATTTAAACGATTTAATACATTATTTTTATTGTGTATTTGAATATTTAATACTAGTTTAGAATTTCAGATAAAACCTTTAATTAATAATAAAAAAAAATATTTTGAAAAAATCTAAGCTCTCTCCTGTAAAGTAACAAGTTTGCAGATGGAGTACTTTACGTAGGGGCCGTCGATATATTGCAAAATAATTAAGTTGTCAGCTGAATTATTTCATATATAACTATAAGAGTTTTGCCTCCCTTAATTATAATTTATAATACTAAATCAGTTGATAATCCTCGAATGATGTCCTATTTTAAGCATATTATGCGATTGGACTTCCCATTAAAAAATCGAAATTTTTAAGTTCTCCCAATAACAAATAATTTTTTTATTGATAGTCTTCAAATATTTTACCTTTTGTATAACAAAATCTGATTTCGATATTTGATGTTTTTTCTAAGATTCATATCCCGTAATAAATATTAAACAGTAATGGTTAGCATGTTTAGTTAAACATGCTAACCACAACGGTAGTTACCATGCTGGAGGTCCTATGTTTCCAGGGGAGGTGAAAATAAATATTAGTGATTTTACACTCTGTCTCTGAAGCGCAGGAGTGATCGCTGTGCCTTCATGTTAGTAACAATCAAAATAACACTGCGTTTATATGATGCAGTGCCCCATGCACCATTGGGTGCGAATAAGGGTTTGAGAGATGTGTAATTCAATTTAATGAAAAAAAAATTATGTATGAAACATTTATATTCAATGAATTATTTTTGCTTCGTATTATGGAAGATATGGCTTCGTATTATATAAAATACTGAATAAATTTCAGCTCGCGCGAGGAAAAATGTCAAGGAATATATCTTAGTCCCCCCTCCGGGCAACACTCCTCCCAAAGAAGAGAGTTCCGCGATCCCGGAGACTCCGCCGGTCGACGAGTTGTTCCCGGACAAAAGTATGGAAGTGAAGATGGAAGGTGTAGCCGAGCAGCGAGCGGAGATGGAGGCCTCCACCAGCCACCCGGGCACCAAGGCCAACTCCCACAACCTGTCGCACCGCCACAACAAGAAGATGAAGCGCAACAGGAGATCGCATCACAGGCACAGCCAGGATGTGCCCAAGTGTCACTTCCCCATTTCCTGCCCGATACTTTACGGACCGGCCTACGTGGCCGGCTATCCCTTGGAGGGGCAAAAGTGTACCTTTCCGCAAAATATTGTTTTTAAACAGGTATGTTCCCAATATTATTAATATTTAAAGCATTTACTTTGTGGTTAGTCATTTTTACTTATTTATTTTTTTACAAAAATAATAATAATTTAATATAAAACCACTCACCCAGATTTTTATGTCTACCGGTGATTGTGTCTTTGTGATTGTCCTGACGAAGAGACGGGTACGTCTCGAAACCGGTAGACATAAAAATCTTAGTGAGTGGTTATATACTATTATTATCAACATTTTTGTAAAAAAATTAATAAGTAAGGTATGTTCCAATTATTCTATCCCAACTTAACGTCTTTGTAGACTGCTGGAGTCAGCTCCCCTCGTCCTCAGGTTGTAGGTTCTTCTGTCATGGACAAAGTCACCTAGGCCATGTCTTCAAACTACGTTCTCTCTTTGCAGCGTCCATGAATTTTTTGGTCTTCCTTTAGATATCTTTCGAGGAGGATCCATTTCTATTGCCTGGCTTACGACATGCTCGGGTTCTCTGCGTCCCATGTGCCCATATCATCTCAATTGTCTTTCTTCTACCTTCCTATTTATGTCTGTTATACAATTATTCTATGGTGATTATTAAAAATAAAACGTACCCTTTCAAAAATCAGTATGTATATAATAAATGTCTGGATTCTTTTCACTTCATACAGCACTTAACTAGCCAAAGGTATGCGTTTTTAACCAGGGTGAGGGGTTCAATCCAGTGTTCAACTTCAAATTTGTTGATCAGCTGGTCAAATGAAAAGAACATAATTTGAATAAAATTTTAGGCTTCTTTGCATACAAAAGCGTAGTTTGAGATTCCTTGGGTTTGGGCATTGTAATGTAATTTTAAATATTAGTGATTTTTCAAAATAAATATTAGTGAATTTTCAGTCTAATATTTATTTAATATGGCCCTCGACTGGTACCTGAAGCGGAAGTCTGAAAACCTTTCCTTCGTGTATTTAACGATCAAGATAACATTGCTTCTATACAATGCAGTGCCCTATGCACCATTGGGGTGCGGATAAGGGTTAGAAGAACAAGAAGAATGTAATTTTTATATCACCCTTTATAATTCTTCCTTTTCTACCTACAGACCACTAACTCTTTGTAGTTTTTATTTACACGTAAAAAAAGTGAGTTGTAGTAACTAATTAACCATCACGCTGCTTCATCACAGGGGTAGGCAGAGAAAATAGAAGGCCACACCAATCTGTCTTTCCAAACAATTATCGCCTGTTTCCACATTTATGCATCTCCTCATACATCTGACCTGACCATGCCCAAGTATTTGAAATACTTGATCATGTCAAGTTTTCCTCTGTGTCATTTTGCTCCTATTTCCATCTAAGTTTGTTTTCCCATTCTTTATTCACTCATTCGATTTACATCCCCAAATCGTCTCAACGCACCTTTCTTAATTTTATCGATAATGCTTATCTCAGCCTTGCATTCTTTCCTTACTCTTCTTTCCTCACTCATTCGATTCACATGAACAAACCATCTTAACACACCTTTCTTAATTTTATCGATAATGCTTATCTCAGCCTTGCATTCTTTCCTTACTCTTCTTTCCTCACTCATTCGATTCACATGAACAAACCATCTTAACACACCTTTCTTAATTTTATCGATAATGCTTATCTCAGCCTTGCATTCTTTCCTTACTCTTCTTTCCTCACTCATTCGATTCACATGCCCAAACCATCTCAACACACCTTTCTTAATTTTATCGATAATGCTTATCTCAGCCTTGCATTCTTTCCTTACTCTTCTTTCCTCACTCATTCAATTCACATGCCCAAAGCATCTCAGCGCACCTTTCTTAATTATATCGATAATGCTTATCTCAGCTTTGCATTCTTCCATTTTTAAATCTGTTTTATTCTTACAAATTATGATGTGCATCTACATATTCTCAGTTGTAGCTCTACTGCACTAGATCTTTAATAAAGTTGATAAAGTTCTCATTGATGGTTTCATTTTCAGGCAAACTACATCCTGAAGGACGAGAGTCTGCTGATGGCGGAGCCTTCGCAGTACGACCTGATCCTGTGTCTCTCCGTCACCAAGTGGTTCCACCTCAACTGGGGCGATGCCGGCCTAAAGCTGGCTTTCAAAAGGATGTTTTCCCAACTGAGACCGGGTGGAAAACTCATATTGGAGGCCCAAAATTGGGCGAGTTACAAAAAGAAGAAGAAGTTAACGGTACGTTATATTTTTTGGAAAGACTTCATGCGCCATAAATGAATCGATCGTTGTCGGCAGCTTTATTTGTGATATGGCCAACATTTTCCTTTGTCAGTTTTCTTAACAATAAATGAAATGCATATTACATACCTATGATACATACATATATCCTTGGCACAATAGAGATAAAATCTATCAGTGTGAACTCCTGACACTTAAGTTATTTCTATAATATTGTAGATTCAAGCTGGAAGTTAATTTAAAATAACAACTCTTCATATTGTGCATAATAAAGATAAAGTGCATAAACACAAATATATTAGTATCATTATTATTTACATGTATCGCTGCGAATATGTACTAAGTTGCGGATGATGTATTTTTAATGATTGTCGTAAATGTGATACAGTGATTTGTTTTTATTTCAACATAAATTAAATTTTATTATTTTACCTTACAGGAAACTATTTACAAGAATTTTATGGGAATAGAATTCTTCCCAAACAAGTTCCGCGAGTACCTGCTTTCACCCGAAGTAGGCTTCAGTAAATGCTGCATACTAGCAGTTCCGCAACACTTGAGCAAAGGCTTCCGGAGACCCATTCACTTGTTCATCAAGGGAGACTTTACTCCGAGCAAGGTCCAGTGGTCCGATACGTACGCCCCCTCTTCGCATCATCAGACAGATCTCACCTTGGAAAACCAACCCAAGAAGGTTTACGCTAACGCTTTCAGTCCCGGTTACAATCCCAGCAGCAACTTTTGGGGCGGTACTCCGTTGTACGGCGCCGCTACACCGTACTCTCCGCGCTTGGAAAACACTGCGACCGAAGAATCTCCCTTTTACAATCCCCGCAGCGATAGCTACGTGCCGTCGTACACGAGCTCCGGGCAGCCCAAGACGGTGTACGCCAGCTTGAGTTCCCCGCAGAGCGACTACGGCGGGACTCCGCTGCACGCCACGGAGAGCGGAGCCGCCAGCGCCGGCGTGTACGCCACGCTGGCGTCCCCCGCCTCGCCCTTCCTGGAGCCGTCCCCGGGGCACTCGTGGACCCCGTCGCACCTCTACACGCCGTCGCACGCGGCGAGCGGCGAGGCGGGGCCCAGCCGCAAGGTGTACGCCTCGCTGCACTCCCCGCAGGAAGAGGGCCGCGGGCAGTGCAGCCAGCCCGTGTACTCGCCCAGCGTGGCGCGCCGCTCCGCAGGGCTGCACTCGCCGCTGCACACGGGCTCGCTGCTGGAGCCCGACACCAGCTCCAGCGACTCCAAGCCCTTCACGCCCGTCACCAGTCCGGCGCGCCAGAGTCCCAAGGAACCTCCTCCCCATGATACCGAACAATAAGGTTAGAACCGGAACGAGAGATTATTCATTCGTGAAATGCAAACATTGTAACATTTCGTTGCGTTAATCCTTGGAGCCCAAATATATCTTAAGCAATATATAGCTGAAGTTTATCCCAGTGGAATTTTGTTTTGGCAACCTGATTTCTTGCTACAAAATATTTCTCATGTTAATTTATACATACATTGACCACTCCTTGTATAGTGTCGTAAGTCACAGAATATAATTTTACAGGAATTCAAACTTATTTTAAACTTATTTTGGCCGTAATATTTGTAGAGTTTTGTTAGTAACTAAAGATGTAAATGAAATGTATATAAAGTATATTTAAAAACTCAAATTTGTGGCTTGCAAATAGTACATATATGTAGGAGGTGTCGTGTCATTGTTATTAATCTTATGTAGTGCCACTACTTGGGACAATTTTTGTCAAAAAATGTGATATTGGGTTAAAATGTATTTGTACATACTGAAACCTTTATATAAGTATAAGGCATAGTTTACCTTTATATAAGATACATGAAAAAGTTGTTTTCTAATGTACATTACTTGTACAGTTCTATTTGTAAATTACAAATATTCCACATTGCTTTTAGTTTCTTTTTGTGTTGATTTTATAAATGATATATTAAATGTGAGGTATTCGTAATGGCCGAGTTATGTTTCCCAATACTCTCACATTCTGTTGATTGCTTATTTATTTTAATTAAAAAACTAAGTATATGATACTTTTTTTTTTTTGCATTCTCGTACAGTAAAAATATGTAATTAACTTTTAATTCCAAACCAACTGTAGCACATTGTTTCATACTTATTTGCTATTGCACATCTCATACTGAATAAAATACGATTTTATATTATATTGTTGATAATTTTGATAAATAGTTTATTCAGGTATACTTGCAACTACACATTGCAACAATAATTAAACCATTTATTTTACGTATTATTTTTTGAAATCTCATCAAAGATGAAGAAGAATATTCATCTTTGATGAGATGTCAAAAAATAATATGAAAATAACTCCTGCAATTGAAGATAATCCAGATTTTGTGAACAAGTATTTGGACACGCTCAAAATGTTGTAAATACATTTAATTTACGTTAAAGTTTGTTAATTCTGAACAAGGATAATTAATAAAATTTTACAAAATTCCGATACTGTGACGATTTATTTGTACAAAATTTATGAAACAATAAATTTTGAATAAAATATTTTTTTCAATGTAAACTTGTATCAATAGTTATCAGGTGAATTATCAAATCAACCCACTGCCTCCATTGACAGTTTGCGACACATGCTGTGCAGCATCTATAATAAGTGAATGATCAATCACAGGATTTTAGTTATTTACCTGAAATTAGGAACTACCCCTTCAGCTATAACTCGCTGTGATTTTTTTTCTGAAAAAAAGCTATCCATATTTTTTAAATGCTTTTGTTATTTTGACAAACAAAAAAAAACAGATTTCCTTTCAAACTTAGCATCGGTTTGGGTGTGAAAAATATCAATGTCAATTTCAAATTAACAAGCTTTTACTATATTAGAGAAACGATAGCGTGCTTTAGTGTGCAATGGTTTTAATATAATCAACTGTATTAAAATATCTTTTTTACGAAATATCGATTTATGAGTTAAATGTTTTCTTATCCAGATTTTTATACCGCATGGTGTAATTTACTTTCTTTTCAGCTTAGTTATACATATTATGATAATCAAGAAATAAACATTGATTTCCTTCACTATACCTTATGTTTAGAAATTAACTGCCTTATGCAAATTTGGTGTTCCTACGAGAATATATTGATTCTTTCCCGGAATTTCCCATAAATTTAAAAGATAGGTAGTAAAGATCATGTGTTTTATCAATTCTGCCTTAAATACATTTACACATATTCATGTAAAAAACCATACATTTAGGAGCGATCCAAGGACAGAAAGTTTTGCTCAAAAGTGTATATTTTTTCCAAATTATCATTATATGTAGTACTCAAACCAAACAAAACTATCCTATATGGTGTTCAAAAAGTATACTTGAAAATTAAACTTACTACTAAAATATTTTTTCTACTAAATAAACTTCTCTTTTTAAAACAAAAACTTTTCCTATGTGGTGTTCAAAAAGTATTCTTGAAAATTTTTACTTATCACAAAAAAAATCAACTAAAAAAACTTATTTTTTGAAAACAAAAACTTTTCCTATCTGGTGTTCAAAAAATGTACTCAAAAAGTATAATATTATACGAAAAGCATAAAAAATTTCAACTAAATTTTAGTTTTTTGTTACGGAAATATTAATAATGTTAGCATTAGTATTTATTGATAAAATAAGAATATTCTTCTCAATTATATATTTCTTTCTTCATCCATAACGTTTGTTTTTATACGTACATACATATATTGAATTAACACCGAACAGTCAAAATGTTACTGCGATCAAATGGGTATTCATTTAAAAACGACATGTGAATTGACAAAACATTTATATTTTTCCTCTATTATTTCCCTACTTCAAAACAAACTTCATATATTCGTGTAACATCTGTATTGTAAGCAAATAATTTCATATAAATGTAGATTGTAATTTTATCAAGGATCTCTTTTTTTATTGCATTTAATTTACATGTGATAAATTTATATATGTATGTAAATGATTGGCATTACATGCCATTCAAAACTGCTTTAGTATTTGCTAAAAACTTAAAACATTTTCCATTGAATTAGATTACAATAATTGCGTCTATATTTATTTCTCTTATCTTGGAAATCTTTTGTATGATATATTTTCTAATGAAATAAACTTGATGTTTTACAAATTCTCAACAGTTTTTTTTTTTCGTGCAGTGTCTTCTTTCAAGGGCATGTCAAACTCGCGGCCCGCGAGTATTTTTTTTTGCCGCCCGCGGTTATATTTTTCATTTATTTTAATTCTACATTGAAATCATTTTTTTGTATGCCAACATATGATATTCATTTACAAAATCATTAAGTTGGATCTACTGTACCTCATGTGATTATCTTTGATAATTAATTATTCACTTAAAGCTAGATAAAAACGAAAATGATTTTTGAGTTTTTTGATGCGGCCCTTGGTAACTTTTGAGTTTGACACCTCTTTTCTAACAGATAAGATTTAAATACAAATAAACATTTATTTAGAAATCTATTTTCCATGTTACATAATAAAGTTTTATGGGTTTATCAGATATTGCAAATGGCTTTTTTTAGTTCCCGCCTCCGTAGTGTGATGGTCAGCATGCTCGGCTACCGTCCTGGACGTCACAGGTTTGATTTCCAGAGGGGGGGTCAAATAAATATAAGTGATTTTTTCAGTCCAATGACTAAGGACCTGTGTAGTTAAACGGATCTGCGATGCAAAGTGACGGGGCAAGTAAACAAGGCTGCAGCCATCTCTCAGAATGCCTAAATATTTTATGTGGAAAAATCCTGAGAAAGTAGATTTAGCACAAAAAACGTGCTCAGAGTGTCAGAAATGAAGACTTTAAGAAGCATATCAGGCAAGAGTCTTCGAGATAGTATAAGAAACACCAGGATCAGGGAAATATGCGAGATCGAAGATGTCGTTAGGTGGGGAAGGCTACGAAGGAGACAATGCTTTGCGCATGTGAGAAGAACGGCACCATCCAGACTCCCCCACATCACACTGTACGGCTTACCCCATGGTAGACGACTCCAGGGCAGACCATCAAAGAGATGGACCGATAGCTGGGAATCGACATCGCAGGAGGCTAATCCCTCTTTAAAACAGGCCACAAGGCCTACACCAAGAAGAATAATATTTATTCAATATTACCCTGGACTGGTACCTGAAGCGGAGGGGTGATCACCTTTCCTTCGTGTGTTAACCATCAAGATAATACTGCGTTTATATGATATGGCACCCATGGACCATCGGGTGTGGATAAGGGTTTGAGATGAATATTTATAATGTACTTATTTTGATAATCCCCCTGTAGATGAATTGACTATTTGTGTACTTGGATTGTAAGATTTGGGTATATTCAAATCATTGTTAAGGTACAGATATACATGCATACACTTACTTGAATACACTAGCTGGTATACACTTGCTTGAAATAAGCATGCTCAAATTAAATGCTCCGACACACATGATATCCACTAGCAGCTCTGTCGGCTCCGTGTAGTGAAAATGGAAAACAAACCAGTCTTTCGCACAGAACTGAATAAAATCATTATTTAGTTTGCAATGGAATGCGTCTAAAAACTTCTATTATTAAGAAAGAAAAACAGGTCTACGACAACTTTTTAAATTTTCAAATTTTTTTCAATTTTCCGAGTTTTCAATTTTTATTTTTATAATTTTCAGTCAAGAGTTGGGTCATGCATGTTGGTTTTCAAATCTTGGTATGCATTATTTCTTGTTTTTATATAGGGACGACCGTGGGTTCCAGAGACATTCATTGCTCCTGTTTTCTCATCTCCCCAGAAAATATTTTGGAGCAAAGTCGTGCAAGAAACTCTACAACGAACTTGATTGAATCTAGTATGCTCATAAGCAATTCTGTTCACACATGCTCAAAACACCCCCTCTTCCACCCGCGCTGCAAGTAACATGCCCAATAATCAAACGGCTGTTTATTTTTGAGCATGCTCATTTCTAGCAAAGTACGTGCACACACGCCACTAAGTAGCATTTGCTCAAATATAGCATGTGTATCTAGACCTTTAACTCTGAATTCTACCTGAAAGGCCTAAAAGAGTGGCAATGCGGTATAAAAATATGCTTTAACTTAATGAAAGATACTATGAATAGCTGAATGCAATCGCCTCTCTTTTATTTTCATTTTCCTAGAACTTTTGAATCTCTTTGCATATATTATGTGTTTCAATGAAACGCTAGAGGTTTTAAATAATAAACTTTATTTAATAAAAAATATTATTCCAACATTTGTTCTCCTTCCTTCATTTCTTTGAGGTTGACAAGCTCCATTTGCCCCGTTCCTTTAGTCTCTGAAGATATAATGGAATCCAATGTTCTGAAGTGACCGGGATCAATCAAGCTGACCAAAACAACTGTTCCACCGTTCCACTCTTCCTGCTCCGTGCTACTAGTCAACGCTGCTATCTTATCCCTGATCTTCCTGGCTTCCTTTCCCGAGAGTGTGATTCTCACTCGCATTTGAGCACGTTCCAGAGGCATAGTTTCCTTCAACAGAGGAATAACGTCCAATGCTTGTTGCTTAGCATTACGATTTGCCTTCACGGAATAATGCGCATCCTTCATAGCTTTTTCAATAATAGAAACAGGATATGGTCTTTTGGTTTCAGGATTGATGCACTTATCTGCCACAGTTGTTGCGATATCTTTGAATAAGGCATCAAGTTGGGAATGCCGTTCTTTGTCGGAGACTTGTAGCTCTCCTTTTTCCAAGATTTCTTTGCAAATCTCTGTAAGGTCGTCTTTAGCGAATATTTTCACTAAATCTTCTTTTTTTGCAACCTGCCCTTTTGAAACATTGGTAAACACTGAATGCGACTGTAGAACTTCATCTATATCTTTTTCTCTGTAAAAACAAATATTGTATTTATTAACAGTTTGGTTTTTATTGCGTGGCATACAATTTCAGCCCAGTGGCAACTCTTTCATTGTTGTATTCGAGCATAACTATTTGGAAAATGATAAGTTGTGATAGAGTGAAAATATAGTTAACATGATTGTGATTGAGGCAACTTTATCTTTATAGGAAACATTAAGCAAATAAGTTTAACTTTCGCAAGTCTTATGATTAGAAACATTACTTTTTTAATTAAAAAAAAGGGCATATATCTATATCATAATACAAATTCACAAACACCTTATAATTTATAATAAAAATAAACAAAAACAACAACCAAAAACAAAAATAAAAACAACCTAAAATGATTAATCTTATAACTTTGGAAGAGTTTGGAAAGTATTTCGATATTTTATTGGTTTTGCTGGATTTATGTTTTATTTTAAATATTGAATGTATTATACTATCAATATCTTCCAAAACTAAAACGTTTTAAATTACTTACACTTTACTCCTCCAAGACAAAACCTTGTTTTTGTAGCAAGCTATTTCAAATCGCTTTCCTCCTTTCTTTAATCTCACAACCGCAACGTTTGTCAATCTTATCTGATTAGTGGGTGTAAATATTTTAGACATCTTTGAGGTATAATTATTTTTTAATTTAAAAAAAAAATAACACGAGAACTATAATCGCTATTTTTAGATCTTGTTGGCGCAGACAAAATTTGACATTTTGACAACCATAGAAAAACGAGTAAACATTACTTATACGTACAGATGATTATTGGATCAGTGCTCAACCATACGCATTCCGGTTTCCAAATTGTATTTCGGGATTTAATTTCCACATTCGGAGCCAATATCCCACACCTCAGCCATTTTTTAAATTACTAACACCACCTCCCACCCGCTGTGATTAAAGTCATGAGGGACGCTGTCAGCTTAGAGGAAAATTTTCAAAATATTTCTAAGAAATACAAACTCTATGTAGATTAATGAGGGGGGGAGAAGGAAGTATGGAGGAGAGAGGCCGACACTTCGTCTCCACTACTCAAGATCCCTTTAATACATTTAAAAAAAAGTATTTACAAAACTTACAATTTAAATTGAACACAGAAATAATTACTAAGTAACCTTAATCACCTATATAGCTGACTAGTATTAGTTAGCAAGCACAACTGAGATAGGATTTTCGAATTGGAAATTCCGTAATTGGAAAACGACGTACCTACATACTTAGAGTATGGAGAGAAAGCATAACAATTTGTCGATCCATCTTATCCCTGCTCCAAACATAGCCCATTCGATGCCCCAAGACCGATTGACGAAATTTTTATTTGTTTTTTTTATCTATCATTATCATCATCATTTCATATGGTGTTAGTTTAAAAGCGCCTTGGGGTAGTATTTTACGAAAATGGCGCTATTTAAATTATTATTATTTTAAAGTTTTTTTTACTAGTAACATTGATGTTTTGACAGCTATGTCAAAATAAGTGATAAGTAGGTCTCATGCTGCAAGTTTTTAGGTTATGTCTTGCACAAATATCAGTATTTTGACAGTTCTTAATTTATGTTTTCTTCAAAATTGTTTCATGTACTACCGAAATTGATTTATACATTTAAATCCTTACTATGTTGCAAAGGAGTGGAATGTTTGTTTTCTGTAGGAACGAAGTGAAGAGTTCCATTTTTTGTTCTACTAAAGTTCTTACCATGAAACGGGAATTCAGCTCCAGGAGAGTAGTTGTAACGGGCATAGGAATTGTATGTCCTGTAGGTTGTTCTACCATTACCGCATGGGATAATGTAATCAATGGAGCATGCGGAATAGAAAAACTATCAGATATTCGTTATAAGTCGTTACCATGTAAAGTTGCTGGAATTGTTCAAATAGGAGAAGATATTGCGCGTTATTTTAATAAAAGTATTCTGAAAACAATGGCGCCAGCAACAGCTTTCGGGCTAATTGCAGCAGAGGAAGCATTATCCGATGCCAAGTGGAAACCTGAAGATGAAAAGTTACGAGAGAACACCGGAGTTGCTTTTGGAATGGGTATGATTGATTTAGAAGATGTTTGCAATACAAATGAATCCCTCAAACTTGGGTACAACAAAGTAAGTCCGTATTTTGTACCTAGAATTCTGCCAAATATGGCTGCTGGACAGATCAGTATCAAATACGGTTTTAGAGGACCCAATCATTCAGTTTCGACTGCTTGCGCAACCGGCGCACACTCTATAGGTGATGGATATCGGTTTATTAAATACAATGACGCTGATGTTATGGTGTGCGGAGCCTCTGAGGCGTGCATCAGTCCTCTCGCTATCGCTGGGTTCTCTCGATTACGAGCGCTAAGTACTTCGTTCAATGAAAATCCCACTGAAGCATCGAGACCTTTCGATAAGTCGAGGGACGGGTTTGTTATGGGAGAGGGTGCGGCCGTTTTAGTTTTAGAAGAGTACGAACATGCTGTCAGAAGAGGCGTTAGTATGTATTGTGAAATCTTAGGATACGGTCTATCTGGGGACGCTTCACACATTACTTCACCCAAGGAAGATGGATCGGGAGCCATTTTGTCCATGTCTAGAGCATTGAAAAGTGCAAATCTGAAAATTGAAGATATTGGATATATAAATGCTCATGCTACGTCGACTCCGATCGGTGATGCTATCGAAGCTAGAGCAATTAATACAATGTTTGGGGATTCTATGAACCTCCAAGGAGTTTCCTCCACCAAAGGAGCTCACGGACACCTGTTGGGAGCTGCAGGAAATCTGGAGACTGCATTCACTATATTAGCGTGTTATCACGGAACATTACCACCAACAATCAATTTGACCGAGTGTGACGTTATGCCATTCAATTATATTCCTAAAGTCAAGCAAACTTGGGAGAAGAGCGGTAGAAGAATTGCTTTGAAAAACTCTTTTGGATTTGGAGGAACAAATGCAACCTTATGTGTAGCTAATCTGTGATGTACTGATTCCAATGACAGACCCGAAATGTCAACCAAGCTTTATCATCTAAATATACAATTTGTGTATAATTTTTGCTGCATGGACAGAATTGGTATTTATACACATACACACAGAGAGTAACACTATTTGTGTAATTGCAGTAGTATTGAAATTGTGCACAATTTTGTTGTTTTGATATTATAGATATATGTATTAAGATGGCCTTTGTATACTTATAATTAAGGCTAAAAATTGGACAGTAAAGTTCTTGAAACTCAATTTAGAAATATGATTTTTTTTAAATAAATTTTCACTACATACTTAGACCTAATTAGTATTTTCTTAAGTATACACATACTTTTTGAAATTTATCCATTCATGTTAAATAAATAAAAAATATGTTTTTCAAATTGTTTTCTTTTCATGGGTAAAAATATTTCCACTTCCTAAATTACACAAATTAACCCTTAGCAATCAGTGTCACTGTAGAGGCGGCACAAAACTATCCATAAATCAATTAAGGAATTGATGCTAGGTCGAAAATAATTGATCAAGAATTGAGTGCTAGGGGTCAAACCTCTCACTATTAGGTTGTCATAAGACATCACGAGCATTGCCGCATCCCCCCTGCGCTCATCCAGATTGTGAGATACCTGGTACAACCAGAAAGGAAATAGTCCATACTTGACCCTGAGAATGTATCTCATTAACACTCTTCGGACGGGAAAGTTATTTTTACCCATTTGGTGGATTGATGCTTAAGGACGGTAAGGCTATTTTAACCTTATCTGCCAGCCTCATTTCAAAGGCAGAAGAGAAAGAATAATCTAGTGTTTTTAAATGAATATTATATACCAATCTCTTTGTTGAGGTCTTAACTTTGTGAAAATAATTATCAAATCCCATCAAAGAATTGGGGAAAAGAAGATAGTGAAAATTATTTTGCAAACAAATTTGTTTTTAGTTATTTTCTGAAGATCATCTCACTCTCACTATTTTTAACTACTGTTGGAAGAATATTTCGTGCCATCGGTCCGCAACAGCAAAGGCACGCTTGCCAAATTTAGTGCGCTGGTTGCTACCTGGCACTTTGCCCATAGCAGTTGTTGTAGCCGATCAAGGCATGAGACATTTATCAACCAATACGTCTGGAATACACAGCTCTTTTAGATACTCTTGTTATAATATTTATTTAGTTAACAGAAATAAAACAAGTGTATTGGTGGAATATTATAGAATTATATATTTTAATAATTGGTTACAAACATGAGAATTGGAACATATATAAAATTCACTGCATTGGAATAATGGGTTGCGAACACCCTAAAAAGTAACAATTACCAAATATAATTATTTCACCAAGTTATTAAACAAATGTTGTAAAATTATAAAAGTTATAAGTAACATAAAAAAAAACTAGTTGACCATAAGAATATTTCAATATTTGCAAATGTAAACTGGGCAATGGAAAGCATTAAAGCCCTAACGTATGTATATTGTATGTTGACAATTTTCTATAAGAGAAAATGTATCTAAACATTAATTTTGTAACAATTTGTTGGCGGCAGCGCAACGCCTATCGTGTGAAACAATGTTTACATTTTTCAGTGGAAAAAATCTACGGAAATGACCATATCTAAATGTTTACGTTAAGAGTTGGATTCTGATTGACTTTCTGAGGCGCATTATAACAAAGCTGAGCAAACTTATTACGGAGAGTTTGACGGAGTTCCTGACGCTTCTCTGTTATGTTGTGTCTTGATTTAAACTCCATAACGTCTTCAATTGGAATACAATCATGTTCTTCATCCGATTCCTGAAAATAAAATAACATTAATAAAATGTGTTGCCACTTTAATTATTTGAATCTTAAAATCGTTAGATTAATCTCATTTTTGCATTAATTACTTAGTAAATACCACTATTCTCAAAATTTACTGTGGCACGTGTTTCGATGCATTCTGCATAATTTTTGGTGTTTGAAAATGATGCGGAATGCATCGAATCACGTGTCACAGTAGATTTTAAGAAATAGTGGTATTTACTAAGTAAAACATTAATTTTAAAAAAATAATCTCATTTTATCGGCCTCCGTGGTGTAATGATTAGCGTGTTTAGCTAATATGCTGGAGGCCCTGGGTTCGATTCCCAGGTGGGTTAAAAATAAATACTAGTGATTTAAAACTAATATTTATTTCATATTACCCTGGACTGGTCACTGAGGCGCAGGAATGATCACCTTGCCTTTATTTTAGTAAAGACCAAGATAACACTGTGTCAATACGATGCAGTGCTCTATGCACCATTGGGTGCGGATAAGAGAGAAAACATATCTCATTATGAATGCAAACTTTCAAATTACTAACATAAATATTGCACAAAACAAATCATTCATTTGTGCCACTCTGGCCATTATCATAGCTTCCAAAATATTCTAGAACCTTCTCTTGAATTTCTAATACAAATTAAGCAATTTGTTCTAACACTCTCCTTATCATTCATCATTTACTTTGTGTAATACCACTCATAAAGCTTTTTTAAGTGGTATTGCACAAAGTGAATGATGAATGATGAGGGGAGTTGTATTACCATATATCTCATTAACAAAAAAACTGCCAAGCAGTCATTTTGAATGACGTATTAAATATAATAATGTATATTTTTCTTTATACCGAGTGCTGAATGTTTTATAAGTAAGCATAGTAAGCAGTTTTAATTTTGAGACTAAAATTTCTTTCCAGTTATAAGCTTATTTCCGAGTATTCAATTCCTGTCAGCAGTTCTAGTGTTAACAGCAAATGTATTTATTATTTAATATTAAGATATCTGCAATAATTCAAATGTCTTACAATGGGAGTGTATATTTTAGAATTTACATTGTTGATTCACAAAAGAATTCATAAGATTTATTGTAACGCAGAGTTCCGTGTGCACAGGGGTGCATTTCATAAATGATGTCCAGGAGTCTGTGTGTAAACAACTTCATACAAAATAAAGTATGTCACTAATAGTATGATGGTTGATATTATCAAATAAATATATAAAAATATTTTTAAAATAATGGAAAACTCACAAAACGTATAATGTGTTTAGGACAAATACTATAAGTATACATTTGATAGTATTATATGTATACAAAAATGGAGGGATGTTTTCCTTGGAAAAAATGCATTGCATTGTAAAATATTTATTTCATCTTCATATGGTTTACATGTAACATCATTCTTGTTTTATATTTATATGAAGACGAAATTATACGAGTTTAGGGAAAGAAGAGAAAATATATATAATGAATGTGTAACTGATATTTATACGAAGCAAATATTGATATAGATACTTAAACTTAAAATTAAAAAAAAAAGTATTGATACTCACAAGTAACATTTCTTGAAGCGACAGGGTAAATCCAGATTTAGCAAATTTATCTTTTTTGTTACAGTTTATTACAGTTGAAGAATCTACTAAGCAGTCGGCTCTCTCGTGGTTACAACAGCTATCTGAACACGCTACCTCCGAACCTTCCGGAGAACTGGGGGAACTAGACGATCCGGAAACAGTGTCGCAGCAGCCATTATTGTTTTCCGACGAGTAACCACAGTCTTGCGAATGTTCACTGGATGACCAGCTTCCTTGTACCAGTCTTTTAGAAATAACGCTCGATCCTTGAACACTATGACAGGAATGACAAGAGCCCACGTCTAAGTCTTCACTGTAAGGCAGGCACCCTCGGCTATTGTCGCTTATGGAATTCACTTCTATAGCTAACACTTTGTTATCGGCCAGACAGTCGTCGCAATGACAAGGCTCTGTCTCCGCACACTCTTCAATGTCTACGTCGTCACATTTATCTCCTTCCGTCCTGCGATCTTTCTTCTTGCGCCTGCGGAGCTTCTTCTGTTCTTTCCTTTGTTGTTTAGCGGCTTCTTCTTTAGTAATTTCCTCATACAGCAACTCGAGCTTGGTGATGCCGCATTTACGTTCTACGGCAGTCTCGAACTTGCGGTACAGCGCATCGACTGCCACGGCCACTAGAACCTGACAAGTGCCTTCTTCTTCCTTCAGCCGCAGGGATATTCTGTGTAGCCTCTCGTAGAGGCAGATGCCGAGACATATGAGTACTTCTTCTTGAGCTATTTCTAATGTTTTAGCGTGTCTTTCACGGTGGCTACCTAAGAGTTCCGGTTCAGCTTTCATTATGAGGTTTTTAATATAATCTGTATCGGCTGACAGATGAAGGTGTTTATCAAACATGCATCGCCGAATACCATCGTATAAAGCGCTCACGTAACCTTTTTCTTTAGTCGGCTCTTTTTCCTCGACGAGTAACTGATAAGCCCGAATAACCTATAAAATAAAAATTCTATTGTAATGATTTCATATTCGTATTGCTTTAGAAGAATTTTGTATTTATAACAGTTTTGAAATACCTTTGTCCTGCATTCACCGCAGAATCTGTGTTTCCTTAAGTAGTTATCTAAAGTGTCCTGTAAGGTTTGAAAGTTGATAAAAGTGACTTCTTCTCTGCACTTAGTCTGCATACAGTCCCAAACGTCTCTCCAGGAACCGCTCATTATTCGAGACCGGCTGGACTCCAGGGAATGAAGGACACAACGACGGCTTTTCTTTGATCGGGGCTGGTTTTCTACTAAGCATTGTAATCGAGAGCTGAAAACAAAATTTGTAAATAAACAGTTTTCTTAAAATAGGATAAGACCATCATCTTAAATTTTAATTAATTACCTGTGTCCATGAAGCAGAGTGCAAAGAGCTTTTGGTTCGACTAATTTATCTTGTCTTACAGTCAATATTCCCTCGGGTGAAATTACGAGTGGATCTAGTGTAGCGTGACCTGAATCCATTAGCTGACAAAATAATCTTTCGACACTGAAAAGAATTACAAAAATTAAATTACAACGGAACCTCGGGCTACGAGCATGCCAAAATGTCTTGTTTTTGCAGACATAATTTTAGGTTAGCTCGCTTTTTAGCTTTATAACGAGTAGCAAAAGATGGGAGACAGACAAAATGCATACTTCAGAGACAGACAAAATGCATACTTCAGAGACAGACGAAGGAAGGAAGTATGTTTCTAGTTCTTTGATCAACAAAATGTTTTATTTTTTAAATATAGTGAGTTTAAGTATTGAGGAAAAACATCACTCCAAACAATTGTTTCACTGTATTATAGTCATAACAAAAATTTTAATATGTCCAAATCATTGTGAGAGCAGTATTGCTAGATTTATCCTCCCGAGTTATTGTTATTATTCATGTCTCATAGAGATAACACAGTTTATGGAAAAGAAATATGAAAGACTTGAGCATTTACAGAGCGTATGACCTGTCATCTGCTGGATTTAGTTATCTCCTTATACATTCATGCAACGTCCATCTTTCCGCCCACTTTTAAACACGGTAAAAGTGTTTAATGCTCATTTCATGAATAATCAAACCGCGTAATGGGAGAGTAGTGGTGGGCACCCATAACATGCAACAGCGTGCAAACAATTTCAATTTGTTTCTATATCTTAAGTTCTTAACCTTAATAACTAGACACTGGCTAGAACAGTTGTATTGTGAAAAGCCATAAAAGAAGAAGAAATTCGTTTACTTAGGTTTACTATGTGATTTTATATTTAAATAAGCACGGAAATTTTCAGGGTCAATGACATTCATACTTGACATATTCAAACAATTTTATTAAATGTATCTACATTTTTTGCACAATTATTATCCATCGTAGTTGCGTTGCATAAATCTTTATACATCGCAACTACGATGGATAATAATTGTGCGAAAAGAGGAATTAAGATAATATGATAATAAAACTTTGATTGCATATAGCTAAATAAAAAGACTAGGATGATTCATAGATTGTATTTCTAGGAAATTTACATTACAAATTACAAAATTTGTATTTCTAGAAAATTTAGTACCTCCAAAAGTGGAAGTTTTATTTTTATTTTAATACTATTAAGGATAATGTTTTATTATCTTTACTACGTACATTACTATTATTTTATATCTCACTGTTTCCCTTTTTTTTTACCTTAACTATATTACATTTATGTTCACCTTAACTATATTTTACTTTTAAAAAAAAAAACATGTTTGCATAGTTTTGTAAACTTTGGCCATCATAAGTAAATATATAAAAATGCACATACACGATGCAATGCTCAATGCACAAATCAACGTGGACAAGGGATGAGAAAATATTTTTGAGGAAATAAAATTGTACAAAAAATAATTAATTATACACTCATGGAGAATGACAATACTATTCTTTTTTACTTTACGTGCATTTTTTTCTATGTAATGTTAAGATAATTAATGAAATATTTGGGTTACAGAATTTAATTTAATTTTTCACGCGTCATACAAAGTATATAATATCAAATAAAATAAAATAAAAAGTACCTTCTTCTGCAACCGACACACGGAACCGTCTGGCCGAGTATAAACAGGAGATCTTCGCATGTTACTTGGAATGATTCCTTAATTTCGTCGGAGCCTAATATGCTGTACTTTCTAATGAATTCTTCCAACTCTCGGCCTTTGACATCGCGATTGTCACACACGAGACCCATCGTATTTAAATCCATTATCATCTAAAACAATCGAAAAACGTTTATTAAAATAACGATCCGGAGAACATTCGCCATATAAAAAAAGAAAATAAAACATTGTGATAAGAAATGTTAAAACGTCACGATATTGAATGGTGGAAATAGAGCATTTAGAAAACTCCGGGAAATAGCGATGTAATGCACCAAAGTGATGAAATATAATAAAATCTTCTCAAAAGTGCTATTTTCTGCCCATCATTCGTTAAATATATCGAAATAAAACTAAATAATATCAGGGCACCAACGAATGTCAAAGTGCATTACTAATTCACTTACTGTTAGATTTTCATTAACGACAAGCGGGAGTTGCCGTTCCGTTAAAACAGGATCTTTATCGGAATGATAAATATCGACTAATTTCGCCATTTCGTGGTACTTTAAACTAACGACAAATGATGAATTTCAATAGCAGATACCCAATTAACAGCCTCCCGTCACGAAAAATAACACGTCGTGTCTAACGACTTCCGCCTTCAAAGCATCAGCCCAAATTTAAACGGCTGTTAAATATTTTATAAAGTTACGTACTTAATTAAATATAGGGGAAAATTGTATAAATTTTAAGGGTTACACATTTTATTTTTACATAGGACATAATAATAAAAATAATGGTAATTATGGATACTTTGAATAGCGCAATTATGATGAAATACTACCGCAAACTTAAGGACAGTAACAAATAGTAAATTACCTTTGCATTATGTTAGTGTTTCAAAAATAACATTAGGTTTATTGTTGTCTTATTGTAAAATTGTAGTTGGTAATAAATATAATTATTACGAAAAAAAAAAAATATTTGAGAAAAAATGATTTAGTTCTATATAAATAAATTTATACCAAATCAATTTCCCTGCATTAAAAATTGTCTATTTGTTTACAATGAATATATAAAATTTACTTATGAATGATAGCATTACGTTAGTTGTAATCGGATTTTGGTTTATTACTAAATATTTATCTGAAAAATACAATCGAAATGAATATGCATCATAAATGAAACTTCATACGCAAAAGTGACAAATGAAAACAGAAGGATTAATTTATTTCAGGCACTTTTAAAAAACAGCATTGAACACACTATTTTCTTAACGTATAGTAATTGGAACTAATAATAAAAATAATCATTTTATATTATGGTAGCATCCCATTGCTTAACATTATTATTACCCACTGGCATCCAATAGTAAGTATTTAAATTGATGGAGAGTTTTCTTTAACGTTTTAATTAGATGACAGTAGTGGGGTAGGAAATCGTCGTTAGCTGAATGTTTATGTAACTTTAAAAAAAAATTATATCATTATTCTATCCAACCTCCTTTCCACCATAAATCGTAATGAAGGGTTTAAGAGACAGTACCTACTTAATTTTCTGACAAAAATCGAATGTCAATTGTCTCTGGCCAAATGTCAAATATTATGGAATAGACGGATTAATTCGCAATACTACTACTACCATCACGCCGTTTCTCCGAAGGGGCAGGCAGAGAGGATGGAAATAGTAATTTGTATATAATTTATTATAAATATATATATATATATATATATATATATATATATATATATATATATATATATATATATATATATATATATATATATATATATATATATATATATAATAAATATATATATATATATATATATATATATATATATATATATATATATATATATATATATATATATATATATTTATATATATATATATAAATATATATATATATATATATATATATATATATATATATATATATATATATATATATATATATTTATATATATAAAATATATATATATATATATATATATATATATATATATATATATATATATATATATATATATATATATATATATATATATATATATATATATATATATATATATATATAACGTGGTAATATTTTTCTTTATAAATATGTAAAGTGGGTGTATAATAATAAAATAAACAATGTGTTGCTTTGTAATTAAAGTTTATTCTTAATTTATCTTTATAATAATTTTTATATCTATCTATCTATCTATCTGATTCTGACAGTTAATAATATTATCGGAAGTCTTTTGTTTTATTCTGAGCGACGCATGCGGCATCTGGTGGTAGAACTGTTTTATGTAGGTACTATTTGTAAGTACTTAATAAAATGTATAGGTAGGTACCTAGTTATTTTATTACATCTCCCCCCTTGGGGATGAAAATTCATAGTAAAATTTTCACTCGTCCTCCGGATCATCTTCTTGTAGTGAAGGGACTGGTATAAGTTTAGTGATATGATAAAGTTTTTTTTTTTTTTTTTTTTTTTTTTTCTTTTTTTTCCTTCTTTTTTTTCTTTTTTTTTCTTTCTTGTTTTTTTTTCTTTCTTTCTTTTTTTTTCCGTTCTTTTTTCTTTCTTTCTTTTTTTTGTATTTTTTTTTTCTTGACCCTTTTAAAGTAGACACAGTTTTTTTCAGTCCATTTGTTTTTTTCTTTTGAATTCCTTCATTTTTATTCAGATCTCTTAAAGTATCTTCTAATATAACCAAATGTACAACTTTTAATTGTTCATCTGCATTTTCATTCGATTCTAAAACTGGATTCCTGCTTAGACAATCTACTTCTAAATTCTTCTTTCCTGGAGTATATTTTGTTTTATATTTTGTAGTATTTTTTTCTACTTTATTTTTATTTTCATTCTTCAAGCACTGTTTCTGTGTTATTTGTATGTCTTCATTTTTATTCTGATCTTTTAAAATATCTTCTAATTTAACCAAATTAACAACTTTTAATTGTTCATCTGCATTTTCATTCGATTTTAATACTGGATTCCTGCTTAGACAATCTGCTTCTAAATTCTTCTTTCCTGGATTATATTTTATTTCAAATTCATATTGCGATAAATAATATGTTAAATCACCTAACTCTTCATCGGTCCTAGATTTCAGATTCATATTTTCCAAAGGTTTGTGATCTGAATAAACCGTAAATGATTTACCTATTAACCAGTATTGCCAGTATCTTACTGCTTCCTTAATTGCTAAACATTCTAAATATATTGCTTTCTTTTTCTTCTGGGCTTCATTTAGTTTTTTTGAAAAGTATGCCGCTGGTTTTTCTCTACCATCGGGCTGCTTTTGTTTCAAAATGGCCCCAACACCTTCTAAAGAAGCATCGGTATAAATGTTGATTGGTAAATCCTGATCAAAAATTTCTAGAACGGGCTGTGAGCAAAGCATGCTTTTTGTTATTTCAAATGCTTTTTGGCATTTATCACACCAAATAAATTTTTGATTTTTCCTTAGTAAGTTATGCAATGGATCTAGTATTATTGCACTCTTTGGTATGTATTCATGGTAAAAGTTTATTTTCCCCAGAAATTGTCTTACATTTTTTATCGTTTTTGGAACAGGAAAATTCTTTATTGAAATCAAATTATCCTTTACTGGTTTTATTGAATTATTTTGAATTATATGACCTAGATATTTTACCAAGTCTGACGCAAATGCGCATTTTGTAAATTTTAACCTGAAACCTTCCGTTTCGATCGCTTCCAGCAACTGTGTTAGATGTTTAATGTGCTCAGCAAAAGTTTTAGAAAATATAAGAATATCATCTATGTAATTAACGGTGAAATCTGTAAGTTTATACTTTCTTAATATGTTACCTAGTATCCTTTGAAAAATTGCTGGTGAGGTCTTCAATCCAAATGGTAGGCAAGTCCATTGGAAATGTCCTTCTTGTGTAACAAATCCCGTCTTTTTTCTGTCTTCGATTCGTAAAGGAATAGACCAAAACGCTGAGTTTATATCTAGTGTTGAAAAAAATTTGCAATTCCTGGTCTTTATCATTAGGTCTTCAATTAAAGGAAATGGTTGAGCTTGAGGCACTACTATTTTATTCAAGTCTCTGAAATCTATACACAGTCTGGATTTTTTGTTTTCCTCTTTTTTAAATGCCAATGTAACAGGTGCAGCAAATGGACTGAAGGATTCTTCTATTAGCTTATTATCCAGTAATTTTGCAATTTGTTTTTCTATCTCCTTTTTATCTTCTACAGTACATCTGTAAGGCCTCTTACTGCAATATCTGTCTACTAGTAAGTCTATCCTCGCTTCGTATCCACTAACAGTGCCGATATCATATTTGTCTTTTGCAAAAACGGATTTATATTTGCAAATCAGTTCATTTATTTTAGATTTTTGAAATTGATTTAAATGATTTATTTTTATTTCAAAATCTTCTTCTTTTACATGTTCATTATAATTTATTTTGCATTCCTCGCTGTTGTTATTTTCTGTATTTTTAAATTCACTATTTTTAATTTTATATTTTGTAGAAATTTTTTCTACTTTCTTTTTATTTTCATTTTTCAAGCATTGTCTTTGTGTTATTTTTAAGTCTTCATTTTGGATTAGTTTAAATTTTTTTATCATATCTAATCCTATCAAAAAATCATATTTGAAATTTTCTTCATCAATAATATATACATCAACGTTTTTTTCCAATTCAAATATTTTTATTTTCAAAGTCGTCAAACCGTTTGTCTTTTTAACACCATTAATTGTTACTAAATCTGCTTCATTCATATTGTTTCCTTTTCCTTTTAGTTTTAATAACTTAGAATTTATTAGAGAAACATTTGAACCTGAATCGTAAATTCCAAATATTTCAATTTGATCATTTAGTAATAGTTTGACATTTATTAATGGTGTTACTATTCGTTTTTTTGATCGGTTTCGTTTAACTTAGCTTCTATAACTGAATTATTTACATGTCTGATAGTATTTTTATTATTAAACTTATCATCCTCCTTTGTTCTAAACCAGCACGTTACTTCAGGGTGATATCGAGTTCCCTTATTTAATTTTTCACAAATCTTACATGGACTTTTATCTTTAATTTTACCACTAGTTCTTAGATTTCCATATCTTCTTTGATCCGAAAACCTTTTTTTATTTACAATGTTTTCGTGTTTTTTTACTTCATTGAATAAATCGACTGAATCTTCTAATTTTTCTCTATCAATTTTATTAATTATAAATTCTGGTAAACCAGCCACAATAAGATCTACTAAGGTACCCATGTCGATCGTTCTTCTCATCTCCAACAAAAGTTTTTCCTTCCTTATGGCATAGTCTAACAAGGATCCGTCATTATATTTAAAAGATAATGCAAACATTACATGGTTCCATCCCTTGTTTGTAAATGTTTTACAAAAGTTGTTTTTCCATACTATCCATTCTGAGTTCATGGAAAACTTTATCATCATCGAACTGTACCAATCTTCACAACTTTTATCCATAAACAATCTTAATATTTCATTTTTTTTCTCATCCGTTGTCACCTCAAAACGTGTACATTCTTTTTCAAAAATATCCATCCACTGGTTTGCATTAGGATTTTTGCTTGTAAATTTTTCAATGATGAACTTCTCTGAAATATCTTTTAAATTTTGATGTTTGCTTACCTGAGCATTTTGTATTAATTTTTCTAGTAAGTTTTCTAATGTTTGAGGAGCAGTATCCATTTTTTTTTATTTTGTTTCTTTATTTTTGATTAACAAAATTGTCGTTTTATAACGTGGTAATATTTTCCTTTTAGAAATTAAGTGTAAATAATATGTAAAGTGGGTGTATAATAATAAAATAAACAATGTGTTGCTTTGTAATTAAAGTTTATTCTTATTTATCTTTATAATAATTTTTATATATATCTATCTATCTATCTATCTGATTCTGACAGTTAATAATATTATCGGAAGTCTTTTGTTTTATTCTGAGCGACGCATGCGGCATCTGGTGGTAGAACTGTTTTATGTAGGTACTATTTGTAAGTACTTAATAAAATGTATAAGTAGGTACCTAGTTATTTTATTACATATATATATATTTATATATATATAAATATATATATATATATATGTATATATATATATATATATATATATATATATATATATATATATATATATATATATATATATATATATATATATATATATATATATATATATATATATATATATATATATATATATATATATATATATATATATATATATATATATATATATATATATATATATATATATATATATATATATATATATATATATATATATATATATATATATATATATATATATATATATATATATATATATATATATATATATATATATATATATATATATATATATATATATATATATATATATATATATATATATATATATATATATATATATATATATATATATATATATATATATATATATATATATATATATATATATATATATATATATATATATATATATATATATATATATATATATATATATATATATATATATATATATATATATATATATATATAGGTCGTGTGCCTGGTCGTATATCGATTTGTTTGTGGGTGGACTTTTTCAGGGATACTAGTAGTGTGAAGAAGAAGCGCAATAGACCTTCCAGAGCCATCAGGATGCCTTAAAACATCAACAGTCGAAGACGTCATCGCCACATCTATTTCTTAGAGTTTTTCTACCCAAACTGGAATAAATGGATGTGGGGGGTGTGTGGTTCCAACACGATGGTATCACGGTTGACGTGGCATGACTAATTTCCATTAACTTTTTGCTGGAACAACTCCCCAAACGGCTCAACTCTCTTAGGGGCGATCTTCCTGGCCAGCGCGATCCCAAATTTAGCCTCCTGTGACTATTTCTTGTGTGGCAACCAGTGTTTTAACACTGGTTTACACGACTTGGTCAGGTGAAGGATAATATTCGTGCTGCTAATGCCGAATAGGCACAGATATGTTGGAAAAAACTTGATAGAAATGTCAAAATTCAACCATCTTTACTTACTGACGAGGAAGGTGCCAGCCTATGAGATGTCGTTTTTAAAACCTAATAAAAATAAAACTTTAAATGTGCTCCTTTATACGAAAAATATAATTAAATCCACACTAACAATACCTGTTATGTAAGAATTTTTAAAAATAAGGAAGTGACCATGCCCACCCTGTATTATAAATGTGTGACTAAGTTTTTAAATACGAGGTTTGCAAAGAGATATTTTTACTCCCTATGCAAAACTTTTTCTGTGAATATTTTAATTTTTTTTAAATAAATAAAATTATTTGAAAATAAGCGAATGTATAAACACCACGCGTGAGTGATGAGCCGAGCAAGGGACGAGCCCGAACGTTATGCGAAAGTTCCGAGGCGAGACACGAGCGTTTTTTTTTAAAATTACTTATCATCCAAGTGAATCTGAAATCTATCTACGGCTTATGCAACACCGCTTATCATGACCCTATTCAGGCAGCGAGTGTTTTTGCCTAGAATTTTCACTCATGAATTACATGAAATCATAGTAACTTTAAACATAAAGAGTAAATCCACTCACGAGTCGAAGCCGGAGTAGGATCATGATAAATGGTGTTGCATAAGCCGTAGCTAGATTTCAGAGTCACTTGGACGTTAGGTAATTAAAAAAAATCCTACTCAGGCTTCAACTTTTTAAGTTTTATAGCCTATGCCTACTCGTGAGTGGATTAACTCTTTATATTTAAAGTAACTAAAATTTCATGTAATTCATAAGTGAAAATTCAAGGTAAAAAACACTCGCTATCTCGCTAGAGGCATGAATTTATACATTTCATTAATTCTAAGTTAGCAGTGAAGTTTCTTAGATGTATGATTTTAATTAGGAAGTGAGTTTACTTATGTACTAGGTTTATTATATACAATACTTATAATACGCCTAAAAATTCAAATACTTTACATATCACTACACTAGTTCTTATAACTAAGTAGCGTCTTGGTGGAGGAGACGAGTGCGCGCAGCGCGCATTACTGGCGTATGTGTAAACGGGCTATAACAACGTCAGACGAGAAACGTCAAAAAGTATCAACTGTACGTCAACATTGGCGGCTAGACCGATACGCGAAACGCGACATAATATTTTGCTAATAGTTTCCTATTGATGAAAGAATAATTGTTTTTAACTTTAATATTAGACTTGAAGCATACCTTTTGATACATTAGTTTCTGTTTTACTGTTACACAGTTTTCACTCGCCTAATACTATGTATTCTAAGGTTTTTTTGCCTTTTATGACCATTATTTTGGGTATCGTATTATTTTTTTGCCAAAAAGATATCACATTTTCTCTATCGCGTTTTTACGAAAAGCTTTTTAATTTTGATAAAAGAAATCAGGATTTATTTACGCCCAGTGAACTTAAGATGTACAATGGAGTTGAATCAGATTTATTATATCTGTCTATTCTGGGCAAGGTTTACGATGTGACATCAGGAAAACAGCATTACGGCCCTGGTGCAGATTATTATATATTCATAGGTAAATTAATTATTTTAAACCAATTAAATTGCATTGAGTATATTCTTACTAATTTTAATTATAAATATACTTTTTCCCTTTTTAGGTAGGGATGCTTCTAAATCTTTTATAACGGGGGAGTTCAGTGATACAAAAAAAGAATTAGATGATGTCTTGGAACTTTCTCATTCAGAATTATTAGATTTAGAAAATTGGACAGATTTGTATGAGAGTCAATATACTTATAAAGGTAAGACAGTATATTATCAATCTAATTTTACTTCTTAATTTATCTATTGTATTCTTGCCAATGCCCTTTACTATGACCTAAAATATAATGTACCATATACCCACACACAGGCCATGCCTTTGTTGGATCTTTTTTTGTATTTATATTATATACATTTTTGTACTTGTATTGTAGGGTGTTTCAGATTGTTTTTCGTTTTTGAAACTTAAAAATAAAACACCAAAATTCGTTCAAATTTGTTATAATTGCTTTTAAATTAAAGAGCGGGTTTTAAAATTTTATGTGTCTAAAATAACCGTTTTGTAAAATAACCCTCTACTTCTCACTCATTAAGCCTGGCACTAAATTTTTCAATCACTCGCCTGAGCATCACTCTTGGAATAGCGTTAATTTCGTCGTTGATTCTTTGCTTTAAAACATCCAGGTTGGGTGGCAATGGTTGTGAACATTATTTTGTTAAGTAGTTCCATAGAAAAAATTAGCAGGCGTTAAATTTGGGCTTCTCGGTGGCCAGTAGATGTCTCCTCGGCGACTTATTACTCTTTCAGGGAATAATTCGTGAAGAACAGCTAGGGAGTCATTTGTAACTTAAAAAGTGGCTCCATCTTGTTGGAAAAATGTGTTGCGGTTGTAGCCAATCTGATAATGCATTTCTGTAGCCAGAAAAGTCTTGATCATATGGCAATATGGCAGAATTAATTGTCTGAGATAACGATAATTTCTTGCCTTGATATGGCAGCCCAAATGACAACTTTCTGCTAGTGTAATGGTTGCTGATGCAGTTCTAGCAAATTTTCAGAAGCCCAATATCTACAATTTAGTTTATTGACATTTTTGTTTATGCGAAAATTCGATTCATCGGTTAACCATATGTTATTGAAACTCCTAAAACGATTTTTCCTGTAGAATTCGACTCGTTTAGTAGGATCATCGGGATTCATTTGTTAATTAAAATTTGATACTCGAGAAAATGCATATCTTTGCGAATAATGTGATGAACTGTAGATTTATTTAAATTTAGAGAAGCTACTCGCAATTCTAGTGATTGTTGTGGGTCGTTCATAACAGACTGGCCACCGCGGCTGGCATTCGTGGTCGTCCTCGGTGTTCTTTTGGGACCAGTTGGTTTATCCGACATTGTGTTCCCAGTTTATCCAATGCTTGATTAAATTTGCACTTAAAGAATCACCGACAAAATTAACGCTATTCCAAGAGCGATGCTCCAGCGAGTGATCGAAAATTTTAGTACCAGGTTAAATGAGTGGGAAGAAGTGGATGGTCGCACTTACAAACGGTTATTTTTTATATATAAAAATTTAAAACCTGCTCTTCAATTAAAAAGTAATTATATCAAATTTGAACGAATTCTGGTGTTTTATTTTTAAGTTTCAAAAACAAAAAACAATCTGAAACACCCCATATTATGTTGTGAAATGCAAAAGAATTTAAAACAAAGAAAAAAAATTAAAAAGTAGGCGTTTTGTGAGTAATTTGTTATTTTTAACACATGAAATAGTCCAAAATGAAATAACTTATCTTCAACATAAACATTTAGATAACTCACATAAGTCAACAAAAATAAATCAATATAACAAACAATAAATATGATTTTTTTTTGCCAATTTAGGAAAGCTAATAGGGCGCTTTTATGACTCATATGGAGAGAAAACCGAATATATGAGAGTTGTAGAATATAAACTAAAAGAAGCATTTAAATTGAAGATAGACAAGGAAAACGCAAACAAAAAATATCCCCCTTGTAATTCAGCGTGGGAAGGTGAATCTGGGAGTAGAGTTTGGTGCACTGTCAAAAGGTAAATACATTATTTACAATAATATATACAATCGGGCCTCGTATAACACAGTTATATATTTCTACAAAAACCTTGTGTAATACAAATCCGTGTTATACAAGGTTTGAAGTTCATACAAATTAGGGTTTGCGTTCCAAAAAAAATTGAAGATAATTTATATGAATATGTACTTTTTTAATAAAAATATATAAATTTACATATTTATTGAAAAAAAGACTTATAATATAATAATACATGTAATATAATTTCTCTCGATGTATGGTCTTCTTTTATTTATGTATTAAATGTTAAATAAAACACTGATTTTTTGAGTCTACTAATTTGTATTTTATTGTTAAAAAACACAAAAATCAATTTAGTGACAATTATTTCGCCTAGTTATGGCATTTCCAAAGGAATGTAAAGATTAAATGCACTGATGGTCCAATAAAACAACAATTATATAGTTTTTTTCCACATTTAAAAGTGGAAAAAACTATATAGTTGTTTTATTACATAATAAAAAATTTATATAATAAATTCTCCTTAAGATAAAGAAATACATATCCACTCACAAGTTTTTCATGGGATGCTTAAAACATCGTTTTAAATAAAAATTAGATTGTATTTATGCAAAACCTCAAAGAAATTTGAAAATGGCACAAGAAGCAAGAATTCTAGACCACATTTAAGACTTCCAGATTATCATGTAATACCAATACACATACAATGAGTATAATTATACTATGAATATTGATTAGATTCCAAATCTTTTCACTGATAGTATAAGTGCTTTTTTTTAAATAAAAAAAGGTCCGGAACTCGCTTCATATCAAGCTTTTTACTAAAAAAAAATGTTCTAATATCATTTAAATATTCATTACAATACCATATTTTATCATTTTGACGATATATATAAATGCAGATTGTAATTACGTAAGCTCAAACATTTTTTAGTCTTATTGATTTTGAAAATTCAAAAAGAAAAATGATCTGCGAAAAAAGGTGACCGAACGCTGTTCCACCGCATTACATGGAAAAAAAGCCCTGGTATTGGTGTTTGGAATGGTCTAAAGCTAATCTTTTAAACCACTCACCCTGATTTACAATATTCTCGCAGTTAAATGTAGCTCATAAATTTTTTCATTAGAAATAAAAACCAAAATAACCAAAATATATATTTTTAAATTACTGTGTATTGCAGTGGCGGCATAGAGAGGGATTGGGTAGGAGTTCCAAGATTGCTGTATGTCAAAGGATCCTCTGAACCACATTGTGTTTGCGTCCGGAGCAAAGAAGATGCAGAGAGTAATGCACGATTGAAGAAAATTAAGGGTTGTGACCCCTCAGCAGTTAGTTGTATTTATAAACACTATTGATGATGACAAATTGACATTAATTAAACGATGGGGGAAAACACAATACTGCAGATGAACTTCATAAAAGTATAAATGTTCACCTCCAAAAAACTATACACAATTATATAAATGGAGTTTTTAGTTTTTAATTTAAGTGTTTCTATGTAAGTTTTAGTAAGTACATACCACTATTTCTTAAAATCTATTGTGACACGTGTTTCGATGCATTCCTTATTATTTTCAAACACTGTATGTGAAGCTCAGTCTAAATTTTAGAGCTGTGTCCTTGGGACATTGAAGGTTGAAGACTAGGAGATATTATTAATTTTTATTTATTTATTTATTTATTTATTATTTCTTATCTGTGGGAACATAGACAAAAGGGGGGAGGCTTTAGTCATTGTCATATTGTTAATTATGGGTTTATTATTATTTATATTTTTATGAATTTCTGTTTGTTTTTAAATGTTGCAGTTTATGACTTTTCGTATTAATTATTTTTAGGAAATCTACATTATTGTTGTTAAATTTCTGATCATTATCTATTAAATGGTTAGCAAATTAGTTATTTATTTACTTCTTAAACTTAATTCATATGCCCTGATTCTTGTTTTGAATTTTCTGGAAGTCATACCAATGTGCAAACTTCCACAGTCGCAGTTTAATTTATATATACTTCGATAAGAATTCTGGTTTTAAACTATAATGGAATTTTTTGGTTATTTTATGTGATTCTTTTTCACTTGGTTTTTACATTTTCACTACACATTAAATTAAAAATTAAAGTCACAGTAAAAATGGATAGATTTTACTACAAAGTGACTGCCGAATCAATTAATGAGTTTTGAGTTGTCAATTTTATAAAACAATAATTATTATGACTCTTCGATAGTTTTGCATTTGTATAAGGATTAGATAATTGGACGATATAATGTAGTTACCAAACCCAATGTTTTGGTCTCACTGCTATGCGGATGACACTCAAATGTATTATTATTGTAAGTCGGAGGAAAAATATAAACTTGTTGACTCTATTAATAAGTGCATTGAGAGAATAGGGGAATGGATGGCTGAAAACAGATTGACATTAAACACGTCCAAAACGGAACATCTCTAGTAGCCAGTCTTAGTAGCCACACCTAAACGACAGAATTTGCTTGAAAACATGACACCACTCAAACCAAAGAGTACCACTACACCGGCCGTCAAACTGCAGGGCGTGTTCTTAGATTCTGATCTCTCCCTTGAGACTCAAATTAGCAAAACAACAAGTACATGTTTTTATCAGCTAAGGCAAATTAAAAGCATTCGCAAGAATCTGCCAGTTGATGCTGCCCGTCAATTTCAAGAAATGAGTTTGTAATATCTAGAGTCGGTTATTGTAACGGTAAATACACGGGTCTACCAAACAATAAAATGACTAGACTGCAATCAGTGTTAAACGCAGCAGCGAGACTGATTTTTGGAATTTCTAAATTCAGTCACATCACCCCACTACTTCACAAACTCCACTGGTTGCGCTTTCCCGAAAGGGTTGAGTAAAAGCTCTGCCTACTCATGTATAAATCAATACACAATATGGCTCCAGAGTATCTAAAAGAGCTGTGTATTCCAGATGAATGGTTGATAGACGTCTCGCGCTTCGATCGGCTACAATATCTGCAATGGGCAAAGTGATCTTACCAGCTCGCAATCAACGCACTAAATTTGGCGAGCGTGCCTTTGCTGTTGCGGGACCGACGGCGTGGAATGCTCTTCCATTAATGGTTAGAAATAGTGAGAGTGAGATGATCTTTAGGAAAAGACTAAAAACACATTTGTTTGCTTCCATCATAATATTTTCCCCAATTCATTCACAGTGAAGCGCCCTTGAGGTATTATTTTACGAAAATGGCGCTATATAAGTTATCCAAATTTATTATTATTATTATTAATGTATGAGAGGTAGTTACACGCTTTGAGGGAGTTTCAATGTCTATTTGTAGGTATACCCAGTGCGCATGCTAAAATTTTTTCACGACCACAGCGCCACTCAGCCGCTGCCATGTTGTTGAAGATTGAGCATGTGTACGCTATTGTCGTCGGATTTTAATTTTGACAAAATGACAGAAAAAGTTTAACAACGTTACTGCATCAAATTTTGTTTAAAAATTGGGGATTCTCAAGTGGAAACTATCCGCAAAAATAAAAAAATGTTTGGAGACGAAGCAATCGGCACCACACAGATAAAAGAGTGGTATAACCGCTTCAAAGATGGCCACGAAGTGGAAAGTGAAGCACGATCCGGTTGGCCCTCAACATCCAAAAATGATGTTGTCATTGATCAAGTAAGGACCTTGGTCACACAAGATCGTCAAATAACGATCAGAGAACTTGTTGATGAAGTGAGCATTAGTGTTGGATCCATTCATTCCATTTTAACTGAAGATTTGGCTCTCAGAAGGGTCTCAGGAAAATTTGTGCCAAAGTTGCACACAATTCAGCAGAAGCAACTTCGTGTGGAGATCGCACAGGACATGCTGGAGACTGATCAATGATCCCAACTTTCTCAAAACAGTGATTACTGGTGATGAGTCTTAGGCTTATGGATACGATCCAGAAACAAGTTCCAGTCATCACAATGGAAGTATTCAACATCCTCGTGGCCCAAAAAGGCAAGGCAAGTTCGCAGCAATATGAAAATCATGCTGACCGTCATTTTTGACAGTGGTGTGGTTCAAAATGAGTAGGCTCCACACAGCACTATTGTCACCACTACTACCGAGAGGTTCTGCGTCACCTTCATGACGCAGTGAGACGCAAACGGTCAGACCTGTGGGCAAATGACAGTTGGCAACTTCATCATGATAATGCACCCGCTCATTCTTCACACTCCATAGAGTTTCTTGGCTAATCATAACATACCTTTGGTTTGTCAACCTCCTTACTCTCCTCGCTCCCTGTGATTTCTGGCTTTGTCTCCAGCTGAAAATGCCTTTGAAAGAGATCAGATTTTAGACCAGGGAAGACATCATGAACATTGCAACGGACCACCTGCGTGCCATACCAAAAGTGTCTTTTCAGTGTTGCTTCTGGCAGTGGCAGAACCATTGGGAGAAGTGCGTAGCAGATTAAGGGGACTACTTTGAAGGGGATTAGTGTCATTTAATTATATCTTAATAAATGTTGCTTTTATGAATAAAAGTTGGATACTTTTTGAAGAGCGTATGTATATGCGAGAAAAGCACACATTAATCCAATTTTATTTCCATAAAAAGTGAGTTGTTTAAAGCTGTCATATAATTTTTTTTCTTCATTTTTACATGTTAAGGTAAGTAAACAATATGCAATTAATTGATTACTCTTACTCGTACACTATTTTTTTTATTTATTTATTGATTTGGCGTTTAATTTGTAGAACTCCATTTTAATTTATGTATTAATTTTAAATCAAACACAGATTTTTTGAGTCTACTAAGTTGTATTTTATTAACAAAAACACATAAAAATTAAATTGTGACAATTGTTTCGCCTTGTTAGGGCATTATCAAACGAATGTTAGGTTAGGCATTCGTTTGATAATGCCCTAACAAGGCGAAACAATTGTCACAATTTAATTTTTATGTGTTTTTGTTAATAAAATACAACTTAGTAGACTCAAAAAATCTGTGTTTGATTTAAAATTAATACAGAAATATACACTATTTCTTTATTCACCGGTTGTTGTCTATTAAGTCTGGAGTCGTTTGATTTGCAGTGTTATGCTTACGGCGTAAAAAGGAGGTGGACATTAATGTCTGCTGCTCGCAAGCAAGCAGCATTTATTTGTTCGATGATTTTTTAAAACGTTGCATACATTTAGTTAACGCATCAACTGCTATGGCAATTTTCAGATTTCCGGTCTAAAAAGCCAATTCTCAGCTACTTTGCTGGAGGTCCCCGGTTCGATTTCCAGGGGGAGTCAAATAAGTATAAGTTATTTTTCAGCCTAATATTTATTCAATACTACCCTGGACTGGTGCCTGAAGCGGAGGGCTGATCACCTTTCCTTCATGTGTCAATAATGATCAAGATAACACTGTGTTAATATGATGCAGTGCCCTATACACCATTGGGTGTGGATGAGGGTTTAATAACATTATTTAAAACTACTTTACATAATCATATTTTCTGTTCATTTATTAGTAAATTTTCTGTTCATTTAAGCCAGCAATGATTTTTGTTCTCTTCCCAGAAGCTATCTATCCATATTAACACTGATATACTATGAATTTTATCGTAGCTCCACAAATATGGCAAGTAAACAGAGTAGTAGATAACTCTTAGTCGGCGTCCTAGCAAAGAAAGCAATCTACGAGTGATCTTGTAGTTGGCAGTCAACGTGTTAAACTCTGAGAGATATTTTCGCCGTGCCGAAGATAAAACAATATCACAGAGTGTTTAAATCGCAGTATTTGTTGCATGGTAACCCCAAAAGTCCTGGTAACTAAATTGTTAAGGACCGGTCCTGCGTTATCGTGGATTTATAAGTAGTCGAAAGTAAATTTATGTCTATAACTCGATGCCATCCATTAAGTAAAGCAAAATATATGTTCATTCGAAAATAAATTCATGCCTGTCCGGGAACAGTCCTTAACAGTTGGATGGAATTTTTGCAAGTGCACAAGACTGGTCGCTAAGGTTTTGATAACCTGTCCCTTTTGACCTGCATATTGAGTTTGTTCAGTGATAGCTTTCTATTTACTCGGGTGGATGCTGCCATTTGAATTGAATCCGAGCTTCATACGAAAGTGTATTAGCTCTAATATAAATACAAAGCATACCCCTAGAGAACTGACAAGTTCCTGAGCCTCCTCTAAAATGTGGCAAATATTAAGGATTTTAACAGGAAACAATGTTTTCTCTTAGTGCCTGCATAATGAAGGCATGAATTATTTGTAATTTTATATGGGCGAGCACCTTCCCTGGCACTCCCAGTAGCATAATGCCACAGTACTTGTTTCAGTTCAAAGGTTTTTATTAATGTTTACTACATATTAAGAATAAATAAACCTAAAAAATCGAGGAATTATAATCATTATACGTAATGAGGCCTTGTTTACTTTTTAATGCACAATGAAAGTTTACAGAAGAAAAAATTTATTTACTTCGTTATGAAGTACTAATAAAAGAAATTGGAGGTTGATTTTTTAAAAGAATAGCCACTGAATTGTAATGTTAATGAATCATTTCTGATTTGTTATGGTTTCAAATGGTAGGATTTATAAAATATATTCCTTCTACACTTAACAGTATGAATAAAAACAAAATATTTTGAAAATTATTAAACATTTTATTTTATGCATAAAAAGTAATACATAAATCCGTAAAAAAGAACACATTATTAGAATATTTGTACCGTACAGTCTAATTATCGCTTTTACAATCATTGTCATTTTTTTCAATTAAATTTGCACTGATTGGTTCATCAGGGTCAAGAGTTTGCAGATTTTTAATAAAAGCTTGCATTGATAATTTTTTTCTTTTTAAAAAATTGGTACTTCCTAACAGTCTTTTAATTTTAGATCTTCGCCTTTTAATTTTTTCCTTTGTGTGCAAAGACCCTATGGGGAAAGTGAGAGATCTCTTTATCTTTTTGGAGCCAATAAGTATCGTCGTACTACAGCTGCCAGCTTTAGGCTCTTCGAATATAGTTTCTAATGTCTGAGATGTAGTTTTGACCTTCTGATTACAGTAGTAGTTTCGTAATTCATCTCCTGTCATTGAAATTTTCAGCTCTCTCTTTCGTGGCTTTAATATGACCCGTCTGTTGGTCACTTCATTTGAAGATGGTGGCTTTTTTCTAGATGATCTCCTTATAGTGGTTTCACTTAGCTGCTGAGGTTGCTCTTCTTCCATTTCATTAGGAGATTCCAATAAATCTAAAGAGGCCATTTTATTTGGAAGTTCAGTGTCCAACCTTTAACAATATTAAAAACATTAAAATAATAAAAAAAATTGACAATCTTACACCTAATTTAACATAAAAAAATACTTCAAGTAAACTGAATATAAGTTTACAGTTACAAAATAAGTTGTTTATTAAATTAATGTTTTTTGATGGCTTAAGAATAGATGGTGTTATTTTATTTGGTTCAAATTATAGAGAAATGGAAATCGGTTTAAGATTACCTCACATTTTCCATAACGGTCACACGTGGTAAGAAAATTTTAAATTTCTCCAAATAACAATAACTAGTTTTCAAACACACACAACATGTCAAAAATAAAGCTTAGATAAAAAGATGCGGAATATGCAAATAAAAACTATTTCCAATAGGTAAAGCTGCCAACCAACGAGTAAAAAAAGTAGTGTCCCGTCTATCAGCGCTTACCAATGCCTACTATAATTTAAATTTTCATGTTTCGTCTACGTGGCAAAAAATAGATACGCGAGAAAACATATGGTTTGAACACGAGATGTTGGTTTCATACCCATAAGTAATTAAAAGTGTCGGGTTGGGGTCCCGTGGTTAGTGACGCGGACTCTTAAGTCAGAGTTTCTCGGTTCGACCCACTCTACCACAATTTGATACCTATTTCTAATATTGAGCCACTTAGGCTCACAGAAATAGTATGAAATTGAAATGACTTTCAAGAAAGATCCATTTCTATTGCCTGGTTAATCACATGTTTTTTTTTTTTTGAATTACCTAACGTCCAAGTGACTCTTAAATCTAGCTACGGCTTATGCAACACCATTTATCATGTCCCTACTCAGGCTTCAACTTTAAAAGTTTCATAGCCTATGCCTACTTGTGAGTGGATTTACTCTTTATGTTTAAAGTTACTATAATTTCATGTAATTCATGAGTGAAAATTCTAGGCAAAAACACTCGCTATCTCGCTAGAGGCATGAGTTTATACATTTCAATGATTCTAAGTTAGCAGTGAAGTTACTTAGGCGTATGATTTTAATTCTTGATTTTACTCAGGTAGTGAATTTACTTGTTTATTCTTATATCTATGTGTATACTTACATTTCTACCTAATACTTACATTGCGCCTAGGAAGGCAACACGCTTAACTTAATATTACACTTAACTAACTTATGATTAAGTAGCGTCTGTGTGCGGGCGGCTGGAATGGGCGGGCTCGTCGGGGGGGGGGGGCGGCAGGTCCAAGTGTGTTGGTGATATGATAATGTAGTGGAAGTCTGTATTTGTACCTATAGGGCATTAGCGAAGCATCCGTTCCATACGAACCGAGGTCGCGAATGAGAGGATTTCTTTGGTGTTTATTTCTGTTATCACATGTTCGGATTCTCTGCGTTCTATATGCCCATACCATCTAATTGTCTTTCCTCTACTTTCCACGGTATATGACTTATGTATGTACCTAATATGTTTAAAATAAATATTTTTTATGGCAACATTCTATCAACAGCTGTCATCTGGAAAAGACCGCCGCGGCGCGCTGTTTAAATAATTTTTCTTATTAAAGTGTTATTGACGTGTGTGGATTTTGTTGAAATGAAGAAAGTATATTTATAAAAGGAAATTTTCAAAATAACCATAAATCTATCTGATTCCGCCGAAATAATATAATCGATAAATATTTTACGTAAGCAATGTTATTCAAAGCTGTTTGATCTTCGATTTCTTTTAAATATGCATCTGATGCCTATTTGTTATACCTGTTTATTGTTTTTATATTTTGCCATGTATTAGTATTAGTTTTGGTTATTTAAAAAATCATTTTTTTAAAAACTTTATTATTTTGTGTTCCAGTCTTGTTAACCTTAATCCCATGTCCCAAAATGAGAAATAGAAATTACTCATCGGGAATATTATATATATACATGACTTATGTATGTAATATGTTTTGAAAAAAAAAAAAAAATTTTTTTTGAATGACATTCCCAAAAGACCTTAAACATGATTGATGAGGAACTTTTAACACCGCTCAAAACGTCCTTAGTATGTTATTATTCTCTCCCTTGTTATTTTATCGGTACCACAGTTATTTTTAGATCCTTGGCAACATCATGCCTAGAATATAAAAAAAGAAAGGCACCAGAGAAGAGGTTTTGGAAGCTAATATGCAAAAGGCAATTGAAAATGTTTTGGAACGTAAAATGACCCCAAGAATTACGGCCGAATGCAATAACGTACCGCATTATTTTACAGAATTAAAAACAAATATTTGCAGAAATTATTCTCAAAAATATAACGCGAAACAAATTTTCAATAAAAATTTTAAAAAAGCGTTAGAAAATTATTTATTAAGATGCTCAAAAATTCATGATATAACTAACGAAGCCACGCGCAAACTAGCTTTAGAATATGCAATACTGTTAGGAAAGACTATTCCGACTACGTGGAAGCGCGATATATTGGCAGGTATAGAATGAATAAAAGGTTTTATGCTTCGACAATCATTATGCTTACGAAAACATAAAAATACAAACCTGTCTTGAACAGCTATTTTGAACGGTGAAAATATGTCTACTTTTCAAAAATAATTATGCTTCAGTAATGGAATAGTTCAAACAGTTCAAATAGTTCAAATATGTTTGATTTGAAGGATTAACAACTGTTGTTTGAGCACCACACATAATTACTCCAAAGTGAATTGAACAAGTTGGTGAAACAGTCTCAGGGAATGAGGAAAACTTATTACCATTTGCTGTATAGTTTGTGCTAATGGAAAATTTTCACCACCAGTAATTTCCTACATACAAGAATGGTTGACACATTAATGAATGGAGGTCCTTGGACTTCCACTTGTGGATAATAATTGGTTGCTGCGCCATCTCGGGATAACGGATATATCATACGGGATCGAAAGTAGAGCGGATACCGTAGTCAACAAAACGCGCTTAAAGTGTCAGAAATGAAGACTCTAAGAAGCATATCTGGCAAGAGTCTACGAGACAGAATAAGGAACGCCAGGATAAGGGAAATATATGTGATCGAAGTTGTCGTTAGATGGGGAAGGCAACGAAAGAGACAATGGTATACGCATGTGAGGAGAATGGAATCATTTATATATACTGTATATATTTTTTATTCTCTATTCAAATAAGTTTATGTTACTATCTATGAGGTGGGGGGGACTGACCGCAGCATTTCATTGTAACGTCGCTCGTGGTAAGCATCCGACTATGGATAGAGCACTCAGAACGCGGTACTGACTATATGAATGCTCGCATCTTGTTATGTTACTATGAAATGACTTCGATCAGTCCCCACCTTTATATTTCCTTCTCGATTAATACTTTAAAACATACGGTACTTTTAAGCATCGTTGAAAACCTTTTCATTCCCCAGGCTGGAGAAGGTTCGAAAAATTCCAATCTTCCACCCTCACCTATGAATTTAAAAAAGGGGTGTATTTGTATTGTTGGAAATGTAAAGTAACTATCTTCTAACGCTTGCCCGCACCAAATAGTGCATGGGGCATCACATTGATACAGTGTGTCTTTGATTGTTACTTACATGAAGTCAAGGTCATCAATCTTGTGCTTCAGGTATATCAGTCCAGGGTAATATTAGAGTGAAAAATTACTGATATATTATATGTTTTGACCCCCCCTTGGGAATCGAATCCGAAGCCTCCAACATGGTAGCTAAACGCGCCAACCATTACAGTAAAGGCGAATCTTTTGAAAAACAAAATATTTTTCATTCTGTAGTCTCCTAACCTGTTGTGGAAGCATCTTGCAAAAATCCAACACACTATTGGTTGAATCGATGCAAATGATTACCATAATGTTTATAAAGGACTGCTGTATATTATTACCTTTGAGTGCCATAGGATGACAGTGTAAAAATTTGGCTTTTAGGAAGTAGGAAAGTAGAAAGACATTCTTAAAATACAAAACTATTTTTTATTGTTCCATAAAATGTTTATTTTAAAGCAATAAATATGTAGATAATATTGATTGGAGATGGATAGTTTGCAGTACAGTCTCTTGAACGACGCTCAAGAGACTGTACTGATAAGCGTAGCGTTCAGCTCAGAATGAGGATCCACAGTAGCAATTATAAAATCAGCAAATGGTGACTGGACTTCTAACTCCACCCAGTATGTAGTCAATCAACCACGAGTTTTGGTCATCTTGTGATAAGCAGCGGCGTCTGGTTGTTGTTTGTTGTCTGCTAAATTTACTCTTGCCTTTTTATGCATAAATATTTGTGTAAAGTAAGTATGCAAGTATAAGTGTTAATTATGATCACCAAAGTAGCCAGATTAAATGCATTATAAATTGTCTGACTGAAACGAGTTCCACACACTTAACTGGTAGAGATATTAACTGTTTTAGTGCCAAAGAGCATGATTGCGCTTCTAGATAGTTCTACCAAAAATGTATGGTACTAAAATGGTTAATAATGAACTTTTTTTTGTTCACCAGATGTCAACTGAGTCAGCTAGGTACACTAAATTCTTCTGTTGAGTTTCAAAGTATTAATGTATTTAAATAAGTTCAAGGAACCTATTTTAAATACATATATACTTACTATCAAAACTAAATTATTTTATTTTTCTTGTAACTTCTTTGTATTAATTGCAGAGCAGACCTAATTGAAGACTACACTTATCATCACTTTCGGAGAAAAATATCAAAATGGATAGCATAATTCATGTGGCTTTTGAAGGATTATTTTGACAAGATGGTTATTATTTTCATAACTAGCTAACTAACCATCAAGCTGCTAATGCAGCGGTAGGCAGAGAGAATAGAATGCCACGCCAATCCGTCTTTGCAAACAATTTTCACCTCTTCCATGTTCATGCATCTCCTCATACATACCCGCCAATTTTTATGACTCCTGACCTGATTTGAATGCTTTTAGGTATTTGAAATACTTGAATCCTCGTTTTCCTTGGTCTTCTTCCGCTTCCATTACCAACTCTTCGCATCATAAATTTGTTTTACTGTTCTTTCTTCACTCATTCAATTCACATGCCCAAACCATCTCAACATACCTTTCATTTCTATCAATAATGCTCAGTTACCAGGTCTCTTTAGAGTCACTAGCCACTTCTTCGTTTTGCGGCAATATTAAAAATTCTCTGTAATTCCTTTGGTTGCACAGTTTCAAACTCAAATATAAAAAAGTAGAATTTGAATCAGATTGAGGTTATCTTTCCATGATTAATACTGCCAACTTAACAGCTTCGACCGTATTTCCCAAATGAAACATGTACAGATTGTAAAAGTCACAAAACCTTCGATTGGACCATGTCTTTAGTCCTTAGGTGCTTTTCCTCTCATTTGGAAAAATTCAAAGTTGAATAAAAGTGTTGTTGTTGAATAGGGAATAAATATGAAATTTACCGTGTTCAAAATGTTTCAAAAAGGTATTTAAAAATATAATTGTTTTATAACAGCGTTTTTTTAAACTAACAATATTTTAAGTGTGTCCAAATCGTTGTTCATACAAGGATTTCATGAAGGTCTCGGCTAATAAAAAAAACTCCTAAATTCAACCATAGATGTAGCATGTGCACGGTCTCAATTTAAGCATAAATATAATATCCAAAATTTGAGTATTGTCAGTAGGTTGTCAATCACGGGTAGAATGTTGAATGTCACATGAATGTCGCTCACTCCTTTTAAGAACGTCATAAATTATAGAACATGATTTGTCAGGAAAACGATTTTAAAGTTTAAAAATATAATACAATGTATTACAAATAAATATCAAGCCGATTATTGAACTTTTTACTGTGCAACAGATCTTTTTATGTAAAACCTGAAGGTTTTTTCTTCATTTGAAAAATATTAAGTATATTTAAAAAAATAATTAAACAATACCTTTTCTTCAAAATGCAAAAACAACACTTTCTGCCCTGTAGCGGGTAAATATTAAGTTAAAAATATGCCGCTTTTGCTGGGATATAATACATTTTCTGGGCATTCCGAAAACATGCACAACTGAAAATTGACGATTTTTGATTTATGACAGTCTTGAAAGGAGTGAGCGATGTGTGTAAAGTGATCACATAAGCTAGCCTATGACAGTTCGTAAGCTCTGTAAATGTCCGGACTTCCATATTCTTCATCTCTGTTGAGATACCAATGTTTTTGTAAAACCCAGAGTTGGGCATTAAGGTAAAATATATGTTTTTTCCTATCAAATTAGCAATGTCGAAATCAATTTCCTAAACTGAAATGTATCTAAACATGAAAACATTGAAACAGTTGATTTTCAACTTTTAAAAAATGAATGGGAAGTTAGAGAATTTTTTTTATATTGGTTTTACTTTTTCTACTGCCAGATGACACTATCAACGATCTTTCTTCTAAAGTCAGCTAGATTCCCACCAAATATTTGTACAGCATCTTTCCTTTGCGTGGCATTATTGTAGAGGATAAATGAAAAGGCTTGGCCTATTTAAATTTTTTATTCCCTTGTGTTCTTTAATGTCCATATTTATTATTCATTGATATACATACGTACAATTTGTATATCGTGAACGCTCACACATTGTGACATCTTGTATCAGACAATATGCGACGCATTACACACTCGCCTCTGAATAAGTTCCCAGTTCTTTGTGTAGTAAAAATGTGACATCTCGGAGAGGTGACATTTTGATCAGAAAATACAATAAAATAAATTTGTAAACTAAGTATTCTCTATTACACGTAAATATGTATTGGAATATTACAATGAAGGCTATTATACCTATTCATCTCGTCATTTAAAATATTCATAAGGGTTATGTTTCATAAGATAAGGTCAAATATTTATTGTATTTTCTAATACTTTGAGCATAAACTCTACGTACAAAAACAAACTATGTTTAAAAAAATACATGTGTAGGTACTAATTACATCAACATTGTTTATTATTGTTCAACAATCTTGTATAAAAGAGTGGAATTATTCTATGGATGTGGAACTTCATAGTTTAGGGGGTTACAAATCCATTAAGCGTATAGCTTTATCAACGATTTATTTTATAAAACAATACATTATAATGTACAGGTATATTTATATTCTGCCAGATGTTTTGTTGTTGTCCTGGCAAAAATTAGCCGATCAGTAAAAATGCTTGTCGGGGCGGCGGAGTTAAATAAAAAATAAATATCATTACTTTACGGACATCGATACGGGTCCAAACACAAATGTAACTCGATAAGATCTAATGTTTAAGTACAAACCAAACGGGACCCATACGTGAACTTAGCGCGTCCCGACAGGCATCTCTCCATCGGACACTTCTATTCAACAATTTAAAATACTTTTCCTATTTATATAATATATACACAATTTGTTTTAATTTAATTGAGTAACTCTACCACTGACGGATGCTTCGAGTGAGAGTGGGCAGGCAGAGCGGCTGCTTGTTCTCGGCTGCATGTTCCTCCCCAACCTTTGTGCGGTCCTCCGGTTCCGATTAATTTAGAATATACAAGTGGGTCGGATTAAAGCCAATTAAGTAAGAGAAATAAGAAGCGGTAGTGAATTAGGTGCTAAAAGCGGTAGACGGCAGTGATTACCATTTGTCAACCACCGCTTCATTGACTGAAAAACAAAAGTCAAGTTAGTCCGCTGAAAGTATTATTTCTCGGCGATTTCCAACTACTGTTACTACTACATATAGACTTCAGTCAAGGGGGCATGCGGTGAGTCCGAGGATAGGAAAAGTTCAAACAAAGGGAGAGATCACAACCGAGTGTTATATATAGAGAAGGAAAACACAACACGAGTGTCGGTGGAATAGGGTTAGAGACTGGGTGGCTCCACGGAGTCCAGAGTGGCCGGCGGCCCTGGGTTCGCGCTTAGTTCACCAATACCTTCGGGGCCACTGTAGCAAAACATACAACTTCATTAGACAGGGGCAGGGGGGGGCATGACACTACAGGCTTCCATAAGGTCCACTCCGCACTTCCGCACGTCACATGTACATGCCACACCATCAACGGGAGTTCCGGTCGACTTATCGAAGCCTGTATATTAAACATCTTTCGGGCAGGGTTCAACAATTACATTCAATAGGAAATGACAAAAAATAAATAAATACAAAGGAGGGCATGGATACAATGATTTGACTGATGAAAAAGTATACAAATTCATAATAAATACATTAGAAATTGATGGGAAATATTTTGAACATCATAATACAATCACATTACCTGATGTGAGACTCGATATACATAAATAAATTTGTTTACAAATTGGTTAGTCCGATGACCAGTTTGATGTGAAATAGTATTCATTCACAAGTTAAATATAAAGTTAAACATAATATAATATAAAGTATGTTATAAACTGTCACAATACAATATGCATTTATTTACAGGAGAAATCGGACAACAAACACTTCCGTTAGAAATAGGGTAAATATGGGTATAGGTTTACTAAACAATCCGCACACTTCTATCTAAGGTTAATGTCGGGAACAATGGGTTTACAGGATTAACTCGATTACCCATTTCAAAAATCTACGGAGCTCTTAACATTTTATAATATGTACATGTAATGTCTGAAGCACCGTCGACACATGTATTACATATCGCTCACTCCTTTCAAGAACGTCATAAATAAAAAAACTCGATTTTTCAGGAGAACGTTTTTAAAGTTTAAAAATATAATACAATGTATTAAAAATAAATATCAAGCCACTTACTGAACTTTTTACTGTGCAAAAGATCTTTTTAAGTAAAACCTGAAGGTTGTTTCTCCATTTGAAAAATATTTAGTTTATTTAAAAAAATAATTAAACAATACCTTTTCATCAAAATGCAAAAACAACAATTTCTGCCCTGTGGCGGGTAAATATTAAGTTAAAAATATGCCGCTTCTGCTGGGACAAAGTAAATTTTTTGGGCATTCCGAAAACATGCCCAACTGAAAATTGATGAATTTTGATTTATGACATTCTTGAAAGGAGTGAGCGATATGTGGGTGCTTCATTTTTACAAGTTAAATTATATATATTATAGCCGAGATAAAGTTGAAATAAAGTGGTTCCAAAATGGATGACTACTTACATACTGTGGAGCGGAGGTCGGCCAGCGCAGGTGGAGTATGCAACTCGAGTTGGACACTCCACAGTGCGCGCGCAACATTCAGTTTAAACTAGTGGTATAGAGTTAATGAGCGCAAAGATTTGGCTTCCCTCATCCGCAGGAACAAGACAAATGAGGAATGAGTCAGGACGTGCAAATCATGCCTCACACAAGTGTGGTCATACAACTTAACAAACAACGGTTCGTAGTCGGCTTCTGCAAATCAACTCCGGGGTATAATGATTACAATGTGCATAGTAGGTGAGATACATTGTTAACACAAGGGCGACATCGGGTACATGTTAAATGCATTAAAGGCACTCCCGCAAACTAAAAAGTGACCCGAATCATATCGGAATTAACGGACTAACATTTAAAATTAACACAGAAAAACAATAGCTAGATAAATAAGTTAACATAACACAATCTCCCGATGATTTGAGATACATTTATAACTATATAAATACTAAAAATGAATCTTACAGTCCATTTCCCGGTGCAAAACTGTCGGATGTTATAGCACCATTAGCACGCAGTCCGAACATGAATTGTCCTATAGATCAGGTCCTCACACTCAAAACACACCGATGATCTGTTTAGTAACGAGTGGTATTAGGGCGGGGTCGGGTTGGGGGCACAAACTAAACAAACACAGGCCGGAGGGCCTCCTCACTGCGGGGGCGTTATATCGGCCCGTAGAGCAGTAGCCCAAAGAACACGGCCCACATGAGGGCGATCCATTGCATGCCTTGTAACATGTTCTCACCGTCGGCGACCTTCCTCGCCACAAACTTCAGCACTTCATCCAGCAATATTACTGGGATGGAGAACTTCATCACCGTGATCCATTCGTCCATCGACAGCGGGGTCACTTGGAACACGGTCTGCAACACAAAGGGGGCGGGTGAGTTTCCGCGCGCATCTATCGCGAGCAACCCTCCACTGCCAAGCTGTGTTAGCGACTACTTACCGACAGCACCTCCACGTACAAGATCACGAAGTGGAGAGTGAAGGACAGAGCCATGGATCCCACCAGCCACATGTTGGACCACGGGGGCATGGCGAGCAGGGACTGGTTCTCTGACAAGCTGGAAGACAAACATATCAAACATTACCATCTCTGGCAAACGCACGACGAGCGTTTCGCGACTAATTCCAGTACACATTTACCTGTTCATGGCGTTGAGCATCTCAATGGTGACAAGCACGGAGAGAGCCATGGTCATGGGATGGGGGTCGGTGAAGATCTTGCAGTCGACACCCTTGAAGTCGTCTCCTCCGCCGATGCAGGACAAGTGGTGGGTGAGCTGCCAGTAGGTCATGGCGGGTCCTTCGGGAGAGTACATGAACCACCAGGAAGCGGCGGCCACGGTGGCGGCGCCTACATATCCTCCAATAGCCATGTACCTGAGGGCATTCACAAATAAATTTTAAAACAAAGGCTTCTACGACAAAAGTGACCATTATCTAAATTGAAAGCTAATTTAAAAAATGGTGAACTAGTAAATGAAGAGGATTAATGTCTATTTTAAATAATAGCGATTATGTGCCAGTTGATACATGTGTATTACTAAGGAGAGATAAGAAGAGACAAATCTGACCAGTTGGTCAATTTTGGATGTTTAAACGCAAGTAAACGATCAAAACTTAAGTAATCACTCAAATTATAAGTATGTACATACTTAGTATTGACTAGATTCATGTAGTGATTATGTTTTAGCATTCATTCTACTTGAAGTCGTCAAAGCACCTGAGGTCAGTTGTAGTCAAGGTCTAAATCCCTTAAAAACCAAGTCACATATCCCCGAGTGGATGTAATCAAACCTATGCATTGCTTCAAAGCTTTGTGTAAGAATCGTTAAGTCAGTAGAGGGAAATATGATGGATGGATGGGAGGTGAGGATGGTGTACCTGAAGAACAGCCATCCGGAGATGAGACCTTCGTCAGCCTTGCGGGGGGGCTTGTCCATGATGTCCAGATCGGGCGGGTTGAAGCCGAGAGCGGTGGCCGGGAGGCCGTCAGTGACCAAGTTCACCCACAGCAGCTGCACGGGGATGAGGGCCTCGGGGAGACCCAGAGCGGCAGTCAGGAAGATGGATACCACCTCGCCGACGTTGGAGGAGATCAGGTAACGGATGAACTGCTTCATGTTGTTGTAGATGGCACGACCTGTAGACATATATCATTGTAAACACGGGAACAAATTTACTAATCAATTTTAGTAATCTGATATATATACTTATTTTTTTTATTCAAATATTTTTTTCAGTATCATTTGCGGACTTTATATGCGGACGTATGCAATTATTAATTTTATGCTATTAGTAGCAGAATTAAAGACAATGTTTAAATGAAAAACAATTTCTACTCATTGTCAAAAAAAATTTTCAATCAAGGAATCAAATCTACAATGTTCTTGAAATTTCATTTTCCTATTTTCAAATAAAAATTAATAAATATTGTAATGTGAATGATTAAACATAAACTTTATATTGGGTTTTTAGAGAGACATAATCCTTTGATGAATGAATACCAAACAGAAAAAAAACCCACATTGAGTTATTTTCTAAAACAAAATATGTATGTAAAAATCATACTATTATACTTATAAAGAAATGAGTTTTTGAATAAGGTATGTATTTGTTATTATTATGTACCTTCTTCAACAGCAGCGACAATGGAAGAGAAGTTGTCATCGGCCAACACCATCTCGGAAGCGGACTTGGCCACGGCAGTTCCTGAACCCATGGCAATACCAATCTCAGCCTTCTTCAGGGCGGGGGCATCATTTACACCATCACCTGTCTGGATTAAATCATATTCTTCATACGTATTCGGCGGAATGATCAAAATTGATATTTCCAACTAAGCAGCTGACAGTTATTAATATATACATTTTTGAATGCAACATACCATGGCGGAAATTTCATTCATGCTCTGCAAGAATTCAATAATCTTGGATTTGTGGGAAGGCTCCACACGGGAGAAGAGACGACCACGAGCGCAAGCCAACTTCTGTTCAGCATAGGGGAGGTCATCAAACTCACGTCCAGAGTAAGACTTTCCAGTTGTGTCTTCATCCTCAGTGAACACGCCGATACGCCTGAAACATACATTCCAGTTATCCGGAGGATATTGACAAGGCGCACGGGATATTCATCATAATGAATGGTTTGAGTAATTTACCTGCAGATAGCCTCAGCTGTAGCCTTGTTATCACCAGTAATGACAATGACGCGGATTCCGGCAGCGCGACACCTGACGATGGAGTCGAACACTTCCTTACGGGGGGGATCCAACATGCCCACGACACCGACGAAGGTAAGGTTGACTTCGTAAGTGTAGAACTTGTTAGAGTCTCCGAGATCCATGTCGTCGGGCTTCATGGGGGCATCACCAGTGGCCAGAGCCAAGCAGCGGAGGGTGTCACGGCCGGTACCGTAGGTGCGGGTCAGCTCCAAGATGCGGTTCTTCAGGGTGGATGTCAGAGGTACCTTGGTAGATCCGACACGAGCGTGAGTGCAGCGATCCAACACGCCTTCGGGGGCGCCCTTGACGAACAGTTTAGGTCCATTTCCGAGGCGGGAAGACTTGAGGGGTGTGCAATAAGAGGACATGGACTTCCTGTCACGGGAGAACTCCAGGGTGAATTCTTTCTTCCACTTGGTTTCAATTTCCTGGCGAACGACAATAGCGGTAGAACGGCGATCCAGACCAGTCTTGGGTACGCTGAAGGGATTCATCTTCTCGGCCAATACGATGAGGGCGGTCTCGGTAGCTTCTCCTACTTTCTCGAAAGCTTGTTTGAATTCGTTGAAATCAATAGCGGAGTCATTGCACATGATGCAGATGGTTCCCAATTCTTGAAGAGTGTCGAAATCAGCGGCCTTAACTTTCTGGCCCTTGAGGAAGACATCACCGATGGGTTCGTAAGTGGAGCCGGTAATTTCGAATTCCAGGAAGTTGCTATCGTTACCCTCGACTTTGTCGAAGATGAACATGCGGGATACGGACATCTGGTTGGTGGTGAGAGTTCCAGTCTTGTCTGAGCAAATAACAGATGTGCAACCGAGGGTTTCCACAGAAGGAAGTGACCTGACGATGGCGTTCTTCTTGGCCATACGCCTGGTTCCCAGAGCGAGGCAAGTGGTGATGACAGCGGGAAGACCTTCGGGAATGGCAGCGACGGCGAGAGCGACGGCAATTTTGAAGTAATATACGGCACCCTTGATCCAGCTTCCTCCGTGGGCGGGGTCGTTGAAGTGACCGATGTTGATGGCCCATACGGCGACGCAGATGACTGAGATAACCTTGGAGAGCTGTTCGCCGAATTCGTCAAGTTTCTGCTGAAGGGGAGTCTTGATTTCTTCAGTTTCGCACATTTCAGTACGGATCTTACCAATAGCAGTATTCAAGCCAGTTCCGATCACAACACCGCGGGCCTTTCCGGCAGCGACGTTTGTTCCTGAGAAGAGGATGTTTTTCTTGTCCTGGTTGACAGCCCTGGGGTCCGGGATAGAGTCGGTGTGCTTGATCACGGACACGGACTCGCCAGTCAGGATAGACTGGTCAATACGGATGGTGGTGGAGTAGATCTTGATGAGTCGGATATCAGCGGGGATCTTGTCTCCCACAGACACCTCAACAACATCTCCGGGGACAATCTCCTTGGCGCGGATCTTCTGGACGCCAGATTTGTCTCCTCGGACCACTTTACCCATTTCAGGCTCATATTCTTTAAGCGCTTCAATAGCGGATTCGGCATTTCTTTCCTGAAATCAGAAACACCAGATTTAATATTATAAGTCGATAAATGGGTAAAATGTGTATGATTTGCAAATGAAATTGTATTTACCTGCCAAACTCCGACAATGGCGTTAGCGATAAGAATAAGTAAAATTACAAGAGGCTCAACGAAGGCTGTGAATGCATCTTCATGATCCTCAAATAACGCTAGGACCTGTAACAGAAAGCGGTTTAAGAATGTTGACAGGACAAACATTCGAGGTATTTCAAAACTTGGTAAAATATATAATACACAGAACAAACAAAATGATTTAAATTGTTCCAGCAGTATGACAAAAGAAAGTAATTAATACTTACAAAGGAAATAATAGCAGCTAATAGCAAAATCTTTACTAAAAGGTCATCGAATTGTTCCAAAACTAATTGCCAGATAGACTTTCCTGAAAAACAAACACAAATGGGTAAAATATATTAGAAAGCATTTCTAGGAAACAAGGCAGAAAAATGACAAAAGGAACATTCCCATGAACAACAGCATGTTGGCAACAGGTGAATAGCTATTTCCGTTATTACGTATTTGAGTAATTTAGCTAACTGCCTAAAAATATAATGTCAACGAGCTAGACTCCCAGATTATGTTTACCCAGGTGTATTATTGTTGCAGGGAACACTATATTGGCAAATATTTACTGCCAGTAAATATTTAGCAGATAACAATCATGGCTACCAACATCGCAAGGGACATTCATCTGGTGCACTGACTATATAGGGTTGCCTGCTAAATATTTGAAGATTAACAAAAAATTGCCCGTCATAACTTTCATTAGTAACAAATCTCAGTATGTTTTCTCTCTCTGCAAACAGACTCCCATGCCAGAAGGGGTATTTTTGCCCTGACGCTCTGCTTTGAGGCTAATAATTCATGTTAAAAATAATATTTACCAAACTGTGGACTAAAATATTGGTACTGGGGGGTCTGATTACTTAGCCATAAAGCTGATAAGGGTGATTCATCTCCGACAAAAGGTTTAGCAATGTCATTTTACGATTCCGAATTTTTTAAACATTGGTTCAAAGTAATTTTTGGACTAGTTGGAACGTGTGAGGATGAAGTCTTAGGTCCAACGTCAAAATTTGACAGTACTGAAACAATAGATCTGTCTTTTCTGAATTAACAATGTTTTCGGGCGATCTGATGGTTCTGCTTCATCAGCGGGTTGTTGTGCGGAGTTGTGTAAAAATTGACCCTGGGGTGAGCCTTTACTGTGTGAGAATATGGCTTATTCACCTATTGAATGCTGTTGAACTAATTTAATTTAAAAGTTTTAAATGCTTTGTGAGATTTTCTCACGGGGAGTGATTTTATAAAAACTAAAATTGTATATAATTGAGGTATGGCATTTAACATCATTACAGACGTCATTGCGCCGTAGCATAGTTGGGTAGACGCTCGGCTGTGAAACTGGCATCGCAGGTTCGATTCCCGCCAATTGAAAAATGAATTCAAGAAAGATCTATTTTCAATTGGTCTGGGTATTTGTGATGTATTTTTCACATTTACTTTTCCTATCCTTACTATCCTACCTGCAGACAAGCCTTTAAAAGTAGAGGCTTTGCGGGTTATTCCTTTTAAAAAAAACTAAAAATGAGTCTAGTATGCAGTTCTAACTTCAAAGATAAAACATAAATATAAAAATAAAAAATTACAACCCAAAATGATTCATGAAGAATGAAGAAAAAATAAGATGTCTTGCACAACAAATATTTAAACAACAATTCACATTGAAACATAATCTATGATTATTATTTATATGGATGTACATTCAGTGCACCAATTATGTTTCAAGTCATATCTAAAAAAAAATGATAATACATACATACACTTTTAAAGTGTCAGGTTGGAGTTTACAGGGTTATAATTTTCATTCTTTTAATTTGTGTATTGTAACCAAAATCCAGTTTAGACAAAAGATGAATTATAAATTATACATTTTTTGTTTGAAAAAAATAATCTAAAAATACTTTAATTCACTACAAAAATAATTTTAAAGCGATTATTTAATTGATATCTACAAACCTTATGACAAAAAAAAATGTATCACCATTAAAAAAAAACTAAAATACCTAAAATATAATACAGCATATATTTGAAAAAAAAAAGATAATATCACATTACTGTGGTTTAATATTGGCATGAAACCATATTTTGTTTTCATCAATTCACTTTTCGGAGATACCACTGTCTTGCTGAGAATGGCGGACGTGGATGAGGAAAAATACCAATTTAAAGCAATTTTTTGTTGTTGACTGGATTGGGAATCGAGGACGAAACTTTTTTAAAAAAAAATTTACGTTAATATTAAAATTCATTATAATTACGCGACGCGGTAAATAAAATGAAAATAAATATTTGTCGATTAAAAATTCTTCAAAATTTTCTGAATCTCGAGACAACTTGACTATTTATCTCCCGACTGAACTACTTCCGGCATACGGCTGCTAGCATCCCCGAAATCTTACCTTCTTCCGTTGGCAGTTCTGAAAAGAAAAGAGAAAATATATTAGAACATTTAATAATAAGAAAAACTAATGTGGGAAGATATTACGAATATAATGATTTTCTATGGGTTGTTTCCATTTTTACAAGTGAACGTAATTGAGGAGATCCTCTTGCCACGCTAAAAATAGGGCATTTTTACAAAGCAAGTATCAAAGAAATTTGAACCAAATTTTAAGAAAATGTTTACCAAATGTTGAGAAACTAAAAGATATTTATATATATATATACACTATAAAAACGGAAAAGGGCACGTGTAGAGTAATTTAGTTTACATCAGATAATCTTGTTTTCCGTGAAACAAAAAAAAACATGTATTCTTGATACTTTCAAAGCTCGTAAAATGGCGGGTGGTAAAAAAAATTACACCGTAAAAAAATGGCTCATTTTTTCATTTATATATACATGTATGGATATATTTAAAGGTAACCGGTGATGGTTGTCATTGTTTATTCGTATGCACAAGGAAAAATAAATTCTATTAATTCTAAAGTGTCGGCCAATTAAAAAAAAAAGGTACCGAAAAATGGTTAAAGTTCTTGGTAAGTAATAAAGGTTAGTCACTGGTAATTTGGGACCCGTCTACTATTCTAGGTACATAAGGTGGGTAAGTATGCACTATATGGTACTTAATTATTAAAACTTTTTATTTTATTTTCAAGCTGTAGCCGTAAAAATTAATGAAAATTTAATTTATACTAAAAACCCCGGCGTACAAAACGCTTCCCCATTCATAATATCGCGTTGAAAGTTAAAGAAATTAACTTGTAATAATATTAAATAATAAAATTGTAGCTGGTAGAGGAAATTAATTATTGTATGTAATTAATTACACACATCAAAAAGTTAGCGGAAAGTTCACGTGGGTGAAAACGCTGAAAACTGACCGTTCCCAACACGGAGAATGCTAATTTATGGGACAAAATATGATTTGAGCATAAACCGTGGAGTTTATGGTGTCCAACTTTAAATGTTTTGCTAACACGACATATTAAAATCACCCTTAAACGAGTGGAGGTTTAATAAAAAAAAAACACATATTTTAATGTCAATAAAAACAAGAATAATGACGCAGTACACGTGGTTAGTGCACACTACAAAAAATTACAATCTTTTATGGTCAAGTTGCGTTATTACGAACGTCAACATTGTACTAATTTCCTGTTCCATTTCATAAACTACATATTTTAGTATTTCACGCTGCTAAAGATTGCTAGAATCATATAAATAAAATTAAGACAATAGTCAATGCTAGGCTTATCTTTCTACACCTATGACTAACGAAGTTTTTTTTAGAATACCTCAACAGCTAGCTACGGCTTACGCAACATCGCTTAACGTGTTTCTAATTAACTATATTAGCAACGATGCTTCGATACCTATATATTATTAATTTTCTTAAATCTTGCGACGTAAACACTAGTGTGTAAATTTAATTTAAATTTTGCATACATTGAACGGAGGTTACTTTCAAATTACACATACTAGAGATATTAAAAACAGATGTGAAGTCGAAGAAAGTAGTTCCGACTGCTAAGTACACGCCTAAGTAAAGTCTTCTCTCTCTACACTTTCAAATTACGGTAGCCATTAATTTTACGGTTCAATAATTAATCGGGAAACGAGGATATTCGCAGAAACGCGTCATCCTTGTCCGTTTGTCACGTGGTCATTAGTCATAAAGGACACCATTGTGCGGGATTGTTACCTGACAGATATTTGCATTGTTATAATACATTTCGGGCGTAATCTAAGCTTTGCCTTTACGGGGTTGGCCGTTATAATGCAAAGCGAAAGGACATCAGGGTTATTATTTACATTTGTAATTTACCTAGAACAGAGTCCAGGTATGCGTAATGGAAGTAGGAGAAATTAATCCTCAAATTACCTATGGCGTCCAATGGATCTTTGTCAGACGGGAGGGATATCTACCTATAAACATACTCAACCTATAAAGGATTGTACTAGACTCGTTTTGTGTTTGTAACAGCCGATATATTTAATATTTTCATTCATCATTTTCTTTTGGAAAATTTGCCTTCGAAAAAACGTAATTTTCGTAAGTTGGCAATGAATGACGTCACAGAAACGATGGAGTTATTTTAATATTGGTAACATCGCTAAATTATTGGCGGCTCTATTTGTTGATGTCTATAGTCCACCCCCCTCTCCCCCCATATTTATATAACGCAAATGATAGTGTAGTGGTAAACAAACAATCCACACTACTACTATTACAGCTCTATAAGCCATAGACGCTTGGATGGCTTGACTCTGGCCAATATCTGTACCCGACGGATTCTCCAGTTCTTTGGACACGTTGCGCGTGGCAACGAGGATAGCCTGGAACAACTAGTTGTGATCGGTAGCCTGGAGGGAAAGAGAGGGAGAGGAAGATCCCCACACGATGGACCGATCAAATTAAGGCAGCAGCAGGCACCTCAGTGGTTGGAGCGCTACGTGCAGCGCAGTCAAGGGATAACTGGAGAAGAGTCATTGCTTCTGCAAGGGTCACAACCCTCAGCAATGAGGAATAAGACGGAGAAGAAGAAGCCATAGACAATAAATCATATGACGTCATAAAATGTTCGATGACGGAAATTTGATGACGTATGCGAACGCACGTTTTTCGTTTTATAAAAAATATCTAAAGTTTAAGCCTTCATATCTCCCTTATTTCTCTACAGATTTCAATAAGAATGCTACCGATAGTCTGGTGATTTTTTATATTAATTTATTAGCCAATAATCCCACATCGTGATATTTATCCATTCTGGCAAAGAAAAATACACAAAGCTTTCTTTTGGATATCCCAAAAACACGTTTATTATTTATAAAAATCTTGTCAAACATAATCCCAACTTATACAGTGACGAACGAACTAAAAACCCATTAAAATATCACGGTAAATGCATGTACGTGACTATTGATGATAGATTTATGGGAATATTTATTTAAGACGATGCAAAATAAATACGAGGAATATTTTCATTATGGTCTTGGTTGCATTACGGTTGCTATGACATGTGTTTCCTTATTTTGATAACGTCAGAAAGAGCACAACACGTTGGAGCAGAACTTGTTACGCGGTTAAAAATATCGCCAGCTGCCGATGTTCCTCTGGGATCTGGGTATCCTATCTAACTCGCTTCGCGTGACCAGTCGTGGACATGACGCTCATTACTCCAAATGGGAGATAGCTAACACCAGAACGTACGCCAAATGAAACTTAAATAATATTTAGAAAAAAATAATGTAAGATTTAAGAAAAATACGTATCTGATAAAACCGACAAAAAAGTATTTGGACATACTCAAAATGTTATTAATAAATTATCTGGTCAAATTATAACCTTAAATACATAATAAAATGAAAATAATATTTTCTGGCTTTTCTCATGTATGTGATTATAATCCAGGAGTCGGACCTCACATACAAAAATATAAGAGTTTTTACTCAATAAAAAGCTTCTTTGTCTCGCCAATAGATGTCACCAGTGAAAATTCTAGTGATTCTTGTACAATGTTTCAAAATTTAATCATATTCACATATAGAGCTTCCAAGAATTTTAGTTGTGTGGTTGTCAATCATGGGTATAATTGGTGAATGTTACAAGAGTGTAAAATGATCTATGACGGTCGTAAGCCCCGTAAATGCCCAGACTTATTCTTCTTCTCTATGTTGAGATGTCAAAAAGTGTCATTTATTTTTATGTTATAGGGTCTTAAAATGTGATGGAAGAAAAACATTTATATACGGATAAATCATCGAGTATATATTAATATAAAGATTGAGAGTTTCCTCGGAGACTGCCAAAGGTCGGGAGGTGAAAGATTGCGCGGTAAAGTGCCACTAAACAATACGGCGTAAGGGGTTTCCACGGATTTCCCGGGCCGCGATCCACTTCTAGCTGAATTGAAGGAAAGCCAATCAAGTTCGAGAGGTGATGTGGGTCGAGTAGCGCTTGGTGCGGGAAAATTTATAGTAGTCTATGCAAGGATGATTATTTTTACAGATAGTTTCAAATGTGAGCAAAAAATAGTCGTAAAATAATCGTACACAATTGAACACGCGCGTGTTATCCATCTAATTCAGACGAAGATATAAAACACGCCGTCATAGATCCCAATCACCATAAGAGAAGAATCAAGAGGTCAGTTCTTTTGATTTGTTATTGTTATCGTTTATCAGGATCGCTATCCCTTTTTGTGGGATGACTTCTGGATGAGATTTGGGAGAACTGCGCGACTCCAGGGAATAACAATAAAGAATATCATATTTTCCTTGTTTGGAACCGTCCTTTTACTAGTTATAGTAAGTCCTTTTTATTAACCACGCACGTGATAAAATAATCACTCGTCCTTCGAGAGTACCAATTTGAAGGCACGAGGTCCCCCAATTTTTCCATCGCACTGTGGCGGAAACATAAGGATAATTATTTTTTGACATTTCAACATAGATGAAGAAGAATATTGAAGTCTGGAAATTTAAGGGGTTTACGACCGTCATAGGCTGGTTTAAGTGTAACATTCACCAATTCTACCCATGATTGACAACCAGACTACTTAAAATCTTGGAGGTTCTATATATATGATCCAATTTCGAAACATTGGACTTGAATCACTAGAATTTTCACCAGAGACATCTCTTGGTGAGATAAAGAAGGCTTTTTTTTGCTGAGCAGAAACTCTTTTATTTGTATGTGAGGGTCCGAATCCTGGATTATAATCACATACATGAGAAACGCCAGAAAATATCCTTTTCATTTTATTATTTTTAGCTTTTAATTTTGACCAAATAATTTATTTACAACATTTTGAGTGCGCCAAATACAAATCTGGAATTTCTCCAATTATAGGAGTTATTTTTCATATTATTATACTATAATTGGAGATGTCCAGTATTTGAACACACTCAAAGTGTTGTGAATAAGGATAATTGCCTAGAAATGACTATCGGATCAAAATGCGGATTACCTAATTGACAAAGCGCTGTTAGCCCAGCAATAAAGAGCGCAAGAAACATCCGGCATCCTTGGTGAGATCAGCAGAGCGCCTGGGACAAGGCGCTGGTTAGTTTCCGCGTAATGAAACCAGTCTGGTTTTAAATACCGGAGCGAATAACACTTGTGGCCGTCATTTTATTCAAACGCGCATTGAAGAGGACTGATCAAACAGAGTCGGGGAACAGAAACGCTAACGGCACCTCGGCGGCCATCCAGCACCGGCTGTAATACTAATTTAATTTAATTTTTACGGGTCATGGAGCATTTCGAGAATACCTCTTCCGTTTTGAAATTAGACACAACTCTACTTGTGAATGTGATGGTATGTGTATGTCCAATTGTTGAAAAAGAAAGATTTAAATTGGATACAGAAAGTATGCAGTCGACAAAAATTGACGAGGCAATAGGACATAAAGATCTGACAGATTTAGTGGTGTCTTATTTAGAAAATATGACAAGGCGAATAAAAGAAATAAAAGAGCTATGTGACAAATCTTGATTGATATAAGATATTGAATCCATTGTGTCTATTGTATTGTCTTTAGGGATCATCGTTATTAATTTATTATTAACTGCACACATCTATAATTTTTAAGACATAAAATAAATATGCTATAAATCCTTGTACATAATAGGCAAGGAGAATTTTCAAAGGCAACTAATAAATATATTTTTTTACTAATTTGCGAGTGGTACGTACATTGTACAAGCGCACAGCGCCGAAGTACCTACACCTAGAATGGCTCTTCCGTCCCGTGGCCATTAACGTCCGGAATGGCGTTACCCTGTCACGTGGTCGCCTGTGCAATTTGTAATCATCCGCATCCTATCCGATAACGCTAATTAACGCACTAATTGTAGGATGCCCGACATCTTACGATACAATTACCCGTCAATAAATATTGATAGAAGACGAGCCGGTTCGTTTTCATTACGACCCTACATGCGTTAAATACCAACATAATTTTCATTAAACCCAGGTAACATTTGACGTAGGCAATCGATTTTTTTCTTCGTTTTTGTATTGAAAATGTTTATTTTCGAAATAAATGTATTGTTTTGAAAAGAAAAGAGTAATTGAAGAAAGGTAAGGGGTTTAAAAAAATATTTTTCAATATACATTCTTAAAAACTCGAGTGTGGCCTCTCCGGCGGTCGGCCGCTGATTGATTTCTGTGTTTGCGAGAAAGGCCTTAAAATCATTTTCCGATGTCCCTGATACAAAATTTCTATTCACACTTTACTTTATGTCAGTTTACCAATCGTTGAAAATCGTCAAATTGAATTAATATCGGGATGATCGTATTTGTATGTAAATTAGTACTTTTTACGGCGGCTTAGCGACTTCGTTTGCATAACGCTCGGCAACGACGCATATTTTCTTATTCACAAATCGATTTCCTGAGCGAAACTCGCGAAATGTACATCTCACTTGTGCAATTTCACGTTTTATTCCGGCGTGTGTAACAATACGCCTATCGACGTCACAATGAGGACTCGTGCGTCACTGTTCATTGTCACGAGACTCTACAGGGAAATCTTAAAAATCTTACAATTCAAGTTTTATAATTTTTACAGTAAACCCCCCTAAAACATTGTGATAGTATTTTTGTAACTGTATTTTTAGGTTTTAAGTAGCGGAAATGAGTAATTTAAAATTAAAATACAATTTCCAAAAGCATTAACCCGCCTACAACTTCCCCCCCCCCAATAACGCGGTACCTATCTCAACGTTATAGGGGGGTTTACAGTACTTTCAACAAGATTTTAAAGAATATTATGAAATGCAAAAGGTTTCTTCGCAACGTCTTTACTTTAAAACGAACGACGGAGAGTCTGATGCATTGTGGAATAGACAAAAGACAGCGCTATTATTATGCAAATGCTGTCAAGGAAAAAATGTCAATCAGTTAATGTTGACCTTATTGTAGCTTTGCCAAAATAGTAACTTACATTTTCAAGAGACGATTTTGTGAATGATGTTACGAGAGGAAAAAGTGAAACTTACAGTGGGTACTCAAATTAATAGAAACACTGCGAATTTCACAAAAAGGGTTGTTATCAACTAAATTACACTTTTTACTTATGTGAAAAGTGAAAGAAAGCCCTTGCTTTAAAATGTTACTTAAAAGTACATACTGTTAACCCTTTCCTCTGGTCAAGTGAGAATCTAGCGCCATTTTAATGAAATGTTAAAATGTATTCAAATTTTAAATTTACGTTTTAAATGGTAAATACCACTATTTATTAAAATCTATTTTGATACGTGTTTCAAACACCGTATACGGTGTTAGAAAATGATACGGAATGCATCGAAACACGTGTCACAATAGATTCTAAGATAGTAGTACTTACCAAGTAGAACTTAAATGAAAAAAATATATAGATATTACCACAAAGTGACTGCTGAATCAATTAATGAAAAAATAAATAAGGACTGCCTGAGATTGACATCTGATCATAAATACGGAATTTCGAAAAAAAATGCAGTGTTTCTGTTAATCTGAATACCAACTGTACTTGAAAAGTGACCAAGAAATGAGTAAAGTTACGACTGTTGAGTTTGAAATAAAAATATTGCAGTATGTATTTACGAAATAGGTGAATTGTTTCTTATTGAATGTTGAAGTTAGCAAAAAACTAATGTCACATTGAGATCGTTCGCAGTAGGTAGCCTAGTGCAAGAGGCGATCGGCCATGGGAACACTACATCACACATGCTGCGGGTGTAGTTCTGCGCACCCGCGGACACGAGACCACCTGTTAGCGGCGAGAGAGAAGTCCGCGACATTGACACCATATTGTGTGACGCTGATATACGATTACGTATTGCGGACTACTTTGTTAGGCGATAGTGTTATGTGCGGATTCTCAACAAGTGTTGCGAGAGCGTTGTACAGAACGCATTGTTCACGTAATTACTGACACTTTCTTTGACGTATTCATTAGGTAAACCGGAAATAAATGTCGTTTTCAATGGCCAGGTTAGGTTAATGGCTAGGCAAAGTATGGCTCCGGAGCTGCATGCGGTTCTTTGACTATTCAAGTGCGGGTCCGGCACAAATATCAGCGGGAAGGCTCTTCGACTTTATTCCCGTATTAATACGAACATCTTTTTCAAGCATGAACATACTAAAAGCAAACTGGGAAATCTGGAAACGCGATAAAAATAACGACGTAAAAACCAGACTTGATCGAACATTCAAAAGATATCCAAGGACATTATTCGCAATAAGTAATGGATACCTTACTTTAAAAAATATTGTTTATCAATGAATAAAATCCTTATTAAGTGTGAAATCAAGTTTTATCGAGTGTATCCGTAATATTTTATGTATTAATTTTAAATAAAACACAGATTTTTTGAGTCTACCAAGTTGTATTTTATTACCAAAAACACATAAAAAATTTATATTGTGACAATTGTTTCGCCTTGTTTCAAACGAATGTGAAGATCAAATGGACTACGGTCCTTATGTAGCTGTACAATTCTAAGTGACAGTTTTAACACGTGCAGCAATAATTTATGGGAGACAAAATTATAATTAAGGTGTACTAGAATTGCAAACATAATTGGCCCTAAAGAAAGTATTTAATCGTTGTTATGTGCATATTTGGCTAATAAGTTTATCGATCACTCAATCGTTACGTAAATTAAAAAAAATATATTCGTTTATGTATGGTTTGCTCGGAGACAGATCATCCGAGTCCAAGCGCCACGTAGGCAGAGTGATTTTGCGAAAGAAGCCAAGTCTAGAACGCCCGGGTCGCCACTCCGATTGCCGTTACGGTAAACGCGGAGAACTTCCAGCCGAAACACAGTTGCGAAGTCCGCGAGAATGGTGGCGGATTACATGCATAATGTTATGCAGCGGAGCCGTGACGGGCGGACATTTATCTCTCGCGCTATAGGGCAACGCTTCGACGTCCGAGTATGAATGTGGATTCGCGATAGATCCGCGAGGCCGTGAGCCCGATTCCAAGTGCTCGGCGGAGCTCCGTCACAGCGGACGTGTTCTTAACTTTATTAGGTTCCGATGTATTCATTTTCTATCAATGAGGCTGGCCTCAAGGAACTCTTATACGTATAGTGTATATGTTACGCAAGCTAGTATGAAGCACGGGTATGCTACCACGAGTGCCCTATTCATTACCGCTATTCTTCTTTTACATTTGAAAAGAAAACCGAGAAAAACTTGGCACGATCAGGTATGCCAAATACTTGAAAGCGTTCAGGTTAGGAGTCGAAACAATCGGCGGGTGTGTATGAGGAGATCCATGAACGTGGAAGAGGCGAGGAATGTTTGGAAAGACAGAGTGGTGTGGCGTTCTATTCTCTCTGCCTACCCCTGCGGGGAAGCGGCGTTATGGTTAGTTAGATAGTTAGTTTTCTTTTACATTTCCTTTCCCATACATAAGTATGTAATGTCCTTAGCCCTAAAAATGACTTGTCAATCTGTAACTGTATCTAAAACATTCCACTTCTATATCCTAGAATTTGGACTAGTCACCTTGCCTTCGTGTAATTGATGATCGAGTAATTTTCTTTAGTATTTGTACCCTGCTTATATATACGAGGTAAATTTACAAATACGAGATTTTTACATACTTATATACTAGTGTTTTCAAATACATATTGTATAGAAAATGTAAAAAAAGTAAAGCAGTGCAGTTCAGCCGCTCTACTCTACCATACTGATGATCGAGTTAACAACACGTCAATCCGATGAGGTACCCTATGCACCATCTGAATGCGAATAGAGGTAAAAGAAATATAAAGATGTAGTAGTATAATCCTATTTCAAATTATTACAATTAGCTTCATACAAACATAAAGTGTTTATTGTATACCCACGCAAGTCCACGACTTTGTGGAGTTTTTGTTTGTTTTAAATGCAATATACAAAAATAATGCACATGATGAGAAACGAAATGTAAACAAAATTATATTAATAATTATCACACACCTAAAGGTATGTTATTCGGTAATAATTAAGCAATTGTCATGAATTTGTAATTTTATTGAAAACATCATGTCATACTAAATTTCGTAGCTTAAAAATTTTCACCACGAGATTGGGACACACGTATATTGATCATATGGTATAGTTGGTACGATCAGTTCATTTAAATGCTTCTTTACAAGACATTTTGCAAAATGACATACAATGAACACGTTCCGGAAGCTATCGACGGAGAAGCCAAAGATCTCCGCTAGTCAGTAAGTCGTAGGTTAGCTGTTTCCGGTAAAGAGAGAGAGAGAATTAAATAAGGCTAACAGGCGTTAATTTTTTAATTCCGCAGATAGCGAAGCGTAAATAAGCCGAATCCACGAGCGCTTTGTTAATGCGGAGTAAACACCGACAGCAGAATGACGAGAGGTTTATAATAATGTAGTATGTTGTATGATTGGCGCTGTATTATGAATGAATATGAACCGCCAAATTATTATTAGCATTACCGACACTCCGTTGAATCGAATCACCTGGTTCTTAGTGTAAATATTTATCAAAAAGCAGATGTGGATAATCGAGATATTTTTAAGTACCGTAAAAACATAAGATCATCAATTTTAACCAATCGCGTGAACTATACTATATATCGTGGTTATACTGACAAAAAACGTTGACTCTAAAATCCCTGTTTGAATAATCCCTGTTATTTAAAGCTTTTAGCCTAAATAAAATGCTCGCTATTAAACTTAAAGTTGAATTTACTTTTAAAACCACATACTTTACGTAAGGGTCCATTGGACCCAGAATGGTAGTTCTCAAGGTTCTGTCTGCAGTAGACCAAGGGTTGAAAAGTGCTGATTGCACGAAGGCAAGGTTGATTGCACGAAACCCTGCGTTTCAGGTACCAGTCCAGGGTGATATTGAATAAATATGAAAGTGAAAACCACCCATATTTAAAGAATAAAATAAGAACCATGTACTTTTTTCCACAATTTTTTTTTCCACATTGAATTTTATTTGACTAGGCAACGGGGTTTGGTTGTAACTGTTTCGTTCTGATGAGTCAAAGAATAATTTAGCAAGATACATAGCGAAATTAATCGTAGCTATGTGATCTGGGATTGAGATAAGATTATCCGGGAAATGGGTCAAGCCGGGATGCCGAAAGCTTTATATTACCAACAGGTATGCTAAATCTACATACGGTAAATCCATTCTCAACCGTGGCTTTAGTGGGTTAGGGAAAGCACTCCGATCCTCTGCGAATTTCCATATTCCACTGTGGAAAATCCAATTATGCCCTCATATTGGTCGGAATGAATTGTAGAGGTATTCGGAACTAGAGATAGAAAGCGGGAATTGAAGGATTTAACCCTTTCCATTCTGACCATTTTTTCTCATAACTGATCAGCTACTCTGATAAAAAATGCGACGTTTTTCTACCATTAAAATAAATATTTTGGTTTCCTGATTTTGGAACACTCTGTCTGGCAACTCGTATGACCATGCTAATTAAGATTAACTGTATTTATCTGAATTTTTTTTGGTAGAATATACTTGGGTGATAGAGAAATCAGTGATTAAAGTTATACCTGCGCCGGGCCAGACATTGTGGCCCATGGAGCTGCCTACTAGAATCATACGGGCCAGAATGTCTGGCCTACAGAGTGGTAATAGTTAAATAATAAAGAGGCTCTATGTTAATATGGACCCCACACGATGGACCGATCAAGTTAAGGCAGCAGCAGGCACCTCGGTGGTTGGAGCGCTACTACGAGCAGCGCAGTCAAGGGATAACTGGAGAAGAGTCATTGCTTCCACAAGGGTCACAACCCTCAGTAACGAGGAATAAGACGGAGAAGAGATGCTAATATAATAGTTTGCGTGCTTAGCTAGGTCACAGGTTCGACTCCCAAGGGGGATGAAAATAAATATCAGTGATTTTACATTGTAATATTTATTTAATATTACCTTGGACTGGTACCTGAAGCGGAGGGCTGATCACCTTGCTTTCATGTAATAACCAATATAACACTGCGTTTATATGATGCAGTGCCCTATGCACCATTGGGTGCGGATAAGGGTTAGAAGAAGAAGATTCTAATATTACAATGAACGGGAATAGAAATATAATTTTTTGAAATCTCAACATAGATAAAGGAGAATATAAAAGTCTGGGCATTAACGGGGATTATGACCGTCATAGGCTGGTTTAAGTAATCACTTTACACACGTGTAACATTCACCAATTCTACCCATGATTGACAACCACACTACTCAAATTCTTGGAAGTCCTATATATGTGATACAATTTTGAAACATTGTACAAGGATCACTAGAATTTCCACTAGTGACACCTATTGGTGAGACGAAGAAGCTTTTTTACTGAGCAGAATCTCAACATGTTGGGAATAGAAATACATTAGTGTGTTAGTGTCAAATCCTTTAGTGAAATACTTGACGTAGTTTAGACGGGTCAGATATAATGGTCTCGAGCTGAAACCGAAATACTACGGTGACGCACGTGCGAGCTAAAATTACCTGGTAGGTACATATGGCGACTTGATGGAAAACTATGGGAGCACGGAGAAATTACTTTTGCACTTCACGCACCGCATCTCACGGCTGAAGTCTTCTTGGCGATGGCCACACGCGTACAAATAGTGCTCCTCTAATCTGGTAGCTTTCAAGTGACATTCCGTTTGCTTGGATTGGACTATTGGGTATCATAAATTCCAGAAATTACAGGACCAACTAATAATTATCAAATGAAATTATCAATATCAATAAAAAGGAACACAAGAAGCATTATCTAATTGCCCGATTGGAATTGAACCTTTGCCGGCAGTTGGCACTTTGCAGATTTTTTGGTTTGTTTGTGACATCATATGTAAGGTCGTCAATGTAGAAACGTGAAGTACGATGTGACAGATCTCCTAGCTCCGAAATATACGAGATCGTACGGGGATCAGGACCGTCGAGGTGCTGTTTAGAGCTGCCCATAACAAGGACAATTACTCTCAAGTAGTGGTGTGTTTAGACAACTACTTAGCGATATCGCTATTTGACTAGTGGGTAGTGGCTAGTATATTGTACGTATTACAGCTCCATACAAGTATAATGATATAATGATCTTTTGACGTATCATAGTATTTGTACCTGTGACTGATCTACTAGGAACACCTCTACTTTCAAGTGTACGTCTGGGGGACCTGACCTGAGACGCACAGGAGAAGAAGTACGATAAATATTGCGCATATCACCAATATAAAATAAGTCGTCCCTATAAACTATCTCCAAACATACATAAACCGACAAATGAGAGAGTGTTGGAATCACACAACTGTTGCCCACATATCCAGTAAGGATTAAAAGCTCGACTTATTTTGCTTGTCTCACCGTTTTGAATAGTAAATGTAGTTACATTAACAATATTGAATTAATTACATTTAGTAGTGCAAGGACATCTCCGGCACCGACTTATCGGCTAATTGTTTGCTGAGAATTAAATAATAGATAAGGGATAGCATTAGATAGGCCAACCGCCTTGTTGGATTCTAGTTGACATAGCTCTGCATACATTCAATATTTATACATACATTATACAATATGCATCTAGACGTATATTACAAACTGAATAACAAAAAACGGGTTTAAAAAATTCTTAAAACTGTCTTTGGATGCAAAATGCATGATGTTTATGACGTAGATTTTTAAATACGTAATAATGAAAAATGTAAGCATTGATTGTTTTACTGCTCGAAGCTTGACATTTTTACGGTCATAACATGAATCGACTGTCATTCGCGGATTATCTACGGTACTACTACTACTACTACTACTGACCCTTCAGCACCCGATGGTGCATTCGGCACTGCATCAAATTGATGCTATGTTAGTTTTTTCAAAAATATGAATGCAAGGTGATCAATCCTGGGCATCAGTTACCAGTCCAGGGTAAATATTAGAGTGAAAAAAAAACTTTATTTTGAAAACTATTTATATTGACACGTCCTGGGAAACGAGCCCGGGACCTCCAGCCTATTTTCCAAATGTTCTAACCGCCACACTATGCAGGCGGATAAAATCATTTTAGTACGCGTTAAATTTTTTCAACGTATTGAAAATTAATACATTTATCATATGATTAATAAATTATTTTTATCTGCACATATTTCTTAAAAATGACATGAAAAATTGATAATTACTATAACATACTCAATATAAAATAAAATGTATAAAACCGGAATACATAGTTGAAAGTGTATCAGCAAGTGAGTTTATCAGTATGTAGGCCTTGTATTTCGATAAACATTTTACGTGTCGGGATTATTCTGAGATCGGTATCGGCGTATTGTAGCGTAATCGAGCGTGTGGTCATATCAGCGTATTGATTCACATGTGTTGTTTTGAACTTACTCGACGAGAGAGGATAAATTTACTATAATATTATTTTATGCGAAAATTAGACAAATATTTGCGAAGAATTCTCTAGAAACTCTTCCTGAAGCGGAAGAGTTATTGCAATTTGTATGCACGATCTAGAATTGCGCAGTAGGTAACTGAACAGACATTTATAGTAAAATAATAATAAAAAATATGTTTACGTGTATTTACAATCGATGGATTTAATTTATGCATAAAAGATTACACAGTTATTTTTACTTCCTTATTGCTACTCAACACAGCTAGCTAATACAAAAGATTAATGAGGAAAAATCTGTGGACGATGAACTTATTGGAGAGGTGGTAGGATTCGTAAGGTCAAGTAGCCTCCGAAACAGACGTTTCACGGTATTCAAAGGAATAAAATGTTGATAAAATTAAGAAAGGTGTGTTGAGATAGTTTGGACACGTGGAACGTATGAGTGAGGTAAGAATGGTTTAACAAATTTATGAGGCGAATGTATAGGGTCCGCCATCTAAAGTTTTTTTTTTCAACTAGTGCTTATTTCGTGAATGGTAACACTTAGCTCATGTCTGATTTGACAGATAATTAGTTTTATCCTTCCGCTGAGCGAATATGGTTGTGTATACGCTTGAACAACGCTGGAAAATATTGCGACATTACTTTGAAAATCATGGTAATGTTGCAGAATGTGTGCGAAAATTGCGTACGGTTTTTGGAAGAAGAGAAGCACCGTCAGCTCCGTATGTTCGTTATCTTGTGAAAAAAGTGAAAGAAACTGGCATCCTCATCGATAAACCAAAGCGTGAAAAGCCAAAAACAGTGCGTACACCCGAGAATATCGATGTTGTGGCAGAAAGTGTGCGTGAAGCGCCATCAACATCAATTCACCGTCGTTCTCAACAATTGAACATTTCGGAGACATCATTGAGACGAATTTTGCATAAAGACCTTGGTATGACGCCATACAAAGTCCAATTGGTTCAGGAGTTGAAGCCAACTGACCATCCAATGCGTTTTCGCTTCGCTGAGTGGGCCTGCGATCGACTTACAGAAGATGCCGATTTTGCCAAAAAAATCATCTTTTCGGATGAAGCTCATTTTGATCTTGGCGGGTATGTAAACAAGCAAAATTGTCGTATTTGGGGCACAGAAAACCCGCACGCATACATTGAAAAGCCGGTACACCCAAAACGAGTCACTGTTTGGTGCGGATTTTGGTCCAGAGGCATAATTGGGCCATTTTTCTTTGAAAATGAGCAAGGAGTGGCCGTTACAGTCAATGGCGATCGTTATCGGGCCATGTTGAACGGATTTTTGTTCACAAAAATTGAAGAGGAGGATATTGGCAACATTTGGTTTCAACAGGACGGCGCTACGTGCCACACAGCCGAAGCTAGTTAGTTTTTTTTTATAGCATTTTCAAAAAAAAAAAGTTATTTGGCGGACCCTTTAGTTGGAAAAAGAAGTAGAGGAAGACCGAGGAAAACATGGCACAAAGCGGTCGGGTCAGGAGTCGTAATAATCGTCGGGTATGTATGAGGAGATGCATGAATGTGGGAGAGGCGAAGAATGCTTGCAAAGACAGAGTGGTGTGGCGTTCGATTCTCCCTGTCTACCCCTGCGGGAAGCGGCGTGATGGTTAGTTAGTTAAACGTCTCCGTGATACCTAAATTTCCCAACATATTCGCACACCGGCGTTACAATGTTGTATTGTAAACATACCTAAGCCAAGTATTGCCTGATAAGGATTGTGCTCGCGGAAGTCGGGTCCCGCGATATCGCGCGATGTTGACGGAATGCCCTGGATACAATAAGTTAACCTGGAATTTACTATGCAGAACCGAAACCATTTTGCAGACCTACGGGCGCCGCGAAGTTGGGAAAATTCATCGCGTTATAATGCGCGGTGTGTTATTAATTACTTGTAATAACACTTGGTGTAATTATTTATCACGGAGAAGATTTAAACAAGCTCGGGCCGACGTATCTAAAGGAAAATGCACGCAGAAAATGTGCTAAATTAATTTAATAGCGTGAAAATGTTGATAAGAAAAATGGGTCACGATAATAAGAGTAGGAAAACTGTTCGAACTCGTAGAAACAAGGTAAATAAAATCAATGATTGACTCATTTGCTTAGATAAGACATCTGAAATAATAATTTTACATTTGCGATAGTGTCGTCCGACGGATGAGTTATATTGATCACCTAAACTTTACAAAAGAAGATTACTAATTAATTATTAAATTATTAAAGTACGAAGGGCATTTGACGAAGAGAATTTTTCTATTTTCCATTATTGTTCAGTAAAAATAAGTCACGATACATATATTTTTTAACGTCAACTCTACATGCTTCTTCATAAAATCGTTATTTATGCATAATTTAATTATTACTTTATAATGTGCACAAACACGTGCGAGTCTAGAATGATATATCTGTTTTTAAACATGAAGGTATTCGAGATTAATGAAAACATGAACATGATAATTATTAAATAAGACTAATAATAACTTTAGCGTAAGTAATGACATAACTAAATCGCAATAGAAGGAAGTGTGGATGCGATCGTGTCTTTGTCCGAGAGATGCGAAATGAAATCGTCTTATATTGCAAAGCAGAAAATTTGGCAACGGGAAGAGTGAGAATATTTACGATCTGACGACCGATTGGAAGAAAATAGAACGAACAAAATAACTCGGGTGAAAGTAGCCGAGGCTAGGAAATCGCTAGACGAACACACTCCGTGGTCAAACACCGGCCACCAAAATGAAACACGGTCGAATATCTATATTCGTCACTAATTCGTTCAGGGGCCCAAAAATAGTACACGCATGATAATAAATACTAGAATGGATTACGGAATAAGCATTAGCGAAAGTGAAGGGAAAGTATTGTTTAGAGCAGTGGTCGGCAAACTTATAAGCCAGAGAGCCGCACATAAAAGGTAAAAGAGCCACAATTGGCCGACCCGTGGTTTAGAGTATAGGTCATAATTAAACCAGGTAACAAATCCGTCCTACATGACCGCCCCTTTAGCACGTTTGGCTACCCTACTGGAAGTCACGGGGTCTGTTTATTTAAAAATATCCTGCATTGGTACTAGAAGCGAAGGACTGATCACCTCTCACCTTCGTGTATGTAACGATCAAGATAATGCTGCTCGTATACGACGCAGTTTTTTATGCACCATTGGGTGCGTATAAGGGTTAGAAAGTGGAATGTGGAAGTCCAAGACAGGGGCCTTTGTTCAATACTGGACACAATAAGAGGGGTAAGGGCTAGAAGAAGAAGACTGGACAAATCTGGACAAATATCGAAAATGAATAGTGAGACATTGTTCCGATATAAAAAGTTCCGAATATAGAAGTTGAAATAAATCATATTTTTGATATATCAAATAAGCTGCACTCGCGGATGGATGTTTCCGAGTACGTATACAATATTAGAATCGGGGTTCTTTTCTACGGCTTCAAAATCTAACGAAAATTTGCGAGTATGCGAACATTTAGATCGATTCGACAAAGCGAAGTGGATGGAAATCGTGATCATTCATGGACGATACGTTGATATGCCATAGCAACCGAATAAAAGCTACTAAAAATAGGTAAATATTTAAGTAGAAATGTGACAATATGTCTCGCCGTTTGAATACATTGTAGGAGGGCATGACACTGGGATTACAAAAAGTAAACGTGATATAAGAGAAGAGCGTGAATGTCACCTTTTGGCTGCGTTTGGTGTCAGTAGCCTGATGCGATTTTTAGCCAAATAATGCACAACCGAGATAACGAGTGATTTATGGCACCCTGATTGCGATGCGTATCAAAAATTATTCTTGTCGAGATTAACACCTACCACTAGAGTTTGGAAATGAAAATAAAAACAGCAAATAAAAAAAATATCGATGTGCATATTTAGAAGAGTCAAAAGACAGGATAATCCACATTTCTGAGGAATCCGATTGGGCACTTACTAATTTAGTTTTCTGAACATTTTTTTTATTTAAAAAATATAAATATTTGTGTTTTTATTATTTTCACAAATTTCATGCTATTTTTGTGAGCCTAAGCGGCTTATTATTAGAAATATGTATCAAATTGCGGTAGAGGGGTTCGAACCGAGAAACTCTGACTTAAGAGTCCGCGACACTAACCACGGGGCCACAACCCGAACTCTGATCGATATCTGATTATACATTTCAATCAAATCGTCACAAACCTAACAGGTAATAAATTAAGTAGAATTATAGGTTTATTCTTGAAACAGACTGATCTTAACATAACTAAATTCTTTCGACCGCATTCATGATCTACCATTACATAGTCAGCAGATAGCCGTCAATTTGTTTGATGGTCGTCATTAATCGATGCATAGAAATGATAAAAATATATTGTTATTTATCGAATATTGGTGAGGAAATAAATAAATCATCATTATAAAAATGTAAACTATAGCTAAAATGTATTTTTTTTACGATATAGCACCTCACACCGTCACATTTTGATAGTTAAAATAAACTCTAAATAAAAAGTTCTATTTATGCCTGTCGTGAATCTTAAATCGACCAATAGAAAAGTAAACACACCAGATAATTAATGAAATATTGCAAACAGGTGCGGACGTAAATTGCAATTAGAATCTCTGGAGACTGCGATTGCTATCGTTTTTTGACACATGGGCGTTCGCCAGCTTTTACTAGATAACATGATGACGGTTAAAATTGTATAAGGGTAAATTTTTAATTCAATATTAACCCTCTGTCTACCGAGCGGGTCTAAGGGACCCGGTTCCAAATTTAATGTTGGGTCTATTTAAACTCTTAACATAATATGTAAATTATATGGAGATAACAATATATCGTAAGTATACTGGGAAAAAAACGTTAATTCTAAAATCCCCTATTTAATAATACCTTTTATTTAAAGCTTTTAAAGCTTGAATAAAATACCCGATATTAAACACAAAGTTGAATTTACTTTTAAAACCACATAAATATGACATTTCAAACTAGTTAGTGTATTCGCCAGTTTATAGAACATTGAAAATTTTATAATACTGGATCATTAAGTCATTATCATAATTGCATATTTTTGAGTTGACGTTTTTAGCCAGAATACCAACATTATAACGTATAAAAGGGTAACAAGTAACAAAAAAGTACCATACTTTACGTAAGGGTCCATTGGACCCAGAACGGTAGTTCTCAAGGTTTTGTCTGCGGTAGACCGAGGGTTTATTTATTCACATACTACCGAACTCGAATATAGTAGTATTCAACTGGTGGATACTTAATTAACTATGATACAAATACTACGTTCTTTATTGAGGTAGGTCTAGAATTTGCGTGTTTTGGTCTGAAATCTGGAAAAACACGACACTAGGCGCCCTAAATGTATTTTATGCCTGAGAACACGAAATTGTCATTCAATGAATGTGAATGAATCGCTTTAAATAGCGATATTTCGCAAAACAACGTAAACAAATAATATTTCACATCTATAGAAAACGCCAATCGCTGTTTCAATGACCCGAATTTAAACATGCATAATTGGGTGACTCAATATATTTTTTAAATAAATTAAATAATTTGCAAAATTGTGTAATTTTTGTTTTTTTGATTTGACATTTACTTTGAAGGTTTGCAAAATATATAAGACGAAATATTTAAAAAAAAAAAAAGTTTTTGATAGTATCGTTTTGTCTTGCGCGGGGGTTTACAAAAACGTGACAAACTGATGCACAACATTTGTTTAAAGTTGTGTAAGTCTATTTTTCCAAGACTCGCTTTCAGAATGTACGAGTATGTACAAATATCGTTACTTTGTATGCTACGGAGTAAAGAGGTTTATTGCATATAATCCCTGGTGTATGGGGCTTTGTCAGTACTAATCATATTTTTTCCCCTCAATGTCGTTTATGAATACTAAAAGTACCATTTGAGCTTGTTAATATCAGAATCCAACTATTATAACGTAAATGTATGGTATAATATAAATAAATTTAGTAGAATAATAAATCGTGTTTTTATTTTAATTAACACTTATAAAATAAAGTAAGTTGATTCAGAATAAATTAAAATATATATGCAACAAAGAAGATCAATATATCATAATATCTAACCTCACAAGAAATTAAATTTAAGTATTATATTATAAAAAGTCTAAGGGAAGTAAAAGTATTTACCATATTCCACGATGGATTAAAAGGATTTTGATATTTAAAGAATTTTCATTAAAATAATTAGAAATGTATTTACTACATAATTGAAAAGATTTTATTTAATATTTATACAATAAGAAGCTGAAATTTCAATTAAAAAATTGAGGTTTCTTTTTTTAGGTTACATTAGAGTATGGAAGAAATGAGCGATGAGGTTGAAACTGGAATTGAATATTGTTTTGTAAGTTTGTCAAGTAGAACGTTAACAAAGTATAAATGACCATTTCTGATAATAGCAAAAAAATATTACAGTATGTTTGAGAAGTCATAGATAAAAGGCGAACTAGGTGTTCAACGTTCCTACTGCTTTCATAGATAAAGGGAACATAAGGTGGATAAGAGGATTAAAAGTTATACAATCCTACACAGATCGAAGGTGTAACTCAAGTATCCGGATGAGATTGGACATTTAAAAGGTTTCATTTGCCTTTTTACAATATATATAAGATGTGTCCGAATACTGTTTAGATATGTTTATAAACAAAAATTAATCAAATTTTAATTTTGTATATGAATTTTACATTTGAAATTGCCTGGCTGATACAAGAAAATTGAAACAAGAAAATAAATCATTTAAAAAGTATCCCGTTTAGATATGTTTAAATAAAAATTAATCAAATTTTAATTGTGTAGATAATCGTAACTAACGTATCTGGATGAGATAGGATATTTAAAAGGTTTCATTTGCCTTTTTACAATATATAAGATGTGTCCGAATACTGTTTAGATATGTTTATAAACAAAAATTAATCAAATTTTAATTTTGTACATGAATTTTACATTTGAAATTGCCTGGCTGATACAAGAAAATTGAAACAAGAAAATAAATCATTTAAAACGTATCCTGTTTAGATATGTTTAAATAAAAATGAATCAAATTTGAATTTTGTAGATAATCTTACAAAGGAAATTGTCTGGTCGATATAAGAAAATAAATCATCCCAAAAGTATATCAAGATACAAGTAATCGATTTGGGAATAGGTGAGAAGTCAATTGAAATTGTTTATAGTTGAGTTTTAAAATATAACCTAAATTACTTAAAATTTAATGCTGTTTTCAAGACAGTTTTGTGAAAAAACTATGAAGGCCAGGTAGTGACTTTGTCTATTGAAAAAAGTTTCTAAAATGTTCAAACTAAACATAGAATAGAAACTGTATATTTCACAACAAGTATGTACTTTTGCATCAAAAGAGTCAATTGTAAAACTTCACTGATTCCGCTGTATTACAAAAAATAAATGACTGTTAAATAAGTTATTTAATAGATGTGCCCCGGTTAAAATAAAGGTATCTTTCGATTAACTCAACAAACATATTTCAATACAAGGTCAGTTCAGTCTCATTTGAAATCTTGACAAGTTAAACAAATTATTTATAATCATATCAATAAACGTTTAACATCTTCTAAAGGTCAGTAACAAGAGAAAATGAACATTTAATTGTATGTATTTTTCTGAACTTGCTATTCACAATAAAAACTTATTTAAAAAAAAAGTAATATGCATTTATTTGGAGCAAATGATAAACTATTATCTTAAAGTTCGGTCCAAATTTCGAAATAATATAACAAGAAATGAAAGTAATGAGAGAAAAAATAAGTTTAAGAAGTATAACTCACCGTTGGGGCCATATTTTTCTTGATTACGTTTGATTTGATCTGGTGTTAGACCTTTGTCTTCATTTGTGCCGAAATAATTTAATACTTCGTCCACGGATTTAGCGTGAGCATCCTCCATGGTGGATTACTTAGTTGTAGTCAGTTCTGTAACAAAACAATAAGGTTAGAAATTAAGCAAAGCCAAATACATATAACAAGTCATAACGTACGTCACATTTAGATACGAGATGCACTTTAGTTTAGTTTCTTACAGTTTTATATGTAAAAATATTGAAATGAGTCGACGTTCTAGAAAGAAATAGGACAATGGAATAGTAGTATAGTATGCGGTGCTACGAAGCACTGACAATTATGACAACTGGGGCGCGAGTACCGAGAGCTCTGACAATATACGAAAAGATGTCCAAAAGAATTAAATCTGAATAAAATATACGGTGAAATTTATTTCAGATATGGTCGAGGTTAAGAAATTTTCAAATGCTCGATCTAATAATTGAAAATCAGCAACGTTCCCTTTGTATCGCGTTCTTAGCGGCACAGACGAAACTCACCTAGGTTTTATTTTTGCATGTGAAATGTACTTCAAAACTTTAAGATACACTGCAAATTCGACACCTTACACTAAATAAATTAACACTTATTTTATCGTATAAAAACTCAACATGCGATGTAAATATCATAAACCACGCGCACACGTAACCAAACCAGCCGTCATTTTCAACTAAACTTGACTAGACTGCCGACACCGGAGAGATTCTAGGTTATGTAGCGCTCTCTTTGAGTGCGCGCACGAATTATTTCTAGTCAAGTGTCGTACTTAATATCGAGTAAAATATTTACATCGAATGTATATCGTTAAAATTAATAGGCTCACACGTGATAAAAAATACGGGGAATATAAAAATATACGCGATATATTAAAGCTTCCGCAAAAGCGCGACAAAACGAATCAAATTTTAGACGTAATGTGGATGAACCTGATTGGTCAGTTCATACCATGTGATTTTCGTGGGGTTATTTTGGTCTTTTTCTTTACACCCACAAATTGCGGTATTTTTAAAATAATTCGACGTTCTAGCAGCCGCAAAATTTTTCAATACCGAATAATATTCGGATTATGTAACATTAAAAAAAGTTTATTCGATTAGTTATCGATCACTAAAGGTCGCACTGTCACTATAAGTTTTCGGTTAAATTTAAAAAAAATCACAATTAGAATATTGACGAACACAAACGACGAATATTGGAGAACACTTTGGGAGGGTAGAAAGGTAGCACGGGGTAGTTATCCAAGCTAGTCCGAAAGAACTTACTCTAGGCAAGTATGGGTGGCAGTGTCGGGGAGGAAGGAAAGAACTAGTCTGTGCGGTGCGGAGCGCTCGACGGCAGAGCTGCCACAAGCCGCACAGCCCGGGCGGCCGGAGGTACCCGGCGGATACTTTTAGCACATCGGGACAAGCGAGCGACTTTCTTAATTATTTTGGCAAAGACCACCGATGGCACAACTAAATCTCCAGGGTTGTATGACGAAAGGATTCAATTCGATTATTACGGTCGCGTCGAATGTCTTTTTATTGGCTTTTTTTAGCCGAATCCCGGCCTCAGCGCGCCCCCGGGTCAGCCCTCGCCGCCCTTGCCAGCTCATTCATCCCAAATACGGTGCCAATTCGCGCACCTTGACACATTCTCATGAGCCGATTGCCAAATATCGCTCAATCGATTTGGACAGAGCTTAAATCGTTCTTCAAAGCAGGCATCAATAATAATTACCTTAAATAATATTATTCGCCTATTACAATGAAATAAAATGCCTCTTATATATGTATATATACATATATATATATATATATATATATATATATATATATATATATATATATATATATATATATATATATATATATATATATATATATATATATATATATATATATATATTAATTTTTTTTTTTAATAATAATATTTTGGCCTTATTTTACTTAGACCAACAAAAATGATTGATTTGAAGAAGAAAAATATTACCATAAAAAATATAGAATGGAAGATGATGTATTTATTGGATTTTCGTTTTTAATACACTTTCTATTCACTTAATACCATTTTCGGGAATTACTTTAAATTTAAAGTATATTTTTGCAAAATCATCTGTGAAATTGCTTTTTACGAATAAGTGTAGATTAAAAAAAATCCTATATGTACTTAAGAACATGAGTTATTACGTGCTGAAACATTTATTTTCATTACTGTTTTTACGTTTACCCAGTGTCGGATTAGCACTTGAAAGGTCCCAGAAACCAGTCATTTTTTAGGCTCTTAAATATAAAAAAATAACTGGATAAACAATTAAACAATTAGAATAAGGATTCTCACAATTTTTCAAGAATATTTATCTTTAAATCTATTAGCCCTATATTACAGAGGATTTCACTTTAAAATGTTCCTATAATGTTTTTTTAATACTCGTATATAAATGCAGCGGTATTTAGCTAAATTGTGCCCAGATTATTATAAAACAAATATGGTAAGAGCACATAATTATTACTCAAATAGTTATATGAACGTATGTTTTCTATGGAAATATTATAATCAAAGTAATACAAGAAACATTTCAAAAATGAAATATGCAGTTTCATGTTTGTACTGCCTACATATATTTTAACATTCTTTATTTTATAATTAGGTAAATAAAATTACAAGTAAACGAGTGGAGGCTCAGTAAAAAAAGGAAATCGATTTTACATATTTCAAAAATAAATAAAAGATTGTGACGAATATTATGACTTTCTTGATTTGAGACCCTTAGGTACCTTTGGCGCCTGTTTGGTAATTCGCCACTGCCTTCAGTCGAAAAGTATTTTGCTAATAGATATGTATATAAAATCATTATGGCGTCTTTTGACGGTTGTTAAGGTAGATATAAATTAAACATGAACTCCACCATGAGGAAAATCTATCCAGACTGTATGTTAATTTTTAAACAGGTGGTTAATTGCGTAAATATGTAGTAAGGTTAATAATAGTAAAACGTAAAAAAACACTTATAATTTATTTAACCACGTGTTTTCAATACTTTCACACAATGATTTATAAGCATTCAGAAATTATATTAGTGTGATGAGTTAAACTCAAAATGACTAAACTCAGAATATCTAACCATTACGCAGGGGCAGGCAGAGAGAAAAGTATGCCACACCAATGATCTTTGCAAACAACTTTGCCTCTTCCACATTCACGCATCACCACATGCCCGCTGATTATTCCGACTCCTGACCGCTTTCAAGTGTTTGAAATACTTGAACATGCCGAGTATTCCATGGTCTTCCTCCGCTTCTATTACTAACCACATTCGCCTCATAAATTTGTTTATCTATTCTTTCTTCGCTCACTCGATTCACATGCCCAAACCATCTCAACACCCATTTCTCAATTTTTATCGCTAATGCTTATCTCAGCCTTGCATTCTTTCTTTAATGGTCATAAAATGTACCAAAATATATGTAATATATTTCAGACTTCCATTTTCTTCTTCATCTTTGATTAGTTGTCAAAAAATAATATGAAAAATAACTCCTATAATTGGAGACAATCCAGATTTGTGAACAAGTATTTGGACGCACTCAAAATGTAGTATATATAATGTATGTACATTTCAGAGGAATTAATTTATTAAATAATAATTTCCTATTCATTTCGCTGTTTTTATTGTTAATAATCTAAAAAAATAAAAGAAGTTACTTAATTAATTGCTAATAAATTGATGAGATACTGCCTATTTTTGTTTCTATTTATTTTTTTAAAGCATCCGTGAAAAATAACGCGGCAACTCGTCAAAATGTCCGTGTCACGTAAAAAATTACTAAATATCATTTTACCATTTCCACACATGTAATATATATACGAGTAGGTACATATTTGTAAATAAAGGAGACATTTTCTCCGATGTTTTAAGATTTGAGGCTTCTTGCCGCGTGCCTTGTATTACTCGTAAAGCTTGTTGATATAGCATTGGGCTGGTATGCCGGGTGCATCTGTTTTACTTTTTGGTTATTGTGGTCACCAATTTATGAATTTGTTTTTCTAGAAAAACACGCGGTTAACATTGCTGATGTAAAAAATATGTGTTCTGTTTTATTAGACACAAACAAATCGTGAAAGTCTTAACTATCCCGTCATGTGATAAAAGTTTTTTTCAAAGATTTTTTTATTTGTTTATTCAGATACTTTATTGCGATTGCAAACTATGCAATTATTTATGTATTTGAAAAAAATACGCCTTTTTTGGTTTTGTATCTTATATTTAGAAATTGACAACACTTGATTGATGATTGTAATGGTCAGAAGAGGTCCCGGGTTCGATTCCTAGGGCGGGTCAAATAAATGTAAGTGATTTTTCACTATAATATTTATTTACTATCACCCTGGACCTGAAGCGGAGGGTTGATCACCTTTCCTTCATGTGTTAACAACGATCAAGATAACACTGCGGTTATATGATGCAGTAAAAAAACATGCCCTTTGCACCATAAGATGCGGATAAAGGGTTGAAGAAGAAGAATTGATAGATACATATAGCTACAGGGTTTGATTCATAAATTATTTTTATAAACAACATTTTGAGTGTGTTCACATACTATATTACGTGAGTATAGTGTCATAATAAATGTGTAAAGTGATCGCTTAACAAGCCTATTCCAGGTCATAAGCCCTGTAAATATCTGGACTTCCATATTATTCTTCATCTATGTTGATATCTCAATTTTTTTAAATGAAGTTTTACCATATTTCACAAATACTTGAATATTTAGAGATTTTTTAATTCGATCTACCATAAAATTAATGGTTTTTACTCAATGTATATACACATAAATCCAATAAATCTAATTTTTAGGTAGGTTCGTGTTAATTACTGTGTAAAAGCACACATGCTGACATGTTGCTTAATAAATTAAACATAAAATGTACTTGCGTGTAAAAAAACTTTTAAAATTTTTCACAAAGAAATAAAAACACGCGTTTAAAATAAATAAAACATGAAAAGTGTAATAAAATCAATCATAAAATAATTGTTTAGCTTAGTTGTTTAGTAGGTAGTAAAATGTGTTTTAATATTACGTTTATTATTACAATAAACAATAAATATGAATTTTTAAATTGTAATCCACCAACTTTTTCTTTAGATAAAAAAACGATCAGCACTGGCATATTATTCATAAATGTTTACTTTTTTGTGAAGTTTAGGAACATTGGAATATTTATTTCATATAATTCAGTTTTGTATATAAATAAGCGACTGATATGGATGAAAAGCGGTACTTTTATTTTTATTGAGTTATTTGTTTTTTTTTCAATCCTAGTAATGTTTGTAATTTCAATCCTAGTTTGTTCGCCTCCGTAGTGTAATGGTCAGCACGCTCGGCTACCGTTCTAGAGGTCCCGGGTTCGATTCCCAGGGGGGTCAAATAAATATAAGTGATTTTTTTCACTGTAATATTTATTCAATATTACCCTGGACTGGTCCTGAAGCGGGGGGGTGATCACCTTTCCTTCATGTGTAAACGATCAAGATAACACTGCGTTTATATAAAGCAGTGCCCTATGCACCATTGGGGTGCGGATAAGGGTTTTATATATATAGTAATGAAAAAAACATTAAAATTATGATGCTAAAAAAGGTAGATAATAAACAACAACAAATGAAAATAAATTGAATATATCAGTGACATGAAATACAAAAGAAAACGAAAATAATCACGTATTAATAAAACATTTCATGCATTAGAAAATTTGCATTTAAACAGATACAAATTAAGAGTTAAAATTTGTCGGGACATTTCATCATTATTGATAGTCCCTACGCGGATGTGGGAAGTCCCGTCGACATAGAAAATGTCACAATTTTTACACTATTATTTTCTACTGTGTATAAATCACAATTTTAGCATCGGTTTTTTAACGATTCTACATAAATTCGTAACAGGAAATTCAAAATTACTGTGTCATCTTAAAATCAAGGTTTTAGTTATTTTCTTATGACTGAATACGAACATAAAGATCCTTTTTATGATAGAAAAATAAACAACAGTTCACTATTTTGAAGCATTTGAAATGTTTTAAGGCATGTGTGTAAATTTTAAATACTAAAAATGCTTTCAAAAATGATATAGCATTTTTATAAATATTCGTTGCACCGAATGAGCACACATACTTTTGAATAATTAAAAATAAAAGCTTAACTAATGGAAGTGTCATGGCGTTTTCGGAAGAAATATGGCAACCCTACAGTAATTCGACAGAAACTTGTAACTTTTATCATATTGTCTGCGCACTCACAAATTGAATTTTAACTAAAATTAATTGGACGTGAAGTAAAGGCGTTAGCGATAAAACCACCCCTGTAACATCGTTTTACGTTTTCTAGGTGTGAAAACCATTTAACGTATTGCGTAAGTACTGCAAAAACATTTCCATGTTTACGCAGTTAAATGGATGGCAATCGTTAAATATTTATTGCGCTCTGCGTTGAAGTTTACGATTTCACTGGAGAAATTATTAAACTTGACACATTATAATTTTTGATATAAACGTGATAATTTACGACAAAAGATGAATATATGTATATATTGGTTCCAGACTCGTAAATAATTTAGTATGGATATAATTATTATATAAAAATTATAAGCTAATGATATTCTACGACCATGATTAAGCAATATATTTATGACACCTGCTATTATAATTGTATACATTAACATACTTATGTTAAATTTTCATTTAAATTTATGCATAATAATATCTTAAATAAAACATTAATATTTTAGTACTCATGATACATATAAATATCAAAATAATATTGTTCTCATGTGATACCAAGCATCGTATGTTCGAAAAGATAAGGCCAAGTTGTAGCAGAGTGGAATCGAATTTAGAAATTAACAGTCTCTGAATTTTAAAAGCAAATACCACTTCTTCTAAAAACTACTTTTCCACTAGAAATAGTGGTATTTCGTAAGTAAAATTTAAATTATAATAATGTTATTAAATTATTATATCGTTTCGATTATACGATTGAAAGAATAATCAATTAGTTAACATTTAAACAATAGCATTATTATTAAAAAATGTCAGTCTTTATTATGAAAGATGAATGAAAGCTTTTAAAATGTTAATGCAATAAGTTATAATTTTACCATACGAGTATGTAGGTACGTAAAATAAGGTAATGAAGCTAACCACGTTTTGCGCCTGTGATAGCGCAACATGTCTAGCTTGTTCTTACTGTCATATTACACACGACAATATTTATTCATTTCAAAGTTTGGATGTAAATTTCTGAATCTACTAAGTAATATTCATTTGAAAAGAAAAATTGTTTTTCCTTCTTAATCACGTAAGAATGTTTTATGACCGCGAAGACGATATAACGGTTTTGAATTTATCAGTTTACACTGAAAAATCTTATTATTAAAAAAACTTGGGAAATATACAGGTATGAGACTTTGTGAGTCCATGGACGTTTAGAAAACGTAAAGTATACCTCACTGAAATTCCGTAAAAATGACAGTTATGTCAAAAGAGCGACATATGACGTATTATTTCATACATATGATAAAGGCTTTTTTCCTTTATCTTCGAATTAAGATTCTATTATAATATTAAAAAAAAAAACATTCAGTTAATTTTTATTTAAATCACGTACTATATGTATAAATTATCTGCATATTTCTCGTTATTATTACTATTATTATTAATATTATTTAAAAAAAAAAATAAAACAACAATATTATTAACAATTGAAATATTAGAATACATTAAAATCACATTTACCTATTAAATAATTCAAGTAACAAAAATTGATTTGAAAATATGAATTTGATAGCATAAAATAAATTAATTGTTATAATGCTAAAATGACTAAGTATACCTTAATATTTTGACGAATCTAACTAACTGAATCGCCTGATGTGCAAATAATTACATTGACATCAAACATACAGAGTTATAAAAAAACAAATTATTTATCGGATACTGGATTATTTACACTGTGGATGATATGTCAATATAAATACTATAGGTATCTCAACTTTAGACAAAACATCTATGAAGTGATAACTTAAGCCACCCAAATGCCAGGTCGTTAGCCCTGGAATGCTCAGACTTCCATCTTCTTTCGCATAAAAACAATAGATGTTTCGTCCTAAGTTAACAAACTTTTAATATAAATAGAGTTGCATAAAGAATGATGATTAGTATTGTATATTAAATAATTATATATATATTTTAATTGAAGCAATTTATAATTTCAAGTATTTTAGTTTTATTCAAAATACTGCTGAGACAAATAAGAAAAAAGTTATTTGTAGATCAATAGTGAAAATGTTTTATATAATTTATTTTGTTAATATAATAACCAAATATATTGAATGTGGTTTAGTATTTCGTCAAAATAAGTATTTAAAACGCAACCGAAATTGTAAAGTAATATTTTATGACACAGAATGTAAAATCGCCACACTAACGATATTTACGATTAAATGCAGCTGTTGGCATTTGTTACAATTTCCGAGTTGGCTGTAATTTTAAAACAAATCCGTACAAAATAAGTTTGTAGTAGATTCGGAGATCAACGTGTTAGATGGTGTCATATTAAATTTACATTGGTACGAGTTGAATGTAATAATAAAGGGACTTTCAATCAAGCAAATAAAAATGTTATTAGCGACTCCATTTGTTATTTAATTATTATTATGATCAGATAAATAGTTGGAGACATTTATTATGTACGACAATGACAATCATTGATGATTGTTTTTTAAATTTAATCGGCCGTATTTCCAGATTTTTTAAAATTTGGGTATTCGTTCGCGTATCTTTTTTTTCAATTATATGGGTTTGAAAACATCAAATAACACAATTCTATATAACCATTTACAATGATAAACTTAGTTCTTATAAACCAGTTTTTTTATTGATAAAATATCCACTTAAGTACATTATCACACAAATTCAATAAATTTTATTAAAAATGATTTTATTATACAAATTTGAACAATAATATATAGAAGAAGAATTGGAGAACATTAATATGTATCTAGAATAATTGTATATTTACAAAATTGTATTAAGATCTGATTTTAATTCCTGGCGCGATTGTGAAATTATAATTTTTTTCAAGAAACAATTTTTTATAAATTTTTTTGGCTCCAAAACCTAATTTATTTGGTGTGATTTTAAAACAAAATGCATCTTAGCCAAAAGATGTATATATTTTCGGGTTTCGGGTAAATATAGGTAAATTATATTTAATTTCCTTATATTCCAAAGAATATAAGTAAATTAAAAATGTTAATGAAATTTAAGATGATAATACGTTAAATAATTTATAAGGGGTAATAATGGATGTATAAACTCTCTTTTGTTTCCTTGATTAAGTGCTGACAAAGGCCTATTATTAAATATTATTAGTGTAATAAATTGAATTTATAAATAATTTCCAGATGGCCAAAATATCTTACATATGCTAACTACTACAAATGTCAAATGACTGACACCTCCGTGGCAAGATGCCAACTTTACCCATTTCCTATATACCGTTTATTAACTGGATTAATTGAGATATATACCAAGAGCATAAAGTTATCGTTAACATAATTATTAACTGTTTAATTTCCATTACAATTACGGTGTTTGGAAAGTAGGAATACATTAAAAACCCGAGCCTCGCTAAGAACGTGCAGCGTGTATTTTTAAAATAGATGATAGAGTAGTTATGAATTCCATCCGTTTTAACGACGCGAAAGTACGTCAGTCCAATTCGTGATATGAAAATGGGTTTAGATAAATATAGCCAACCGTATACTAGAAAATTTAAATCAAAACTTCATTTGATCTCTGAGTAAGTATAATTTATTGGGAACAAAATTACGCAACCGTAGTACACGCGAAATGATGAACTCCCGATGTGAGATTGAACGATTTTAAAACGTCTAAAAAATATATATTTAAAGTGCATTTTTACCCAGGAATTTGGCAAACTCTCAAGGTCAATGTTCAAAAAAAATCTAGTGGAATTTTAACAGCGAATTTCGAAAATAATGAACAAAGGCAGCTCGTCAAGTTAAAAAAATGGTAAGAAAAAAATGATAAATAATATTTAAGCGTGTTCTCAAGCTCACTAACCTGACCGCTTGACTCTCGTTGAAGTAAAGAAACGGTGCCAAACGGTAAGAGACTTAGTTTTTTTCAATTTGTGTGCAAATATTATGTAAATCTGGATAATCTATTTCTGTTGGCAGCTGTTCGGGTGAAAAATATAATGAGACATCTAAGCTAAATATACGCGGGAAAATTTCTAGAGAGAACAAAGCGCTCGAAAATTTTCTCTAATTTCGACCGAAGGTATCGCGAAGATAAATATTTCACGTCGCGGGATTGTTACAGATCGTTGCACAAAAATAGATACAAAATTAATGAGCTACGCAAAGACAAAATATTATTTTAAAAGTATGATATTGGCGGAAAGAAGTCAAAAGTGTTGTGAATTTTAGATTCCTGAAGGAAATTATTAGATGATGATACGAACATTCATCAATCACATAGAAATATTCTTATATTATAAGATTTTAAAGGTGTCTCAAAATATTACAAAACTTAAAAAAAAGGATTTTTTAACACCATAATAGCTTATAAATGTATCGCGTAAAATCACAAACTTTTGACAAGTTTTAGACACGTTCTATGCAATGAAAATTCTTTGTTCTGATTTTGCGAACACAACACCAGTTTTGATTTTCTGTTAGAAAAACACGGTGGTTAGGAATTCTCCGTCTCGGTTACGTATTGTCGCGTTTTCACGAAAATTCGTAAAAACAAATTTTATATTCTCGTCAAATATTTGGCAAAGTTGCCGAGCGGCGGGGACGGATTTAAATAGCGTTATATAATGGTAAAGTAAGTTCCACTCGCGACCGCCGAGAGAGAAGCACTCGCGAGCGAGGAAGGACCCTCCTCGGGCAACGAACACAGGAGTCCTCGTCCGTACCGACACATCACTGGCACACATGGACATGTACAGGGGAAATCACACTTCACCAGCAATAAGGCGACTTACCAATTAATCACTTTGGTTTGTGGTCCCGGTAACGAATTTAAAAGAACGAACACACAGCGGGAGATTTTCGCAGGGGGCTCTTTCGGAGGAACGTCGCTAGGGCCCCATGGACGGAACGGAACTTATAAAAATAATATATAAAGGCAACGCCTGCGCTGCGGGACCAAATGGGCACCACTATCTGGGACTGCCGGACTTATATAAGCTCAGGGGGCCGAGGGGGAGGGCGGACTGCCAGCAGCGCCTCGCCCCCCGCCCCCCGCCCCGAGGCCCCGGAGACTGCGGAAAAGGAAAAATAATTAATCTTCTAACTTACCTTTCCCACCTTCCGTCAATTCCAAGGGTGGAGAGCTTTGTCCGGGGCTGGGGCCACTACTTGCGCGGCTTATACCCCATAGGGATCAGAGCGCCATGCTTTCGGGAGCTTTACGATAACCTTCAATGACACGTGCTTGTCTTATCACGTGTATACGTGAATATCATATAGAAAAACACATGTATAGGTAAGTATATATATATATATATATATATATATATATATATATATATATATATATATATATATATATATATATATATATATATATATATATATATATATATATATATATATATATATATATATATATATATATATATATATATATATATATATATATATATATATATATATATATATATATATATATATATATATATATATATATATATATATATATATATATATATATATATATATATATATTATACATATTTAATGTCACCCTGGACTGGTACCTGAAGCGCAGGGATTCTTGATATTCAATTAACCTTAACTTGATAACGTAACCTTAACGATCAAGATAATACTGCGTCTATATGATGCAGGGTTCTATTCAACATTGGGGGCGTATTAGGGTTAGAAGAATATACATATGTATATAGAATAGTTCACACATGGTTAAAATTTGTGATTTTACACTCTATTTTTTTTATTGAATATAACCCTGGACTGGTCCCTGAAGGGCAAGAGTGATCACCTTCCCTTCATCTAAGTAAAGATCAAGATAATGCTGCGTTAATACGATTACTAAGGGTTAGAATTTTTTTATTAACGAACCATTTTAGGGGAAAAGTTCAGTTTTTTTTTAAATATAGTTTCAAGCTGAATAAATTAGTCATATTATTTACGTTTGATTTTATAATGATGGCTGAAACTTTTTTTACTGTGGTTCTTTTCGGTAGATACAATCGTTATTTTGGCAACTGAAAGCTCATCGAGTGTATTTTGCGTAAATATTTATAGAAAAGCAGCATGTGCACGAAAACATTTTACTGTACTCATGTATTAACTGCATTCCATAGTATGAATGTCGAATGATTTAAAGTAATTTGTCAATAATATACTAACTAACTAACTAACTAACCATCACGCCGCTTCCCCGCAGGGGTAGGCAGAGAGAATCGAACGCCACACCACTCTGTCTTTGCAAACATTCTTTGCCTCTTCTACATTCATGCATCTCCTCATACATACCCGACGATTATTACGACTCCTGACCCGACCGCTTTCAAGTATTTGACATACCTGATTGTGCCAAGTTTTCCTCGGTCGTCTTCTGCTTCTTTTTCCAACTACATTCGCTCCATAAATTTGTTTAACCGTTCTTTCTTCACTCATACGCTCCACATGTCCAAACCATCTAAACACACCTTTCTTAATTTTATCGATAATGCTTATCTCAGCCTTACATTTTTTCCTTATTTCATCATTCGAACATCTATCAAACATCGTTTTGCCACACATTCGTCTGAGGGATCGCATTTCGACTGCATTCAGTCTGCTTTCATCCTTCTTTTGCCAACTCCATGCTTCGCTTCCATACATAAGGGTTGGAACCAGAACTCCATTGTGTACTGCCAGTTTAGCTTCCGCTGATAGATTTTTATTTGCTTAAACTGATTTTAGTGCACCATTCACTCTGTTCCCAGCATTCACTCTCCTTTCTATGTCTTTATCAATCTTTTCATCCCTAGAAAACATATACTCGTATCAATATTGAAAGAAAATCAGAAACAATACATAATTTTATAAAAAAACTTGAATAATTTGCGCACAATAACAAAAACAGAAACAAAACAAAGAATTCCTACCCAGTTTATCATGATATACGCGTTTATTTTCATGTAGTATACTTTTGGATCAATTTTATTTTAAAATATGCCTACAATAATATTTACCGTATCGACTAAAAAACACGGAATTCTTATCCTCTAGTTTGATAATCAACTTGGTTTTATATTTAGAAACAATTATTAAGTCATTATTAGAAAATTCTAAAAATACTATTATCTGACTTAAAATATGTTCTTCTTCCGACTCCAATGATATATCGCTCACTCCTTTCGACAACGTCATATTTCAAAAATCGAAAAATTTCATTTGTGAAAGTTTTCGGAATGCCCAGAAAATGTACTATATCCCAGTAAAAGCGGCATATTTTTGACTTAATATTAACCCGCTACAGAACTGAAAGTGTTGTTTTTGCATTTTGAAGAAAAGGTATTGTTTAATTATTATTTTTTTAAATATACAAAATATTTTTCAAATGGAGAAAAAACCTTCAGGTTTTACCTAAAAAGTTTTGTTGCACAGTAAAAAGTTCAATTAGTGGCTTGATATTTATTTTTAATGCATTTCATTGTATTCTTAAACATTAAAAACGATCTCCAGAAAAATCAAGTTTTTTGATATATGACGTTGTTGAAAGGAGTGAGGGATATATACATAAGTATATCACGTTATGATAAATAGGGTAATTAATTGAAATTTTATTTTATTTGAGAGTTTAATTGATTTTAGTCTTACAAAGGCAAGGTGATCCAGTCCTGCATATCAGAAATTAGTTAAGAGTAACATAAAATAAATGAAAAAACACTTCTATTTACTCTGATTTCCATCGAAACTGAACCGATATAAGGTAGGATAAGTATTATTTCAATACAGGTACGGGAGAATTACGTTCAGAATATATGAACTTGAGAGCAAAAGTATTTCTGTAAAGACCGTAATTATTAAACTAATCTAACCATTGATAAACCATAATAGGCAGAGAGAATAGAACGCCACATCTGTCTTTGCTAACAATCTTCGCCCTTTCCACATTCATGCATCTCCTTATACGTGCATTCCGAGTCCTGATCTGACCACTTTCAAGTATTTTAAATACTTAATCATGAGAAGTTTTCCTCAGTCTTCTTCTGCTTGTATTATCATCCAACATTTGAGTCACAAATTTATTTGAATGTTCTTTCGATTCAAATGCCCAAACCATCTCAACACACCTTTCTTATTTTTATCGATAAAGCATATCTCAGCTTTGCATTATTTCTTTATATTAAGCATTCGAATATCTATTATATGTATGTACATCGTTTTGCCGCACATTCGTAAAAGACAAATATGCAATTTATGCGTATAATTATTTGTTATTTAATTAACTTGTTTCATATAACTACTAAACTACCCCTATAATTAATTGTTTCAGGCTTAATTGCTTTCCTCAAGGAAATTGTGTATTCAAATACACCGTTGTCTTTATTTAAAAAAACAGAGATACATTCCATCTTCACCCCCTTGAAAGCGTTACTTTCAGTTGATCAAAGGAGTGAGTACACCCTCCCTATATACATATATGTATGTATTCACATATTTGATCCTTTGAAAATAGCATTACATAGGATAAGAAAGCCAATACAAGTCTGGTAGGCTTCTAATAAAATAAAAGCTTTCTTCCGAATAAAAGACACATATTTAATCGATATTTTCTAGTGCAACGAACTCATAAATTGCAAAGTGTTATGCTTTACAGATTCACAGGCAATAATATATCGAGCAAATCGTCGTAACACGTTTTACTAGCTATTATGTCAATTAATAGACGAACGACATCAGTTCTACTGCCATAAGGAAACGTTCAGTGCAATAATACACAATTAGGAATAGCTGTGATTTTTCTCGGAAACGTTATTTTGAATTAATTTTTGGGATATTTACCGCACATTTTTTGCAGTAAGTTGCATATTTTTATAGTTCATAACTAGTTAGTAAATATATAAAGTGCTGTTTTAAATCTTAAGTTAAAAAAATCATTTGTTCAGCGATCGGGTTTCTTTGGAGTGAATTGAAATTTAAAAAAAAAATGCTCTACGTATAATATATAATGTAATAAAATCAACCACGCAATTTATATGCTCACATATTGACGGTTTCATATTGGTTTGATAATAATTGTCAAACTAATCAATATGTTGAATTGCAGTTTACTTGAGTAAATCCCCATATATTATTTTTTTAAAAACTACTATCAATGTGGTGAAATCGCTAAAATCTGAAAACATGGTCATTTTAAAGTTCGCAAATCATCGATGAAATGTACGTTTTTCATCTATCCTGGCTGGCTAGAGCAGTGTTCTGAAAACTTTTTCTGTTCAAGGTACACCTGCCAAATTGAGAAATTTCACCAAACTTCAGAACGTACACCAAAGAAAAAAAAACAAAGTTTATTTTATATTGATTTTTTATCAAAATATAATGCAAAACCATGTAATATCATAACAAAGTTTATTTAATATCTTCCCAAAACTAGATTTTTTCCGCGATTCACCAACTAATCTACTAACTGTGTACAAAGGTACATAAATGATTTTAAAAATCTATACTATGGTTTGTTCCACTATCTGAAAATCTACTCTAATTTTCTGCGTCGAATGTTCCATAGAAACACCAATCCTATCATGATATAATAATTACAAAACAGCAACTATAAAGCTTTTTCCATTTTTATTTTATTTTACCAGTGACCGGTCATTCGTCAAATTATATTATATAAAATACAGTTCTACTGAGAATTGTCAGAAAAAACTCAAAGTTCTTGTAATCTAGATAATCTATTCTGAGGATCTGTATGAGGCATAGAAATATTTTCCATTACCGGTGAACCATGTCAATCAAGACAGATGCACGATTCTCAGAAAATACGAGTTGTTCCAATTAAAACACAGTTAAAATGCTCATACGTATAAATATATGTTAAAAGTTAATATTACACATATACCAAATTTAAGCCCGGCGCCGTGTCGTAGCAGACACTTGACTGCTAAACTGGCATCGCGGGTTCGATTTTCGTCAATTGTAAAATGGATTCAAGATTTTTTTAGTTTGAGCATTAGAGATTTATTTTTCATATCTATCTCCCCCATCCCATCTGCAGACAGGCCTAAAAATACATGTTTTTTGGATTACTTCTTAATAAAATCAATAGGTACTCTTGTGTTTAATTTCACAACATACTCAGTATGGTGACATTTATTATTTATTAGTCGTACTTTCTTTAATACTATTTTATTACTCTTACATATTTTTGGTGTAAAATAAAATAGTACTTTTTGAACATTGACACATTCACAAAAGATATATGCATATTAAGTACATTTTTATGAAATTTTGATACAATTAATGCATGATATCTTATTTAAGCTAAAAATTTTATAAATACTTGAGGATTTGTAGGAATACAAAAATAAGAAGAAAAAAAACAGTGATTTACAATTTTTTCATCGGTCGTCATATTTAATTTCCAATAAAAATATGTAAAATTTTAGAATGTTAAAAATGTTTTTTTGTCAAAAACAATGGGAAAATTACTGCCAATTATGAATTAATTGAATTATTTAATCTAAAGCCAGACGATTTGTACATACTTAATCAGTGTCGTTTTTAGAATTTAACGTCGTAAAACTATTCATGTCGATTCTCGGGTTTGGGAATGATCGTTAATTTAACACTATTTCTTGGGTCCTGTTACCTAATGGAAATCGGTACTAAAACGTAATTACATAATATATGTTAATCAATTAAAAAAAACAAAGGGATTTTGCTCTTGTTTTTAGGTGTTGATTAAAATCACCAGACGCCCAAAAATGAGTTATGTATTTGCGATTTTAATCGCCCATAACATTAGAATGAAATGACATGGGTCTTGACAAACGCAAATACTTGGCAGCAGCCTATCAGGCGCCCCCAATAGCACCCAGAGCAAAATAGTTATAAGCAATCTCAATTATTTTTGAATAATTATAGTATGATATTTAATTTATGTACCAGAAATTCTATCTACTACCGTTCTGTCAATTGATTCGAGATTTATTATGCATTTTTTTATGCCAGTTATTTTGTACTTCTGTGGTAATATCGTTCTCATTAGGATGAGAATGTTTAGGACGTACAAGTATTATATGTTATATAACGCAACGAAATTTTGACACCAAATAAAAAGTTTAATGAGGTTGTCTGAGTTAAGTAAAAAAAATCTCTCTATCGCCTTGAATTTTATTATAATAAAGTATTTTTTATTTCTTTTATTTATTTATTTATTACTATTTAAAATTGTGAGCAAAAGTATTTTTTCATGATTTAATTAATTTTGTAAAAGTATTAGTTTTGGTTATTTAAAAAAAATCTTTTTTACTATTTTATTATTTGTGTTCCAGTCTTGTTAACCTTAATCCCATGTCCCAAAATGAGAAATAGAAATTGCTCATCAGGAATATTATATGTACATGTATATGATTTATGTATGTCATATGTTTTTAAATAAATAAATAGGACCGTAATTTATTTATTGAACGGCTGAAGCCTTTAAGATAATACATATAATACATATATACAGTATCTAATATAAATAAAATAAGACAGATGTGAGTTCAATTCTGAAGCAACAATTCAATTAAAAAAAAATTGCCTATTAGTTGACCTCAAGATGGTCTTATGCTCTCTTCCACATTTTCCATTTCTCATCACAGCAATAACCGAAACAGCCAAAGGCTCTGAAATTATCATTATTAGCCACCAGATAGAGGCATCTCACTGGCCTTATAACATCCCTCAAGGATTTGAGGGATGTAGATGCAACCATGCAGTCCCTCTCATCTGACAGAACAGGACAGTGCCACAGGATATGTTCCGTCAACTGAATAGGAGCCCCAAAGGACAAATTGATAATTCAGTCGGACAACGTCTGATTGAATTATTAATTTGGGAATTGGACTGATATCGTATTTGGCAAAATTAATTAATCTAAAATGCATTTGTACACTTTTTCATAAGATCTAAAAAAAATCTAACGAATTGAAGATACTTCAGAAAAAATCACGGGTTTTGATATAAAAAAAATCACATTTAGTTTTGAAACAAAGTTGACTAAATTAATTATAATAGTTAACAAAGTTAGTTAAATTAATGAATACTTAAAAAAAAATCACGGAATTTTGATAAAATATAGAGTTTATTAACAAAACCTCACATTCTGATTTGATACAAAGGTTTTTCGACATTAATGCTAGATTTTCGTTAATTTTTTCCTGATTTTCCTGAAATCGGTCATATGGTTTACCAAAACAGAGTGCTGTTATATATTACAGTTAAACACGAAGTTGCCATTAATTTTTTTAAATGTACGCATGAAATCAAAATATACACGTGGTCTTTACCCGGTTACCAAGAAAATTTCCATTATTTTTGTCAATATAATGATATTTACACATAAACTGTGTTATACATGTACATATATGTATGTACATCCTTTTGAGATTTTAAAAATTTGGCAATTGTTACATAAAAAAAACGGAATATGGAGATATTTTTTAACAAAATTTATTAATAGATTATTTGGTTCAATACGGAGTATTAAAAATTACATCATTTAAATTGTGGCCGTCTAAAACTGAATATGTGATTAGCACCTGATATTTGTATAGCATTTTGCATGTATAGAGGAACTTCAGTAACTCGACCTTGTTATCACTTGGAATCATACCAAAACCCAATAATATAGTGTAAATAAACGTGTAATGCTAGAGGAATTTGCCATATTATAGACGATTTACAAAAAAAGGTATAGGCATTAACACGGAACAAAAATAAATCGGCTAGCTATTTATCATGCTAATGTTATTTTTAGTTATAAAATGCTCATTTTGCTTTACAAAAGAACGAAAATGAAAAATTGTTTTTTAAGGTAAATAAATTATAACAAAAGTAGGGATTCACTGTGTGAGTTATGTCTTCAACCTGAAGGCGCTGATAGTTTCAGGAAACAGCAGGGATTATGGGGAAGAAATGAGTAGTATTGTCGAGAAATCAACTTCACATTCTCAACTTTCATCTACAGTGACGAGAAAGTTACTTTTTCCATGGGAGTTGAATTTATTTATTTATCTTAAAACTTGTTACCCACATAAGTCATATTTTCAATATTCCCGGTGAGTAATTCAATGATAACGTTAAACAAAACTAACACAGGGCAAAATATAAAATTGAAAATATAAAACCGGTAAATAGGTTTATAAAAAATTAGGTTATAAGCATTTTAAAAGGAAACGAATGAGAAATTAAAACTAATCACTAATACAAATATTTTTCCATTTCCTGGCTGGGTTCTTTTTTGCATATATCAGCAGCTTGTTAATTTGGGTAATATTAAGCTGGTTAATATTGCAAAGACCTTACTCCCAACTAAATTGTGTAAATCGGCTCGACGTGTATTTTATTATGTCTTCGTGTATTACGATAGTGAATTTTTCTGTTAAAATCGGTTCGGTGTTGCTGTGAGTCGTTTTAAACATTATTTGAAGCATTGTATTTGTAATATCATATTTTGGGAGAATGTCGAAAGGATTTTATTTGTTATTGACTTTGCTAATTATGTACAAGGTTTATTGATCATTAAGTGGATTTTTGTTTCTTCTAGTTAAAACATATTTATTTTAAATCTGTATCGGGAAAAGGAGGGACACACTAGTGTGGGATAATCAGGAACTTCTCAGCATTTGCTCATTGCTGTGAGGAAAATACGTAAAACTTTTCAGGAGTTTTAAGTGGAAAAAACTCCGTAGAGACGATTCTCCCACTGTCTTTTCCACTGCCAGTTAAATTCAGAGAAGGGGAATAGTTTCATTTCTTGTCTGACTGAGGCCTAAAAAAGTTTCACTTCAAAAAACAATAGTATGTAATTGAAGTTTTCACAACAAAAAACAAAATACTATAATTGAAGTTTATCAAAAAGTCTTTTTGCCGTTGATCAAGAAACTAAGGAAGGCATTGATTAATTAACCATCGATGGATGCAAAAAGGCTCTAGACATTGCTTTGTGATTCATTAATCTATTATATTTAAAAAAAAAAATTAGTAAAAGTGTTGTGTTATTTAGTAAATATGACAAGACGAATAAGATAAAAACATAAATGAACTAGTATGTGATAATCTTGATTGATATAAGATTTTGAATACATTGTATCAATTGCATTGTTTTCATTTACCATACACATTCACTATAATTTTTAAGACATATAAACTAAATATGCTATAAATCTTTATACATAATAGGCAAGGGGATTCTTTTTAGGTAAATTATAAATGTAAAAGAAACTAAAAGTGGTTACATTTTAAAGAAACATGGGCCCAATAAATATTTTTTGGTTTATGACTAAGTAAAGCATAATATAATAATAAATTGAACATTTTAATAATTGCAATGAAAACTACCGAAAATTACAAACATAATAATGTATTGTACTGTACTGTAAAAACACTAATGTTTATTTAATGATTATTTCTGAGAAACAAGCTGACTAAGAAAAGCAGAAATAGAAAGTATAAAATAAAATATTTATCACCGTTTAATTCCTCAACCCTCGTACATGTGAAAATTGTTCGTGCGGTTTCATAATAAAAGTTTTTGTGATGTCTCGATAGAACAGTTGGTGCATAAAACAAATTAAATTTTAAGAAATAAAGAGGAGTGCTAGGAGTAAACAAATTCTCCATAAATAAATCGGAAATTATTTTAAGATGTAAGTAATAGTGATAATGAAAAGATAATAAGATAAGATACAATAATTGTAGTTACCACTGGAGTTAATTCGATCACACGTAGGCGTCACATTGTCGCGTCGATCAAATTAATAGATATTTTTGTGCTGAATTATTACCCTTTATTAATGAATTTGTTGATTTATTTAATGTGTATGGATATTTATATATATATATATATATATATATATATATATATATATATATATATATATATATATATATATATATATATATATATATATATATATATATATATATATATATATATATATATATATATATATATATATATATATATATATATATATATATATATATATATATCGGTAGTGTAATGGCAAAGGGGTATATCTGTCTTTTTTTTTTAAAGTTTTTTTCACAAAATGTCTAAAATAGTGTATTCCATAATCTGGCAGATTTTCGGGAAAGAAATCAAGATACGAATGGAGAATTTTAAGTGACATTCACCTATTTTCGTTTATTCACGTTTGCACCTACTTCCGTTTTTTAATTCAGAAATGCAAAGTGCATAAAGATCAGGTATTTTCTTGCAAGTTACAAAATAAAAGTTGTAAATTGTTGGCCAGTGTTATTTTTATGATAAGATAGAATTTTTAATTAAGCTATTCCTTCGATTGTGAAACGGGTTGTGTTCAGTTAGATTAATGAGACGGTGTGTGCGCGAGATGAGTATCCAGGTCAATCATTTGCATAAAATACATTCTTTGCTGTCCGGTGGCCATTTAGGTTTCGGCTGTCCCATCCAATGAGCTCCCGTGGGAGACATCGACACCTGTCCTTACTGCTCTGTGCTGCCTTATTCTGATGCCACGCTTATCAGAGACACATTTCTAATTAGGACATATTAAGTCTGTCAAGAAATATAATTTGACGATGCAAAATGTGCCCTTAGCGTGGGAAATCCCAGTGAGGAGACAGTCATAAATAAAAAATTATATATTGTTAATGAATGAATATATATATGTAAATATATATGTATATATATATATATATATATATATGTATATATATATATATATATATATATATATATATATATATATATATATATATATATATATATATATATATATATATATATATATATATATATATATATATATATATATATATATATATATATATATATATATATATATATATATATATATATATATATATATATATATATATATATATATATATATATATATATATATATATATATATATATATATATATACACATGTCGCTCACTCCTTTCAAGAAAGTCATAAATCAAAAAACTTGATTTTTCAGGAGAACGTTTTTAAAGTTTAAAAATATAATACGATTTATTAAAAATTAATACAAAGCCACGTATTGAACTTTTTACTGTGCAACAGATCTTTTTAGGTGAAACCTGAAGGTTTTTTCTCCATTTGAAAAATATTCAGTATATTTAAAAAACTAATTAAACAAAACATTTTCTTCAAAATGCAAAAACAACACTTTCTGCCCTGTAGCGGGTAAACATTATGTTAAAAATATGCCTCTCTTTCTGGGATAAAGTACATTTTATGGGCATTCCGAAAACATACACAACTGAAAATTTACGATTTTTGATTTATGACGTTCTTGAAAGGAGTGAGCGATGTATGTAAAAATGAATGTGTATATAATTTATCCTCTGTAGACTATACTATTCAACCCATTGTGATGAAAATTACAAGAGTTATTGTGTGCATGCCCGCGGTAGTTTCTGTTAAAAAAAAACGGGAAAATGTACATAAATATGCGTAAAACTATTTTCACATAAAGACAGTTTTTTTACGTAATTTTGCCATTTGGAAACAAAGAAGAATCTCGTTTATTTGTTTAAACTGCGTTTATTTGTCAGGTTTTTATCACAAATTTGAATGAAAATGTTTCCTGTTTGATACAAGTGTAACTATACCACTTAACCTGCAAAATACTTTGAGGAAAGGTAATCATTGCTCGCAGTAAAAATACACTTATTTTCAGAGTTTTTCTCCCCTAATGTCCTTTGATTTCTATTTTTTCAAGAATTACCAATCTTCTATCTATATTTATAAATATTAATAAAAAAATATATACGCTCCCTAGGTGGAGCATATGGAGTCCACAAACTGTCTCCAGGCTTTTCTGTCGGCTGCCAGCTCCCTTACATCCTCCCAAGTCAGATCCGCGTCCCGAAGTTCTGACGAAAACTGCCGACGAATTGTCAGCAGTGGTCGTCCTGGGCGGCGCGAACCTGATGCCTTGTAAAAGAGGCAAGCTTGATTAAGGCTCTCAGGAGGGATGCGGAGTACATGGTCAAGCCAACTGACGACAGTTGTGACCAAGATTTGCTGCGTCCTACGCCTTATCTCTTCATTCCTCACAAAATCAAACCACCGCATGCCTAAGATTCTCCGCAAACACCTATTCTCAAAGCTTAGTACACGTATGCTCTGGGCCCTTGTAAGGTGCCATGTTTCACAGCCGTATAAGAGAACAGGAGCAATGCAGGCATTGTATAGGTGACATTTGGTCTTCACCGAGTATAAACCCGATCTCCAGACAGCCTTCATACTGTTAAATGCGGACCCTGCGAGTCCTAATCGCAATCCCAGTTCCTTTTGAAGGCTGCGATTTTCAGTCGCGTACACTCCCAAGTACTTGAAACTCTCGACCCTTTCGATGCGCTGGTTACTCAACATCAAGGGTTGTTGGGCATCTAGGTATGAGGTATTAATATTAATATAGGTATGTCTAATAAATTACATACAACTATCAACCCATTGCAATGAAATATAAATGATTTATATTTAATCTAGATGTAGAGATATATTAGAATTTAGAGTCATTCACATGTGTATAATGTTCTATATTTATTTTTTTACTTTTTCATTTAGGCAGACTGAGCCACGGCAACACGTGGATTGCTACATCTAATTAGAAAATAATTTTTAAAAAGGTTCGTAGAGAATAAGACCCCTCGGAGCCGCGTGCATTTGCAGCGCCAGTGACGATGTTAGACGAGCGCTGCACTTTAAGCTTGATTATATCGGCTCTCGGTTAACCTCTCACTGCCAGAGGACTAACGCAATTAGCATAATGTTAACTGTCGGTTGAAAGTGACTAATATTTTGTACAACTCGGCCTTACTCAACGCTGTGACCCACTTGGTACGGCAATCACAATGTGCAACCCAGATTGATCAACACATCAAAAACATTCAGCTATTTTTAGAAGATTTATCGCTTTGCTATTAAAATTTTAATAAAAGACAAACATTTAATAAAAATATTAACATATATGAGTACGAGACTACAAGTGTGTCCAAATACTTTTTTCAAGTAGAACTTATTTTTTTAATATCTAAACGAAGAATATGGAAGTTTGGGCTTTTAATATGGGTTTGTTCAATATATTTAAAAGTAAAAAAAAAAGAGTGGTGTGGTTGTCATTCATGGTGAATATTGAAGGAAAGGTGATCAGCCCTCCGCTTCAGGTACCAGTCCAGGGTAGTATTGAATAAATATTACAGTGAAAAAATCACTTAAATTTATTTGACCCCCCCTGGGAATCGAACCTGGGACCTCTAGAATAGTAGCCGAGCGTGCTGACCATTACACTACGGAGGCGGACGAATGTAATTATTGAATACATACATAATGATTGTTTTAGCATATAGTTGTTTGACTGTCATAAGCAATTTGTTGAATATTTCCTCTCGCTACTTTGAGTATTATGTTCATTATTAATTTTTGGGCAGCAAAAACACCATTTAAAAATGCATTACTCGTATCACCCCAACTGAAGAATATACTAACGTAAGGCGTAGTAAATTTATACTAATTCTTCAGTATTAAGGGGGTTACATATGGTTTTAAAGATATAAGTAACTTTCTTGGGGTATTTTCGGTTTGCAAATCCCATTTTAAGTTATTGTCTATTTGTATGGCTAAGTATTTTATGTTGTCTAATTTTGTTAATTAGTGAATAATTAATAATTATGTACATTTTTGTTAAATATTTAATAAAAAAAAATATTCGTGGAAAGTATAAAACGTCTTAACATATTTTTTTCAATTATTAAATTTACTCACGTTCCTTACATATTGTGTAAATTAATTTTTGTATAATCGGCTATTTCAAAACATAAGCTAAATGTATCTGTTAGATCAAAGAGATTTCTAACTGTAACATATTAACACAAACCAGATGAAAATACATACAATACAATGTATTTGTTTTTTATTGATATCTCAACAAGAATGTGAGAAAGTCTGGGAATTTACAGAGCTTTCGACCAATCCTTGGCTGGTTTAAGTGATCACTTTAGACACTGTGTATCATTCACCATTCTACCCATGAGTGACAACCGCACTGTTCAAATTTCGGAAGTTATATTTATGCTTTAATCGAAAATGTATTGTGCAACTTCTTCCACGTATCCATGGTTGAAATTAGTAGATTTTCTTTTTTTTTTTATCTATGTTGGTCAAAGTCCAGAATTTGGAAAAAAAAATTACACACACAATATTGCATTCATTAGGCTCTAGGGAAAATAATAATAATAATAATAAAACCCTTATCCGCACCCCAATGGTGCATAGGGCACTGCGTCATATAAACGCAGTGTTATCTTGATCGTTTACACATGAAGGAAAGGTGATCAGCCCTCTGCTTCAGGTACCAGTCCAGGGTACTATTGAATAAATATGACACTGAACAATTCACTTATATTTATTTTACCCTCCTTGGGAATCGAACCCGGACCTCCAGAACGGTAGCCGAGCGTGCTGACCATTACACTACGGAGGCGGAGGGAAAATAATAATGAATCTAAGTCAGTAAAGCAAATTATATAAGTCTTCCGATTAATAGTGATCGAATAAACCGAGGCCTCGATTGATCTAATACTTATCTACATCCAATGGTGCAAAGGGCACTGCATCGTGTGTAAAAAGTTTTATCTTCATCATTTAATATAAACGGTATAATAATTTTCTCAATATTATTAATATTTAAAGCATTTACTTTGTGGTTAGTCATTTTTACTTATTTATTTTTTTACAAAAATGTTAATAAAATTAGTATATAACCACTCACCGAGATTTTTACGTCTACCGGTTTCGAGACGTACCCGTCTCTTCGTCAGGACAATCACTAACACAGCATGCAAACAATACTACCCTTCACCACCATAGCACCATTTACACACTTAAAACTACACAAAATGTCTAACACATGCGATTTTTGGTCGTTAAAAATGAAACTACACAAAATGTCTAACACATGCGATTTTTGGTCGACCCGAAGACCAACATGCACTATAGTTTTTAATACAGACTGCACTACACTGTAGTATTGTTTGCATGCTGTGTTAGTGATTGTCCTGACGAAGAGACGGGTACGTCTCGAAACCGGTAGACGTAAAAATCTCGGTGAGTGGTTATATACTAATTTTATTAACATTTTTGTAAAAAAATAAATAAGTAGGTATAATAATTCTTGACTACGTCACTTTCATTTTCAATATTTTTTATTGCATTGTTGTTTCATAGATATCGCTTCCATTGGGAACAATGATTGCGTTTTGAAATTAAACATATGAAAAGTGTGTGGTTTCTATTTTCTTTATTTTCCATTTGACAAGACTGACCCGCAGCAAGGAGTGACCGCGTACTAGTTTATAATATCACCCCTGGATAGTAAAAATACGTTTTCGATTTTTGTGTTTTTTCTTTCGTTTTTTTGCGACGATTCTAAAAAATAACAATTCAAATGTATTTCATTATAAAACACATCGACTGCTTCGTGTTTATGAAAACGTCAAATTAATTAAAATGATTGTAACATTGTACAAAGCAGTTGGTTTATAAGGAATTACTCATTGTATTAATATTTCAGTATACTTCTATACCTCTTGTGGTATATTAATATCCTACCCTGAATACCGAAGTTTCCTCTTCAGTATGACTATACCTGAAGTGGATGATATAAATACATGTAATTTGAAGTGATTGATTTATTATAATTGTGCACACTTTAAAAAAATCATGTTGTAACATCCATATTTATAATTGTTACGAGTCGATTCTTAACCCTTTCCGGTCCTTGAAAAAAAATAAAAAATTCCATCAGGTCTACAATAGATTAACAGCATTACAGGGTAAAACAAGTTTCAAAAAAAAATCAAACTACACTTGTGTTAAAAAAAATATTTCTATTTTTAATGTATACAATCTTGTCTCTTATCATTACATTTTATAGACATCTAATGTATGATATCTGTGAAAACAGTCACCGATGCAAAGGCCGGGCTTTCGCATCCTATGTCGAATGACATTCGACATAGGACTCACCGGAATAAAGTCGATGTCGAATGACATTCGACATAGGACCGGAAAGGGTTAAACCAAAAAACCCAATTATTTAAACAGTACTTTGTTATTTTGCTTGTATTGTTTTTCTTCTTTTTACAGGTCCTCAGGATTTGTCTGTTCCACCGCCTGTCGCTCTTGGGATGTTGACTGCCAGCTATCTCTCCACCTTCTTGTAGGTCTGCCTGGGGGTCTGCGTCCTTCAGGGTTTCCTTGAAGGGCAATACGTGGAAGTGTGTATTCTGAAATTCTATTTACATGCTCATCCAGTATCGTCTTCGTTGTCGTCCCTGCCTCTCGATATCTTCCGTCTTAGACATACTCTGGGTATCAGTGTTTTTGTATTGTTTTGATTTCGAGAAATAATATACACATAGTATCATACTTGTACATGGTAAAAATAATAGGTATCGTCGTTACCTTATAACTGTAAAATATTATTAAAATATAATTGAACATATTATACATTCCGTAGTTTAAAATGTTTATTTTTTGTATTAATTGTTAAATCAACTACAGATATTCTGAGTCTAAGTAGTATTTTATTGTTTAAAAAAACACATAAAAAATTAATATTGTTACAGTTGGTTCGCCAGTTATGGCATTTTCAAACGAGTGTTCGTTTGATAATGCCGTAACCATGCGAAACAATGTCACAATATTAATTTATTATGTGTTTTTTTTACAAAAAAAAAACTCAGTAGAATCATAAAATAACATTTCATTTCATTTAACAATTGATTCAGAAATTAAAATGGAGTTTAACAAATTAAACGCCAAATCAATAAATAAAATGTTAATGTTTGAATGCAAGTCAGATAATTTTTACTAACACTTGTTTAGTAGAATCGTTCCCGATTAGATTCATCTTAAGGTGTTATTAGATCTGAAGAATCTATATTGAATATAAATTGGTGAGGAAAAACAGTAACTGCGATGAATGACTTAACATCAAATTATTTTCAGGCGATTTCAAAGCGATAACTGATTGAAACCTTATAATATGCGCTTTTCGTAATAATGATTGTAACACTAGCGTATTCGAATGCAACGTTGTGTCAAAATTTCAAAGCAATCAGTGAATAACTTGAGGAGATTTACGATATTTAAAAAAGATTAAGACAAAGTAATATTCACATTTTATTTTTTGACATCTCAACATAGATGAAGAAGAATATAGAAGTCTGGATCATTTTACACACGTGTAACATTCACCAATATATTGAATACATATTAAATTAATATTTTCTAAACTATTGATACGTATTTTTTTTTAAAAAGGCAACATTTGAGTTTTTCTTATATGTTTACACGAATATTTTAACTTCATTATATTTTCGTGAGTGAAGGTCGTCATTAAAAATAGGTACCAAATTGTAGTAGAGTTGGTTCGAACCCAGAACCTCTGACTTTAGTCCCAACGGGATCACAACCCGATACCATATAGTTGTAATATGTCAAACCCATGTGCAAAATAGGTGTACGGAGCATAAATCTTTGATACACACACAGACACACACACACCTCGTGCCTAAAAAAAGAGATAATCTCTTGTGTTTGGAGAGGGCTTGTACTATTTTCTTATTTGTTGAATTTAATTAAGTATAAAATACAATCAATAATTACATATTTAAAAATAAATTACTTGGTATAATTTTTTAAACCACATGACCACAAAGTGACAATGATGTATTTTTTCAATAGTTTATTTGACATGTATAGCGGCGATTTTTCAGTAGTTTTGTTTTTTTTAGTGAGTTTAAGACTAATAAAATGTTTAATTCCAAATGTTTTTTTTTCTAATTCCTTGATGTTAAACTTTGATTCTTAAAACCATTTTGGAAACTAAAGTAAGTAATTATTTTGTTTTATTTTGTGTTTTACTTTTCAAGAATTGCATGAAAACATGGCTTCATGACATTTTCATGATAATGCTTTTGTTGCTTTAATAATTGTTCTCTGCACTCTTTTGAGAGAACAAATTGGTTGTAAATGTAAACCTATATTTCGTTGTTTATTCAATTTGTACGTATGCACAACCCTGAAACATAAAATACAACCACACTCAGATAAAATATTTTACGCGCCATAAAACTAACATCGATTTCAGAATTAGTTTTTTTAAAAACGCTCTTTTTGTTTTTATTTGAGACCTTGTAGCTCACGCGTAATGACGAGGATAAGTGAAAATATGTTTTCACTCAAGCTGGATGACGTCACATGAAAAGGTATTGCGGAATATTTTTCTTCGCGTAATGGACTTTTGGTCACAAAGTATAAGGCGGGTGGCGGGTGCTATTTTTGGCTAGCTACAGATTTAGTGAGGGTCATTCTTTTATAAATTTAGAATTTACATCAAATTGTGAAACGGATTTTAAATGTCCACTGCATGATATGGCCGTGCCCGTAACCACAAGGTCAAGTTCTTGATTGTATTTAATTTAAATCCTTTGATATAAAATTATTTTTTCCCTTAAACAGATCTTTATGTCAATGAATAAGCAATATTTTTTAACACAGTATTTTTAAGTGTGTCCAAATCTTTGTTTTCAAATCTGACTTTTTTTCCATTTAGGAGTTATGTTTTTTTTACATACATCGCTCACTCCTTTCAACAACGTCATATATCAAAAAACTTGATTTTTCAGGAGATCGTTTTAAACGTTTAAAAATATAATAAAAATAAACATCAAGCCACTTATTGAACATTTTACTGTGCAACAGATCTTTTTTGGTGAAACCTGAATGTTTTTTTTCCATTTGAAAAATATTTAGTATATTTAAAAAAATAATTAAACAATACATTTTCTTCAAAATACAAAAACAACACATTCTGTCCTGTAGCGGGGAAATATTAAGTTAAAAATATGTCGCTTTTGCTGGGATAAAGTACATTTTCTGGGCATTCCGAAAACATGCACAACTGAAAATTGTCGATTTTTGATATGTGATTTTGAAAGCTGTACAGTTCCCGAACAAATAAAATTTAATAAAATAATTAAATGGGAAACTAAGAAACGCAGTTTTAAAATAGACTGTGAAATAAGTTGAAAAATAAGTAAACGGGAAAATATTAAATTTTAAACATTAAAGGTCATCCGTATCTACTCATTACATATTTGGTATTTCTGGTTACTTTTCGTAGTATGCTTACTATATGTTTATACAGGGTTTAAAAATAAAATATTTTCATTGATATTTTGTAGAGAATATAGTAAATATATAGTTATTTTTCTATCAATTAGCCTTAGGTTTTGACACCATCTCTTTCAGCGGATATTAAGCATCCTCGTACAGGTCTATTTTAAGAGAGTTATTTCGTCACTTTGTACATACATAAAAAAAGGCGGAACACATTATTATGTACATTTTTAGATGCGTTTTTGGCCGGTAATGATCTTATTTTAACGGATATTATGCAAATAGAATAAAAAAAATATTAACGCAGACCTACCTATTAGTATATTGGTCAGTAAAAGCATCACAGAATCAGTATTACTGTAATTAATACGATAAAATAAATGCATTTGAAATAATTAACTAACTACTAAATAACTAACTAACTAAACATCACGCCGCTTCCCTGCAGGGGTAGGCAGAGAGATTAGAACGCCACACCACTCTGTCTTTGCAAACATTCTTCGCCTCTTACACGTCCTAACCTCCTAACCTGACCACTTTCAAGTATTTGGCATACCTGATGCTTTTGAAATAATCCTTTGCCTTTTAATACTTGACCTTCGCCTTTGAAATAATTAAACTGTAAAATATTATATATTTTTTAAAAGTGAAGCCAATGGACCACGGTAAGGTCATCCTAAAATATGCTAGCCGGAACAGCCCCTAGAGACTTCTAATTCCTATCGTTCTTCTTTATATGATTGAAGATGGAAGTCTTAGCATCCCAAAGCTTACTACTTGAACACAACTGATAATTCATCGGCAGTTCTCGTCTGAACTTCGGAGGATGCAAGAGAGCTGGCGGCCTACAGAAAAGTCCGGAGACAGTTTGTGGACTCCATATGCTCCACATAGGGAGCGGATATGGTAAAAGAAGTAGAATCGATAAATACCGTTTTTGCCTAGAATTGTCACTCATGAATATCATGACATTACAGTAACTTTTAACATAAACAGTAAACCCACTCACACAGATATACAATATAAAGCTTATAATGTTGAAGCCTAACGCGATGTTGCAAAGACGTAGCTAGATTTCAGAGTTAGGGCGTTTGTGTGTTACACGGAATCACACGAATTTTTACCGTCCGGCACGTCAGTTAGCGTTTTAAAACGATGATTGGCTTGAATTGGCTTGTGCTTTTGTCCATCTTTCTTCGGATCGGTGCTCAAGAGCACCAATCAAGATCGGTGCGTGAACACATTGCGCGTAAATTCGATCACGCTAAACTGTCGTAGTCGCTTTCATTTCTCAAAACCGGACTGCCGGACAGTAAAATTCCGTGTAGTACGCAAACGCCCTTACTTGGACGTTAGGTAATTAAAAAAAATTGTAAACGATGAAAATCATCAGTGAAATTTTCCTTCTATAAATGTCAGCAGATCATTAAGGTTTTGACGACACCTTACCTTGGTCGCAAGCGGAAAACTAATTACGATTCGGAATTCGATCAAAGAAATACTAAATTCAATTAAATCCGAATAACTGACACGCTGACACGCCAGATACTCGTAACGTCTGCGTAGCAACATTTGGCTTATACCTAGAGTTGAGCGGGAATATTTTCTTCCCTGGACAGTATCTTTTTGCAATGATTATTATATTTGTCTTGCGTATTAAAGAATTTTGGAATTGGTCCAATCGTTTTTAAGTCACGAAAATCTTCGTGGGTCTAAATCAGTGGTTCTGAACCTTTTCAGAAAGTCAGGTAGCATTTTTTATCGTAAGAAAAATTCGTAGTTCACCACAACTAAACACCCGATAAACTTACAAAGATAACTCTTATTAAAAATAAAACTGGTTATTTTATTACAGGAATGTTAAAATTATATTGATAAAAAAATACAAGAAACGTGGTAATATTTTCCTTCGTAAATTGGGTGTAAATAATATGTAAAGTGGGTGTATAATAATAATATAAACAATGTGTTGCTTTGTAATTAAAGTTTATAATTAAAGTTTATTCTTAATTTCTCTTTATAATATTTTTCTATCTATCTATCTGATTCTGACAGTTCAGAATATTATATTTTTTCTATCTGATGTCTTTTGTTTTATTCAGCGCGACGCATGCGACATCTGGTGGTAGATTTGTACTATATGTAGGTACTTAATAAAATGTATGGGTAGGTACCTAGGTATTTTATTACATACATAAAAACATAAATACTCGAATGAAACTTTTTGGGGCGAAAATGATTTAATGTGAAATCTGGAGATTGTCGGTTTTGACAAATAACAGTGATATAAGGTCTAATATTTGATATAGCCACCCTAATTTCTTCATCCAAATTATTAAGCCAAGGGTCACAAATCCTTTCAATGAACCTACCGTCGATGGAATACCATCTGTACAAATTCTTAATCTGTACAATCACATAATTCCCATGATGTTTTCAATTGTTCTAAGTATGATGAAGTTCAAAGATATCTTGACCGCTGTTGTTATATGAGCGCACACAACTTCACTTTGCAAGGGTGCTGTCATTTAATCACACAGTAAATAAGCCAATATTAAATTTTAGTTTTCATAATTTCGCAAAGCATTTGCAACGAGCGCGCGGAGCACCGGTTAAGAACCACTGGTTTAAATTATGCATATGGCCGGTAGCTTTTCGGACAACGAGACTTCTTAAAATATTCACACAATAGTATCAAAATATTTCTATTGCTTGTTATCGGGGATCGTTCTCCATTTTTTCAAACCCCCGATGGGCGCAATATATTTATGTATTAAAAATATGATTAATTTTTTTGGTGTTTATTTATTATTTGTCCACCTCCGTAGTCTAGGGGTCTGGAGGTTCCGGATTCAATTACCAGGGGGGTCAAAATGAATATGGGCGGGTGATTTTCACTCTCATATTTATTTAATACACCCTGGACTGGTGCAAAAAGCGCAGGACCTTGCCTTTATGCAATTAACGACCAAGATAACACTGCGTCGCTACTATAAGGTGCCTTATGCACCATTGGGTGCGTATAAGGGTTAAAAAAGTATATATTATTTACGGGTCGTTATTGCGTCCCTCACTATAGCTTCTGCCCTAAATCTAAGCGATCATTTTAGCGTTAATATTTGTGTACTTCATTGCGCCCATTATCTATCCATATTTTACTATCTAATTTTCTACACATCACGCTGCTTATCCGCAGGGGTAGGCAGGGAGAATAGAACGCCACACCAATCTGTCTTTGAAAACAATCTTCGACTATTCCACATTCATGCCTTTCCTTATACATGCCCGCCGATTTCAGTTTTCAAAAGTTTTCAGGTATTTGCCAAGTCTTCTAAGATTTGCTCGGTCTTCCTCTTTTTCTATTGCCAACATTTGCCTCGCAAATTCGTTTTACTATTTTTCTTCACTTATTTCATTCACATACCCAAACCATCTCAACACGCCTTTCTTAATTTATCGATAATGCTTATCTCAGTCTTGCTTCGTTTCTTTATATCACCATTCGAACATACAATATTTTACTGCACATTCTGAGAGATCGGATTTCGACTGATACTTTCGTTCTTTTTCCTACGCCATACTTCACCTCCATCTGTACAACCAAGACTCCATTGTGTACTGCCAGATAAGCTGTCATTGATAGGTTTTTTTTTGCTGTAACTGAATTCAGGGCACCATTCACTCTGTTTTCTGCATTCATTCATCTTTTTTTCACCTACTTTGTGCGAACATAAAATTCAAATTTACTTTTCCCAGATAGAAGAAGCAATTTCTTTCAGTTGCGAATTAAAATGAGCTATAAGTACGTAATTTTTATTGAAAAATCATAATAAATTTTAATTTGTTTAGATATTATGTAGACAAATTGATTTACACAGTTTGGCGTTTTAATGAGTTTCACGAATGGTAAACATTCTGTGGAAATGAAAAATTGGTATTTCAGCAAAGTACTCCTACTTTAGTTTTTGCGATTAATTTAACTTTGTAGAGAGTATTACTGTAATAATGTATTTTTTTATATTTTCATTACTAGTTTTTTTGAGAGAGACGCTCTTAATCGACAGGTTATTTAAAACTTAATCATATGATCACAGAAATATTGTTAGGGTACTGAAAATTCGTTTTATCAACACTTAAGGCTTAAATAACTTTTTTTAGATTTAAGTTTTACATCATTTTGAGTGTGTCCAAATACTTGTTCACAAAATCTGGATTATCTTAATTGGAGATAATCCAGATTTTGTGAACAAGTATTTGGACACACTCAAAATGTTGTAAATAAATTGTCTGGTCAAATTATAAGCTTAAATAATAAAAATGAAAATGGTATTTTCTGGCGTTTCTCATGTGTGTGATTATAATCCAGGATTTGGACCTCACATACTAATATAAGAGTTTCTGCTTAATAAAAAGCTTCTTTACATCTCACCAATAGATGTCTCTAGTGGAGTTCTAGTGATTCAAGAACAAGGTTTCTAAATTGGTTCATATATACAGAACTTCCAAGAATTTGAGTAGTGTGGTTGTCAATAATGGGTAGAATTGGTGAATGTTACACGTGTGTAAAGTGATCACTTAAACCAGCCTATGACGGTCGTCAGCCCCGTAAATGCCCAGACTTCCATATTCTTCTTCGTCTTTGATGAGATGTCAAAAATAATAAGTTTTGCATAGTAAACACAACTGTTTCTTCATATTTTGTAACAGTAATCTGTTAATTACTATATCTTTCGTATACACTTCTCAGTACTTTGCACAGAGAGATATGCGGAAGGGGAGCGAGTGTTTTGGCCTAGAATTTTCACTCATGAATTCCATGAAATCATAGTAACATTAAACATAAAGAGTAAATCCACTCACGAGTAGGCATAGGCTATGAAACTTATAAAGTTGAAGCCTGAGTAGGGACATGATAAGCGGTGTTGCATACGCCGTAGCTAGATTTCAGAGTCACTTGGACGTTAGATAATGAAAAAAAATATGCGGAAGAGGCTGGATAAATATTTTTTGTTACCTATGATTTTTTAAAAGTATTTTCTAAATGAAATTATGATGTAATAAGAAAAAAATATTTTTGTTTTTTCGATATCTTGAATTGTTTCTTATTCAAGGAAACTTATCCACCAAAATTTGATTTTTATTCGCGTAGGACGTTTATATCGTGTAAATGGGGAGTTTAGTGTTTTAAAAAATTATCTGTTATGTCGAGAAATAGACAATGGTCTTCTTTGAAAAGAGCCCTCGCTCTTCCGCCCTTATCTCCTTCCCTATGAGGCATTTTGATACACCATGATTATGCGGTTCTCAATAATAAGTCACTAACTAACCATCATCCTACTTTCCCACAGGGGTAGAGCTGAGAAAATAGAACGCCACATCAATCTGACTTCGCAAACAATTTTAACCTCTTAATCTTACCCATCAATTTTTCCGACTCTTGACCCGACCAATTTCAAGTATTTGAAATACTTGATTTCTCGGTCTTCCTCTGCAATTTCCAACTACATTAGCCTCATACAATTATATTTACAATTATTTCAGTGAATGGTGCACTGCCGTAGATCTCTAACCCTTATCCGCACCCAATGGTGCATAGGGCACTGCACCGTATTGACGCAATGTTTTCTTGGTCGTTAATTTTATGGAGGCAAGGTGATCACTCCTGCGCTTCAGGGACCAGTCCAGATTCATATTAAATAAATATAAGACTGTAAAATCAATAATATTTAATCTCATTCCTCCTGGGAATCGAACTTGGGACCTCCAGCACGGTAGCTAAACACGCTGAACATTACACCACGGAGGCGGACTTATCTGCTTCGCCGTAGATAGTCATTTTAATTTGCAAATAAAAGTAACATTTAATTTTTAAACATAAAAAGTTAATTTACTCAAAAGTAGGAATCGGATATAAAACATAAGAAGATGAAGCTTAAGTAGGGCCATGATAAACGGTATTGCCATAAGTTAAAGCTAGATTTTAGAGCCACTTAAAAGTAAGGTAAAAAATAAATCGCGCCGAGGAGAACGTGACCATATTTTCTAGAATTTGCGTTTAAATTATTCAATATATCTGGTAAATTGACAAAGGTGGAATAATAAAAAAGTAGAGTTATTCCCGCCACGCTAGAGCCGCGTGCTGCGAGTAGGTACTTGGGGCAGTGCCAGCGGCCATCTCCCGTTACACGTTCCCGCCAAAATCCCCGCGACAGTTTTAAATTAAAATGAATTCTTTTCAAAAATAAATTTCTACGCACCGATGTCATATTTTTTCCTTTGACGCGCTCCGGCTGACCGAACGCCGCGAATCATTCCGTTGTCAAAAAAAAACGAACGAGAAAAAAGACGCACAGATCAATCTTCGGAATCACGAAAATGTTTTACAATTTTTTAAAATGAAGTTTAATAGGTAGTTGTATTTAGCAATCCTTTATTATAATTTTTAAAATGAAGTTTAATGGGTACTTGTATTTAACAATATTGTATTTATAAAATAAATTGTTATATAATATATATTAGAAGCACTAACTTTGTGATTTTCTATTTTATAATTAAAATGTAACTTTGTTTTAAAATCACCCATGAATATTTTATTAAAACATTATTATTTTTTTTAAAATATTATTTAGTAGATAGTGTTTTAGTATTAATCAGTCTTGATAAAAAAGCGGTTAGCTTCGAAACCGGTAGACATTATAATTGAGTTATAATAAAATATTCATAGTGATTTTAATACAGAATACATTTTAATTTTGAAGTGTTATTAATAGGTACCTACTTGTATGTATGTAACTAACTTTTACTTTTTTTTCTAAAATTCAGCATTTTTAATGGGTCAGTGAATTCCACTTTTTCTCCTCCTTCTAACTCTTATCCGATCCCAATGGTGCATAGGTTACTGCATCATATTGACGCAGTGTTATCTTGATCCTTACTTACATGAAGGCATGGTGATCATTAATGCGCTTTAGGGTAATATTGTCCAGGGTGCTTTTGTCCAGGGTAATATTTAATAAATATTAAATAAATATTATTCCATTTTATAATTATAATGTATTTTTTTTTAAATCACTATGAATATTATATTATAACTTAATTATTAATAAAAAAAAAATTGTTTAGTAGATAGTGTTTTAGTATTAATCAGTGTTGATAAAGAAGCGGTTAGCTTCGAAACCGGTAGACGTAAATTAGTTAAAATAAAATATTCATAGTGATTTTTAAGTTAGATTTTAATTATGAAGTCTAATAGGTACCTACTTGTATGTAACAATCTTTTACTTTTTTCTAAAATTCAGCATTTTTAATGGGTCAGTGAATTCCACTTTTTCTCCTCCTTTTAACTCTTATCCGCTCCCAATGGTGCATAGGTCACTGCATCATACTGACGCAGTGTTATCTTGATCCTTACTTACATGAAGGCATGGTGATCATTAATGCGCTTTATGTACCAGTCCAGGGTAATATTTAATAAATATTAGAGTTTGAAATCACTCAAATTTATTTTCAACCCCCCTGGGAATCGCACCCGGGACCTCCAGCACGGTAGCTAAACACACTTACAATTTCACCACGGAGGCGGACTCTTTTCCTATAGGAATGACAAAACATACATAATAGGTACATTATCCTCTGTAGGAGTTCGATCGTTACATGTATTAGGATATTGACACATATTTTGTGTCCAGTCTTTAAAGAAAAATAAATAAATAACGGTTTTTCTACCATATGAAGACTTCTGTAAATAAAATGGAACAATAAAAAATATTTTCATTATATTTTGTGTTTTTGGAACCGATGATATTTTTTACATCTTATTTGTAATTTAAATATATGTAGGTAGGTAATATGTTAATTTATAATATATTTTTGTCTTAATTACATATGATATATCATATGCACCTGTTTTTATCTTAAAGTGAAAGCGTATACATATCGATGAAAGGAACTTATGTTGTACATATTGTATATTGTTTTCCCAAAATATAAAATTTGTGTATACGCATTGTTTTATTTACGCATTTCCACAATTTGTTCACAATAGTTTTTGTTGTTACAGTCAGAACAATGAAGAGAATTGTATTTTTTATAACCTAGACAAAAATAATTTTATGGGTGTCTCAACTTACACGAAATATCTATTGGTTTTATATGAAAGGAAGATGGAAGTCTGCGAATTTAGGGCTTACGGCCTGCCATTTGGCTGGTATAAGTGATCACTTTATACACTTGTGCACTTTTCACTATTCTTCTACATATGTAAAAATACCAAAAGAATCTTACAACTATGCATATATGTACAAAACTTTCAAAATTAATGCAGTATAGATGTTCACTAATTGATAAAATGGTATCGTTGGCAAAAGTCTATGATGTTATCATGCTTTGTATCAGCTGAAGCACATATCTTGATAATATCACCTGTTCGATGAAAAATCCAGTGCCTGATAGAAGAAAAAAGTTTTATTCTACTTACAATTCCTAAAAGTTATTTCACGATTAAAAATCGAGGGATTGAGATTCATAATATCATCTAAAAACGTCTAAAAACGTTTGAGAAATAAATATCTCTGGTGTTTTCGTTTTCTTTTGTCGTTATAAATACCCATTTTATTTTTCAATACTGTGAATAAAATAATGGCTGAGTATTTGCTTAATGCTTTCTAGAACTTCATAAATCAAGACAGTAAATAAAAGACGAAAAAACATTAAATGTGACATTTAAAAATACTTCAATTTGGACGTAGTCAAACTAACAAATAAAAAAATGGAAAATAACTTTAAACAAGCTTATTGTTAGTACAAAAAAATATTAAAATACAAAGCGAAATTAAAAGCAGTGATTGGTTTAACGACTTTATTGCTTTAAGGTATTTCTCTTTTACATAATAAACTAAGAATGAAGCTATCAAATTCGTATAATTATGTAAGGTTTTATTGTGTTGTTTATAATACTTTTTATTTGCCTCTGAAATCCCATGATAATCTTCAATTCTTGTCCTGATTTGGTATTATAACGTTAGAATATTTTACACAAAGTATTGATGTGAACGCGATTCAGGTAAAAATACAGAATTTAATTATCGTATTTATTCAGGTATGACTAAACTTCTAAAGGAATTTACCGTCTGTAATAGTAATTTAATTAAAATTTGAATTGTTTTATGTTTAATATAATTTTATTCCAAATATTCTTCTTTGAAACTATCTGGAAATACTTATTTCAGAAATACGTTGTATGTACGAATAGTTTTATTTTTAAAATAAACCAAGTATTTAGTAGGTACGAATGGCCGCCGTGAAGATTGTATCTGAAAACTTGTAGGCGCTCCGTTTATTAAAAAAATTGTTACCGCCGAACTTCGTTAATTTGTACGATTTAAACATTTCTCGACATCAGAATTTTCCTGTTGAAGTTACAGCATTTGCGAGGAATACTGTTTCAAAAATAGATGTTTCAATAATAAAAGTTACGTCTCATAAAAATCCGCCCTGGAAGACAATAAAATGTATTTATTTAGATAATAGATTCATCAAAGACTTTTCAGCTCACTCTCTAATAATGATTGAAATGAAAACATAAACAATTAATTCAGCTCTACTAGAGACCTGTCAAATAAACATTGTTTGTGTAGGCACCAAATCTATCCAATATCGCATACTGATATTTACTTTGATCCGTCTGAAAAGTTTCTGGCAAGAGTATTCAGGTATTAACAGTGAATTATTTAATTTTTCGGCGGTTTTTTATGCAACGGAGTCACTAGGTGATATAAATACATCAGTATTGTTCGCAGATTCTTATAGGTGTATCAGAATTTTCTCCGAAGACAGCTGCCAAAAAATAATGCAACATTGGTTGTCGCGCCGGGCATAATCGCTTTGTGAAAATCTCGATAAGTGTCGGTGTTGCCAGAGGTTTAGGGAGGTAATGCAGTTGCATAATTATCTGATATCGGACATATCGGTTGCCAATCTCGCCACTTGCAACACTGAGCTGCTCGGCCCAGACGAGCAGTGAATCACTCCGAGCCGAGCTTTTATCTGCAAAGCCACGAATAATGTGATATCCCATTAGCCGAGCGATTCTTTATTCTCGGCCGAGGTGAGCGCGTCGGACGCTCTATTCTGAAATAGAAAAACGTAAAAGATTACGTATGAAGCCCGACGGTGTGGGAAATGCGAAAAGCCAACATCGGTTATACCTACGTTATACTACGTCGCGTGAGAGTTATAGCTCATGCTAGCTGCGGTAAATCGGGTCTAGTTCATCGGCTGTCATAAACAAATCATTAAAGTACACAAAAGTTGACTGACATCGCCACAAATATGACATAACAAACCATAATATTATCTCTACTGATGTTTATAGGAATGATGCTTTGATAAAGGTACTGCAAAACATTTCCAAAGCATAATAGACGAATCATATTTATTATGTACAAATTTAAATATTCGAATAATATTTTTGGGTAATTTGATAAAATCTTAAAAAAAACTGGTGATGTTTTTCGTAAAATCATTCAATAAATATATGTTTTTATTCCAAATAAATTATTGAAGACTGTAGTAGAATGCTTTTTACTACGTATGATGTATTTTTTTATAAGATTTAAGTTTTGTACTGACATTTCTCGGTGGAATTGCATTTCATATAATACAATAAAATTTTCCCCACATATATATTTTCTTTGACCAGTAACCGGGTTTTGTCGTTACCGACACCAGTATGACGATGTCGGTAACGACGAAACCCGGTCACTGGTGAAATAAAATAAATGTGGAAAAAATGTATATACCTATACATAAATACTTATATAATACTTATTATTTAAAAAAAAAAATTAAGCGCAAATAGACGTGATTTATTGTTGTTGTTTAAACCGTCATTTAAAAGTCTAGATCTTTTATTTTTACAATTATTTTTTTCCCAACAAGTGTGAAATTCATATAATGCAATCAGGTCTGGCGCGTAAATCTTGAAAAAATTTGGCTGCCCTAAATTATAATGAAGTCGTTTTGATAATTTGCCATTGAGTCTGTACATTGCGGAACACTGTCCAAAATATTATATTATAAAAACAGTATTTATAGATCAACCTTAACCTTATTGCAGATGTTGTGTAAATTATTATTTAATAGTCAAGGACACATGTTTGGTAATAGATTCAAATGAAAAATTTTTATAAATCAAGAGATCTCTAAATATGAGGAGAAATTTAATTATGCACTGTAAACTCCAATACACCTTTTTTTCTAGAAAAACCGAAGTTGTGAGATCGACGACCGGCTAAAAAGAAATGGTTTATTTTTGGTACAAAACAAATAACCTTTATTTATTAATTCATTAAAAAGAAATATTTAGAAAAGCTTAATAAATAAATAATAATAATAAAAACCCTTATCCGCACCCCAATGGTGCATAGGGCACTGTGTCATATTAACGCAGTGTTATCTTAATCGTTTACACATGAAGGAAAGGTGATCAGCCCTCCGCTTCAGGTACCAGTCCATGGTAATATTGAATAAATATTACAATGAAAAAATCACTTATATTTATTTTACCCCCCTTGGGAATCGAACCCGGGACCTCCAGAACGGTAGCCGAGCGTACTGACCATTACACTACGGAGAAATAATTATTGTCAGAAAGTTTGTTTGTTAGTAGTAACTATAAATATATCTACACTATGTGGTAGTTAAGGCGTTAGAAATCGACGCCCAAGAGAATTCGAGTGCTATGCCAAATAACGTTATCTGCAAAACTCTTTTTGAAATAACGTGCTAGATACGCCAAAATGAAGATATAAGAGTATGTTGTGTCAATGTCTATAATTCTACATATTTGATACGTATGTAAAGATGCAGTAAAAATATTCAACATTTTCAAACAATGGTACTACCAAATAACATTTTACTTCTAGAAAAGTCACATTAGTTTTTAGGAGCGTTCTAGAACCTTTCTTCGACTTTTCTGGAATTAAATTTTTACTTGGATATCCAAATTCTTAGAAACAGAAAAAATATCCTCACTATTTCATTATTCCTTCATTTGATGGAGTTATTATTTTATAGGGTTATTTAAAGTCTAAATCCGAAAATTCGGAACTTAAACCCTGTTACTTTAGCCACCATATTAAATTATAACCATTCTCAATTTAAGGGCGAAAAAAGTACTTGCAAACGCAACAGGTTTAGTGTCCAAATCTGATTTGAAAATTCAAATGACTTCCTTGATCGATTACAAAAGAAGCACTGCTGTATTAACTTGAAACAATTTGATCAAAAATTCTTATACATATTGTTGTTATTTATCATAAAATCCTTGAAATAAGAGTTGTTTAAAAAACAGTGTTAATATATTGGTGTATGTGTTATAAAAAACGTTTTTATGTAAAAAATATTTAATAACTTCCAAGCAACAAAATAATGATAAAAAATATTTATTTAATATTTGTTATTTTTCAATTTAATTCTTCAATTCTTGAAAGGTAGTAGTAAGTTTATAAAGTGTTGATAAAGTTGTATAAAAAGCTTATTATATAAAAAAATCTGGTCATTTACTGGTTTCGCGACTTGTCATAGGCTGCTTTAAGCGGTATCTTTATACACTGTGTTACATTAACGTTTTATCCATGATTGACATCACATTACTCATATTCAGATAGTTATATGCTCAATTAAAAACATAACAGCACATTTCGATAACTTCGACTAAGACATCCATGATAAAGTTAAAATCTTGATTTAATCAATTCAATTGTGAACAAATTTAGACGAAATCAAAATACCGTTATTATAACATTTAAAATATATACGATAATTCTGGTGTATTATTATTAGATAGAAATATGAATGTTAGCCTGTAAAAATGATGTGGGAAATGTTTTTTTGAGACGGGTATGTTTATTTTAAGAGAGAATATTCTTAATTAACGTTAAAACATGAGCGATAATAGGAGAGCAAAAAAATTCAAGGTGAGAAACGTTAACTCGCAGAAGCATTTATCTCCTTGTCAAATGCATCAAACGTTATTTAAAGTTTGTACTGAAAAATTATGTTACGGGTGTTAATTTTAAAATAAACACGATTGTCTAAATTATAGTAAAAAATATGTGATTTTTAAAATGGTCCGCAGAATGCAAAAACCAAACTAATTAACTAAGTATAACGTCGCTTCCCCTCAGGGGTAGGTAGTGAGAATAGAACGCCACACCAATCTGTCTTTGCAAACAACATTCTCCTCTGCCACATTCATGGATATTCTCGTACATACCCACCGATTATTTAGACCCATAACCTGACAACTTTCAATTATTTGAAATACTTGATCATGCCAAGTTTTCCTCGGTCTTTTTCTGCTTCTATTACCAACCACATTCGCCTAATAAGTTTGTTTTAATATTATTACTTTACTTATTCACTTATAATAACACAAATATACTTGCTTAGTCATTCTCTCGTTAACCATTCTCTCCACATGCCCATACCTTAAATTATTAATTTTTTTTCTTAAACTTCAAGTATCCCTTGTTCAACCTTACATTCCTTTTTAACATCTTCATTTTTAATTCTGTCGTACAACGTTTTTCTAAAACCCAAAATTGTCAAGGATAGATTTACCTAAAAATGTTACTTTTTTAAATGTTACTTTATGTGTTTACAGTGACTGGAAAATTCTGCATACTCAGTTCTTTTAGTGCTATCATGAATGCCCTTTATTATTTCCACTATATTTTTTAATGATTTTTGTACAAGATATTGATATTTTTTTAAAATTAAATATTGAACTGAGAGAATCTGCAGATTTGAAAACTCAATTAAAGCCGAGATCTCAGACGATAAAATTCAGAACTCAAACGTCTGCGCTAAGAGCCGGTCGTGTTTCTTGGCTTATTTTAGAATGTAAATTTTAAAAAATATATATATTTAAAATCATTATCTTTTAATAACTCTTTTATTTTCAAAATCATATAAATATTTCGAAAAAATCCTTATTTTTTCAATACAAAAACAGTATTTTAAGCAAATATTACAATAACCTCGAATGTTACCTGGGTTTAATGAACATCAAATTGCGATTTATCGTATGTCGGGCCTTAAAAACAATAAGTAGATTCCAGCTGTCGGAAATTTATCGAATTTGCGGGTAACTAAAGATGGCATTACCAGGGCAGCAGCAGAAGCGAGCAGTCGCTAGGCCGACCTTCCGATTGCTGTGACGTGTCCCTGACGGGGGGGCTCTGACGTCACCGGAGCGAAAATACTCCGCCGGTGTTGGCGAGCGACGCCGAGATGGACGCCAAGACAAATACTAGCTCCGAACTCTACGCTGATTCCAATCATAGGATCAGGTAGTCTGGCCGACGTATAATATATTCCAATTCTTAATTTAATATTAATGAACCTAATCAGCAAAAAATGGATGTATTTTTGATCTGGCAACTGTCTTTTTTACAATGCCAAAAATATAGATGTACCGAAAGGATCTAATGCATAAAATGCACACGTGTGTAAGTACAAAAAACATCATTAAGGCGAGACAATCGATAACCCCCAACACAATTTTCTTTAAGGCCTAGTATTTGTTAAGTCGCAACGTAATTTTCTCTAAATCCAGGTAACATTTTACGTAAATGATTTTCTTCTTAAAACACCGTTTTTGGATTGAAAAAATAAGCTTTCCTTCTAAATAATTATATGGTTTTCAAAATAATGGTTTTTGAAAGGGAAGGAATTAGAAAAAAACAAAAATTCTAAATATATCCTATGAAACAACAAAAAATATTCGAAACAAATTCTTTAAAAAAAATTTTTCGTGAAGAGACGTTTGACCTCTCCGGTGGTCGGCCGGTGTTTAAATTCTGTACTTGCGAATACCCCTTTTAGTCGCAACTTAATTTTCTCTAAATCCAAGTAACATTTTACGTAATTGATTTTCTTTTTAAAGCACCGCTTATGCATTAAAAAAATAAGTTTTCCTTCGAAATAATTATATAGTTTTGAAAAGAAAAGAGTGATTGAAAGGCAAGAAGTAAATTTTGCATTTTTTTCATTATATATTCTAAAAAAAAACAAAAAATATCCAACATACATTTTAAAAAAGTCGTGAAGAGACGTGTGACTTCTCCGGTGGTCGGCCGGTGATTAAATTTTGTGTTTGCGTTGTATCCCCTTACAGCTACGTAACATTTAACGTAATTGAATTTTTTGCTTAAAACACCGTTTTTCGTATTTTTTCAATCTCTGCCAAAACACATCATTTTCCAGTATTTCCTTTTCTGTCCAAACTGGAATAAATTACGTCCTTAAGTAAGAAAAAGGAAAAAAAAACTCTAATAACTTTCAAGAAACGAAGAAAGAAAATCTCTAATGACCCAATCCAGGGTCATATTTAATAAACATCGAAAAATTACCAATATTTATTTTGCCCCCTCTGAAAATTCAACCCATACCTCCAGCAGGGCAGCTAAATGCGTCCACCATTACACTACGGAGGTGGAAAATATGTACAGTGCAAGAGGTTTAAATAACAATAAAAAACTTAAACAATATTTCTTTTTTCATTTCTTGTTTTCAGTCACTTTGTAGTAATATCTATTCATTTTAAATTTAATTTTCACTTGGTAAATACCACTATTACTTTAAGTCTATTGTGACACGTGTTTTGACGCATTCCGCAACGGTGTTTGAAAATGATGCGGAATGCATCGAAACACATGTCGACACCAAGAGAAATTTTAATTGAAAATATTTCTTGTATTTTTTTATTAAAATTACGCTTATTTATTCACATTTTAAAAAGGCACATTTTTTTAAATGAAGTAGAGATTTCAAAGAAGAATAGACGCAGATGAAATGCGTTCTCTCAGACAAATGTGCATCAAAACGTTGTGTGATAGATGTTCGAATGGCTATATGTAAGAATGCAAGACTGAAATTAATAAGCATTATTGATAATATTTAGAATGGTGTGTTGAGATGGTTTGAGCATGCGAGTGAAGAAACAATAGTAAAAAAAAATATGAGGTGAATGTGGTTGGTTACAGTTATGTGGTTGGAAGACCGAGGAAAACTTGACATGAAAAGTATTTCAAATACTTGATGTTCAGGTCAGGAGTCGGAATAAACGGCGGGTATGTATGAGGAAATGTTTGAATGTGGAAGGGGCGAATATTGTTTGCAAAGGTTAATTTGATGAAAATTGTAAAGTGTTTTAAATTATTAATTTTTCTCTCTTTTTTGTGTGTATATTAGGTTAAAATCGTTAAAAACAATAAAAAATGTATTAAAAAAGAACTCCACCGACAAGACACACAAAGTGGCTTGGTGGGTCTCTGCAAAAAAATGTTCTAAACATGTACAAATCGTGATTTAAATAAATGTATACAAAAAAAATAAATAAAAATTACTATAATTATATTCTCTCTGCCTCCCTTGCGGTGTGATGATTAGAAAGTTTTTTTTGTCATGAGAATCCAGAACAGAGAGATTTATGTTTTATTGTACACAATGCACTTGCAGTTTTGAGCATTACTCTACGATACGACAATGAGCCAGTCCGGTGGTATTGCGATGACATTGCTGGGTATAGCGGGTAGGTCACGAACCGTTCATGGTTCAGGTATTGCGAAAGCCCCGGGAGTCCGGGCCAATATCTGGGCAGAGTAATGCAGCAGACATCAATCTAATAAATGCAGAGCATGACCGCATCAGATGCAGCAGGAGAGATATTATTACCCTAAGGTCGGTGCGGGTGGCGGATGGCGGCGCGATCAGACGGAGGAATATAGGTACTCCAACACGCTTATGCTTCTCGGGTACAGCAGCATGTTATTCAGACCAAAATATACGATAAATCGCAACATAATATGCTTGAAACACATGTAACAATTAACGTAATTGAATTCTTTGCTAAAAATACTGTTTTTGTATTGAAAAAATAAGTATTTCTTCGAAATGAGTACATGGTTTTGTAAAGGAAAGAGTTATTGAAAGGTAAGGAGTTATTTTTTTTTCAACCAGGTAACAAACACCATTATTGAATTTTTAGCTTAAAACGTCGTTTTTGTATTGAAAAAATAAGTTTTCTTCGAAGTAAATATATTGTTTTGAAAAGAAAAATGTCGTTGAAAGGTAAAAAAATTAAATGATAAAAATATTTTTTTAATGTATATATTCAAAAAAAATTCAATACATATATAATTAAAAAAAAATTGAGTGGAGATAGTTATCGAAGTAGTACTTAGAATATTTAGTATCGTTATTTAGAATATCGATGTCTAAATTATTTGTATCGTACTTCAGCTGTCATACACTCTATAATTTCTTTCTTAGAGTATGAATTGATGGAAATTGAAAAATAAAAGAAATATTTCATTGAATTAACAGAGATTTTCCTTAATTCCACAAAACCATTGTCAAATCCTGAAATAATAACATCTTTAACTAATGCAATGAGAGCAATGCATTAAATCAACTGTTTCTAGAACCTAAAAAACACTTTCGCGCAGGACTTTTCAGCATTTTTTTTTTGAAAAATCGGATGAACAGTTCTTTAAAAAAATACGTCTGAAGAATTATTTCTTCCAATTGAGGAAATTAAAAACCAATGCAATTCGAGCGCCGGGCGATAGGCAACCAGCGTGTCGTGTGATTTATCTAGATTTCCCCCATGTTTATAGTATTGGACCTTTCAAAATCGAGAAAATATTAACCCATTGCCCAATTTTCTGTACCATATACGGGCAAAAAAAGACCTTTGAGTATTTGCCCATCTAGTACGGGTACCCCGAGGAAAAAAAAACCAATATGATTTTACTGTAGTAACGGCGCGCGGTTGTAGAAGATTATAACAGAGTTATGGTCTAGAAATACTAGATGGAAAACCTATGTATCTAAGATCAGTTTTAAAAGTAGTTAAAAATTTTACTTCTTTTGGTTTAAACATTCAATAAAAACATAAATAATAAAAAAAGAATGTTCAATTATTTAATCCCTTGAAATTATGCATTATTTCATTAACAGAAATAAAAAAAACTGCCCCCTTTTCAAATAAATATTCTTTAAAACTCTCTTCAAATTAGAAAATTTAAAATGAGAAATATTTCACATTACTAAATATCGCTTAAATATATTATGCATTTGGTTATAAAATATAGGAACAACGTCTTGGAAGTATAGTTACTTAGATTGAGATTTTTTCTTCGCTGTAATCAATAACAATAAACTCTGTAATTTAAAATTCATCGGGGTTTGTTTATGAAGCTCATTTTCTGATATTAATTGAGTATTTACGCGATCATTATTATTAATTAGAAAATCATTTAGTAATCGATATGTTATATCTACTCCACTTATAAATTATTAATAGTGCTTCCGAGCCAGATAATCCTATACGTGGGAGTATATTGAGAATACAATACACATGTGATAGTAATAAAAATTAATTAGCCTGTTAGCAGGAGGAATGGATGTACATACACACTTTAAACATACGCCAGCTAACGTAAGGTTTGAACTTTGAATTAATTACCGGAGAGACGAAACTAGATTTTAATATTGAGTGTTAAATAACCATCTAGTACATTCCTATGAGCACATAATATAATATAATAGGTTAATATAACTGTTATTTGATGTGTAACTACAAGATGGTGTATTTTTACTAATTAAAAAATGAGATACATCAAAATGGTTCAATTTTGACTGTCTTGAACTGAATATTAAAATTTAAAAAATGTAAAAATTAAATTGAAAAAATGTGAATAAATCTGACCTTTTAGGTCTTAACAAAATGCTTTTTATTTGTTATGTAAAAGTTAAATATAATCACATCAAGATATGTGTTATAAAAAATAAAAAAAACAAGTAAACAATGAGTAAACACGAATGAATTATTAGTCAAATATATTTTACCAGTATTTTTTTCTTGATCAGTAATAATTAATTAAATATATTACATCAAATCAACAATCACACATTCGAAACATTATTTTACTGAACATGTGTTTTCAGTCTCCAACAATATAATTTCAATTATTAAATCGATCCCTAATTACTAAGGAGTTGAAAAAACATTAAATCAATTATTACTAAATAATACAAACGAATTCGAAACTTTATTTTAATGAATGCGTATTTTCGGTTTCCAAAAATAATAATATCAATTATTAAATTGTTTTATAATTACTGAAGAGTTAAAAATTTGGGAGGTTTACTGTAATATTTATTTAATGTTACCCTAGACTTTTACGTAAAGACTGATCATCTTCCTTCATATAATTAACGATTATGTTGACATTTTATCGATTTAAAGCAGTGCCCTATTAACCACTGGGTGCAGATAAGTTTCTGTTTAGTATTATTTTGAATTCTATGACATGTCGCTCACTCCTTTCAATAACGTCATATATTATATCAAAAATAGTCAATTTTCAGTTGTGCATGTTTTCGGAATGCCCAGAAAACGTACTATATCCAGGAAAAAGTGGCATATTTTTAACTTAATATTTACCCACTACATGGCAGAAAGTGTTTTTTTTTAAATATACTAAATATTTTTCAAATGGAGAAAAAACATCCAGGTTTTACCTAAAAAGATCTGTTGCAAAGTAAAAAGTTCAATAAGTGGTTTGATATTTATTTTTAATAGATTTAATCAAATTCTTTAACTTTAAAAACGATCTCCTGAAAAATCAATTTTTTTGATAATGACGTTGTTGAAAGGAGTAAGCGATGTGTCTTCAAATGGGGGTTTTCCCTTTAAACTATATAAAAATACAAGAAAAACAAAAAAGTCGTGTTACGAAATTATTATATCACGCATTGCCGCTACACGAAGCTTGGATATGATTCATCGTAACAAAACATTATTGAAAATCAAATTATAAGAACTGTCGCTCTGTTTTACAAGGTGCGTCGCTTGATTGGGTTTCAAAGACTTGCTTTGACACGAAAATAAAAACGAAAGATCTTTGAAGTAACTCGAAACTTCCAACACATTAAAAATCAAAAAGTCCTTGGTGTCTTCCGATCAATCAACATTATGGATGACTTCACCTTCAAACGTTAACGGCAACCAGTAATATGTCAAAACTCACGACGACAAATGCGTTTCAGAATTCAAAACAGAACTAACTAATAATTTGTTTTACTTTATTTTATAACAGTCGTTTTTATTATTTCCCTTAAATCGCATTTAATAGTGTAAATTGAATGTAGGTTAATTGATCAAATCAAGATGGATCACATGACATATTTTATACTATTATTATTATTATTTTATATAAGTGGCTTTGAATTATTATTATTACTGACATTTAAAAACAGATACGAAAAAGTAGATTATCGCGAATCAAATAACATTAACGTACCACTATGAAAAAACACTTTTCTCTAAGTGCAGACTGTAAACACCAAAACTTTTCTGTTAAAGCAGAAAGTTTTGTCCGCCTCCATAGTGGAATGGTCAGCACGTTCGGCTTCCATACTGAAGTTCCCGGGTTCGATTTACAGAGGGGTTCAAATGAATAAAAGTGATTTTTCACTCCAATAATATACAGTGATTTACTTAATATTACCCTGGACTGGTACCTGAAGCGGAGGGCTGATCACATTTCCTTCATGTGTCAACGATCAAGATAACAGTGCGTTTATATGATGCTGTGCCCTATACACCATCGGGTGTGGATAAGAGTTTAAAAAAAGTTGATCAAATTTGATTCACAGTAAGGAGTTTTTGTGAAATTTTTGAATATTTTTTTTAATTTGCTTTAGTAAGGATTGAATGGTAAAATAAACATGATAACGTTGTAACCTATTTTGAGACGGGGTGTGTTATGAACTTTATGTGAACCTTATGTATTTCAAAATAATCACGGAATACACCAAAGAATTACTGTCTTTTTGACAAGAAAACAAATGGATGCATCTTGAAATTCAATCGTTCAACAAACCAAATTAATAAATAACAAACTACTTTTAATATACTAATATATAATACCGCCTCCGTAGTGTAATGGTCAGCGCGCTTGGCTACCGTTCTGGAGGTCCCGGGTTCGATTCCCAAGGGGGGTAAAATAATTTAATATTCATATTTACTTAATATTACCCTGGACTGGTACCTGTAGCGGAGGGCTGATCACCTTTCCTTCATGTGTAAAAGATCAAGATAAAACTGCGTTTATATGACGCAGTGCCGTACCATTGGGTGCGGATAAGGGTTTAAAAAAAAAGAAAAAACATATATATATATATATATATATATATATATATATATATATATATATATATATATATATATATATATTTATATAACACATTTCTAAATGACATAAAACAATAATAATTCCAAGAAGAAGTGAACTCATTTGATGTAAAATTAAAATTTAATATATGCGACAGGTGTATTTTACTACTCCAAAAAAACCTTTGTAACGAGCTTCTACAATAAGGCGCGACCGTAAAAAAAATGAAAAATTACGGTACTCAAAGCTCTTCCTTAAATAAATCTCTTTTTGAGATTGACAGCTTAAATTTTAAAGTACACTAATAAGAATGATCATGTTTTAATGAAAATGAATTGACACAAAGATTTTTTTTTCAGGGCGTTGATATTCTAGGATAATTTAACGTCGAATTGAGGAATGCATATTTGGCAGATGAAATTGAAAATCTTGGATAATTTATATTGTCTGCGGATGAGAGTGACGTTCGAGGACGACTGAAAACAATAATTCATTGCTTTGTCGCGACGTATGTCACCCACCACATGCTTCGAATCAGATTATTGTTGCCGGGAGAACATGAAAACGCTTAGCTTTTACGATTTTCACTTACTTTTACAATACGTTAAATGATTATTAAAAGCTTTTATTTTCATAAATTTTATGGTTCAAGCATATTATTACACAGTATAATATAATACTTAAGTTTCATAATAATAGAAAATAATATTGTGTAATGTAACATTACACAATATTATTTTCTATTATTACTAATATTACACAATACTAGGAAAGTAACATGATAATGAATATAACTTTTAAACAATACTTCAAACATGTCATCAACAACATGTCAACATTTCAAAGCAATCGGTAAATAACTTTGAGATTTTAAACAAAGGAACATTTACATTCTTATTTATGGAGATTAAACGTCAAGGAAAAAGATTTTTGGCCCCAAATCACGGAAAACTGCATTCGTTAAATATAATTAATTGATGTGATGGTAAGTTGGCATACATTAATCGATTTAAGTTACGTTAATAAATGAATGCTATGCTATAAATTATAGTAGATTGCATATGCTTTCTAAAGCCGGGTAAGTTCGCAATCCCTTACTTTGCACAAGGTGATTCCTATATTTGAAAATAGTAGGAATACTTGTAAAACAGTAGGAATAATGTTTTATACACCCCCACTTTTATTCATCCTTAGAGTAATGGTACGCACGCACACTCGGCACGCTCGGCTACCGCTCTGGAGGTCCCGGGTTCTATTCCTATTGGGGTAAGAGTTAAATAAATGTAAGTGATTTTTTCACTAGTTTGGACTAGTACCTGAAGCGGAGGGCTGATCACCTTTCCTTCATGTGTTAACGATCAAGATAACCTGATGCACCATTGTGCCCTATGCGCCATTGTGGTGCAGATAAGGGTTCAAAAAAACTTTATGCATCATCTGGGTGCAAAGTGGTAGGACTTCGTCGTTAGGAAAGAACCCAACAGCCTCTCATACTGGAAGTCCTGAGGAGGATAAGTTGGACATGGTTTGGAAATGTCCTTAGAATGCCACCTGAGAGCATTAACCCCTCATGTCTCATTATTCATCTTTGTTGAGATGTCAAAAATAAATAATGTAAAAAAAACTCCCAATTGGAAATATGTGAACAAGTATTTGGACACACTCAAAATGTTATCAAAGTGTTTCTTGTAGTCTCGTACTTATATATTCTTGTATAAGTATCTTTAAATATGATTAATATAATATGTTTAATGAAAATGTGGAGGTCCTCAGCAAAAAGTTACATTTACAATATAACTTGCACAAAAGAATCCTTTAAATGCAAATCTGTTCGGTACTGTATTCTATCGAAATCATATTAAATTTGCGACAAAATGTGACCAATACTGTGTTAAACTAATATGAAATCATCAAGTCGCACTAAAACGTAATAATTTTACAAGCTAGAATTCCTGATTACTTAAAATCATTTATAATGGAAATCAAACGTTTTGGTGAGGACCTCCACAAATGTAGAATTTCACGTCATATATTAAAACGTGGCAAGTGACAATAATGAAGAAACGAAAGATGGAAATAATTTTTGAATCGCGCGTTATTTCTAGTAAAAACACGGAAGGGCCTTCAGCGGCTGCCGTCATAATGGGCCATTAAAATGGCGAACGGTCGGGCGATGTAGTGGCGATGTTACGATTGTCCCCGGTGCCGTGTTCGCGATTTATAATTTAAAGTCAATGTCAGGCAGCTACTAATGGGGTATTTATAGAAAAAGCGAAGCTAGTCCTGCCGAAACTGCCGGAGAGAAATGTAGAGGAACCAAGTCCAATGACCAGCTAATGTTGCCACAGAAATAAACCAAATTATTCGCGTATAGTAGTAAACATTTCGGTGGCGGGAAATAAGCGTGGGTTTATGTATCAAAATCCCTTTTATACGAAATACGTTTCGCAGTATTTTCCTTTGTTCGCGCAGGACAGTATTTTTTTAAGAATAAACAAGTTGTTTCTGCGCCGAATTTCTGCGCGAATTCTGGACGCAAGTGTACACCCAAAAATAAACATGGAAATAACATATAATTCTACGCTAGAAAAACAAAACGATTATTTGAAATTCGCTACATGTTGTTTTCTAACGAGGAAACTAAATGATTATTTATATACTCGTATACATATACCCCGGGTTCGATTCCCAAGGGGGGTAAAATAAATACTAGTGATTTTTTCGCTGTCATATTTATTCAATATTACCCTGGACTGGTACCTGAAGCGGAGGGCTGATCACCTTTCCTTAATGTGTAAACGATCAAGATAACACTGCGTTTATATGACGCAGTGCCCTATGCACCATTGGGGTGCGGATAAAGGTTTTATTATTATTATAAATATACACTTCCCCTCAAAGGACATTAGCAGTGTCTAACATCCACAAACTTCGGGTATGCAATCCCGAGTGATCTAATTATCGTTGCTATTCTTGTTTCCCCACATAAAATTTCCCATTCATTTCTTAATAACAGCAATAATGAAAATAATGAATATTGATAATTTAAAAAGCTGAATTTTCGCAAAATTAAAGCTTCATTTTCCTCAAGGGCGCTTCGCCCAGTACTGTACTGTTTTCACTCCGTGTTCACTCACGTCATCTGAATCCTATAAAGTTCATACTTTTAATTTATCCATACATTCATATTTTCCATTCATATATCCAAGAATTTAAAGCGCAGGACTGATCACATTGCCACCATATAAATAACGACCAAGTAAACAGCCGTCTTATCGATGCTATGCACCATTGAGTGCGAATGAGGATCTGATGCATACAGGTATGTGTATACAGTGAAATCCCTCTCGTCGACCCTAGGCAAGTCTTCAAATCCGGATGATCCGACCGTCGACAAAAACTATAACTGACTTTTAAAAAAGATTAAGGAATTAATTCTTTACTACAGGCTACCTTAAATTCTTATATGTGTGTATAATATATGTCGGTAGTGTAAAGGCAAAGGGGTATATCTGTCTCAGACCAAATTTTACAGGAGAGCAAAAACAAACTTGTGAAATTAAATAACTCATTTGCTTCATGTATTTTTATATGTACATATCTTAATAAAACTAAATAAGTATTGCAACTACAGCTTTATCCTTTTACCAGATTATGGAATACACTTTTTTTAGACATTTTGTGGAACAAACATAGCAATTGAAAAATTTGACAGATAAACCCCTTTGCCATTACACTACCGATGTATGTAATATATATTTTTTTCAATGATAACAGCTTTTGTGTAGTTTATTGCAATGTTTTCAATATAGAGAGCAATATGTACGTACATAATTTTTTTTTCAGCGATTGTTTATTTTACTGGAAATCCATATATTTCTATATAAAAAAAGGAATAACCCGCAAAGCCTCTATTTTAAGGGGCTTGTCTACGGGTAGGCTAGTAAGGATAGTGAAAAATACATCAGAAACACCCAGACTTATTGAAAATAAATATTTATTGAATTTATCTTGCAATTGGCGGGAATCGAACCCGCAACACCAGTTTCGCAGTCATGCGTCTACCCGTTACGCCACAGCGCAACATCTTGTAACAACAAAATATTTTAACAATCCCAAAGGTGACGGATAAGAGGGGTTTTACTATCCTTTGAATTGGTACTTATTTTATTTAGAAATATTTTGGGAAAAAATCAAAACTTTCCCAGGCTATTGTGCAACAGTTTTATTAATATTCGGTTAAATCATTTTAACCAAAAGTATTTAACGCCAGAATTCATTTTAGTTTTATAAAAAGGAATGTTTGGTACTATTTAATCTAAGCAAAAAAATACTCTTAATAGCGGAAATGCCGGGCATATTTTTAAGAAAATCATTTAAATACATATACTGTTTACCTTATTTGTTACAGAAATACTGGATGCAGAGTTTAAATAAATAAACACAATAAAGCATTAAATGTTTAATGGTTCAACCTCAAATAATTTAATGTAACTTTAATGGCCGATACACGCGCGTGAACAAATTGCAGGTAAGTGAATGACCTACCATTCGATTCATCTATAATTTCCGGTGCCGGAGAAGTTTTTTCTCTTAAATACAGGCAGTTAAGTTATTATTTGTGATAGTGAGAGTCACAACCCATTACCGAGAGTGGTGACCCTTGTCGAAGCAATGACTCTTCTCAAGTTATCCCTTGACTGCGCTGTACGTAGCGCTCCAACCACCGAGGTGCCTGCTGCTGCCTTAACTTAATCGGTCCATCGTGTGGGATCTTCATCTCTCACTCTTCCCCTCCAGGCTACCAATGACAACCAGTCGTTCCAGGATATTTTCATTGCCATGCACAACGTGTCCAAAGAACTGAAGAATCTGTCCTGTACAGACACTGGCCAGAGTCAAACTCTCCAAGAGTATCTCCTGACGAATAAGCTCGTTGGTGCGCCTTACTGCCTATGGGATTCGAAGCATGCGTCTCCAATACCACATTTCAAATACGTCAATTCTTCTCCTTTCTGCTGCTTTTATGGTCCATGTTTCAGCAGCATAGAGAAAAATGGAGTGGACCAAACTCCCGACAAGCTTTATCTTGATGCTGTTACTCACACACCTGTCTTCCCAGATTTTGTCTACCTTAGACATGGCACTTTTGGCAATGGCGATGCTGAGACTTAAATGCGGACAAAAATAATAAGCAAACTTAATGTACTAACAGAGGCAGGGCTTCGTTCGTATAGGCAATCAAAGATAAGCGGATGGCTAGCCATTTCGCTCACTCCTTTCAACAACGTCATATATAAAAAAAAAGATTTTTCAGGAGGTCGTTTTTAAAGCTTATAAATATAATGTAATTTATCAAAAATAAATATCAAGCCAGTTATTGAACTTTTTACTGTGCAACAGATATTTTTAGGTAGAATCTGAATGTTTTTTCTCCATTTGAAAAATATCTAGTAAATTAAAAAAAATATGTTAAACAATACCTTTTCTTCAAAATGAAAAACAACACTTTTTGCCCTGTAGCGGGTAAATATTAAGTTTAAAATATGCCGCTTTTGCTCGGATATAGTACATTTTCTGAGCATTCCGAAAACATGCAAAACTGAAAATTGACGATTTTTGATAAATGACGTTGTTGAAAGGAGTGAGCGATATGGTGTATGCATTCGCGAAAACATATATGGTATATGATATGAGCTGTAATGCATTTGTTTAAATTTCTGTTTGATAATGTCGAATTGGTTTGTTTGTTAAATACTACGTCCAGATAGATGTTTATTATGTTTTTAAACTGTAAATGATTCAAAATACTATAAAACATCTTAATAATGCACAGTAGAAATAAATTTTATTAACTTGTCGACGTATTGAAAAGATTCTTGAAAGCTTCGATTTCAACCAATGAAACAGGATACAATAACGTAAAATCTGTTAGTGAAATGGCGCAGTAATATTTCTTTAATGATTAAAAATAAACAACTCTACAAATGTTGTTTTTTTGTTACAAAGTGAAACAACACTATGAAGTTTGAATACCCAAATTTAGGATCTAGTTTCTGTTTGTAAGAGTAATATAGATCAAAGAAAGAAAGGAATGTTGAGATGGTTTGGTCACGTGGAACGAATGAGTAAAGAAAGTAAGGTAAAACAAATTTATGAGGCGAATGTAGTTAAAAATATGTGCAGAGGAAGATCGAGGAAAACTTGGGATGATGAAATATTTCAAATACTTGAGAGTTGTCGAATAATCGGCGGGTATGTATTTGGAGATGCATGAATGAGGAAGAGGCGGATAATATTTGTAAAGACCATTAAATATCGATAAAGACGAAATAATTGAACAGGTTAAGACAAGGATAAGAAAAAAGAAAAACAAAGAAACATAAGAGAGCATAATTACAAATTAAGAATTTAAACAGGGTAACATGAATAGAAAAACAAGATGACGATAGAGTAAGGAAGGCATGGGAAAAGGGAATCAGGTAGAAAGTTTAAGGAAGAGAGGAGGGGTCAGGGGAGGAGGAGATGGACAGTTAGGGTTCTAAGGTAAGATAATGATGTTTCAGGCATTTTTTGAAGGTTAAAATAGAAGGTGCATAATATATAATGCCCAGATGTCTAGATGTGTATGAATACGCAGCAATATACGTAATATTGAATTACATAAAACTACAGACAATGTAAATATGTTTTCCATTATCCAGGTTATTTTTGTAAAAAGATCAAACAGCTTATTTTCATTATTCGCAGGAAACACCTGTCACCGATAAACAAGACATCTCGATACTCGGATTAAAATATTTTCCAAAGCAAGTGATCAATTTTAATTGAATTAGACGCAGACGTCGGCAGATTTATACAAAACTGACCTTGTCTGTTAAAAAATAAAGCTTTCATCTGTCGCTAGCGGCCACTACTTCGCAGTGGAGCCGCTAAGAACGCTTTCATACCTAAATTATCGAGAAAAGCTCTCAATTTTCGCGTCGTCGACTGACGAAATCATATATTTCGCTCACTCCTTTCAAGAACGTCGTAAATAAAAAATCATCAATTTTCAGTTGTGCTTGTTTTCGGAATGCTTAGAAAATGTATGTACTATATCCCAGCAAAAGCGGCATATTTTTAATTTAATATTTACCCGTTACAGGGCAGAAAGTGTTGTTTTTGCATTTTGAAGAAAAGGTTTTGTTAAGTTATTTTTTTTAAATATACTGAATAATTTTTAAATGGGGAAATAACATTTTTACCTAAAAAGATCTGTTGCACAGTAAAAAGTTCAATAAGTGGCTTGAAATCTATTTTTAATACATTGTATTATATTTTTAAACTTTAAAAACGTTCTCCTGAAAAATCAAGTTTTTTGATTTATCACGTTCTTGAAAAGAGTGAGCGATTTGTCTTTTAGAAAAATTATGAATCATACATTATCGAGATTTTCTTAGGGGTATACTCTCGAATAGACAATTCAGTACGCGACACGTGTGTCAACCCCCTTTTTGAAGAATATATAATATATAGGAATTTGATTTATTAATCTAATAAATTGAATTTTTAAAAACATATTTTTTGAACTGCTTACCTTTCAATAACTGTTTTCAAAACCATATGCTGTATTTATTTAGAATAAAAACTTATTTTTCCCTGGTATTTACCTGGTTTTCTGGCCCTTAATATGTTTCGATAATATAAACTATTATTTAGGTTTGAAATACGAATACAAGGTTTTTTTAAAAAAGATTTTAAACTAGATATTTGAAATTTAATGGTATTCTAGAATTTATACCATTAAAATGGTATTGTGTGTGTTTCTATTAGGTTCAACATATGGAGCTGCCATTGCGGGTTAAAAATCATTTTTTCGTAAAACAAATGTTTTTATCTATCGTATGATATAAAAACAAAAGCGTATTCGAAAGCAACATTGTATTGAAATTTTAAAGAAATTGGTGAATTACTTTAGGAGATTTACGATTTTGAACAAATGAGAAATCACATTTTTATTTACATAGATAACATAGATACGCGCGTATTGGAATGCAACATCGTGACGAGATTTCAAAGCAATCGGTGAATATATTAAGATTAAGATTTAAGATTTTGAACAAACGAGCATTTATATTTTTATTTACACACGAGTAGATAGAAATCAGTAAATTTTTCCGCGTTCGAATCGTTTACTTAAGAAGTAGTCTAAGTCAGTGGTCCCCAACCTTTTTATCGCCGCGGACATATTCAATGTCTGATAATTTTACCGCGCCCGCTGAGGGAGGACGTTTATTGTTTATATTTTAGATTGTTTTGATTTTATTGTACTAAAACATTCCTTAAATTAAAATACAGCTACGCAAAAAAATTATTTAACATTTGAACCCAATAGAACGCTAAATGAATGATAACCCTGAGCTTGTATTTTTGCAACGAGACAGTTCTATCTGGGGGTAATAGGAGACAATGATACATGAAGGCAGCTTGTGCACTACACGGAATTTAACCGTCCGGCAGTCCGGTTTAAAGAGATAAAAGCGACTACGACAGTTTAGCGTGATCGAATTTACGTGCAACGTGTTCACGCATCAATCAAGAGGACCAAAGCACAAACCAATCTAAGCCAATCATCGTTTTTAAACGCTAACCGACGTGCCGGACGGTAAAATTCCTTATAATTCCGGGTAGTGAACAAGCGCGTAAATTCGCTAAACTGTCGAAGTCGTTTTCATTTTTCAAGACTTTATGTTTAAATGTTTTTCATCACTTAGACGAGAACACACCAAACTTAAAAAAAAAACAGTAGCACAGGTTAAATACATATATAAAGAAGGAATAAAAATTTGGTCTTAAAAAAAAGAGTAATAACAATAAATAGTAATGAAATAAAAAAAAAATCAGCAAAAATTAAAAGCAAAATTAAACTACGCTACAAGATTAACGTGGAAAATTCAAGACCCTATTTCAGGTCGATTTCACCAATCTAGTAATAGACCTCTTGCATTTCTCAATTTCATAATTAATAATGTTTTTAAAGCAAGGACAGGTGATCATGCACCTAGCAGAGCCTTGGACGGCACGGTCCCATTTGATCCACGGCCGGGGGGTTGGGGACCTCTGGCCTACGTCATTCAAGCTTTGTAGAGTTTGTCAACACGATCGTAAAACGAAATGTTCCGTGAAGGTGTAAATCTTTAGATGGTGCTTACCCCTCGAGGGAACAATGGTGAGCTTCAATAAGCTATTGAACTTTTATTGAACATTATGCTATGCTACACGCATGGCAGACCATGCTTTACTATAATATATAATAATAATTATAATTTAGTGACAAAATCACTTTGAAATAACTCACATGTGGCGTAATATAAGATACAACATTTTGAGTGTGTCCAAATACTTGTTCACAAATCTGGATTATCTCCAATTATATTTTATATAATTTTTTGACATCGCAACATAGATGAAGAAGAATATAATAAGTCTAGAAATTTACGGGGCTTACAACCGTCAAAGGCTGGTTTAAGTGATCACTTTACACACGTGTAACATTCACCAATTCTACCCATTGTTGACAACTACACCACTCAAATTCTTGGAAGATTTATATATATGAACCAATTAAGAAACCTTGTTCTGAATCACTAGAACTTCACTAGAGACATCTATTGGTAAGATAACTCCTTTAGTCGGAGATAATCCTAATAATTCTACGCATGACTCAATCATGATAATCCAATTTAAACCAGCCTATGACGGTCCTAAATCCGTAAATGCCTAGACTTCCATATTCTTCTTCATATATGTTGATATGTCAAAAAACAGTATTGGATATACCATATGAAGTATTTATGGCACAAAAAGTATTACATTTTTACATCTCTACATAGACGAAGAAGAAAATGGAATAGGGTGGTTTAAGTGATAAGTTTATACACATGTAAATTCACCATTCTATCCATGATTGACAACCACACTACTCAAATGGCTATACTACAGAAGTGGACTAATTCATATACTCAAATGATAAATAAATCTTAATGTTGTTTAATGGATATTAAAAAGATTTGTGATAGTATTCAATGTTCTTTATTTACGGAGTAACTCTTTTTTTCTTTGTGAATATATGTATTAAATATTACCCTGGACTGTTGCCTGTAGCCGCCTTCATGGTGTAACGGTTAGCGTATTTAGTTATCATGCTGGAGGTCCCAGATTCGATTCCCAGGGGGGAGGGGTTAAAATAAATATAAGTGATTTTACACTCTAATGTTTATTTAATATTACCCTAAACTGGTCCCTGAAGTGCAGAAGTGATCACCTCGTCTTCATGAAAGTAACGATCAAGATAACACAGCATATATATGATGTAGTGCCCTACGCATCATTGGGTGCAGATAAGTGTTAGAAGAAGGTACCTGAAGCACGAAACTGATCACCCTGTCATCATATAATTAAGCATTATCATAACATGACATCACTTTGATGCAGTGCCCTATACTCCATTGGGTACGGATGAGAGAAAAACAAATAAGAATGTTGAATTTATAATATTCATATATATATATATATATATATATATATATATATATATATATATATATATATATATATATATCAATATTATAAATTCAACATTCTTATTTGTTTTTCTCTCATTCGTACCCAATGGAGTATAGGGATATGATATATATATATATATATATATATATCATCAAGTTCCAACATGTGTACTTACTTGATGATGCAATAACTTTAATGACAAAAACAGCTGCAAAGAGTATATTTAATGTGTTCAATGTTACCCGGGTTGACTGTACATCTGATATTTTATGTTATTGTCCATAACAAAATGTTTATTTCGGACTTTGTTGATATTAATTTCACACAGAGATATAATATTAATAAAATAAAAATTAATTAATAACATATACACCATGTAAAACTTTAATTGTTACTATTGACACGTTTCGGACGGGTGTTTTTTACACCTACGCATCGCTGGCTGTCGGATTTGATAATTATGCACATTTAGTTTAGACCTTAACAAAGAGATTGGTACATAATACATATTCATATGAAAACATTCAATAATTCCTTCTTTTCTGACTTTGAAATTAGGCCAACGCAGAAGGTAAAAATACACTTCCCATCCTTAAGCATCAATCGACCGAACGGGTAGAAATACCTTTCCCGTCCTTAGTGTGTTAATAAATGAATAGGTGTAAAGAAAATGGGATGGTATGTATGAAATTAATGAAAATAAAACAAATCATTATGACAACAATAATGGACATATTTATTAAGACTGCGTTTGTATTTGTATAAAGGAAATATAAGCTTCCAAGATTACATTTGATTATAAAATATAAAACACATATACAAAGAATACACTTTCTTTTATTTAAAGGTAAAAAAATATAACAAAAATTGATGCACATAATCCATACACAGTCATAGTTCCCTTAATAAAATTATTTAACCATTTATATTTAATTTAATATTGTCATTGAAATTAAACTAACTAACTTACCATTACATCGCTTACCGCAGGGGTAGGCAGAGAAAATAGAACGCCATTCCACGCTGTCTTTCCAAACATTCTTCGCCTCTACCACATTCCTGCATCTCCTCATACATACCCGCCCGGGACTCCTGACCCGGCCGATTTCAAGAATTTGACATACCTGATTTTGCCAAGTTTTTCTCGGTCTTCATTTCCTTCTCTTTCCAACAAAATTTGTTCAACCGTTCTTTCTTCACTCATACGTTCAACATGTCAAAACCATCTCAACACACCTTTCATAATTTTATGGATAATGCTTATCTCAGCCTTGCATTCTTTCCTTATTTCACCATTCGAACATCTATCATACATCGTTTTGCCGCACATTCATCGGAGGGATCGTATTTTGACTGCATTTAGTCTGCTTTCATCCTTATTTTGCCAATTCCATACTTCGCTTCCTTATATAAGGGTTGGAACCAGGACTCCGCTGTGTACTGCCAGTTCAGCTTTCGCTGAAAGGTTTTTATTTGCTATAACTGATTTGAGTTCACCATTCACTCTGTTCCCAGCATTCACTCTCTTTTCTTATTAAAATTAATATTTTTAATTTTCACTAATATACACTATTTGCACACCTAATATAAAAAATCTGTTTTTGATAAGTTGGACAGCTAGACGCACCAATGAGTCCATTCGCCAGGAACTACGCTTGGATGGCTTGTCTCTGGCCAATATCTGTACCCGACGGATTCTCCAGTTCTTTGGACACGTTGCGCGTGGCAACGAGGATAGCCTGGAACGACTAGTTGTGATCGGTAGCCTGGAGGGAAAGAGAGGGAGAGGAAGATCCCCCACACGATGGACCGATCAAATTAAGGCAGCAGCAGGCACCTCAGTGGTTGGAGCGCTACGTGCAGCGCAGTCAAGGGATAACTGGAGAAGAGTCATTGCTTCTGCAAGGGTCACAACCCTCAGCAATGAGGATTAAGACGGAGAAGAAGAAGATAAGTTGGAAGACATAACTTCATTGCGATAAGTTTGCCAATGTACATTTGCACCTGAACAAGAAAAAATTATAAAATACATTCTGAAAAGCTTGTATTTCACTATTTGGTTGATTATTGTAATTTCTTATGAAGTAATAATCTATTAAAAAAAAAACAACATAGATAGTCTTCATCAGCATTTCCACTCTTAAAACAAGTAATAAAAAATCTTATTTTTAACACTTTAATTACCAACAAATTTTTGTAAGACTTACCTTAAAAAACCAAGCAAATTTGTACTAATAGAAAAAAAAATACAAACAATTAACAAATACATTCATAATTTCTGTAGCAATCCTTTGATTTTTATTATATTAACTACCAAAAACTGACTAGTTGGGTTTTTCACTGCCAACTGATGGTCCTACCAAACACCGGTTAGTTGATTTTTCTACCCTACGTACTGGAAATAATTCTCACAATTATGTATAAAACTATATCGATTTTCAATTTGAACTATTAATTTTAAAAGGATATTTACGAGGAACTAAAAATTTAAAAAAGAAATATGCACTATTATTTGTCAAAATTTACATGTTAAAGATATTACATATATTTAATAAATACAAAATGTATCTGGAATAAATCATAATACAATATTTTTTACTTATAATTTCAAGTGCAAACATATTGTGTTCAATGTGTAAATTTATGTGAGATAATAATGTTGAATTTTGTAGGTCCTAGTAAATATCCTTTTTAAATGAATAGTTGAAATATGAAATCGATATAATGATATACATAATTGTGGGAATTATTTTCAGTACGTAGGATAGAAAAACTGAATAATCGATGTTTGGTTGTTTACGGATGGCAGTGGAAAACCGACTACATATATAGTTGGCTTTAAGTAGTTAATGTGTTAAAAGTAACAAAGAATTCTTTGTTGTAATTCTAAAAACCACAGAAAATATGGAGTAAGTAGCTCTTATAATACTAAATTATCGAATTATACATATGATACTAAAGATTTCAATGCACCTGTTATATAGATGAGGATATAGGAGGTGGGGATTTGGTTACTTTATTATTTTTTTTAGATGTGGTTCTTCATTATGCAGTCAAATATTTAAAGTAATTTCATACATCTATATTTCGTTACGAGTGGTAAATGAAATACCAGCTTATTATGTGATGTAAGAATCAAGTCTGGGACAGGTTGGTCCTGACATGCCTGACAATTGGCCTTTGATAGTTGACAGGCTATTGCTGACCACTTTTAAAACCCACTTTTAAAACAATTAAGCCAATAAGGGTTCCGCTAGAAACAATAAAGCCACTCCTGAAACAGACAACACTTTCAATTAATAGAAGAAATTAATGACTTTTCTTAGTGGAAGAAAAATTCTAGAAAAATGTTGGTAGGTGACTTTCTGATGTGTCCTCAGGATTTAAATAATATATATAAATAAAACTGATATTTTTATTCAAGTTCGTGAATGATTTCATTTTAAATATTTTATATTGATTACCATAATGCAAATCTTGCGACGAGTGAATGTTTTAATGCGTTGTAGCGTGTAATTTTCCAACCATTATTTTTCTTGTAGGTATTTAATATTTTCATCATGCTGAAAATAAACAAGTTGAAGTAACAAATACGTAAATTAGATTCACTTCAGTGTATTATTGCCATTTATTGATTTTTCATTTATTGTTTTGTGTAGCAGAAACTGTGTCCAATGATTTAACTTTTTATTAACACACTTCGGACGGGTGTTTTTTACACCTGCAGACCGCTGGTGACAGGATTTTATAATTATTTACATATAGTTAAGACCTTAACAAAGAGATTGGTACATGATATTCATATAAAAACATTAAATATATATAATTCCTTCTATTCTGACTTTGAAATGAGGCTGGCGCAGAAGGTAAAAATACCCTTTCCGTCCTTAAGCATCAATTGACCGAATGGGTAGAAATACCTTTCCCGTCCATAGTGTGTTAAGTTCTAAATAGATAAAAAAGTTATTGGCGGGAACATTGATATTTATATTTAAATCCATGTAATATTACATTTTTGGCATCTCAACATAGATGTAAAGAATATGGAAGTCTAGGTATTTATTAACCTTTTAAATATTTAGACTTCCATATTCATATTTATCTATATTGATTTTTTTTGACGAAGTCTGGGCATTTACGGGGCTGACGACCTTCATAGGCTGGTTTAAGTGATCACTTTACAAACGTGTAACATTCACCAATTCTACCCATTATTGACAACCACACTACTCAAATTCTCGGAAGTTCTATATATTTGAACCAATTTTGAAACATTGTTCTTGAATCACTAGAACTTCACTAGAGACATCTATTGGTGAGATGAAAAGAAGCTTTTTATTGAGCAGAAACTTTTTTATTAGTATGTGAGGTCCAAATCCTGGATTATAATCACACGCATGAGAAACGCCAGGAAATATCATTTTCATTTTTATCATTTTAGCTTAAAATTTGACCAGATAATTTATTTACAACACTCAAAATGTTGCATCTATATTGAGATGTCAAAAATGTAAAATAACTCCAAAGTGGAGAAACCCAGATTTGTGAACAAGTATTTAGACACACTCAAAATGTTGCATCTATATTGAGATGTCAAAAATGTAAAATAACTCCAAAGTGGAGAAACCCAGATTTGTGAACAAGTATTTAGACATACTCAAAATGTTGCATCTATATTGAGATGTCAAAAATGTTAAATAATTCCAAAGTGAACTCCAAAACTCAGATTTGTGAACCCGTATTTGTAATTGAAACCCGTATTTGTAATATTGGCAAATGATGGCAAATAATTTTTGCTAACTTTGTGACCTCTTAGGGTCTGTTATTGTCTATTATGCAGTTTATTAATGACTTTTGTTCGACTGGGAGATGGAGGGGGGAAAATAAAGTCATTATTTTGTACTAAATGAGCATTTTTTTACCATGTTTTGCTAGATACAGCCAAGAGAGCGCAATTCTTTCCATACTGTTTGACATCAACTGATCCAAATTTTAACATGTTACATGCCAGCTGGAAGCAAAAATACAAAATAATTCAGAAAAAAGCGAATCATACAAATGTCTCTATCTTCAAACCAATCGGTGAATAACTTTACAAGGTATAAATATTGTGAATAAACTAACATTATTTATATAGACAATGAAGGGAATGCTACTTTCATAAAATTTTGAATATTATGCTATAGTCTGTAATCTGATGATATCACTGGATCATTCAGAGAGGATTATTATATAAATTTAATTGTATATATTTGTAAATAAATAAATGAGATAATCAACATTTTATTTATTGTTTCGGCATTAACTTTGTGGTAAGACATGTTACAATGATTAAAGAAAACACTTCGTTTTTTACCACTTGAGTTTTATTATAGACTACATGTTTCAGAAGTTGAACTTCCATCATTCAGGTCTGTATAATAACAGACCTGTATATACAGACCCGAATGATGGAAGTTTAACTTCTGAAACATGTAGTCTATAATAAAACTCAAGTGGTAAAAAACGAAGTGTTTTCTTTAATCATTGAGATAATTAACTGTGCAGATAGCTAGAAGCTTATTTAAAAAAAAAAACACTTGAATAATACCACTTATTGAGTTTTATTTCATTACACGAGACTAGTTTTGAAAACTACAGTTGTTTTCATCTACAGGTAAATAGTAAAACATAAAAATAATCAACATATCATTCCACAAAGTTAATGCCGAATCAATAAATAATATTACTAGTAGCTTGTTCATAACCAGTTTTTGGGTATTTTGTTCATCAACTCAGTATTGTCCGCCTTCGTAGTGTAAAGATCAGCACGATCGGCTACCGTACTGGAGGTCCTGGGTTCGATTCCCAGGGGGGAAGTGAAATAAATATGAGTGATATTTTTACTCTAATCTTTGTTTAATATTACCCTGGACTGGTACCTGAAGCGGAGGGCTAATCACCTTTCCTTCACATGTCAACAAACAAGATAACACTGCGTTTATATCATGCAGTGCCCAGTACACCATCGGGTGCGGGTGAGGGTTTGAAGAAGAAAATTGAGTGTTAAGTAAGCTTGTTCATTGGAGTTACAGAAGTTACAAGGTGTGAAAAATCAAGAGTTGCTCATTTTCTAGAAGGCTAAAGGTATAAAACAATATTAAAAATAGCGCTCCTATAAATAGACCGACAAGTCTGCAAACATTATCATCCGCGAGTCACATACATAATTAGTACCTCTTCCATCCGAGACCCATGAATATTCTGGAATGTTGCCAATCTTTTAAAACAATGAATTATAATGTCTACAGATCTACTCTGGACATAATTTATAGATCAGGGCAAGCGATGCGATTGTATTCAAACCATTTCGATTTGTGCAAGCTTAAAATTAATTAAAATCAAACGTTGGCACAGATCGGATACCTTCAAAGTGACGTGACAAAATACAATACAAAAAAAGATACATAAATATATTTAAAAAATATATATATGTATATTAAATACGATGTACAATATGTTAAGCAGCAATCAAATATACCGCAAATGATTCAGAGATATTAGGAGTAATTATGGGGAAAAATAAATTCTATTTCAAGCGGCAAGCGAAACTTTAAATAATCCAAATTCCAACATCTTGAGTGACTTTTCGGTGGAATGTTTGTTTTATTTTTGTTAACATGTGCCATTATTCAATGTCAGGTAAGACTTTTGGTGACGTCATGGGACACAAATGATGTAAGAGAAGTCAAAATGATTTTGATAAATAAATTGAACCTTGGTCAAAAATGTACCACAAAATATTAAATATTTTGCACAAAATTAATACATAAATATATTTGTCTTCTTTTTCTTTTAACACTTATCAGTATCCAATGGTGCATAGGGCGCTGCACCATTTTGACACAGTGTTTTAATTGATTGTTAATTGCATGAATATGTAATTAATAATAATAATAAATCCCTTACCGCACCCAAATGGTGCATAGGGCACTGCTTCATATAAACGCAGTGTTATCTCGATCAATTACACATGAAGGAAAGGTGATCAGCCCTCCACTCCAGGTACCAGTCCAGTGTAATATTGAATAAATATTAGAGTGAAAAAATCATTTATATTTATTAAACCCCCCTGGGAATCGAACCCGGGACCTCCAGAATGGTAGGCGAGCATGCTGACCATTACACTACGGAGGCGGACATAAAATACCATAATAACAATATGATTTTTAAAGAGCACTTGAAGAAATAATTTTCTGAAATTGAGAGGAATACCTCATGGTCAATACTAATAAATAACCACTTGATATAATAAATGAATTTTTAAAAATAAATACTGATTCACTAGTTTGTTGGTGCAAAATTAAATTCTCACATAAAAAAGCATCCAATTAATTTACTTTGATTATTGCTTCGTTTTTTGTAGAATCATCTTGGCGAACAGCAACTGTGACGCTTCTTTTAACATTTGCACTTTGATTGAAATCTCTGTTTATCTCACAGAGCTCATCGATTAACCTTTATATAGAAGAAAAGATACGAGTAAGATTAGCCGTTTTCAGGGTTTTCTCATAATTTTTTTTCTTATCGGCACCAACTGGCAAAATTGTGAATCGGCATAAACGAAACCGGTGCAAAATGACGGTTACCTGTACTGTCAGATGGTATTAAAAAGCAGGAACTAGTTCACGCACCCAATACATAAATAATTATCATTCTTTGGTTAACAAAACATACCTGTGAAAAATTAGGTTTTTGATTTCCAAGGACTTCAGCATGTAATATTTCACACCGCATGGGGGGATCATTTGAACTCAATGACTGAAAAAAAGCTAGTTAAAATATTTACATGATCTTTGATTTTGATACATTCATTATAAAATTAATGAGCTTTCGCTGTAAATACTTTATGGTGCTCAGACTTCCCTTGAAATGGTTCTTTGTTTCTGTACAAAAATCAAGACGAAAGCCGCATTAACACATTGTTTGCCGGAAACACTTAAAAGCATCTTTTATACATATACTGTTAATAGAGAGCGGGAAACAATTTCCGGGTTGAGGTGTGTAGTCAGGTAAGTCACAAAATGGTAAAAATGAGATTTATAAGTAACTTGACTAGATTTTTTATTGCTTTTTTGATGTGAGTAGTCGGTCCGCCCTAAGGTAAGTCCTAAAAGTGGAGACTGACTCACTGAATCGCTCGCGGCGAGCATCACCGAGCATCCAAAACTATGGATGGAGCGCTCGGCTCTGTGTACTGACTGTCTGAATGCTCGCATCGTAACGTGTTACATACGACGAAATGCTTCGGTCAGTCTCCACCTTAAGATTCAATATAAGTAATGTGGTAATCAGTCATGACACATTTTTCATCTTATCGGGTGTGTACACAGATAAGTCTTGTGCGTAATGAGGTAAGTCTTCTCTGGAAGAGACTTACCTTACTACTTGCGGCATTTTGGTCCGTACATACGTTACGTCCATAGTAGACTGCACCGTCCATTGCAGTGGCAGGTTTAAATACTTCACAACCATTGACGATAGTATTAAGCATATTGTTATCTATTCTGATACATGTGCAGGTCAGAACAAGAATAGCCACGTAGCTGTAATGTGCATGATGGCATTGGATGTTCGGCCAATTTACAGACTATTGACCACAAATTTTTGGTCCCGGGCCATACATATATGGAGTGCCATAGTGATCATAGTTTGATTGAGAAGAAGAAAAAAATATATAATGTGACTATCAAATATTCTCATGATAGGATGAAATTAATATGTGATGCCGCGAAGAAAAATCCATTTAAGGTTACGGAAATGACATGCACAGATTTTGTCAACTACTCAGATCTATTAAAACAACTCAAAAAAATAGATTCAGATGGAAATAAGTTTGTTTGGAGAGCCATAAAATGGTTGCGATTTAACAATAATGAACCGGGGATTATTGAGTTTAAGACAACTATCGATAAGACAACTGCATTAAAAAAAAATACATTGAGGCAAGAAACTAGATTTGGAAGTCAAGCAAACATACACAAGACCAGTACCGATTATTAAGGAAAAGAAAAAAGATTTGATGGACCTACTACCATAAATATCCCCATATTACAGAAAATTCTGTAAGGCACTTGAGACATCTGAAACAGTAAGGGATATTTTACCCGAGACCATCGAAGAATCTCACAGAGAAGTTTAACATTTTATTATTTAAGTAAAATTAAGTATTGTAATGTAATAAAAAATGTATGTTCTTTTATTTAAAAATAAATAATGATGTGAAAAATGTATTTTGTTGCTAACATTTTTTTTGTATTTAAGCGAATAAAAATAATAAACCTATTAACTGTACAGTAAGGTAAGTCCAGTAAATGAGTCAAATTTTTGCAAATTTAGATAAGTCCTTTTTTTTTTAAATCGTAAAATATGTAATGAAATAAAGTAATAAGCCAGGATGTTACACAAAATTAAATGTTCATAAGACAAATCGTTAGTTTTTGCTTACTGCATGTTGGGAATTTTTTGAAATTTGTTTTTGCTATATCTCAAAATGACAATTTTGGACTTGACTGGGTTCACACCCCGACCCGGGAATTATAAGTGTTCTATTTGCTTCCTTTTGGTAGAGCGCGAGAGACGCCAAAAAACATTGTAAAGATTGGAATTGGGTATACTGAGGGTCAGGCGGCAGACTGTCCGAGTATAATTAGTGTCAAGGTTGATAAAAAAACTGCCGTGTTAATAATCTGTATATCGTAGTCATACAGGAGAAAGTGATCAAGTGCATTTTTTACAAAAACGTGATCATTGACTATTTGATATCTTACTCGCTTAATATTGCCCTGAAAACAATTACAACGGATTTTAATCTTGGAAGGATAATATATTGACTAGTTAAAAATGACTAACTGCATTGATATTTATTTTCTTGCCAAGCAAAAGTGATGGCCCTCCTGAACATTTTACGTTTTGTTAGTTGGTCACTTTCTCCTGTACGACTACGATATATAAAATCTTACAAAATAAAGGCAAAATAAATATGTAAATACCAAATACACTTGAGAAGCTCGGCTAATTTGAATACAGTTGACGTACATTTCCAAAGCTTTAAGGTGTTCTGTGCTCGTCGTCATGCGGTCTGAACCATTTTTGAAACACGCATACCAGTGACATAACCGTATAAAGATATATCCTGCGAATAAAGGCATACATTATAAAAATAATGTCACATAATACATATGACTAAAAAGATTTACATATTGCCACCCATATTTATAAAAAACATAAAAGACTCACCCCTACCTAGACTCCATACCAAAGAATATATATATATGTATGTATATATATATATATATATATATATATATATATATATATATATATATATATATATATATATATATATATATATATATATATTTTTTTTTTTTTTTTTAAAAAAAAATTTACTTACTTATTATTTTTAATTTTAATTTTAATTTACTTTGTTTATAAAAAAAATAATACTGTAATTGTAAAACGAACTCCCTTGTATTATTTAAATATGTATTTTGTTAAAAGATTTAAAAAATTTCAATTTAAAAAAAAAAATGTATTTTTCAATTCAGGAATATCAGAGATTATCAAGTTTCACGATAAGCAAAATTCTTATTTGCTATCGGGAAAAACTTATTATTATAATACTCGCTGTACCCAACCACGCGTTTTTGTGGCTCAATCTGATAAAATGAAAAAAGAAAAAGCACACAATTTTAATATGTTTAATTTTATAATACTTGTGGGAATACAATAATTAAGCAGCTGTCAAGAAGCAGGCAGTCCGCCATGAGAAATATGTAGCGCGTTTTGAGCGTATTGATATTACATTCAAAATATGGTACACTAAGACCTCACTTTGCGTCGTAGATACGTTCCAAAATATTGTGACGCAAATTGAAACAACGCAAAGTGAATTACTATTTTCCATTGGAAATCATATAAACATCAAAGATAGCGAAAATGAGTCTTAATTCCGTATCGAGAAAACAATTAGAAAAAACGCAAAGTGAGGTCTGAGTGTACGGTGAAAAAAACTGTTTTTTTATCTGTCACTGACATATATTCACACATGTCGCTCACTCTTTTCAAGAACCTCATAAATCAAAAAACTAGATTTTTCAGGAGGACGTTTTTAAAGTTTAAAAATATAATGCAATGTATTAAAAATTAATATCAAGCCACTTATTAAACTTTTTACTGTGCAACATTTGAAAAATATTTTATAAATTAAAAAAAAATAATTAAATGATACCTTTTCTTCAAAATGCAATAACAACACTTTCTGCCCTGTAGCGGGTAAATATTAAGTTAAAAATATGCCGCTTTTGCTGGAATATAGTACATTTTTTGGGCATTCCGAAAACATGCGCAACTGAAAATTGTCAATTTTTGATTTACGACGTTCTTGAAAGGAGTGAGCGATATTCATAGGAAATATATTTAGTAATATTTATAGATAATATATACATCAGTCATAGTCATAGATAATATAATTTAATAAACCTGTGCTGTAAGAGTCCCATCCCGCCTCATGAAATTTGGGTATTGGCTGAAAATTGTCTTTCATTGTGATATAAGGAGAGTAGCTAGCCAAATGTAGTCCCTTTGAGCAGCTAAAGAAGTTGTATAAGCTGAAAATGTGATTTATTCATTGAATCGCATCATTTGAAGACAGCAAAAATAAATAATAAAGTCACAAAAAGTATCTTTTATAACATAGACATAGCAAGAAAGCATGTCTTTCAAGCTGTTTATAAAGCGAATTATTTGAGACGTTTACTATTTTGAAAATCACCAAAATAGTGAATTTCAAAATAATAAAAAGAATAATATTACATATTAGGTGTACAAATAAGTTTCCACTGCTTGACAAAAATTGGTGCCACCATTAACATTGGACATTAACACCATCCTCTAAAAAGATTAGTGAATTTTAATTATTACCATTTTGCATGCGAAAATGTGGAGTTTTGAGCCAAATATGAATCATTTATGGGATGATTTGGTTTAATTCTTCAATTTCAAGAAATCTGCAACTGAGGCGGATCGATTGCTTGTAGAAGCATATGGTGACACTGTTATAAGTGAGAGAAGTTTTTGCGATTGGATTCAAAAGTTTAAGATTGGTGAATTTGACATTAAAAATAAAAAAACGTAGCGGAAAGAAGAAAGTATGGAAGATGCGGCATTGGAGGCATTATTGGATGAAGATTTGTGGCAAACGCTACATTAGGCGTGACTTAACAAGCAATTTTATATCGGTTAAAATTATTGGGAACCATCGAGGAAAAATTCCAATTTCCACATATGAAATGCTCCATGCCAGGCATGAACGAAAGGGTTTTCTGCACAGTAAAGTCACTGGTGATGAAAAATGGATCCACAATGATAATCCAAAATGGAAGAAAGAAATCACAGCGATAAGCCATGTTTCAACATCTACAGCTAAGCCAAACATTCATGGAAAAAAAGTCTTGTGTATTTGGTAGTATCAGCCTGATGTTGTATATTATGAGTTCATACTGAACAATAACCATTCTGCGGCTGTCTACCGAACACAATCAATGAGATTGAGTCGAGCACTCAAGGGAAAGCGCGCCCATGATAAAGTTATTCTCCCGGGTGATAACGCTCATCCACACCTATTTAAAAACACTGAATTGGGAACTTTACCCCACCCGCCGTATTCAGCGGACATTACCCCTACGGATAACTATTGTACCGATCGATGACACATGGCCTGGCTGAGCAACACTTCACAACATATGAAGATACAAAGAATTGGGTTGATTTGTGGATAAGCCTCAAAAGAAGAAGTATTATTCCGATCCGTATGCTGCCAGAAAGATGGGAAAAAGTAGTATGTATCAAGCAATGAACAACACTTTTGATAAAACATAAAGTATTGTTCATTTAAAATAAATTCCCAATTTTCAATAAAAATTTTCGGAAACTGATTTGCACACTTGATAAAATCACTCACAAATGAGTGAAGGCGGAACAAATTTAATGTTAAAATTTTTTTGTCATATTTTTGGAAAAAAAAACTATTTAACATTTTAACCCTCCCTTCCCGGTGTTGTGTACCTTGTACACATTGCTTCTAATAACCATAATATCTCTATAAATATAATAAATACAAAGCTAAGATTTTAGGTAATCCTCCATAACATATTTACAAATTGATTTAAAAAATACTATTAATAATAATCAGAATTTATCGGGTACATCGGAGGTATTTTGTGAATATCGGGAACAAATTTGCGTATAAACAGCGCGTAAAGAGTATGCGGGAACCGCGACACTATATTCGCATCTCACTCTTGCACACTAGCACTGTGCAAGCGTGAGGAGTTTAAAGCTCAATGTTCTCTGGCTAGGGGCCAGAAGCTTTTGGGCTTCCGACAAGGGTGGACCTATGCTTGTTACGTAAGCGTTGCCAGATGGTTTTTTAATGTTTTTAGCAAATAAATCTACATTATTATCATTTTTGACTTCAATTATAACTAATTAAGGAGATTAGCTATTTAAGTCCGTATTTTTCCAATTTAAAATCGCAATTTTTTACCGCGCGTTTTAGCACCAGAAGGGAAGGGTTAACTAATACTTTATGTTTCAGTTTGTTTTTCACCCAGAATAGAGCAAAATAAGTATAATTTTTAAATATTTAGAAAAACAAATGTAACCCCTTCTCCGCACCTAATTTTGTATATATTTTATCTATTACTTGACTCACTTTTCTAGAGATGTAGATTCTGTATACTGAGCTTTCTTGACAAAAGCTTTCATTTCAAAGGATATAAACTTTGTATCAAAGACAGCAGGAAAAAAGTCATGAACATTTTTTTTAAAAGAACTGTATTTTTTAGGCAATGGCTCTATAAATTGATTATAGAATATGAGAAGATCGTAGAGACCATTGTGAACGACTATTGGTTTTTTAACTTTTTCCAAAACCTTTACAATGCGGGAGAATCCTAGGACGTGATTTATAAAAAAATCTTTATCCTTTCTGTCATCCTGTATTTGAGATTCTGTCACTTTTTTCTCGCATTTGAGAACCGTAACCTGAAAAATACAACAAAATATAATTTTTGTACCACATTCTCTGAAAATCGAGAATTCACAATATTTTATCAATGTACGTGAAAAACAGAAATGCAAAAAAATTGTATTTTAATACTTTCAAAATATGTATATAATAAAGTCCGCCTCAGTAGTGTAATGGTCAGCACGCTGGGCTACCGCACTGGAGGTCCCGAGTTTGATTCCCAGGGGGGGTCAGATAAATATAAGTGTTTTTTTCACTCTAATATTTATTCAATATTACCCTGGACTGGTACCTGAAGCGGAGGGCTGATCACCTTTCCTTCATGTTTTGACGATCAAGATAACACTGCATTTATATGATGCAGTGCCCTATGCATCATCGGGTGCGGATAAAGTTTTTTTTTTTAAAAGTGTGTTTTACAACATTTATATTTTGGCATATACATATAAATAAATCTCATAAATTGAAACTGTGAAAAATTATTAAGTAATTTAGAGAAGCCTTTGGTTTAACCTTTTCACTTAAGATAATTTTAGTTAAATAAGTTTTTTAGTGTTTTCATACTAAACCCTAGAATACTAGACTATCATAAAAATTATGATGGCAATACGATGATTCCTGGAAAAAAACAAAGTTCGCGTTGTTCCCCCTAGTTTACAGCGTCTTTCTAATAATCTTTTAGTTTTTTGAAATTATTGCGTGTCTTTTAACCCCAAAAATGTTACTATTACTTCAAAAGAAATAAAAGTTTTTGATTATCGTATTTATTCCTGTTTTATTTCAATGTCATATTTTTTTACGAATGTTTAGTAACAAGGTCACTCGTAAGATAGTTTAATAATCTAGGGTTACGGGTTTAAAATCAAGATAAAAAGATCCTTCATGTCCACAGTTCCGCAGATTTGGGGTTAAATGAAGTAATGGAAACATATGATGTAAAACACTCTAATTATCATTATCATACATATGATGTAATTTGCAAACCTCGTGTCCTTTATTGATTATTAATAATTGTGGAAATTGCTTCACAAGCCTCTTATGCATCAAATAGCAAGTTGCCGGATTCCCAGAAAGAGTAAACAAATCATTCATTTTTGCTGAATCTAGCCAACTGGAAGACAAGAAAAATTATTGAAAAAATAAATAAACATATAGCATATTTTTTACCGATTCTCTGCCTTAAGTGCATTTATACGCTCCCCAATGCCGTGCCTGCTAGGCTGGCCATACAAAATTAGTGTGTATAATTTTGTTTCTAGCCTATGTTAAGCAGTAATTTTAACAATTTATTTCATTGAAAAGATATATTATAATATAGAACAAATATAAGATCATATTTTCATTTGGTCTGGGTGATTGTGATGTATATTTCACATCTATCATCCCATCCTTACTATTCAACCAGCATGCGAAATTCTAAAATAGACGTTTTGTGGATTCCTTAAAAGTATCTTGGTAAATTTTCAGTTATTTGACTTGCTTCAAATTACTTTTTTTATCCTCATCCGCAACCAGTAGTGCATAGAGCAGGATGTTAGATTGATGTGAAAAAAATAAAGTAAACTTCACTGCTACTGTTACTGGCATTAAAGTGTAAGGGAAATTTCTAAAACCAGATTATTATTACATTTCGAATGGTGTTTTTTATGCCTGTGGACTGCAGGCGATGGGATTTTATAATTATTATGATATAGTTAAGACCTCCACAAAGAGATTGGTACATATTCGTATGAAAATATTAAATATGTAATTTCTTCTTTTATGACTTTGAAATGAGGCCAGCGCAGAAGGTAAAAATACCCTGCCCGTCCTTAAGCATCAATCAACTGAACGGGTAGAAATACCTTTCCCGTCCATGGTGCATTAATAATATTTACAACCTGATGTTGTTAAACATAATATGCCTTGGCATATATTTAATTTAGAAGACAAAAAAGTTCTCTTTAGGGATGGGATTTCATAAGGATTTTGACCATCCTATTCTCAGGCAAAATATCACCATTTTTTCTACAGAATTATGAAAACAATATTTTGTGTATTCACACCTGACAAAATTTTGCCATAATAGGTGTATTTATTAAAATGTAACTGATACTTTCTCATTATCGTGTCGCCCCTCTCTCTCTCTCTCTGTCTTGTCCGGATGTGTATCCATTACGCATCAAATATGTTAGGCACAGGTAGATATTTCTTCAAGTGATATGGGTTAGTGCGGAAAAAATATGGGTATCATGTACGGTGATATGTGTAGGGCGGTTAAAGATATTTACACCACGTAGTTCAAGAGTAAACATTCATATTAAATAAATACTTATTTCATATCAAGTTCAGAGAAAAAAAATATAGGAACCTACTTGGCAATGATTAAGGAACATCCCGTCAATTGCTCCGTTTGGTAAAAGTCCAATAACCATTCTATTTCATTATCTACTTCACAACGCAAAGTACTCTCTTCATGCTTGTTCAGATAAGGGATGCCTTCAAACATAATCTGAAATATTTGCCACAAAATTAACAACTAATACTTGGCAATAATCATCATAGGAGTGCTTACTTAAATATAAAAATGAAACACTTGCGCAAGATCACTTTTTAAGTTTATTAATGTAAACATGACTTGTTTCGAGAACTACAGATGTTCTCATCGACAGGTGAAAATGCAAACTGAAGAAACAAAGTTAAAAATACAAACAGTTTGTATTTTCACCTGTTAAGGAGAACATCTGTAATTCTCGAAAGTAGCCGTGTTTACATTAATTCACTCAAAAAAGTGGTCTTATATAAGAGTTTCATTTTTATAATAACATCATCATGATTATGTACAAAGTTAATGCCATAAATAATACAGGAGTGCTTATTTTTATCAACAGGCCATTTACTAAAAAAAATTGCAAAAGGCCAGTGCATATAGTGTGTGATATATTTTTTTGAATATATAAAAAGCGCTGCATTATATTCTGGGTAATATGATAGTTTGAAAGTCGAAGAGTTAAGAAAGAGTGCCAGATGCCCCGATTTAGGCGTGATTGCCTCGATTTTTCAGTAGCTGTCACGCGTCACGCTTCATGCCAAAGTTGCAAAAACGCCCCGCTTTCAGCACTTTTTAAATTTTTTACTTACTATCATTCATTACTTCATATTACTTCTCTTGTATATTTCAATCCATCCTATCGACTCTATTGAAAAGAATGATACCTGGGGATCTGATACGCGATGGATGTATGTTTTTTTCTCTTGTTTGCTGTCGAATAAAGTTGGATTTGTTTTATTTTTAATTTCTGGGTTGTATCGTATTATTAGGATTAGTTTGTTGTTGACTTTTAGCAGGTAGAGACATACAACAAAGGAATAAAGTGTAACGCAAATTAACCGTTATACCTTGCTTTATTTCGGAAAAAGAGCATCACAGAGAGCCCCCCCCCTGAGATCAGTCACGCTTTTCAATTATCTGAGATCTGGCAACCCTCTGTCAACACATGGTCTTAGATGAGAGGATAAGTCGCTCACTCCTTTCAAGAACGTCATAAATCAAAAATCATCAATTTTGCCCTGAAAATGTACTATATCCCAGCAAAAGAGGCATATTTTTAACTTAATATTTACCCGCTACATGGCAGAAAATGTTGTTTTTGCATTTTGAAGAAAAGGTATTGTTTAATTATTTTTTTAAATAAACTAAATATTTTTCAAATGGAGAAAAAACCTTCAGGTTTTACCTAAAAAGATCTGTTGCACAGTAAAAAGTTCAATAAGTGGCTTGGTATTTATTTTGAATACATTGTGTTATATTTTTAAACTTTAAAAACGTTCTCCAGAAAAATCAGGTTTTATTATTTATGACGTTCTTGAAAGGAGTGAGCGAAGTATGATGTGAAAAACAAAAAGGAATGCTCACTAACCTTATTAAAGTCAAAATTATGACTTTTTAAAAATTCCAAAGCAGAGCCCCTAAAAAGGCAATTTTGTGATATGCGTCCAACTGCCTGGGGACACAGGTGAAAAGTGTAAGTTGTCGATGTATAAGAATTTTTATTCCTGTCATACTGGAAAGCCGATAATCCAACTTGTGTCGCAATTATTCCTTCTATCCCATGACGAAGTTTTGAGTATCTTACCGCAGCGGAGTCAAATAAGCTGAATAACACAAAAAGCAGCATTACAGACTAAACAGTCGCCAATATGAAACATAGATTTATCAGCCATTAACCACCCTACCTTTGGGTTATACTAATGTGTAAAGGCAAATACCCGTAACTCAAGTTGCGGCTGTTTGGCGTAACACGGCTCGAAGCATTCTTATAACTGGCCTCTATCATATACAATCACAGATTTTGCTCTATCTCTTTTCTTTACTGAGATATTCATTATCCAAATAGCCGCAAAATTTTATTAATTTGATACATGTTTTGGCAAAAAATCTCTTTTCTTCACTGATATATTTATTATCCAGACGCTAAATTTTATTGATTTGATATATGTATTGGAAAAAGCATCATTTTAAGTTTACTATAAACTCGTTTATCTCAAAACTACTGTTTTTAACTTGCGGCTATTTGCATTTGCACATTAGAATATCCAAAAAGTTTTTCATATGATTTCTCTATAACAATACTTATTTACAATATACAGGATAATTTTTTTTTTAACAATATACCTATTTATGACCCTTTGCAAGTCACAGGTTTTTAGCATAAGATGTTGCCAGATTTTTTTGTTTTGGTTATGACATTCTATGGAATATTTTTACAAATTTATTCTTTATTGAATGTAATATATCAATCAACATAATCTCGACATATTCTGCAAACATTGCAAAATAGGTAGCCAGTGATATTGACCTCGAAATGCTAAGAGTGCAGTATGACATATTCGTATGCTTAGGGCGAGTAGGAACAATTTGACGTATCACGACACAATATGTACCTGAATGTACGGGATATAGATTGTTGCATTTGGGCGATAATATAGTGGAAGTATTACGTACGTTTGTATAAGTAGGGCCGTTAAGTGGGACAAATTTAGGTAAGGTTAGGTGACAAAAAGTTTTTTGTTGCGTCGAGAAACCACGATTTTTAATAAATAGCGGAAGGATGTGCTACCCAGGGGTGAATTTATGGCATCGCAAATTCCCTTCTCATAATTTTTTCGATGACGGCCATCTCTGTCACTAACATGTATGTTACATGCTTTTAGAATGCTGACGATTTTAATCTGAACGAACTCTTTTACCTTGGGTTATGATTATCACTCTCCAGCAGCCCACTAAATTCCGCGTCGAACGCTATAAATGTGCAGGTTTCCAGATTCTTCTTAATTTCATCAAAATGATCGTGGATATTGAATCGGGTGATGTCCATTATTACGTTTTCAAGTCAAATAGATAATATTTAATCGTCTGTGAAAGAGATGAATGAAGAATACACGGTACAAGTAAAAATCATACAGTTTATTGACAGTCATTAAAATTGTTACATCGGGGTTTACGAAAATAAGAAATTAAAAATTATTATGTTGCGAAATTACCACTAAACGCAATAACATCTATAAATCACGCTGCTTTGATTTGAATTGAAATTGGCATAGACCATTGACAGTTTGAAATTTGACATTTAGACCATAGAATACCAACAACACGTTGAAACCAAAGATTATATCCTAGAATTGAAACAACAGGCATCGCAAGCATTAATGTGCTCCCATAGACAGATAGCGTATCAAATCTTGGGCAAATCATTTGTAGGTACTATGGGAAAATTTCATTTTGATACCCGATAGCTGAAAATCGCTTCCTACGAGGAGATTCGGGCCTCATCTAGATTTATTTTTCAAATGATTTACTCCTATCTGATCCGACAGTAAATGCACGGGGAATACATAACAATGTTTCCAGAACGGAAGTTGCATTTGGGTTGGTATTACAGTAATTGGGTATCCAACATTTTTTTGATTTACCTAACGTCCAAGTGACTCTGAAATCTAGCTTCTGCTTATGAAACATCGTTTACTATAGCCCTAGTTAGGCTTCAACTTTACAAGTTACTTTTACGTAGTTGTGAGTGGATTTACTCTTTATGTATAAAGTTAATATGATTCCATTTAATTCATGAGTTCTAGGCGAAAACAATCGCTAGGTGTCCCACATCAAATATCTAGCTGTCTTTAATGCTGATGCATAAGGACGTTTATATATAGGCGTGTACCAATAAGTGGGAGGGTGGACCATAGACATTAACAAAAAGAGCCGCCAATAATTTAGCAATGACACCAACATCAAAATAACTCCATCGTTTCTGTGACGTCATTCATTGCCAACTTACGAAAGTAACGTATTTTCGAAGGCGAATTTTCCAAAAGAAAATTATGAATGAGAATTTATGATTAAATTGGGTGTTATAAACATAAAACGAGTCTAAAACAATCCTTTATAGGTTGAGTATGTTAAATTAGATATCCCTCCCGTCTGACAAAGATCCATTAGGTTGGTCTAAATCTACCTATTTGAAAGGTATCAATTTCGAAGAGGTAATATTAAGATCGATAATACATAACACAATTAATTAAACAGTGTTAAATTTTATTTATTTGTGAACTGTAACAAATATTGTACAATATTTATTTCAAACAGTAGTGGTGCAATGTTTACCACTGTTGTCCAACTGCTTGAATGAGCATATCGTGGACCTGAAAAACAAATAAATGTTTATGAATGGTACACATATTTGATTAACAATAAATTATAAAAAAGGGAAAACATTTTAAACCGATTTACTAACAACAACTTTTGCGACACTGCGAAATACTTTTCACACATTTCTATTTTGGAAGGCTGTGGAAGGCACTTCTGGCATATCTCTTAAAATGTAGGCAGGTACCCACTTAATAACGAACAAGAACCTCGCTTTTTTTAATGGAGACACTCGGTAATCGCAGTGCGTTCACTGACAGAGCAGATCGAAGAGGATCAATATAGACGCAACGCGGAGCAGTTCATGTTTGCTCTTAATAACTCGACACTGGCTAGAACACCCAAGATGGGTGAAAAGCCATTAAAAAGAAGAAGAAGAAGTGAGCAGGCATATTATTACAATATTTTTTTACTAAGGTACCTGCACAGCTGGTCTTGTACCGAGACAATAAAGAATAGCATCAGTGATGTCAGAAGCTTCAAGCATCGTAGGGGGCTGAGGACCCGGAGGCTCAATGGGTGCTCCGGTCAAATCCGCAAAATACTTTCTCGTCATTTCAGTGTAGACTCCCCCTGGACTTATGCTCTATGAAAAACAAAACAAATCTGCATAAAAAATATTGATTATTTGATTGAATACGCCAAGGGATTTTATAGGGCATATAAAATATTTTTGCCATCAATATTATAGGTGTCTCAACTTTGAATTGAACGTCCATCGTTTATATACGAAAGAAGATGGAAGTTTGAGCATCCCAGCACTTCGGCTGTCCAAACTTAAAACACAGTAAGGGACATTTTTTTGTATAACGTTTTTTTGGCATTTTTTGACTAAGTAGAATCTACTTAGTACAAAAATGAAAAAAAAAAGTGCTACACAAAAATGTCCCTTACTGTGCTTTGAGTTTGGGCAGCAGACTTGGCTAGCTTAGTGATCACTTCATACACTAACGTTCACCGTCATCATTGAACATGCAAATTGGATGATTTTTTTTAAGTGTATGCATGCAATTTTAGTGGATTATTTTCAGATACTGGTTCCCATCTCATAGATTCGGATGTATGGTTGATATGGCGCCATCAGTTAAGAAATTTGTTAAATATTTATAGTTTACATATGAATGATATTAATGTATATGTACATATACATAAATACATATTAATGATGACATGTTATCAAATATCCTCCAATTAACTTTAAATAAACGAGTAAGATTTCGCAAGTCAAGAATTTGTTTGATAAATTACAACCAAATATATTTGGTTTTAATATATTTAAATTATTATAAACAATACGGGTTCATTGTGATAAGGGTATATCATACGAGGATTATTTCTACTTCTACTATTTTTATAATGGTTTTTCATATCTGAAGAGCTTGATTTCTTCTAAAATAAAAATCTTTTTAAATTCATTGAAATATTTTTGTTGTTGTTAGTGAAACATTAGATTGTAATATATATTTTTAATATTGACAATTTAAATTCATAAAAAATCCCCTTTTGAAACGTGACACAGTATATCTTTGTGTGAGACTAACGATGTTTAGTATGTAGGAGTATTTTGGTGGACTTACGGTGATTTTTATGTTGCTATTTTGACTTTGAAGTTCAAGTCTCAAGGCTTCCGTGAGAGCAGTTACAGCGTGCTTGGTAGCGCAGTACATCCCCACTCCCAGACAGTCTTTATTTTGGGGCACAATATGACCTAAAATGCTGAAATTTTATATAAAAAATAAGATTGAAGTACCAATGTGGGCTTTCACAATGTGGTATGAAAATAATATACTCGTACATATGTATAATTTTAAGTAATTTACACGGATAATAAAATAAAAAAATGCTGAAATTTTATATTAAAAATATGATTGAAGTATGTGTTTTTTTATGTGCTATGAAAATAGTACACACTTATATAATCTAAAGTAATTTTCACGTATTATAAAATGAAGATTGCTGAAATTTTTCATAAATAAATTAAAAAGAATTATGTGGGCTTTTACTATGTGCTATTAAAATAATATATACTTATTTAATTGTGAGTAATTTTCACGGACAAAAAAAAAAATCTGGTAATTTAATCATTTTAATTACTTTAGGTTGAGCTCGCGGAAAAAAAATCAATGGACCTTTTTGGAATAAATTTACCATTTTTTGAGTTTGGGTCAAGGGATGAGATTTTGATGGATTTTAGATAAAGAAAATACTCATTGGAAATTCTCTCCCTTCCGCTGACGACGAATTCCCCGAATCGTGAAAACTGAAACTGTTGCCGGCCAAAAGTGTCCTTCCCCGTCTTTAGAAATTTAGAAAGGAGATTTTTTTATCGTTCAAGTAAATTTTGAAAACAAATGTTGAAGTATATATTGTAGGGCACGTTTTTACCTGTTTAAATGGATAATGTGACCATTATCTCCCCTTTTTCTCATTGTCTTTAAGGCTTCCTTTGTGCAAATACTAAGACCAATAATATTAGTTTGTACCATGTTATTCCAATCAGACGTTTTACCTGCAATATAAAAAATTTACTCAATCAAATACTTTTAACGAGATTGATAACAAACCAAAATTATATAACAGCGCACAGGACTATCATAATATTTCCCCGAGTATAAACCGCAACGTTTAGGGACCTTTAAAATGTGATAACCCCGACCATACTGGGGAGTATAGTAAAGCTACACAGCGTAACCTTCTTGATTTTTCTGATATTTCATGTTTTTAAATGAAAAAGAGCGTAAGGTTTTGTAGTAAAGATATTCTACTCTGTTAACCAAATAAAAAAAATTATACAAATTATTCTTTTGATACACACGCATATTTCAATTCAATACTATTTTCAGATAGGTCTAAGCGGTTTGCTTGTTGATAATAGGAATTAAATTGTGGCAGATTGGGGTAAAACCGTAAAGGCTTTAACTCGATGTCCGCGACACTCTCCACGGAGCGATTGCTCGACTAACTTTATGCTTGTCATTGTACACAAATTATCATCGTAAAAAAAAACGCTTAATGAGTTTGGAGTGAATGCATGGGCCAAGGCCACTATAATTGATCAAATATTAATTACCATTCACTAATGGCGCTGGTTTGACAAGTCCGGCATTGTTGATTAAGATGTCAACTCCTCCTAATGTCTTCTCAACCCAATCAAATGCCTTCGAAATGTCCTCTTCTTTTGTCAAGTCACACTTCAATGCATAAACTTTTCCTTTTGAAGCCGCAGCTACTTCCTAAAAAAAAAAAACTAACAAATAATAGGCGATAGTTAGAAAACGACAGCTGAACTGTTAACTCACTGTTGCGGCAATTTGCTGACAAAATGATAATTATTTTTAGCACATTTTTTTAGTTTTTACGATTTTTGAGACTGTTTTATTTTCTCTCGTGAAGGGTTCGATATGTAACTTCGTTTTCATATAATTTTAAGCGCTTATTGTCAATGTTTCAAAAGTAATTAATCATATTGAAGAATCCATATGCACTAAACAAGAAAAATAAGACTTTTATAACATTAAAAACGTATTTCAAAATAAAACTTTTAATTTTACCCCTATTTATAAAAATCTACTCTTGGCTCTTTCCTCATTCCTCCACCGTTCCAAAGGCACAACTCTCAAACTTAGTGTAGGGTTTTACCAACGGTGTTTGATAATGACGTTGAATGCATCGAAACACGTGACAATTACGTAACGATAAATGGTAGTATTTATCATGTAAAAGTTGAATTTGTAATTTATAGATATTACGACAATATATGACTGCAAAATCAATTAGTGAAAATACAAAAATGCATTTTATTTACGCTTTTACAACTTACGCTTTTTGCGATTTACAACTTACGATTGACCTCACCTTAAAAAAAATATTACAAAACAATTTGCATTTATTTCTTCGAAAATCTTAGTCGTACTCCATACTAGAGTTTTTATTGAGGCTTTTGTTATTTTTAAACTTAAATTATAAGATTTAAAAAAAAATTGTTGTTGTATTCCTGTTTGTTTTATCCGGCTGACTATTTTTGATTTTGATCGACCATCCTAAGTATTTTGCTGCTCAAATAAGCAAATAAAATAATACACGCAATTCAATACCTTGCAATCACAGGGAAAAGATTTTTGTGAAAATGCTAATTTCTGTGAGAAAGTTCAAGATGGCGAGGCGGTGTTTATAATAATTCAGAGATATTCCCCGAGGCCAACGAACAAACAAATAATATCTGCAGTTGGGATTAATAAATGGCGTGTTATGCTTGACTTAATATCAGGCAGTTAAAACGATTGGGCTTTGTAAAAATGATCGCCAGAAAATATCATGATTTTGTAGCAATAGTACGAATGGTTCAATGGTCTGAATCGAATAGTCGTGTATATACGTTTGGGTCTCTTTTTATACGATAGATGCGTTCCACGGATATTCGAATAAAAAAAATTCGCATAAAAAAATACTTTAACTACATACAAAACTGGGGGATAGGTTCCATTATTTTTAAAAACCGCATAACTTCAAATTAATATTATAAAATAAACCAAAAATCGCATAAAAAAAGTTTGTAAAAAATCATGAAAACAAAAACAGAAGAGCTTTTTAAAAGACATCCTTGCTTCATTAGCTTCCCAAAAAGGTATAAAATCCTATATTTATTTTAGGAAACCACATTGAAAACTAATTTTAACTTCCTGCGGTTAAAATGCTGGTGGCGTCAAAAGTCTACGTAATCGGAGGGCATGTACAAATGGATGTGAAGGAAGCTAGGAGTGTACATCAGGACATAAGAGTGTGGCGTTTTATCCTCTCTGTCTACCCCTTTAGCGAAACGCACGTCGTTTCCCTGAAGGGATAGACAGAGAGGATATATTAGTATCTACTCTTATTCAATATCGTTAAAAACAAATGATTCTTATAAGCTCCTTATAATTGCTTTTAGGTTATTTATATTCATAATAAAATAGTAACCCTACTCTGCGATGGTTGTAACACTTTAAGAAGTGAATAAAAGCTTTGTAAAAACGTATTAGTTGTTACCTTTAACAGATCATCCCTTCTCGCGAGAGCTACTACAATGATTCCTACTTTAGCCAGAGCTGGAGCCAAGGATGCTCCTATACCAGCGCTTGCTCCTGTAACGACAGCCACTTTCCCTACCCACCGATCCATTTGGTAAATAGAATGACAAATATAACAGAAAAAATGGACTGTATTCAATCAGTTGAATACGGAAACTGAATTTATTTTACCGTGACCTATGTTCGTTATCAATTTTCTTACATTATATGTAGATATATATATAGTATATCACAAAAAATGAAGAACAGTGTGTTCGTTAATGTATTTTTTTATCACACAATTTAAAAATTTCTCAACGTTCCGTTAAAACTTTTATTTATCTAGTAAATTACATTGCCCTTAATCCATGTTCTGAAAATCAATGTAAACGAAGCCGTAATCGTCAAGCTTAACGACAATAAGTAGAAATTTGGTTTAAACGACTTGGTTTGGTATTTAAGTAAATAATTGGTATAAAAAAATCGTGACCTATTGGTCACGATTCTAGATGAAATAAATAAACATACATATATATATATATATATATATATATATATATATATATATATATATATATATATATATATATATATATATATACATATATATATATATATATATATATATATATATATATATATATATATATATATATATATATATATATATATATGTATATATATATATATATATATATATGTATATATATATATATATTTTTATATATATGTATATATATATATATATATATTATATATATATATATATATATATATATATATATATATATATATATATATATATATATATATATATATATATATATATATATATATATATATATAAATATATATCATTTGTTTGCTGAAAATTTCAAACACACGCGATATCAATGGTTAAATTGTCAAATAGATAAAATACGATTACAGATCGTGGCGAATGCAATATTTTTTTTACTGTTTTTCGATATTGTTATCTCAGCATAGAAGAAGAAAATGGAAGTCTGGATAATTACAACCCCGTATATACCCAGACTTACATATTCTTTGTTGAGATAACAATATAAAAAAAATACCCAAGTGAAATCCAGATTTCCAAACAATTAAAATATTATTTTTCGACATGTTAAAAATAATCTTTAACGATTTTTACAGAATATTTTTACGTATGATGGATTAAAATCTTGAATACTTAACTACTTGAAAATGCAGTTTGTATCTAGGTCTATTTAAATTACACAGATAATATTATATTGTGTGATGTGTTTCATTATATGTAATGTATTACGATATTCGCAAGAGAAAATGACTTAAATCGTTAGGTAGATTTTTTGCTGGCAATAGTAAATGTGTCTAGTGTCTATTTATTTTAGACAGTGTTAAAACGTTATTTACTAATTACTACAAAGAGTTTTGATTGACTATGAAATTTACCTTCTAAAAGATGTAAAAAATCATAATAATTACTCATTTAAAGAGTGTAGAGAAAGATAAATCATTGAGAAATGTGTTTAAAAAATGTTTTGTTTCTTTCTTTTAAAACAGTTTGAGTACAGTATGTTTTAAGTCTCGCACGTATAAAGTAGTAAAATATGAAAACAAGCTAATAATGTATCATTTCAACACATTTCACTGATAACAAATTTAAAATTTATGTGTCTTAAAACACAAAATATCAGATTAAATTGACCAGTGCAATGACGCAGCATTATTTGTAAGGCTTGGACGCCTCGTAAAAAAACAGTGGCCAGACATCTATGTATATTAAGTATTAATTTTAATTTATGTATTAATTTTAAATCAAACACAGATTTTTTGAGTCTACTAAGTTGTATTTTATTAACAAAAACACATAAAAATTATATTGTGACAATTGTTTCGCCTTGTTAGGGCATTATCAAACGAATGACATTCGTTTGATAATGCCCTAACAAGGCGAAACAAACGCCAAATCAATAAATAATCTATGTATATTATTTAATTTATAGATGATACTAAATATTTTTTAGACTTAATAATAAATAAATAACCTTTTATCTTAGGTACATCAAAAGTTACAATTGGTATACAGCTACAATAAAAACAACAAAAAATTACATTTTTTTACAATTACATTTTGATATAATTTCTCACAATACATGCTCAGATATAAAATTTCATAGTTCTGATTTATAATTATATCTTATTTTGTAGATAAATTAACAAAAATTAATTAGTTCAAATCATATTTTGTCATAGCTTATACATTTTTCTAGTAAATAGAGTCCAAAGATATTAAAATAAAAAATATACGCAATGTAAGTAGGTATATTTCAGAACCTATAAGTCCTACTGTCAAAATCTATCAAAAATAAAAAAATACCGTTTTATAGGAATCAAATAGTGATAATTTTTGACTAAGACAGATTTTTTAAGTCTAACGGTTTTGGTAAAAAAAAAATAAAAACCACGAACACATTTAAGGGCGTTGAGGGGAGCGGACATGTCGATTCCTTTTTGAGGGGACATTTCTAGGATCCTAAGAAAAACTTCAAAGTTTAAAAAAATTGAGGCTGATGCTATTTCAATTGGATTATTTTTGTTATCATGAGTCCATGCTCTAATGATAAACAAAAAAATATTACAGTGACAGTAACATCAATAAACAACGAATTTTTTGTTACCCAATTGAATATAATATATGTTCATGTATTGTATTTATGTATAAACAAAAAAGAGATTATGATGACTTATAATGTTTGAAAAACGAATTTATTGTCTATATTCGGTACAAAAGGATAAAAAATTATGATAATTTTAAAATTTGTTGTCTCTGAAAACACCTTTTTAAAAAATAATTTAATAAATTTTATTATTCATTTCAAAATCCCACAAGGTATTTTACATAATTATGTGTTCTTAAAATGGCGGTACCTTTCGCTTTCTACCGTGGTTATCCTAGAATATTCATTCATAATATTATATAGTACATTTACTATCATTGACAAAATAAAGACTTTTCACCTTGATTTCAACAAGTATAATGTTGAAATATGAAAAATACATCCGTAATTTTATAATACTAAGGAAAAAGAATAAGTCGAAATGGTACCAGTCCACCTTTACACGAGTAAAATTATTATGAAACCGAATTTTGCAAGAAAACTGGTTTGGTGTCCCGTCTACGCTCAACTCTTGAAAAGCGAAATTAATAATACTTACTCTATCTACTTCTTATAAGCGCCATTCCAAATAATATACATAATATAAGAAAGACAAAACTATTTTTAAATTTTATAAATTACATTAAGTTTTTTTACATTTCATTTTATTTTAAAATTTGAGCATACGTTAAAAATATAAACTATTGCATAAGGATATGTAATATATTTGTGACGAATATATATATTTTTTGGTTTCATTACATTTTCTTGTTTTTTTTTTTAAATTTCCAATACACAAACAAATATTTCTATTCACACACACAATACACTTAAGTTTTTTAATAAAACATTATGAGCCATAAATAATAAAGTATACAAATATCACACCGGATAGAATTTCCTTTATTATGTATTTTAAAAAAATATATATATTTCTTAAAAATGGTTTACACTCATCATCAATTATTTTACAAAAGTTATGATTTTTTATGAGGTTATTAATATAATAAACAACAAATACGATATTTCGACTCGAGTGAAGTGTGTTCTTACGCTACTTGTCGAACTATTCAGCGCTTACCTGTTGAGTTGAGCATAGACGAGACACGTTTTCAGCACAATGCGGCGCGAAATATCAGAGGTATCAGTTGTCAGCTGGTCGTGGTTGATGGCAGTCGAGGAATCTATTGCTGTATTGTAATAGTCAAATGAAATAAACCAACATAGGGTCATTATTTATATTGAAAATATATAAAATAATATTATTTAACAGGTAAAAGTATAACAAAACTATACGGAAAAAATGTGCATTTGAATGAGCCACTATACTGCAATCTCTTTCCATTTCGCGGTGTTAAATAACTGACTTACATCATGCTGTTTTATGTCGAAGAATTATTCGGTAATATTTAAAAGTTTAGTGCTGTGATAAATATATTTTTGGTATTTATATTATTGAAAATGAAAGCTTCGGAGAGTGTTTGTGAAAAGAATTATGAAATCGGGAAGAAAATTGACTACAGGAAGGCCTCCCTCCAGAAGGTCGCCATTATCCTGGGCCTCGTTTGTTTGGTGTCTGTGATTGTTTACTTTACTCCTATGCCAGGTAAATACTTTATTTTTATTTTTAAATCTTTATATTTTCAATTATGGCAATTTTAAACCCAATTTTTAACATTTTGAGTGTATCCAAATACTTGTTCGCAAACCTGGAAAACAATATCTCCAATTATAGGAGTTATTTTTCAAATATTTTTTTTGACATCTCGACATCGATGAAGAAAAATATGGAAGTCTGGTTATTTACCTGGCTTACGGCCATCATAGGCTGGTTTAAGTGATCACTTTACACACGTGTAACATACAATCGTGTGGTTGTCAATCATGGATAGAATTGGTGAATGTTACACATGTGTAAAGTGATCACTTAAACCAGCCTATGACGGTCGTAAGCCCCGTAAATGCCCATACTTCCATATTCTTCTGCACCTATTTTTCAGACTAGTTTGGAAAGCGATAGAAATAAAGGAATATGAGAGGACAGATATTTATGATTGTATTTTTTAAATTTGAAATAAATGCATTTTTAAATGTTAAAATGAAATCATTAAAAAGAATAATATTTTATAACATGTGTTCGATATATCGCTCACTCCTTTCAAGAACGTCATAAATAAAAAATTGTCAATTTTCAGTAGTGCATGATTTCGGAATGCCCAGAAAATGTACTATATCCCAGCAAAAGCGTCATATTTTTAATTTAACAATTACTTGCTTTAGGGCAGAAAGTGTTGTTTTTGCATTTTGAAGAAAAGGTATTGTTTAAGTATTTTTTAAGTATCCTAAATATTTTTTAATTGGAGAAAAAACCTTCAGGTTTTACCTAAAAAGATCTGTTGCACAGTAAAAAGTTCAATAAGTGACTTGATATTTATTTGAAATATATCGTATTATATTTTTAAACTTTAAAAACGTCCTCCTGAAAAATCAAATTTTTTTATTTATGACGTTCTTGAAAGGAGTGAGCGATATGTCAATATCTTCCAGTGACCGTTGCTGCTATTCCATTTTTTTTTACTCACTAATTTTCCTCTATTTCCTTTTTCACAAGGCATTAATGTTCATTACACTGATTTTTTCTGTACTTCATCTGTATCCTTTAAAATATGTTCCACTCTAAATTCTAATAATTTGAAACCATATGCCATGCCCTATGGACCATTAGATGCAGTTAGTGATGGAAGAAGAAAGAAAGTATTCAATAAATAATTACATATTCAAAATATTTTCACAAAAATCACAGTTAATATCATTATTTGTGTTATTTTTAAAGAGTCTTCAGCGTACTGTAGGTACTGTGTGAAAAAAAAGCAAGCATTGGTTGAATGGCTTCGAACCACTTCATCAGATTCAAAGTCCACCGCATTACCTCAGTACTATGACCCTAATTTTCTCTCTTTTCATGTTCTAAATTAAAATGAATACCACTACAAACCATTAAAATAAATATATGTAGTATGTATATGGCAAGTACGTTTGTAAACCAGCAAAATTAAGTTGGAAAAAACAATACAAGATAAAAAAGTGCTTACGTACTCATAAAAGTAATTATTAACCTTCTTCACACGCTTTATTTATTTGAGTATTTTCAAGTAATAAAATGTAGTTCTCAAAATAAAATAGTTTTATTGTTAAGAGAATTGTAATACATTTCCACATATTATACGTGTAGTACCATATAAAACAAAAAATATATGCTAGACCAAGTAATTAATTGTATTGTATTTTCAGTAAATATATACTACTTTGGAGAAATATAATAGGCTTTCCTCATCCTTCAACACCCTAATTCAAATGTAATTTTTATATACGGTGTTTAATAATAATGTTGAATACATGAAAACACGCGTTGCATAAGATTTAAAAAGAAAAATATTGTGGAATTGAACAAGTAAATGTATATTTATGTATAAATAAAAATATTTAGGTAAATTTGTTTGACATCTTAACTTTAAAAAAAAATAAACAAAAAACTAACAAACCATCATGCCGCTTCCCGCAGGGATAGGAAGAGAGAAAAGAACACCACACCAATCCGTCTTTGGAAATCTTCACCTCTTCCACATTCATGCATCTCCTTACACCTTCCGATCCCTGACCTGTTCGCCTCCGTAGTGAAATGATCAAGCTCGCCTGCCGTTTTGGAGGTCCCGGGTCCGATTCCAAGGGGGGGGGGGTCAAATAAATGTAAGTGATTTTTTCACTGTAATATTTATTCAATATAACGGAGGGCTGATCACCTTTCCTTCATGTATCAAGATAACACTGCGTTGATATGATGCAGTGCCCTAAGCACCGTAGGGTGGATAAGGGTTTTGAAGAAGGCCTGACCACTTTCTAAGTATTTGAAATATTTGACCATGTCAAGTTTTCGTCGGTCTTCCTTTGTTTCTATTACCAACCTTGTATACCTTACCCTCAATTTTTTTCAACTATTCTTTCTTCACTCACCCGATTTATATGCCCAAACCATTGCAACACACCTTTCGTAATTTTATCGATGGTACTTATCTTAGCCTTGCATTCTTTCTTTATATCTCCATTCCAACGTCATTCATGAAACGTTTTTTCGCACTTTCGTCTAAGAGTCATACATTTCAACTGTATTCAGTCGACTTTTATTCTTCTTTTGTCTACGCCACACATTAGAGTTGGAACCAGGACTCCACTGTGTGCTGCCAGTGTAGCTTTCGCTAATAGGGTTTTATTTGCTATAACTAAATTTACTGCATCATTTACTTTGATCCCAGCATTCACTTTCCTTCCTATATCATTATAAATCTTAAATCTATTTAAAAGTAATTAACCGATTACTTTAATTTTGGCACAACGTTGGATTTGAATACGCGACAGTTTTTATTGTTGCATTTTTTCCTTATTTAACCAGACCGAGCTACCGCAACTTGTAGCCGGGTATAGCTAGTTAGTAATGAAAAACGTTTTTAATTGACGATCCCACGAAATAATATATTTTATTATGAAAGATAATAAATCATTCTCATCTTTTGTGTTGTTAGTATCAAATTAAAATTTACACATATAAATACATAAATATATTAATAAATAATATATAATTACACTGCCTTCCGCTTTCAAGCGTGCAAGCAAAGTGAAAAAAATGATCTCGGTGTTAAAATATGTACAATGTACATGTTATACACACTCGCTTCACATGTGTACGATTCCAAAAGTTTCCAAATTATGATATCACCTCCGAGCTATATTTACCGAGCAATTATGTAGGTTTAGTAATCGTCATTGTTATTAATTTACACGTATGTACAGTGCATCAGCACAAAATACCAATTATAGCTACACATTTAGACCGCTTCATTAAATGAAACAGTTGAAGATCAATTATTTTCCAAAGTGTTGCACATATAAAAAAAAATATTTATTAAATATAAACACACATACATTTATATATATATATATATACATATATATATATATATATATATATATATATATATATATATATATATATATATATATATATATATATATATATACATACATATATTTATATATAAATATGTATATATATATATATATATATATATATATATATATATATATATATATATATATATATATATTATATATTTATATACATATATATATATATATATATATATATATACATACACTCATTAAAAAAATCATAAAAAAAAATTCACAGACCCACCATGTCACCTTATATGTCTTGTCAAGTTTTTTTTTTATTATTTTGCATTTAAATAAAATCTATTTAAATATTTGTTATATAAATAGTGCCATGGCTCTTCGGAGTTTCCTGGGTTGAGGCTTCCGTAGTACGTAATATGACATTTATGTGAATGAATAATAATCATGTAGGAACTTAAATTATACATTAATAACGTAGTTTATACACAGCGCAGATAAAACATAAATAATTATGCACTCTGATGATTCTTAATAGATAGTATAAAACACTCCGGGGCTACCATTTTAATGGAAATATAACGCGTTAGTATGTATTAAAAAAAAAAATGGAATAACCCGCAAAGCCTCTACTTTTAGAGGCTTGCGGGAAGGATTCTACAAGTAGAATTGTAAGGATAGGTAAAAGTGAAAATTTCATTCATACCCTTATCCGCACCCCAATAGTGCATAGGGCTCTGCATCATTTAAACGCAGTGTTATCTTAATCGCTAATACATGAAGGAAAGGTGATCAGCCCTGAAGTTCAAGCCCTGATTCAGCAACTGAAGTGTAAAATGGAAAGTGAAAAATACATTTCAAAAACCCTGACCAATTGAATATTTTCAATTGAGACGTTTCTTCAATTATTTTGCAATTGGCGGGAATCGAACCTACCTAATATACCTATCTAACCACTTTAGTTGTATTCTATAAAAAATATGAATAAAATTTTCAACTTTAACATCCTGACAATATAAAACACCAACTTGTTTCCAAAATGTCAAAGCGGTTAGATATAACAGTCCCAGGCGGTGATTCCAAATGGGAGTTAACGCGTTAACTATGTAGTGTAGATAATATCGTTGTCATGGTAACATTAACTTTAATACAATACAAATAGACAAAAGCTATCAAATTGGTAAAGTTAGAAAAAAAGTCTAGAGGTAAAGTTAAAATTATCTACACTACACTAACGCCATCTATCCATCTATCTAATTAATGCGTTGTCTATGCATTGTAATTAACCAACAAGGATGGAATTTCAATAAAAAAGTTCTTTTGTATCTATGTAGTGATTACTTCATGGTAGTTTTCAAGTCAGGATGCTGTTTTGTTTATTTTTTTAAGTGATAAAATAATCGAAAAACTTGTCTCTGATAAAACGTGAAAAAATATGCATACGAACAAACACATATTTAAAAATTGAAACAAACATAAACAATGTGTCGGGTTGTAGTCCCGTGGTTAGTGTCGCGGACTCTTAAGTCAGAGTTTCTCAGTTCGAACCAACTCTACCACAATTTGATACCTTTTTCTAATAATGAGCCGCTTAGGCTCACAAAAATATTATGAAATTTAAATATTTGTGTAAATAATAAAAACAGAAATATTTCTATTTTTCTTAAAAAAAAAAAAATAATTAGAATTTAAATAAATATACGCACAAAAGAAATCACACATATTATTGAATTAATAAATCATTTAAGTTTAATATAAATGTTAATATACATGTAATATTATGGAAATAGGGTTTACAATTGTATTGTAGTCTTGTAAATTTTAATGATCCGCCTTCCTTCAGTAATGTAGAAATTAATGAATTCATAAATAAATTCACCTAGTTTTTATAGCCATGCTGTAAAATAGAAACTCTATCGTAAAGTTTACTTCTATCTCCAAGTTATTAGCGGTAATTTATTATCATACTCCAGTGCATTTGATTCATATATATATGAAACATCATTATATTTCTCCTCAAACTTTTTAAAACATTATTTATTGAGCTGAATTTAGTTATTTTTGTAAATAAGAGAGAGTTTTTACTAATAATACAGCTTATTTTAATTTTATTTGAATTATTTGAGATGGAATTTTCATTGAACGATGAAAAAGGTTTATTAAACAAAAATAATGAAACACACACGTTGCGGTACTCATAGACGGATGTTTATATTTAAATATATAATTTTATTTATAGACTTGGCGTTAAATTAGTCGACTAAAAATAATCTTTTATAATATTATCAACATTTGCTTAACGCCATAAAAACGTTAATTGTATTAAATGTGTCCTGTAAATTATTACAGCACAAGTTATAACTATTCCTTAAGTGTTTAGAATTGTTTACCTATATAAGGACCGTTGGTCCATTTTATTTCAGAGGAAGACCGAGAAAAACTTGTCATGATCAGGTATGCCATATAGGTACTTGAAAGCGGTCAGGTTAGGAGTCGAAACAATCGGCGGGTATGTATGAGGAGATGCATGAACGTGGAAAAGGGCGAATAATGTTTGCATAGACATTTGGGTGGCGTTCTATTCTCTCTGCCTACACCTGCGGGGAAGCGGCGTGATAGTTAGATAGTCCATTTAATCTTCACATTCGTTTGAAAATGCCTTAACAAGGTGAAACAATTGTCACAAAATGTATTTTTTATGTGTTTTTCACAGTAAAATTCAATTGTGTAGACTCAAAAATCAGTGTTTGATTTTAACATTTAATAAATAATTTTTAAATAATTTTATTATGTTGTTACATTCAATATGCTTATTTTTAATTTTTATTATGATTCATTAAAAAAATTTAAAATGAACATGATTCCAAATAGAATTAGCATCTCGAAAGGAAACGCATTGTAAAAAAATGTTTAGCTATAATATTATTTATATATGATAATAATATTTATATAGATAGATAATATTTGTATAAAATGACAAGTGAAAGGCAAACAGTTATGACGACGTTCGAAGACTTATATTATACGGAAGATAATAAAAAGAATCCATTTTCACTCAAAGCCTTAAAAATAGGATATTTTCTATTGAAAATATCAATTTATTAAAAAAATGTGTCATTAATATTGACACTGATGGACCGATATGCCACAACTTTCCGTAATAAAATATCGAATATGAAATATATCAGTGTTAATTTTTTATTTACAAAAAATATAGAAAACTGTTGCTAAAAATATTGAATTAATCTTACCTTTTAGGCTTTAAGATTGACTATTAATTGAATTGGTTACCACAAAAGAGATTCCGGGTGAGATTATTCCGCGACAGAATTGATATTGGAAATTTAAATTACCATTTGAAAACGAATCGGTATAAATCAACAGTATCATATCATTTGATACTTAAGCAAAAAATAACCATAGAGACTAATTATTTAAAATTGATTTTATTTGTGCTTATTTTTCGATCAGTTTTGATCAGAATGGCAGCGCCATCTGCTGAACAAAAGAGCATATCACGCAATTTTAAACATTGTTCTTGGCAAACAGCGTGCTTTTTGACAGCTTCAAAAATATTGTTTACCCACAAAAACTAACTTACCATCACACCGCTTATCCGCAGTGGTAGGCAGAGAGAACAGAACGTCATTCCAATCTGTCTGTGCACACAAACTTCGCCTCTTACACATTCATCTCCTTATATATAAGAAGAAGAAAAAAAAAGTAGTTTTGGCAATCTTTAGGCGTGTAGCATGTGTAATAATATCAGTATTATACACTTTCTAGTCGCATTGTTTAAGGTGTTCATTAAATCTAACATAATCAATTGATTCGGCTGCCAAGATTGTTATCTCGACTTGAGATTGATGAAGCGAATTTGTCTTCTTCAACTATAGCCAATTTATTTGAAGAGATTGGCCATCTCGTTCACATAAAAATCATTTTAAATTCATATAGACAAATAGGTATGAATAACATTATAAATGTATCGTTGAATCTAAATATTTACATGGATGTTTTATACATGTATGATCGTATTATAATAATGAATGTGATTGAATTACTCGCATCACCAGAGTTATTACAGTATTTGCATATCAAAACTTTCGTCAGCTTGAGAACATGTATCAAAATTGATTAATGAATTAATATTATTTTTTGACATCTCATCAAAGATAAAGAAGAATATGGAAGTCTGGGCATTTACGGGGCTGATGACCGTCATAGGCTGGTTTAAGTGATCACTTTACATACGTGTAACATTCATCAATTCTACCCATTATTGACAACCACACTACTCAAATTCTTGGAAGTTCTATACATATGAACCAATTTTGAAACATCGAAAAATAATATAAAAAATACTTAATAATTAATAATTAGAGACAATCCAGATTTGTAAACAAGTATTTGGACACACTCAAAATGTTGGAAATATATTGTATATTGGAATTTGATTTTCTTTAAAACATACATTGAAAAATATCAATTTCATACTATTTCTGTGAGCCTAAGCGGCTCGTTATTAGAAATAGGTATCGAATTGTGGTAGAGTGGATTCGAACCGAGAAACTCTGACTTAAGAGTACACGACACTAACCACGGGACTATAACCCGACACTTCATTTTTAATTTAAGTTTTACTAAGTAAATACCAATATTTCTTAAAATCTATAGTGACACGTGTTTTATCACATGTTTTACCATATCGATTTTTACCACAAAGTGACTGCCGAATCAATTAATGAAATTATTTTTTTCTATACAGACACGGTATTTTAAGCAAAAAAAAAATCAATTGCCTACGTCAAATGTTACCTGGGTTTGAATAAATTACGTTACGATTTCATGTATGTTGGGCCCTAATGTTAAATATATGCTTAACACAATAGATGAAGACAATATGGATAAATATTTTGGCAATTATGATTCCATTTGTAAAATGAATTTTTTGCCAGCTGCACTCGGTTGTGAATTGTTGTGGCTCAAATGAAAAATAAAGAAAAAAGAAGTCACTTTTTATTTTTTTAAATATAATTATTCAAATACAATGTGTCAACATTACTTACTGTGAATAACGAAATTCACAATTTTATTTATATAGAAAGATAAAAACACGAATACAAATAAAATATTAAAACAAGAATATAGTATAAATAAAAACACGCGATTGCTTTTATTCTCATACACCATTGTACGATGAATTTTCCAATATATCAAAAGGGTTAAGTTGCTAATATGATAGGTTAATATGCACATGTATTCTGTCGAGCCTTTTTACAATGTACGACCAATAATAGCTGGTCACGTACATATAAGAGATCTAGGTACTAAGAGTTTTTTCTTCATAGGAATGTCTAGTGTCTTGAATTTCTACATAACTGATGTGAATATAATACATTTGGTATAAGGGGTTGGTAGTGCGTTCTCCTTGAGCCTTAAATATTATGACCTAATCAACGTACAATTATTCAAAAATATTTAATGAAATTTGCAGGTAGAGTAAAAAAAAAAAAAACTTAACATTTATATGGTGGACAGCATGTTTCTTGGCAGCTACTGTCACTTAGCATTGTCAACTATTCGGATTGTACTCTTATTTAGTAAAATTTTCAATATTTTCATTGCAAACATTGTGGAATGAAACATATTAGAAATATACGCGTTATATTCAATATTTTACATTCAACCAGGCAGCCAATAGATAGTTGAGAATAAAATACTTCGTCTTTAATTGAAATTTCACTTGGTAAATACAACCATTTTTTTAAATATTTTGTGACACGTGTTTCGATGCATTTAGCATAATTTTTAAATACAACATTTTGAGTGTGTGTAAATAAATTATCTGGTCAAATTATAAGCTTAATAATAAAAATGAAAATGGTGTTTTCTGGCGTTTCTCATGTGTGTAATTATAATCCAGGATTCGGATCTCACATACTAATATAAGAGTTTCTGCTTAATAAAAAAGCTTCTTTACATCTCACCAATAGATGTCTCTAGTGAAGTTCTAGTGATTCAAGAACAAAGTTTCTAAATTGGTTCATATATATATGTAGAACTCCCAATAATTTGAGTAGTGTGGTTGTCAATAATGGGTAGAATTGGTGAATGTTACACGTGTGTAAAGTGATCACTTAAACCAGCCTATGACGGTCGTCAGCCCCGTAAATGCCCAGACTTCCATATTCTTCTTCATCTTTGATGAGATGTCAAAAAATAATATAATTTTTAAATACTGAAAAGATGCGGAATGCATCGAAGCACGTGTCACAATAAATATTAAGTTAACGTGGAATTAGCCAAGTGAAATTGTAACTAAAATTATTTGGATATTACTAAAAAGTGACTGCAGAATCGATCAATGAAATAGAAAAACGTTGTGTATTAAAAAAAAAACAAAAGAAGCGGAATATCCATAACATATTTGGGTGGAACTATGTTATACGCATGCCTTTTGAACGGCGATGAAGAGTAGAAAATATTTAATTAATTTATGTACAAATGTACTTGTTGTATGCAAATAAGAAATCAAAAAATGACTAGGAATTTCGCATCAATAAATCACGAAGGATATAGAAGAGAAATTTTACATCACCATAAAGCTCATTTGCATAGTATTAAATTCTAACAATACAGGTAGGCCAAAATATAATTATAGTGATGTTCTCGCCCAAACCCAACCCACATATTATTTGATGAGCACTGAGTAAGTACTCTACCACCTACTCAGTGAATCACATTTTTTTATGATTATATGAGATGGTATTTCTTCTATGGAATACAGAATATTGTAACATCTTTTCTGTGATGAAGACGGAAGGAATGGAAAAATATAATATGGTAGCGAAAATATGTAATTAGACCGTAAGTAATACTTACGATGTCTGAACGTCTCTTTGCACGCAATGTTCTCAGGATAAAGATCAGAAAAAATATGATTTAATTTAATTTACCTAAACCGGAAATAAACTAAAAAAACGCATCCGATTCAAAACTTAACTATTATGACGTTATTTTACTCTTAACCAATGAATCTTTACGTTGAACCGTTTAAAATTTTTTTCATTTAATCTTGAGTGTGTCCAAATACTTATTCACAAATCTGGATTATTTTCAATAAGAATTATTTTTTACATGATTTTTTTAACATATCATCATAGATGATGAAGAGTAGGAAGTCTGGGTATTTACAGGGCTTACGACCGTCATAAGCTGGTTTAAGTGATCACTTTACACACTTGTCAATCTTTTCAAGTTTAATCAATGTATCTATAAGTTCCAAGAATGTGAATGGTGTGGTTGTCAATCATGGGTAGAATTGGTGAATGTTACAGTGTGAAAAGTGATGAATGACGGTCGTAAGCCCTATAAATGCCCAGACTTCCATATTTTTTTCATATATGTTGAGATTTCAAAAAATTAACGTTTAATATTATCTCATTAAAATAAATTAAAACTACATTTTTTAGTAACATCATTATAAAAAAGTTATAAATATTTCACACGTTTGAGCGTATCAGCAATGCGCTCAAACGTGTGAAATATTTATTGAAAATACCCTATTATATGTATCTCAGGAAAAATAATTGCCTAGGAAGGTAATTTATTGCTCAGTAGGCTATTATTTTGGTTTAAAAGGTGTGGCATTCCAATTTATATTATATATACCCAAAGGAAAAGTTTTTCCGTTTTACTCGAATGACTGAAGGAGAAAGTTTTTAAGCGGAAATCTTTGACGAAAAACTAGGAGATAAAAATTACGTTTGCGAGTATAATGTTAAAGTATATTTGTACGTTGTCAAAACATTATTTTTAATATTCGTTCTCATTTATTCGTTTGCTAGCTATCCACGGTTTGAATGAAACTTGCGGTGAAAATAAAAATAAAGATCCGAGTATAAAATATGTTTTGGAGTTTAGTAGAGACAAATTCTGCACGAAAATAAATACGAATTCTTTACATTTGGTAGTTAAAATAAAAAAATTACATTTTTATAAAATACCTATATTTGGTTTTGTATTGACATTTCTTGGTGGAACTGAATTTTATATGATTAAACAACATTTTATGTAGATTTTCCACTTTAATTTTTTTGACCTGTGATCGGGTTTCGTCGTTAACGACATCATCAGGCTGGTGGAAGGCTAGTCGAAATTCTGTGTTTTATACACAACAAGGCAGGGGTTGAAAACCTGATTTAATATACATTTTCTGATAGATTTCATTTAAATCTAACAATTTTAAGTAGTGCATTAAAACAATAATTTGAAAAAAATATAGTACGTGTTTTAAGTTGAATTTAGTATAAATTTTATTACAGAAATAGATTTTTGGAGCTATATTCAAATAATGTATGGGTCGATTCCAGATTTGGGACCGTTGTTTGACACTCTTCATCCGCACAGTTGTATAGGGAAAGAAGAAACATAGATTTTGGTCTGATGATGGAATTTGATGATTAAAAGTACCTACCTAAGAAAACAAATCGGGTTAGGTTCCGAATATTATTTTCAATGGAATTCCTTCAGAATTTTGATAAAATTTTCTTATTAAATACAATATTTTATTAAACAGTACGTAGGCACCTATCCGGACGAGAATATTAAAAATGAATAATTCCAATTCAACCAGTCTGATAATGATGAGACCCGACAGCCATCAAGTAAAAAAAGTGGAAAAAACTGTGTACTTGTTATTTTATTAAATCACTATATACCTCATTATGATTTAATAATAATCTCGATTAGTTTCAAAGCAAACAGTTTTTTCCTTAAGACTAATAAGTATTTAATACCATCTACTTAATAAAACATTTAATTTATTTGAGTGTTAAAGAGAGCTTGGTTATGAATCTCAAGTGCCTATTTTTGTATTGATTGGTATTTACAGGCAAAGGAATCAGAGATGGCCAATAATTGGGAACATTTAAATAACAGATATTTATTTTTAATTAATGTTTTATTTAGTAAATACCACTATTTCTTAAAATCTACTGACACACGTGTTTCGATGCATTCCGCATCATTTTCAAACACCGTATTTTGGTCATTGACTTCACATACATTTTGAAAATGATGCGGAATGCATTGAAATACGTGTCACAGTAGATTTTAAGAAATAATGGTATTTACTAAGTAAAACATTTATAATTGTGACGCACTCGCTCACAAACGAAGTCACATCCTCGGAGGACCTCTACTGGACTCCGAGAAGGTGAAGCTCCTACCACCAAGACAGGTCGTGAGTTACATGACTCGTGTAGGTCTTGGCAGTGAGCTGTAATACAGAGGGAAGTCACAATAGACCTAATTTGGTCGCAGTGACATAAAGGATGCAAGATCCCTTGACCAAAAAAAAAAGTAAGACATTTATTAAAATGGATAGATTTTACCACAAAGTGACTGCCGAATAAATTAATGAAAAGACGGATATTTGGATAAATCATGAAAATGTTCTTTTAACATAATGCATAAAATAAAAAATCACAATGTTTGTGCTTCAAATATTGATTATGTTGAATATATTATAAATATCTCATTTTTATATTTATTATTATTATAATATGACATTATTCAATGATACGGATCACGACTGAAGACATAGTAATGGAAAAAGTACGTACATTACGCGTAGATTATACAAATGTTGATGACATGACGGCATCATTAGTTGGCGGTAAGATGATAATGCGATTGGTGATATTTTCACGATTTCGTACTTAAATAAAAATAACGAACCCGTTTAGATCTGGTGAAATTGTTTTATAAAAAGTAGGATGAAACTTGAAAAAAACTTTATAAATTCAATTATAGATGGCGCCGAAGTAGCATGCACGAGATGTTTTCAATTGAAGCATGAATATAACTTCCAAAATTTGAGTAGTGTGGTTATCAATCATGGGTAGAATGGTGAATGAATGGTGTATATATCAATAGCACGCTACACACTAGAGTTTCAACTAAGTTTTTTTCATTATTTTTAAACTTATATTATGTCTGGGAATTGACAGGTCGTAAGCTCTGTAAATGCCTAGACTTCCCTAACTTTCTTCTTCTATATTGAGATATCAATAATAAATACTAATACTACTACCATCACACCGTTTGGTGAGAGGATGGAACGTCACACTCTTCTGTCCTGACATAAACTACCGGCTTCTTTCACAATCATTTATTTAGTCATACATGCCCTCCGATCACGAGGATTTTTGGCACCACCAGATTTTAGGTTCTGATTGATCTGATCGTGCTAAGTCTTATTCGGCCGTCTTCGTTCATTTGCCACATATACATTCTTAGTCATTCTCTCGTTATCAATTCGCTCCACATGTCCCTACCACCTTTAAGAACTCTTCTTAATCTTTTTAACCATGCCTAGTTCCTTCCTTTCTAATATCTTCGTTTTTAATTCTGTTATACAATGATCAATTTGAATTTTAAAAACCAAATTGAATTTTCTATAAATTCTATAATTTATATTTTAAGCAATAACTTTGTGATTTTCCATTCTTTAATTAAAATGTAACTTTGTTTTCAAATTACTGTAAATTTTCCATTATATAATAATTATTCCATTTTACAATTAAAATGTAACTTGGTTTTAAAATCACTATTGATCAAAGTCATTTTAAAACAAAATAACACTTTAATTATTCCACAAATTCGTATCAAGGAGCCCATATCAACGACGTTCACTCTGCATTCATTCTTCCTTTGCCAATGAATGTTAATTTATCATATTATTTTTTGATATCTCATCAAAGATGAATAAGAATATGGAAGTCTGGGCATTTACGGGGCTTACGACCGTCATAGGCTGGTTTGAGTGATCACTTTACACACGTGTAACATTCACCAATTCTACCCATTATGGACAACCACACCACTCAAATTCTTGGAAGTTCTATATATATGAACCAATTTAGAAACCTTGTTCATGAATCACTAGAACTTCGCTACAGACATCTATTGGTGAGATGTAAAGAAACTTTTTATTAAGCACAAACTCTTATATTAGTATGTGAGATCCGAATTCTGGATTATAATCACACACATGAGAAACGCCAGAAAATACCATTTTCATTTTTATTATGCCCAGACTTCCATATTCTTCTTCATCTTTGATGAGATATCAAAAAATAATATGAAAATAACTCCTGTAATTGGAGATAATCCAGATTTTGTGAACAAGTATTTGGACACACTCAAAATGTTGTAAATAAATTATCTGGTCAAATTATAAGCTTAATAATAAAAATGAAAATGGTATTTTCTGGCGTTTCTCATGTGTGTGATTATAATCCAGGATTCGGATCTCACATACTAATATAAGAGTTTCTGCTTAGTAAAAAGCTTCTTTACATCTCACCAATAGATGTCTCTAGTGAAGTTCTAGTGATTCATGAACAAGGTTTCTAAATTGGTTCATATATATAGAACTTCCAAGAATTTGAGTGGTGTGGTTGTCCATAATGGGTAGAATTGGTGAATGTTACACGTGTGTAAAGTGATCACTCAAACCAGCCTATGACGGTCGTAAGCCCCGTAAATGCCCAGACTTCCATATTCTTCTTCATCTTTGATGAGATATCAAAAAATAATATGAAAATAACTCCTGTAATTGGAGATAATCCAGATTTTGTGAACAAGTATTTGGACACACTCAAAATGTTGTAAGTTAATTTATCATATTAGTTGTCTGTAGGGTATACTTATAAACAAATTTAAAATAATTATCATAGCAAGGGAGTTTAACCTCACGTGGTTTCTCTAATGGTTTCTCACGCATATCTTGACATTTCATGTCACTTAGAAGATTACACTTATCCGTCATTAATATACCATTAAATATATCCATGGAACTGTACGTACAAATAATCGAGTTCGGTGCATTTATCACGTTTTCGCTTTAAGAAAAAGTTCAAGAGTCAAAAATCAAAATGAGTAAATGTGACTTGAATAAGCTAATTTGCATTAGCTTATTGAATTTTTAATTAAATTCTAGTTTGTAAAAATATCGGACTTACGGTCAAAGGTAAGATTTTTTCTTAAATGTTTTTCGCAGATAATTTACATTTAGGATTTTTTACGGAGTGTGTGGAAGTTTTGGGTAAGGGAATGTAATTTATTAATAATAATAATAAATACCTTACCGCACCCCAATGGTGCATAGGGCACCGCTTCATATAAACGCAGTGTTATCTCGATCGATTACACATGAAGGAAATGTGATCAGCCCTCCACTTCAGGTACCAGTCCAGTGTAATATTGAATAAATATTAGAGTGAAAAAATCACTTATATTTATTAAACCCCCTAGGAATCGAACCCGGGACCTCCAGAACGGTAGCCGAGCATGCTGAACATTACACTACGGAGGCGGTAATTTATTATGAGTAATTTAATGTTTTTGATGTTTTAAAATTTAATAAACCCTGATGATATAAAGGTTCTTGTCGAAACTGGTAGGTTACAATGTACTAATAATAAAAAAAGTTGTCAAAACAAAGTTGTTTAATTTTACAAAGGTGAGATTATTTGACCGAGCATTTACATTTATTATTCAGATAAGTGTGATAGTATCTGTCAAGAGGCACGCTGTCCGCCATGAGCAATGTTTAATACTGCGTGAGTGGGTGTTGCCATTGCGGTCATATGTTTACAAATATTTATGAATTGTTTTTGATTAGTAATTAAATTAGATTCATCTCATGCTTTTAATTGTCTTTCTTTTTTGTTATTGTTTATTATGGTAGTTTATTGAGTGTGTCTAAATACTGGTTCACAAATTTAGGTTCTCTGGACTTAGGAGTTATTTTTTTTACATATGTTTGACATCTCATCATAGATGAAGAAGAGTCTGGATGTTTATGTACATACATCCAAAAAAGGGACTCCGCTAAATAAAATCTTTCTCAATCCAATACAGATGGCTGTTGTGAACTCATATTTACTGTTTCATGACATTGGCCATATATCTAGGAGCACCAACAATTCGAGTAAATGTGTTGTCAATCATGGATAAAATGGTGAATATTGCACGTGTGATCACTTAACAAGCCTATGACAGGTTATAATACCAAGACTTCCTTGGCTAACTACATCTAGTTTAGTTCAAATAAGACCCACACATATATATATATAAATATATATATATATATATATATATTTATATATATATATATATATATATATATATATATATATATATATATATATATTTATTTATGTATATATATATATATATATATATATATATATATATATATATATATATATATGTATATATATATATATATATATTATATATATATATATATATATATATATATATATATATATATATATTTATATATATATATATATATATATATATATATATATATATTATAATATATATATATATATATATATATATATATATATATATATATATATATATATATTTATATATATATATATATATATATATATATATATATATATATATATATATATATATATATATATATATATATATATATATATATATATATATATATATATGGGTCTAATTTGAACTAAACTAGTTAGTTCAAATTAGAGATTAAATTAGTTTTCATTTCTTGTTAGACTTTTCTTTGTGTAGGTGGTACTCGGTGAATTTATTGCTATGTTAACTTTCAACAGTTAAGAAAAAATAGGCGTTCCTGCAATGAATATTAAAAAGATTGTCATAAAAGATTTGGAAATTAATATTCGAGATACAATTAAAAAAGTAAATTATAAAAATACAAAGTGAAATTTTATGGTATCAGATGAACATAAATCAATATCATATTAAAAAGTATAGTGGTCTTAGTTATCTCACATTTAATATAATATAAACAATTTTGTTTTCTAGGTTTGGTCAAGTAAAGAAAATGAATGGTGCTTTCATTTCCGACCCCTATTTATCATTTGATATCGATAAACGTTTATTTTAAATCCATTTAATTATTATTTGTTAACTACTTCTATTAACAAATGGTAATAACTCAATTTTCAATTAAACAAGACATTAGTAATCAAACAATTTGTTTAATATATATGCATATTTTATGCGTTTGATTTAAAAATATATATATAAAGTAGCGAAATATGGTATTCTAATACGTACATATATTGTAAGCTTTATTGGTTGCTGTCGAGATAAAATAAAAATATTATCAAACGCCAAAAATATACACCAATTCATTTATAACTTGTTTGTGAACTAAAAAAGTACTGCATTCATTTAAATTCTGATAAAGTAAAGGTATTTAAAAAAATATTATTACTGTTAGTCATATAAAGACATATATTGTATCATGTTGAGAGATGTAATAAACCATCATAGACGAAGATACTCTGTGCTATTAAATACAGGTACATTATAAATAAACCTATCTTTTAAAAAACAAAACATTATTAAAAAATCAGATAAATAAATAACTAATCATAATAATAATTTATTTTGAAGAAATAAAATGACTTTTAAAAACGTCATTTTATTTTTAAATAAAATGACTATTAAAAACCAACTAGTTTCGGCAACAGCCTGCAGCCCTCTTCAGGGTTTGTTTTTATGACTTTTTCATTATTGCTTTTTCATTAATTTTTTATTAGTCATGAAACAAAACCTGAAGAAAGCAACAGGTTGTTGCCGAAACTAGTTGGTTTTTAATAAAAATGTGAGTAAAAAACAAAGTCATTTTATTTTTCCAAAATAAATTACAACGATCAACAAAGTTAATGCTTTAAATATTCAAAATATAATAACAAAAAATATCATCACATCGCCTCCCGTCAGGGGTAGGCAGAGAGAATAGAACCTAGAACCTAGGAATGAACCACTATTTTTTTTTAATTAAAATTTTATTTGGTAAATGCCACTATCTTAAATTAAAAATGGATAGATTGTACCACAAAGTGACTGCCGAATCAATCAATGAAATTATCGAACCACTACACTACGAAAGGGCATATTTAGGTTGAAAAAACGTAGGTTTTATAATCGTTTTACGTCAAATTACGGTTTGTTCAAAGATTGATGTCGTAGGTACATACGAGTACGTCAAGCTCAGATTGATAAAAGCAGCTCACGTATTTACCTACAGGCGTCAGGAACGGAATATAAATTGGATCATAACCAGCTTAAATTTCTCTTGTTTTTGATGAATATAAAGGTGATTAGGTCACGTTAAGAGTAATACTCTTCCATTAATCATTATTCCACGGGCTTGCAAATCAATCTCTGAACTCGCGTAGCATTTCCGTTTCGTGATACCTTCATTAATCATCGGACAGAGAAATCCATACCCCAGACTTGATTAGTCGTCCATTGTACATAAAATTATTATTCTGAACGATGCTGCGTTTCCTGTATGAATGGTGGTACATATTGCAGAACACCGGAAAAGATGCAATGTTTTATAACCTCTATCCTGACCTTTGTGTTTTTAATTTGAATTAAAAAAAGGAAATCATAACAATACGAAATAGTAATCACAGAAAAAAAGGATGCCTCTTTTACAAGGCATCAGGTTCGCGCGGCCCAGGACGACTGCTGACATTTTGTCGGCATCTCTCGTCCGAACTTCGGATCGTGGACCTATCTTGGGAGGATGCAAGGGAGCTGGCAGCCGAAGGAAAAGCCTGGAGACAGTTTGTGAACTGCATATGCTCCACATAGGGAGCGTATTCAATAACTTATCACGTGAAAAGCTAGCAGTACTTAACGGAGTCCTGGTTCCAACTCAAACCTATGGAAGTGAATAATGGAATTAGTAAGCACCAAATGAAGTCGAAATGCAATTTTCCAGACGAATTATGAAAAGTTACGAAAAACAGCAATTATTAATATTGACAGCTTTTATATAAATTGTTAAAATTGAAAAAAAAAACATCAATTAAACCAAGTTTTATTCCATCTGCCTATTTTGTAAATTCTCTTTTTCTTGTTTTGAAACCCCTGGTACAGCAAAGATATGACAGGTGGGGATGTACGGGTATGATAGAAAAATACATGTTTTCTAAGCATAGAGTACAATAGAACACCTGGAATCGATACAGTATTCCCTTTTCGGCTTCAATTATTCAGATGGAATAATCAATAGCCCGCAACTTAATTTTCTTCAAACCCAGGTAACATTTAACGTTATTGCATTTTTGTTAAAAACATCGTTATTGTATTTAAAAAAAGCTTTTCTTCAAAATAAATAAATAATAATAAAAAAATATAACCATATCCGCTCCCTAGGTGGAGCATATGGAGTCCACAAACTGTATCCAGCCTTTTCTGTCGGCTGCCAGCTCCCTTGCATCCTCCCAAGTCAGATCCGCGTCCCGAAGCTCTGACGAGAACTGCCGACGAATCGTCAGCAGTGGTCGTCCTGGGCTGCGCGAACCTGATGCCTTGTAAAAGAGGCAAGCTTGATTAAGGCTCTCAGGAGGCATGCGGAGTGCATGGCCAAGCCAACTGAATCGCCTTTTCTTGACGACAGTTGTGACCAAGATTTGCTGCGTCCTACGCCTTATCTCTTCATTCCTCACAAAGTCAAACCACCGAACGCCTAAGATTCTCCGCAAACACCTATTCTCAAAGCTTAGTACACGGCTGCTCTGGGCCCTTGTAAGGTGCCATGTTTCACAGCCGTATAAGAGAACAGGAGCAATGCAGGCATTGTATGGGCGGCATTTGGTTTTCACCGAGTATAAATCCGATCTCCAGACAGCCTTCATACTGTTAAATGCGGACCCAGCGAGTCCTAATCGCACTCCCAGTTCCTTTTGAAGGCTGCCATTTTCAGTCAAAATAAATACATGATTTTAAAAATAAAAGAGTAATTGAAAGATAAGGAGTTTAAAAAATGATTAAGAATGTTTATTCGCCTAATTTCAATACATTTTTTTAATTGTGCGCAGCCAATCGCGTACCGGCTATGTATATTTGAGAGTACACGTTTAATGTGCTCAAATCGTGCGATTTAGGAGTCAACTCTAACATCAAACCCATTTCGTTACACTCTCGTTCCAAGCAATCATTTCCGATGTTCACATTTAGGGATAAAAGAAGAGATGATTAATTTGAAACAGATTTTATCGAGAAATTTCCAACACGTTTTTTAATACTTACTCGTAAGTTTAATATACTCTAATTTAATAACAGAGAAGAAATTTACGCGTATTCTACAACCTAAACCATAAATTATTTTTTTATCAGTTCAATTAAATTAAATTAAAAAGCTGTAAATGCCGAATTTATTTATAAGACGTAGAGCCAGTGGGTACCAAATACACATTTTTTCGTATAAAAGTTGTGAGTTAAAAGCTTTATTCTTGATTTCGGTTGTCGGTATTTTTTTTATCCATTTTTAGCATGGAGTCGTATCCCTCAGACAAATGTGCGGCAAGACATGATAATGTTCGAATCGTGAAATAAGGAAATAATGCAAAGCTGAGATAAGCATTATCGATAAAATTAAAGAAAGGTGTGTTGATATGGTTTGGACATGTGTCACAAAAGAGTGACGAAAGAACGGTAAAAAAATTATGAAGCGAATGCAATGAATGGAATGAAAACCATTAAGATTTCCAGGAGTGATCAGGTCTTTAAGAACAGTGTCCGTCGATGGTTGCTTAGCATAGGGACAAGGAAGGGAAAAGGTAGGAAGTGAATTAATTAAAGTCCAGGTGTAATGAAAAACCTTTAAAGTGAAAATTATTTTTGTATCTCCTGTGTATTATGTTTATAATCTAATAGTTAAAAAAAATATTATTAAAAAATAAAAAAATTAAATAAAATTGTATTAACATGTTAGTATTCGGCTCAACACAGGCCATGCCTAAAGAGCCGTAATACGTATAATAAATTATATATGAAATAAATATGTATCATTTAATGTATCTATATATTATGAAAAAAAATGTAGTTTGAAAAAGACGCCGAAGAAGACCGAGAAAAAATGGTCAAAGTCAGGTGTGTCAGATACTGAAAATTGGTCAGGTCAGGAGTTGAAATAACTGGCGGTCATAAATGAGGAGATACATGAATGTGGATGAGGCATAGAAAGTTTTCAAAGACAGTGGTGTGGCGTTCTATTCTCTTTGCCTAACCCTACGGAGTAATGGCGTGATGGATAATTGGGTAAGTTAGTTATTTTTAGCTTTCTTTTACAAGTTATTTAGATTTATACAATGTTATCAGTCATAAAACCAGAAACAAAGAGGATCTCAAAGGTTATCAGAATCACCCCAATATCAATATTTCACGGTTAATAGGTTACTTTAGTGACATTCAGGGTTACCTTTACCATTTTTATATTTATTTAGTTATAAAATTAATATAAAAAAAATATTCATTTAAATAACAAAAACTATCATTGATTTGATATTGGCAGTATATTACCTACATAATTGCTCCTGTAAAAAGTTTGACCATGTAACCAAAAATTTATACAAGAAAGTAATTTATCTCATTCTCTCCCCGTATACTAATTGATAATCAATAACCTTATTATATTACCATATGTCTGTACGTCATGTGCTTAAATTCGATATAAACGCAAACTATTTGGTTATATTTAACGACATTGCCAAGAAGAAATTTTAATAAAAACAATATTTCTGCACTTTCTCCTTGATTTCGTTTGTTGGGAAAACTTCCTTATTTGTTAAAGTAATTTCTATTCATATTTTTTTTCGATATTTGACGTTTATAGTTTGAAAATGTTAAATATGTGCTTATACATATATACTAAAAATTGCAAATATTTATTGCACAGTTTTCGTAATGTCGAAGCTAAGTGACATGATCGGAATCTTTTTTTTTGTTGCTATGCGAAAAATTAATATTCAATCGCTTTTGTAGAATGAATGAAAAAATCCAGAAGATTTTTTGACATTCAAAAGGTCAAAAAATTTTCATATATTGAGTGTCCAAATTTTTATTTACAAATTCTAGGTCGGAGATATATTTTATATTTTTTTATTGATAGAATGAAAAAGAATTTTCAGACTTCCATTTTCCCTTCGTATAAAAAATGCACGCCAGTCGAGTTATTTATATTGACATCTCAAAAATTTAAGAAGAACATGGAAGACTAGGCATTTAAAGGGCTTACGTCCTGTCAAAGGCTGGGTTAAGTGACCGTTTTATAACGTTCTACATTCACCATTCTGTCAGTGATTGGAATGATGTAGTGTAAGGTGTTCAATCATGGGTAAAATAGTCATTGTTACACGCGTATAAACTGATCAGTTGAACCAGCATATATCAGGTCGTAAGCCCTGTAAACGCCCAAATTCAACTTCATCTTTAATGAGATCATAAAAAAAATCTGTTAAAAAAATTAATGCATTATTTTTGATATTTCAACACAGATGAAGAAGAATGTGGAAGTCTGGGCATTTACAGGGCTTACGACTGTCACCATAGGTTGATTTAAGTGATCACTTTACACACGTGTAACATTCACCGATTCTACCCATGATTGTACACCTTACACTTTATCATTACTTACATATGTACATATGGTAATTACTATGTGGATAAACCAAGTCGTTCATGAGTTACTAAAAACTGTTGAATGCCCAGACTTCCATAGTCCTCTTCATCTACCGTGCAAAAATAATAACCGGAGGTATATAAGAAGGACCTACATAATCCTACATATTTTAAAATTATTTTTTATATGCTAAGATATCAATCGAGAGCCTCGAAAGATGTCTAGAGGAAGACCAAAAAATTCATGGATGCTGCAAAGAAAAAACATGGTTTAAGAACATGGCCTAGGTGACGTTGTCCATGACCGAAGAACCTACAACCTGAGGACGAAGAGAGCTGACCGCAGCAGTCTACAAAGACGATAAGTTGGGATGTAGCCAGGAAGAAGAAGATGTTGAGATATCAACAAAAATCTGTTAAAATAACATTGTGGCAGTGGGCAGTAACTCAGTGTTCAGTAAGTCATGAACGACCATAATTATGTGCACACGTAGGTAGGTACTGTATGTCGGCAGTCTGTAACGGAACATGCCACACGCTGCAGATGCGAGACGAAAGAATGTATCGGGCTGTGCGGTGAAAGTTATCGAGGTACTTTTATTTATCATTCGGCTGTATATTTGCAAAAACTCTTCACTTACGCGGACTTTCGGTTTACGACTGCGCGCATTGGGCCGGGACAGTTTATTAATGATAACTTGGCGTTATGCAATTATCGGTTCAAGCGTCCATGATATTTAAATAATTTCAAATTAGCGTTTTTAATTAGGCAGTATCAAGTTTTAAACTATTTAAACATATTACGTACATTAGTCACATGTATTATGTATATTCCGGACGATAATTTATGTATGGCGCCATTTTCGTAAAAAACTACCTCGCGGGCGCTTCTAGTATAGGATTCTATAGAGTATAAACATCCATTTAATAATTTTTATGTATAATATATAGATAAACATAAACAATAAATAAAAAGTGATAGTCGCTCTCCGAGCACAAGAGCTAAGTTTACTTATTGGAGAGAAAAGCGTTATTTATTTTAAGATTGTAATGTGGAAAATCAAGAAAAAGAATCTAATAAAAAAAAACTAACTTCTGGGTGACGCAAAATTAATCATCTTACCGGGAGGTGTTATAATGTTTGCAATTGGCGTCGTACGTCAATCATACTTGACATTTGTAAACTAGATAGCTACAGTATGCAAATAAATTTTAGATGGCTAAAAGTTAGTCTTCCGATTTTGTTTTTAAATATCTTTTTTATTAAAAAAAAATTGATTAATGCAAATCTGTATTTATACTATTACACTTTTTTTGTAAATAAATATATCATAGCCGTCAAGTTGCTGCGGCCAGTATTGATACACAATTGTGCCGGTTTTATCAAATTGTTTATATACTGCAGCTGTCTAGTTTACAAAGGTTAAATATGATTGACGTATGACACAATTTGATAAAATTATCACATCTTTCGATAGGGTGTTTAATTTTACGCCACCCTGTATATTATTTCTAGCCTACAAAAATGGCAGCTGATATCGATGAGGTTTGAAATATTACTTTATTAATAGACAAAAGTTTCATTATGTTTAAAACTAAAAGTGCGTAAACATACTTCAAGTTTTTTTTACGTAAAGATTAAGTATGCATAAAAAATAACAATTTTATTCCAGTACCTACTCAAAACGTATTTTTTGTGGAGTTATCGTTAGTGTTTCTCTGGTTAAACGATTGAAATTACACGCAATATAATACGCGGACGTAGATATGTATGCATAATTAAAATAAAACAGAAGATAATATCATAATTTTCAAAGAAACATATGCTCACGGTGGATGAACAACTTTTATTGATTACTTTTTGTATTGTTAGCTGTGAAATTTAATGTTTTTTATTGCGATAACAATGTTTGATACTAATTACCTTTGAATACATAGTCTGAATTTATACAATTAGATGAAATAAAATTAAGTTGTAAAAATGAAAAGATAGCAGATAGTTAGTAATTCGTACTGTGATGACGTTAATTGATGTTTTTAACGTGTTAATAAGAACATTTGTGTTATAAATCTAACGCCAAATTTAATGGTTACTAAGAATAAATTATATTTATGTGCAAGAAATTCAAATAAAATATGAAAATGAATCAAGAAAAAATAATACAGGGTAGTGTATTGGGTATTGACGCTTTTTCAAGATCAGATTTCAACGTATAAATACAAAAAACATATAAACAGAATAAGAACGAACATATAAATATAATGTCAGAAGACAAACTTCCACGTATCGCCCTCCAAACCAACCCTGAAGGCCGCAGACCCCAGGCAGACCTCCGAAAAGATGGAAAGACAGCTGGGAGTCGACATCCCAAGAGCGACGTACGGAGGCACAAACAGATCCCTAGGATCTACAAAAAGAAGAAGAAGATTTCAACGTTAATATCTCAACAGTGACTTAGAGGATAATAATGGGTTTACACAACCCATCGTTGTCTGGTTTAACTGATCACTTTATGTATGTAACATTCAGTATTCCACACATTATAAACATATATATATATATATATATATATATATATATATATATATATATATATATATATATATATATATATACATATATATATATATATATACATATATATATATATATATATATATATATATATATATATATATATATATATATATATATATATATATATATATATATATATATATATATATATATATATATATATATATATATATATATATATATATATATTCTTTCCGAATTATTTCTAACCATGGAAAAGTTCCAATGATTAAGGAAACTCTTGTTTTTATACCAATTGAGTGGTATAAAAACAAGTGTTTCCTTAATCATTGTAACATGTCTTACCACAAAGTTATGGCGAAATAAATATAAATAAAACATAGAAAAACACATTGCTTATTTTAATTATTAATTTAACACATCGCATTCAAGTTAAAAAATACTTTGTAAGTATTTTTAACTTGAAAGCGATGTTTTAAATTTTCTACTCCCCTCAATAGTTTTTCAAGCACAGTTTATACTTGTTATAGAAAAGGTCGACTTTCTTTATTATTATAGGTACATACAAGTTAAACCTACATTCCCTACGCAATGAATTGTAATTATAAGCTTGATTCGTTTTGTCTGATGGAAATTTGAAGATTAGTTATAATAATAACCTTATTTTAATTGAACGATTATGGCTTAACTCAAAGTTAATTGACGAGATAATAGCTATTCTTATTTGCTTGTAAATAATGCATAGGTATATATATATATATATATATATATATATATATATATATATATATATATATATATATATATATATATATACATATATATATATATATTTATATATATATATGTATATATATATATATATATAAATGTATACATATATATATATATATATATATATATATATATATATATATATATATATATATATATATATATATAATTAATATACGATATACTTTTTTTTATGAAAATCTGTATCGATCTAACCTATATTTTGAGTGTGTCCAAACTTTCATACACAAATTTAAATTCATTCATAGATAAAGAAGAATATGGTGGTTTGGGTTTTTGCAGGGCTTACGATTTTACGTACATTTCATGAAGGTTTCTGTTTATAAATAAACCAATTTCAACCCCAGATGTATTTAACGAAGTAACATGCAGTTGATATTTTCAATTACAGAACACATACATTTCCGAAAATTTGAGTAATGTAACCATGCGTAAAATGGTGAATGTAACACATTTTATAAAGTGATTACATAAACCAGCCAACGATAGGCTCAAAGCCCTGTAATTGTCTTGATTTTTATATTTTTCTTCATCTCCGTTAACATAACAAAATAATTTGATTTTACGTACGTATACCAGTATGATTAAAATGTTTTACATTTCCACGACTGTTATATGTTATTGATAAAAATAATAAATTTGGATAACTTATATAACGCCATTTTCGTAAAATACTACCTCAAGGGCGCTTCACTGTGAATGAATTGGGGAAAATATTATGGTGGAAATGATTTAGCAAACAAATGTGTTTTTAGTTTTTTTCTAAAGATCATCATCTCACTCTCACTATTTCTAACCATCGGTGGAAGAGCATTCCACGCAATCGGTCCCGCAACAGCAAAGTCACGCTCGCCAAATTTAGTGCGCTGGTTGCGAGCTGCTAATTGATTATTATACAATGCTATGGATCAGTTATTCCTGATTCTGTATTATTTATGGACGTAGAAGCGCCCTTAAAGCCGTTTCATGCATTAAAAAAAAAAAAAAACAAAAAATTTAATCGAGTGTAATTTTTTTAAAAAGAAATTTGATTGATTGTATTAATTATAACAGTGTAGGGATAACAGTGCATCGAACTCGTGTTTTTAGGTTAGTATTGTAGTTTTACTTTTTCTCATACACCTTTCACAATTTTCTTAAGCCTCGAATTGATTAATTACTCAGTCAAACACTATTTATTATTTTGGAAAAAATAAAAAAAGGCATGAAAGTAATACACATTTTAATAACGCATGAAAATAAAACATATTTTTGTTTTTTAAATTTACATGTGAAATAAAGCTAGAATAAATTACAGATTACAGTGTACATATAGATTAGCGAATGAACACAAAATCTGCAAAATACATTTAACATACATATGTAGTAACAGTTAACATGTAAAAAGACGCAACAAAACCATCAATTCAGGTACATCATATTTTGTTATATTGATGTTATCGGTGTTTGAAACATTGCTCATAACTTAAAAAAAAACTATTTAAAAAAACTGATTCGTGTGTCGATTAATTATGTATCGCATTTGTAGTAGGAGACTGACGAATTAAATTTTTATTTTATTAAGGTTACCCTTTGTAATCGATACATTATACAGTAGTTTGTAATCTAGGTACAGTAATGCAATGTATTTTGACCATAAATAAAATGTGGTTTGTAGTTTTCATTTTTAATTGCTGGTCAAGGTAGCATAGTCTAGCTATTTAATCAAACTTTGCATTGGTTACTGCATTACGAAGGTTAAAAACGCAGCAAAAATCTATTGGTGTTTTTATTGATAGTCTGAGATACTGTTACTTTATTTTCTGTTGGTTTAAGGAATTTTAATAATACTTTAAACATAAGTTTTACTTAGTAAATACCATTATTTCTTAAAATCTATTATGACACGTGTTTCGATGCGTCCCGTATCATTTTCATAAAATTCAACGATCGCTTATTATTACAAAATTAATTTAAACAGAAATTAGTTGAAAAACTAGACTTATTTCCGTATGTGCGAATGCGAATAAAAGGTATTTCGAAATTAACTTTCAGTTTTGCCGAAGCATTTAAGTATCTTTTTAAATCAGCTTCTTCGTTGAGCCCATATCTTTTCAAGACAACATTCAATATCCAATTAAGGAAAGGTTTCTCATTCACGCTGTTATCGCAATTTGTCGCTATTGTCACAATTCAATCAACGAAAAAAGGCGTGTTAATACATAGAGGAAAAATTCTTTTGAATTTTAATTAGCAAGATATTTTGTTGAATTGATAAATATTTTCACAGATGTGTGAAAACGTAAAGTACAAATAAAAAAACAGAGAAAGCATGTTATTTTAGTAAATATATACGATATATGTATACTTAAAAGTTGAAGATTAACAAAAGGCTTTAATATTTTTTCCTTTGAAAATATTTCCATCGTAAATCTTTATCTTTGAGTTCCATAGTAGTTTTATAACAGTTTATATCGCATTTTAAGAAAAATACTATATATGTATGCTATCACCAACGAACGACAACCCACTTTAATTTTTTTTTAAATATATTAATTTTTAAAACATACCATATTACAAACATAAGTCACATATCGCTCACTCCTTTCAAGAACGTCATAAATCAAAAAAACTTGATTTCTCAGGAGAACATTTTTAAAGTTTGAAAATATAACACAATGTATTAAAAATAAATATCAAGCCACTTGTTAAATTTTTTACTGTGCAATAGATCTTTTTAGGTGAAACATGAAGGTTTTTTCTCCATCTGAAAATTATTTAGTTCATTTAAAAAAATAATCAAACAACACCTTTTCTTCAAAATGCAAAAACAACACTTTTTGCCCTGTAGCGGGTAAATATTGAGTTAAAAATATGCCTCTTTTGCTGGGATATAGTACATTTTCTGGGCATTCCGAAAACATGCACAACTGAAAATAGATGATTTTCGATTTATGACGTTCTTGAAAGGAGTGAGCGATATATAATATTCCCGATGAGTAATTTCCATTACTTATTTTGGGATAAAGGTTAACAAGACTGAAACACAAATAAGAAAGTAAAAAAAAATATCAAACAAAACTAACACAGGGCAAAATGTAAAATTTAAAAATGCAACCGATTTTTTTAAGGGATCAGACCGCGATATCTCTATTTTAAAAGGCTTATTTTAAATTAAACACACTAAACAGAATATATTAAAATGGATTATTAGTAAATATATGTGTTTTCCATTAAACCTTACTAGCTACAATAAAGCGTGGCCAGGTGCAGCTTATTAAATATAAAGATAAATAATAATTTATTATACTTGGACAAGTTTATATTTCCAATACCATTTATTGATTTTCTTTACCTAGATAATAATATGATACCTATGGGTAATTTCAACTTGCAGTTTCTCGTAGAAGCTGCGTTACATTTCTAGAATTATGATTAACTTGGTTACAAATGTTCCCATTTGGAGTAATATAGTATGCAACCGTAAATAAACGGACATTGCTTATAATTTATATCTCTGGCTGTACTCGGCCACGCGTCGCTGTGGCTTAGTCTGGTTAAATAAAAAAGAAAGAAAATAAAAGCATGAATTTCTAATATGCCTATGCAATGAAAATATTTTAAATCTATGAAACAAAAATGCAATCCAACACGAACATTATTCATGTCCACCATGAACAATTTTGAGTATTGCTCGTGTTTCTGTTACGTCCAATAAATGGCACTGCCGTTGAGGTCAAAGGAGCTAGTGTGTATATATGTATATATATATATATATATATATATATATATATATATATATATATATATATATATATACATATATATATATATATATATGTATATATATATATATATATATATATATATATATATATATATATATATATATTTATATATATATATGTATATATATAGATAAATATATATAAATATATATATATATATATATATGTATAGATATATATGTATATATATATATATATATATATATATATATATATATATATATATATATATATATATATATATATATATATATATATATATATATATATATATATTTATATATATATATATATATATATATATATATATATATATATATATATATATATATATATATATATATATATATATATATATATATATATATATATATATATATATAAATATAATATATTATATACATATAAACATAATATACATATTAACATACCAGGGGCGTGCCTTCCACATAGGTAGAAAAGCTGTGCTTATCCTAACTTATCCGTGTGACATACCCTACCTTACTAAGTAGTACCTAGCTTACCTTACTACCTACCTCTACTACTAACCGTAGTAAGTACATATCTACGAATGTGTTCTTATTTCTTCATTTGTACTAAAACTGATATTGAATTACTGCGCGAACCCCTTATAATTAAGAATTTCTCGATGCAATCGTATTTACTCGTACAAGTCATGCAAGCAATTCATTATTCCTGACACCATGATTTTTTAAACGAAAGTATTCTTTAATGTGTACTTTGTACTTCTGTGTTAATAAATTTAAGGTAAATTTTCTCAACTGGTTTACAACGAAATACTGTAAATAAAAAGAAGTAATTGATGGGTGCTTAACATTATTTAACAGACGCTGGATGAGCCCGTTATTCTTTGTTATCTTATATTACCTGGTACAATATAACACCAGCTCATGTAATACGTTTTCCCTTCCTTTTAAGGTTTAGTAATCATTAAGTCACAACTTAATTTTCTCTAAATCCTGGTAACATTTTGCGTACGTATTTTTTTTCTTAAAACACCGTCTTTGGGTGGGGTAAATAAGATATTCTTCGAAATAATTATATGCTTTTTAAAAGAAAGAGTTATTGAAAACCAAAGAGTTGAATTTTTTTTTTAAAATATCGTAGTCATACAGGAGAAAGTGACCAAGTGCATTTTTTTATAAAAACGTGAACATTGACTATTTGATATCTTACTAGCTTAATATTCCCCTGGAAAAAATCTCAAAGGATTTTAAACTTGGAAGTATAATATATTAACTTGTTTAAAATGACTAACTGCATTGGTGTTTATTTTCTTGCCAAGCAAAAGTGACTTAAATGGCCCGCCTGAACATTTTTCGCTTTGTAAGTTGGTCACTTTCTCCTGTACGACTACGATATGTATATTTAAAAAAAAACAGAAAATCCCAAAATACATTTAAAAAAATCGAGGGTGAACTGACATGTGACCTCTCCGGTGGTCTCCGGTTGAATGAATTCTTTATTAGCGAATATCCCCTTAACTTTAATTATTGTTTCTTCAATTTCGATTTCAGTATTTAAGCAATAGGGGCTTGGTTCCAACCCTAATGTATGGAACTGAAACACGGAATTGGCAACCGAAGTACAAAAATGGAATGAATGTACGGCTGTCCAAATTTAAAACACAATAAGGGACATTTTTTTGTAGTACGTTTTTTTTGCATTTATGGACTAAGTAGACTCTACTTAGTCCAAAAATGCAAAAAAAAAGTACTACAAAAAAATGTCCCTTACTGTGTTTTAAATTTGGACAGCCGTGTAGTCGAAATGCATTTTTTAGACAAATAATCGATAAAACGATGTTTGATAGTCCAATGGTGATATAATGGCTGAGAAAAGCATAATTGATTTAGAAATAGACATTGTTTTTTAAATATTGTTGGGTTTTTGAGATTATTCAACATGGCATTTTTTTGTTTCAGAGGAATACTTCGAAAGCTGTGACCGACCATGTCACGAGTTAGATTGGCCTATGATATGCAGAGTAAAACTAACTTTAGAAGTTTATAAATCTCTAAGCAAGTGAGTGGAAATGTTATATAATATTTAATAAATTAAAAAAAAAACTGACTTAATATTTTTTTTTACTCTTCTCTGTTGATGAGCTCATACTCATAGAGATGTGGATTTTTCATGTAGAATGATTTATTTAATTGCTTTTTACATATGATTCTTTCAGTGTACCCATTTTTTTGCACAGAAATATTAGATTAAACACCACAAGAGAATATAATTTCAGGAGTTCTAACCACTGAAAATCTGTTACGTAGATTAGAGAATGGGATACTCTTGAAGCCTTGAAATAATCTAATGACATTTTTACTTATTTATTTTTTTACAAAAATGTTAATAAAATTAGTATATAACCACTCACCGAGATTTTTACGTCTACCGGTTTCGAGACGAACCCGTCTCTTCGTCAGGACAATCACTAACACAGCATGCAAACAATACTACCCTTCACCACCATAGCACCATTTACACATTCAAAACTACACAAAATGTCTAACACATGCGATTTTTGGTCGACCCGAAGACCAACATGCACTACCAAACATCGCACCATTTACACACTCAAAACTACACAAAACGTCTAACACATGCGATTTTTGGTCGACCCGAAGACCAACATGCACTACCAAACATCGCATGTGTTAGACATTTTGTGTAGTTTTGAGTGTGTAAATGGTGCTATGGTGGTGAAGGGTAGTATTGTTTGCATGCTGTGTTAGTGATTGTCCTGACGAAGAGACGGGTACGTCTCGAAACCGGTAGACGTAAAAATCTCGGTGAGTGGTTATATACTAATTTTATTAACATTTTTGTAAAAAAATAAATAAGTAAAAATGACTAACCACAAAGTTAATGCTTTAAATATTAATAATATTGAGAATATTATAATGACATTTTCTTTACAAAAAATAAAAAAAGATGTAAAAATGTAATTAATTACACATTTAATATATGTTAATCTACAAAAAATTAATGCCGGTTATATTATATGCATGAAGGTTGAAAAAAAGCTTTTAAATAAAATGGAAGCTTTTCGAGTAAACTTACATTTGTTGATCTTTAGTACGTCTACAATTATTAACATTAGTATTTTAATAAATACGAGTTATGAAAATATAAATACATCTTATACTCCCTTTGAGAATTTATCATTTGGAAGTGAAATTAGTTTTAGTAATAAATAACAATTTTATGGGCGTTATTAAAATCTGAATTTCTGTTCACTACGGCACACTTTCTGAAGTAATAAACTAAGAATTTTACAGTACTTGCATTTCAATATTATTTTAGCGAGGCGTGTTTAAATCAAAATGAATGCATAGTTAAATCTGCTTTCAATATTCTGCTTATTGGTTATTCCTTCGATAGAAATTGATTAAGATTTTTTTGAATAGGTCATGCAGAGGTTGTCCGGGGAATGTTACGGACTGCCAGCGGCCGCATTGTGTGAGCGCGGATGGCCACTCCCGCGGCATCTTAGCCGCTAACCGTCTCCTCCCTGGCCCCAGCATACAGGTCTGCGAGAATGACATCATGGTGATAGATGTGGTCAACCGTGTACCGGGACAAGGTCTCACCATCCACTGGAGGGGGCAACCCCAGATAGAGACGCCGTTCATGGACGGAGTACCCATGGTCACGCAGTGCCCCATACCTAGCTATACCACCTTCCAATACAAGTTCAGGGCGGCGGCTCCCGGAACACATCTCTACCACGCTCACTCTGGAGCTGAAGCTTCGGACGGACTATATGGAGCATTCATCGTCCGCCAACCGGATGTTTTAGAACCCCAAAAGAAGCACTACGACTACGACTTAAACGAACACGTCATGGTTATATCTGAATGGAGCCACGGTTTTGCGATCCAAAGCATACTAGATTCTCTTCCTCTCCCGGTAGAGTCAGTTCTAGTCAACGGAAAAGGTGTACATAAGGACAATTCTTTAGACATTGAATCAGATATAGCAGCTCCGCTATCAGTATTCTCAGTTAAACCGGGAAAGAGATATCGATTCAGAGTAGCTTATGCCGGAGGTGTAAAGGGATGCCCGATCACATTATCTATAGATAATCATGCCGTTCAGCTTATTGCTTTGGATGGTCACCCGGTTGTCCCGAAAGAAATCAATTCTCTCATTCTTGGCAAAGGAGAAAGAGCCGACTTTGTCTTGACCTCGGATAGAGACATTGACTCTTACTGGATCAAGGTATCCACCGTTGAGAACTGCGCAACTCCTATATTTAGCGCGGCCGTGTTGAAATACGACGGCAAACAAGTGATCGAAACCAAACAGGATATTGAAGATAATGACACAGCGGAAGCAACAACCGAGGCCGATAAAGAAGTGTCGAACAGCGAACTGAACACGGTGACAGGAAATAAGTGCGGCGAAGAAAGAACCCTGTGCGTCAGCGAAGTGCAAGCCTTGCACAAACTCCCGGAAGAGCTGAGCAAAGAGAAAATGCAAACCACAATATATCTGCCATTTCATCACAAGATAGACCACCATCCGAATACAGGTAAAAACAAATCTTAATTATTATTTTATTATTATCGAATCTTAATTATATTCCATGTGTCGAAAAGCCGGAACAAATCCAACCGGATACATTATGTTTTAACAAGATTGTTAACGACAGTAGAAATTCGGAAATATCTTTGTTTTGTTGAATTTTGTTAAATTCCTATTTACCTTTTTGTGGTTCCTGAATTACATAAGGAAATATAGTTATTACAAAAAGAAATATAAATTCTGAAAATGTCGAACAAACGCGTTAGCTATACGAAAACCTAATTTACGTAAAAATTGGAGTTGGGCGAGTTTACTGTTTTTATTTACGAGTTTCACGTTTTATATCCTCTTGCATCCCTACAAAGCTATAATTTAGCCAAGCTGTTCAATATTTTGAGATTTTCTTGGCTATAGAAATATCTAGTTTTCTCCATAGAAAACAGCAGATACGGGTATAAATTATGATTACAAAAATTCGTACAGAATCTGAAGTAACCACTAAAGTTGTCAGTCTTATGACTCATAATTTTTTTAATTGACGAGTAATCAAAGCCACCAACGTCAATTTTAAGACTATCGATTTTCTATTTCATTTCATATTAATTTAAAATGTTGAACGTAAAGCGGAAATATCGAAAAACGTCCAAAACCTTCTGATAATGTTATGCTTACGTAACTACCACAGTTGTCCGACCACGTGTAAGTCTCAAGTACGAAATTATTAGGAGAAATATTTGACTGTGGTTAGTTATATAACAAGTGAAATGTGGTTAGTAGAGTGTAGTTATGAGGTAAGAGTGAACGTCACTTGAACATTTTTGTGCGTTTGGTAAGGCGCCTCGTATGAGCACGTCACTCGGTTATATATTATAGAGTGGGGTATTAATTATACCCGTAATGTAAGGCATATTATAAAGTTAATCTCTGAGGAATTTACTTCCGACTGACCCAGATTGATGATTATGTAGCAGCTCGATGGTGTTTTCTTGATATAGGCATACGAGATAAGTGTTTTCAAGATTTAAATAATTTTATACGTATCATGGGGTTATACATATAATATAATAAAGTTTTATTATGTATTGATTCGGCATTAACTTTGTGGAATGACATGATTATTTTATTAAAATTAGACACTTGATTATACCTCTTTAATGAGTTTTATTTATATGTACGACTAGTTTCGAAAACGACAGATGTTTTCATCTTCTGGTACAAATTAAAACTAACGAACAAAAAATATATCTAGGTGGTATATATATATATATATATATATATATATATATATATATATATATATATATATATATATATATATATATATATATATATATATATATATATATATATATATATATATATATATATATATATATATATATATATATATATATATATATATATATATATATATATATATATATATATATATATATATATATATATATATATATATATGTAGGTTAATAAATAATACGAAAAATCTTGTTCGTTCCCTTCTCTATTTTTATTAACCTATATATACACCTAGATATATTTTTTGTTCGTTAGTTTTAATTTGTACCAGAAGATGAAAACATCTGTCGTTTTCGAAATTAGTCGTATATATAAATAAAAATCATGAAAGTGGTTTGTTCAATTGTTAATTTTAATAAAATAAAGTTATTTGATGATAGATTTAAAAAAAAAAACTTAGAAACCTAGTGGTAGAATTTGAGAAAGAAGATAATTTTTATACTTATAGGGTTATACGAGTATAATATAATAAATTTATTTGATGAACGATTGGGAAAAAATAAATAAATATAGAAACCAAGTGGTAGAATTTGACAAATAATAATAACGATAATGATATGACATGAATAATTTTTTTAAATCGTTTTAGTACTGAGATTTTTTCTTATATGTATGCTGAAATTGCTGAAGACTTTTGCAAAAATGGTAAATTTCAAATTTAATGAACGTTTTAAAGGCGAAATGTATTTTTATTTTTCATTATTTAATTTAAAAAAATATATTATTGATGAATCAAAACTTAACAAACGTGTACGCTGTGACATAACCTCCCAGCTCGATCGATAAAATAAACTTGCGACTTCGTCGGTATATCGACGGCGGCGTATTTTTGAAGTTATACCAGAGTCGATATATCGATTCTGGTACAAATAAAACACTTTTTTTAAATAAAAAGTTTTTTATTTGTACCAGAAGATGAAAACAACTATCGTTTTCGAAACAAGTCGTAAATAAAAATAAAACTCGATAAAGTGGTATATTCAAGTGTATAATTTCAATAATATATCGATTCTCAGCACTCTAACGGCTAATATGAGAGTTTTACATGATAAATTGTGTTTTTTAATGATATAAGTATAAGTATTTAAAAAAGCGGCTTGCGTTTTAAAACAGGAATTAAGTTGTGGCAGTGGTGGTAGAGTTTATTACACGGAGTCTGCGTACCCACGGACTACAAACCGACTTAAATTGATGAAAAAAAAACATAAAATATCGCAATGCTATTAACACTGTTGGAATATCTAAGATGCTATTTATTCTTCATTTTATTATTTCAATACATTAGACAATTACAGCCATCATGTAACTACTACTATACTTCCGGCCCTTATCATAACGCAATGGTGCAAAAGAAAAATAATTTATACGTTTAATTTATAAAAATATGAAAAAAAGAATAACCCGCAAAGCCTCTATTAGACTCTTGTCTGCAGGTAGGATACTAAGGATAGGGAATGTAAATGTGAAAAATACATCACAAACACCCAGAACATTTGAAAATAAATATTTCCATAATTTATTTTGCAATTGGCGGGAATCGAACCCGTGACGCCAGTTTCGCAGTCGAGCGTCTACCCAACTACACCACGGCGCCTGTCGCCATTGTAAATTGTACATTGTAATAATAATAATAGATAAAAAGTATTTTCATTTATTTTAAAATATAAACATAATTTTATACAGAATTGGCCAGTCTATTCCTCCTATCTCGGAAGTGTTACGTAAATGTTCAAATTTTACGTACCGCCTGAGGCACTAACGTACAAGAAATGGACACCACATAATAATTATTACGTAAAATAAACGCGCACACTTAAAATCACGTTTACCATTAACCTAGTAAGACACATTCTTTATTTCATAACGCTTTAAATAAATTAAAAGTTTTCTACGAACGTTTTTACTTATTGCGTGGGTTTTTTTAACACGTGAATGAAGAGCTAAACACGCACATACATATTTTGTTTATGGGAAAAGACGTGTGAGATGATGAATATATATATATATATATATATATATATATATATATATATATATATATATATATATATATATATATATATATATATATATAAATATATAAATTTTTATTTATTTATTTATTTTTTCTTTAATTATCAGGGATTTATTTTATTAGCAAGTAAATAACATTATTTTCTGGTCCTTATCTACAACCAACGGTGCATGGGGAACTGCATCTCATCGATGCAGTGTTATCTAGTTCGTTAATTACGTGAAGGCAAGGTCTTTGTCAGTCTTGCTCTTCAGATACTAGTTTATTATCCTGAACCCTGGGAATTGAAATAATCGCTGGATATGTATTAGGACAGCGTTGAGCAAAGTGTATACAGCAGCACACTGGTGTACCGTGGTAATTAGTTGATGTGTCGCGGAAAAAGTCACTTACCGATGAACGAGCAAGAAGAATTCATGGAGCTAAAAACTGATCGTACATTAACCCTTCATTGCATGACTTTTTTATTTTAAATAAAAAAAACTATTTTACTCTAACAGTTAAAAGAAAAATAAATAACAAAATAATGAAAAACTTTTTCCAATGAAAAGTCAAGAAAACACGTATGTGTCAAATTTGCAACATCATGCAGTGGTATCCTTATAATATATTGTATGGAATAAGTATGGAATTAATTAATTTCATGATAAAAATAAGTCTGTTATACATTTATTTTTTTACGTTTGTGTGTGCTAATTTATACGGTGATAATTAAAACAATATTTTCAAATCATTTTTATACATTTATTATATAATTTTTATAAATCTCACAGGTGAAAATTTAACTGAAATTTTACGAAGTAGTTCTAGCACATTTTTGTCTCCATATAAAAAATGAATATCCACTGCTTTCAAAGCGTGCTATTGCAATTCTTTTACCATTTGCCACGACTTACCTGTGCGAATTAGGATTTATGACTCTAAATGCTTTAAAAAAAAGAGAACGCCTGTGGACGATCAACGAAGAGATGAGAACAGCCTTATCAACAATTGCTCAAAATTTTGATTGCCTGTGCTCAGTTAAGCAGGCTTAGATTTTGCATTAAACATAATATGTAAAATATATTTTCGCATAAGTAATATTAATTTTGATAATTAATCAATATTAAATAAACTTCGTTTTACAACATTTTGAGTGTGTCCAAATACTTGTCCACAAAATCTGGATTATCTCCAATTACAGGAGTTATTTTACATCTCACCAATAGATGTCTCTAGTGAAGTTCTAGTGATTCATGAACAAGGTTTCTAAATTGGTTCATATATATAGAACTTCCAAGAGTTTGAGTAGTGTGGTTGTCAATAATGGGTAGAATTGGTGAATGTTACACGTGTGTAAAGTGATCACTTAAACCAGCCTATGACGGTCGTAAGCCCCGTAAATGCCCAGACCTCCATATTCTTCTTCATCTTTGATGAGATGTCAAAAAAAACTTCGTTTTTATCTTTGATGAACTTCTAAAATTAATGATTTGGCAGGTGTACCTTGAACTGAAAAAGTTTGTTGAACACTGTAATAGGAGATGCATGAATGTTCAAGAGGCGAAGATTGTAAAGACAGACTGGTGTGACGTTCCTTTGAGGAAGCGGAGTGATGGTTACGTTGTTACTTCTACCTTTTTATTTCTTATTTTTCTCCATGCATTCATTTAAGTACAGTCGCTTTGATTTATACTATCGTTATTTTTGAATTTTAGATTACTAAGAAATACGATTTTCGATTGTGAAGATATGTATAAAATACGTGTATTTTATGGAGGAATTTAATAACAAAATTGACAAATTTTACAAATAAAATAATTATGGCAAAGACATATTTTCCAAACATTCATTTTATATTTACATTCATTTTTTATACTCGCGCTTTCACTAAGCAAACAGTTAGAAAAATACATATGTATTTATGTACTTTTATATTGTAAAATACGTATTCGTAATTGCATGTACCTATATGTATAATGTAAGACATAAAATGTCAAGTCGCTAAAATGTATATGTACATACATATATTTTTTCATGCATTCAAAACAATCTTATCATACATCAACTTAGGATAGTATACAATGTTCGTGTAGGTACATACGTACGAGTATGCAGCATATAATGTATATAACAGTGGCGGATTATCAAACCTAATCAAAGGGGCCAATTATATTAAATTCTAAAATTTATAATTATTTAATTGTACTTATATGAAAATATTGAAAAGTAAAATAAAAACAACAACAAAAGCATTAAAATGTTATTTTCTTGCCGCCGTAGCGGCCGCACTTTTGCAGTACGGCAAACCATACATGCCGCTTCTATGGCGGCACTCCAATGCTAAGGGTTAATATTCAATATAATATCCAAGTGTATCATGAAACTGAATCCTTTTATTTCTGAAATTTGTTTTTCATCAGATAATACCAGCCTATATAATTTAAAATGCAACCGTTTTTTCCTTTAAATTATCTTAAATCTTCACTGATTTGGTTTGAAATTTTTGCGTTTATGTAAAAACATGTTTTTTTACAAACACCAATTTTTATCGAAATGGTAACGCAATCTGTTGAACCTAACAGCAATGTTAAATATTGCTCATGGCGGACTGCATGCTTCTCGACAGCTGCTAAAGTATTGTTTACCCACAAGCATGCTGTGTTTTTTTTCTTTTCTTTCGTTTCCATTTAACATAACTGGGCTATAGCAATGCGTACAGTAGAAAATATGCGTATTTAAACAAAGTGTGGGTAATATGCATTTTAGTTATAATTTCTCGCGCTCTTCACGTATAACAAATTAAACCAATGCATTTACTAACAAAAAACATATATATGTTAGACGCTTTTGTATGTGAAATTTCCACATTTTTCCTCTTTTACGATTTTTATTAATTTTTTTTAATATTTTTTTTACCAACCTCATTTCTGTCGATGTTGCGGATATTGAAATGATGTTTACTTTTTTAAAGAGAATTTTCTACAAATATTTAGAAGGGGGCTTGAAATTAAATTGCGCCTGGGCCCTTTCGCAAGTGCTTAATCCGCCACTGTAGAGATAAGTTTCTTTTTAAATGCCTTGCAAGATTTAATCTTTAACCTATTTTATACACTAGCTTAGGATGCTGATGGTGCTATTCTCTATGTTCTTAATTTTGAAAACAAAATAAAAACTGTATAGATACATATTTGATGCTTAACTGATACCTTGTGTATACGGGTACTAAAATGAACTAAATTTTAAGGTGTAGTATAAATTGTTCAATATATTAAATCAATGCCGACTCTAAAGCTACACCACCTTATATTTGCAAAGATTCTTCGTCTCTTCCACATTCATGAATCTCCTCATACATACCCACCGCTTATTACGATTTCCGGCTCTCAAGTATTTGACATTCTTGGTCTTGCCTATTTTTTTTTTCAGTCTTTCTCTGCTGATAAATTTACTACATACGCCTGATAAATTTGTTTAACTGTACTTTCTTCACTCATTTATTCCACATGTCTAAACCATCTCAACACACCATTCTTAATTTTATCGATAATGCTCATCTCATCCTTGCATTCTTTCCGTATTCTTCACCATTCGAACATCTATCACACACCGTTTTGCTGCAAATTTGTCTGAGAGATCGCATTTCAACTGCATTCAGTCTACTTTAATTTTTTTTTGCTCTAAGATTTTTCAACTACGTGCTTTAGCTAATCCATACATTATTGTTGGAACCAGGACTCCATTGTTTAAATACTGACCGCATTTTCACTACATTCAGTCCACTTTCATCAAAGCATAATATTACTAAACTCAACCATAGATGGTAACGAAAACTAGCATTTGAAAGAAGATGTCAATTAAAGGATAAATACAACTTCCAAAATTTAAATTTTTGAAATTTTAGCTTTGTTAATATCCAGACTTCCGTATTCTTCTTTTTCCGTATTGAGATATCTATTTAAATCTTAAAAAATAGACAACAACGCAGATACGGTGGGTCGACCTATCCGTTATTCCATTATAAACACTTTTTAACAGGTTGTACAGAATAGGGCCATGAGTGATGAATTTCATTTATTCATGCTGCACAACACATGATAGGTATGTAAATGAAAATGAATTTGTTTACAAACGTCTTGTAACTCAAAACATGCTCTTCGAGATGTCAGATATCATTTATCAAGACTCGTATGATAATACAGTAAAACCTCGATATAACGGACTAATTGGGCTAAGGATGTGTTCGTTGAAGCCGAAAGTCCGCCTTATAAAAATAGATTTAAAATAAATATTTTTTTAAGGAAAACATAAAAACTGTATTTAGATTTAAATAAACAATACAAAACAAAAACAAAATTATATTTATTGTCTTCGGACGCTCCTTATTAAGTTGCTATTTGATATTGATGCGCTTGCTTTTGGTAATCCTACTTTGAAAAAGGGATCAAATTAAGTTTGCTGTTTTTTTTAAGAATATATAATGAACTCTCTAAAATTACAAAAATGCGTATAATGTTGTTGAGCATCGCTATCTGAACATAAGTCAGTAAATGTTTTTAGATTGTCGAGATGTGATCTTATCATTAAAAGTATTTTGGCAGGATGGCATCATGTCTCACATTCCAGTGCTAGACATTTGACGTGATTGTCATGGCTACAAAAAAAATAATGACATGCGGTGACACTTGAATTTTAACATGCAAATATGTATAATATTAAGAGGATATTTTTTGTTTTTTAGACTTTATATGGATTTAATTTTTTTTTCTAAACTTCTTACCTTTCAATAACTCTTTACTTTTTAAAGCTATATAACTATTACGAAAACTAATTTTTTTAATGCAAAAACGGTGTTTTAAGAAAAACATCAATTACGTAAAATGTGACCTGGATTTAGAGAAAATTAAGTTGCGACTTAACGAATACTGGACCTTAACAGGATGTTTTATTTTTATTTTTGCATTTGATCAGATTTTTTGCTTATTAATCCACAGTTTGTTAAAACAGAGGTCCGTTATATCGAAGTTTTACTGTAATAATAATCTATGAATGATTTTCTACACGATATATCTTCGAATTTGTTCCTTTGATAAAATCATTGATATAAAAAGCATAAAAGGTCAAAGTGTTTGTAACAGGTGGGCATGTAGACTTTCTCTTTGTCATTAGAACTGATGCATTGTCTGGGATGACAAGTGACACATCATTGGGTCCATTGTACCAAATGACAGAGGAACATTTTGACATCTCAACAAAGATGAATAAGAATATGGTTTGTTCCCATTGATAATTCACATTACTGTAGAATCATCCAATTTGTAGAGCTACTTATGTCTGGGAGTTGCAAGTCCACTCGACTACTTTCAGCTCACAATTTTAAAGGTATCCTGTGATATTTATTGATTGTGTAAAACAAGATTTCATATTAATTTTTGACATCTCATCAAAGATGAAGAAGAATATGGAAGTCTGGGCAAATGCCCAGACTTCCAGCCCCGTAAATACGGGGCTGACGACCGTCATAGGCTGGTTTAAGTGATTACTTTACGCGCGTGTAACATTCACCAATTGTACCAATTATTGACAACCACACTACAAAAATTATTGGAAGTTCTATATATGAACCAATTTTTAAACATAGTTCTTGAATTACTAAGACTTCACTGGAAACATCTATTGGTGAGATGAAAAGAAGCTTTTTATTGAGCAGAAACTCTTTTATTAGTGTGTGAGGTCCGAATCCTGGATTAATCCATGGACCATGACGGTCATAAGCCCCATAAATGCCCAGACTTACATATTTTTCCTCATTTATGTTGAGATTTCAAAAAATAATATCAAATTGGAAGACGTTAATCAAGTAGTCATTAAAAATAATCTCCGTCCAATCTTGTGCCTAATAATAAGTGCTTAAGTATTAAGTTAAATCGTGTTACGAGACGCCATTTTAGGATGTAATTAGTCAGAACTCTTGACCCTTATATTATAATAATTGTAATTTCCATATGTAATTATTTTCCTTTCTACACTTATTGAATTGAACTCATCTCGTAGTCATCTTTTTTGGAAGGTTTATAAATTTAAGTGGTTATTAAAACATGCTAACTCAAGCTTTTGAGAAGCAGCTTATGGAGAAAGTAAAAATGTTTGCAATTATATTCTTTGTTGTTGAAATGCATGCATGAGTTACGTTTTTAATGATATAAATCGTTCAAATATTGGTACAATATTCCGTTATTTTAATCATAGACTACGGGACTTGTTTTAATGTACCTAATACGGGACTGTCGTAAAATTTACAATAAAATGAAAAACCCACATTTTACTATTAACGTTTACTAAACATACATTATATGTGAAGGAGGCGAAGAGTGTATGTCAGGACAGAAGAGTGTGGCGTTCATCCTCTCTGCCTACCCCTGCGGAGAAACGGCGTGATGGTAGTACATAGTAGTAGTAGTAGTAGTCACTGTATTCTTAACATGTGTATCCTTAGTACTCTTTACGGAATAAATGTCGGTCGTAAAATTTACGAATGTCCGGTAATCTAGGGTTCAAGAAGACAGATAGCGCATTCTCCAGAAAGCATCTAATTAGATATTAAAATAAAAATAAAATTAAACTGTGTAAAAAATTTTCTTCACAAACTCTATATTTGCTCCACTTTTTTATATCAACTTTTTTTTTACAGATGTATCAATATAGATTGAGAAGAATATAGAAGTCTGGGCATTAATAGAGCTTACGACCTATCTTTGGCTAATAGAAGTGATAACATTATACACTGTGCAACAATCACAATTCTTTCCATTATTGAGAACCTCAAATTATAATGAGTTATTTTAATTCTTCACTTGAAAATATCTTCAGTAGTATTAAGAATAAACCAAATATTTCATGCATACATGTATATAAATGTATATAAACATATTTAGATTTTGCACGTCTGCCACTTCTACCAATGTGTTCATATTTCTTCATTGGTACTTAAGCCGACATTTATTTATTGCGAGATATTTATCTTATACGAATATATATAGAAGATGATTATCTTAAAAGAAGACATTAAGAACTTATATGTTTGTAGAAATAAATAAAGATAAATTTATAAATGTATATATATATATATATATATATATATATATATATATATATATATATATATATATATATATATATATATATATATATATATGTATATATATATATATATACATATATATATATATATATATATATATATATATATATATATTTATATATAAATATATATATATATATATATATATATATATATATATATATATATATATATATATATATATATATATATATATATATATATATATATACATGTATATATATATATATATATATATATATATATATATATTTACATATATATATATATATTTATTTATGTATATATTCAACATATCTCCATCTCAAAATCTTATAAAAACCATAAAATATAATTTGATTCGCTTCAAATACATTAAAATAATTATTTATGACTTTCAGTATCACGATATCTGTGGCTAGAAAATAACCGAGAGATGAGAGATTAATGTACGTAGAGTGTGAGTCCCAACAAAGCGAGAACGTGAGAAAATATTTTCTTTCATTGTTTTAAAATTTGGCGGTAGGACAAAAGATGTATTATGACTAGTTTGTTTTCAAAACACTTCCTAAAGCACTCACAATACATTTAAAATATAAGTAATGGTTATAATACAATATCTTCATTACCATACTATAATGAAACGAGAAAGCAAGACTCATTTGTATTCAAACTGATATGGAGTTTAGCTAAACGACATTTAATTTAACGCAGGCTTTTATATCAGCTATTTAAAGAAGGAACAAACAACTCGAAAATATATACCATACTTCCATTATGTTGCTGAGCTTTTTGTATTTTATTTTGTATGCATTATACTGTAAGGCCGTTCTTATGGATTGAAATATTCGTGTAAATATAATGCATAGAATAATAAATCGACGTGCCCTACGTAAAGTGCTATAACTACATTTTTGTCAATTTTGAGATATTTGGTGTATGTTATCAACTGACCGTTATCTACAAATATAAACAAACAAACAAAAATTTATTAAATAAATTACCCCTAGTTTTCAGGCGTATAAGACGCTATCTACATCGAATTTTCGAAATGAACTGAAATCCTAAAACTACTTAATTTTGATAAAGTATAAAGTTTTTAAAAGATTAATACATTATTTAATCGTGTTTTTGAATGTATAATACTTGTTTATTTCAGATAAAACCTTTAATAAATAAAATAAAATACGTTAAACAAATTTTCTAAGCTCTCTCCTGTAAAGTTACAGATTTGCAGATAGAGTACTTTACGTAGGGGCCGTCGAAATGACCAATATGCAATCATTTGTGAGATCATCTTGGTATGATTTAATTTACATTTTTTTGTTCTGTGGAGTATTATTATTTTTTTTTTAAGCTTAGTACCTACTGAGATAAAAAAATATTAAGGGATTTAAAAAAAACTTAGTTTCTACTAAACATCATACATAGACGATTAAATAGACGATTTATAGAGCGATTATGGTTTTTATTTCTCTTGCAATTACTATTCGGTTTATAAACGATAATTTTCATTAACAACATTTTGAGTGTGTCCAAATACTTGTCCACAAAATTTGGATTATCTCCAATTACAGGAGTTATTTTCATATTATTTTTTGACATATTCCAGACTTCCATATTCTTCTTCATCTTTGATGAGATGTCAAAAAATAACATGATAATTTTCATAATTATTAGGTGATTTTTCAACACCCCTAAGATACACCTCTAAAATTTAAATATGAAAATGATGCAAAACGCATCGAAACACGTGTCACAATAGATTTTATGAAAAAGTGATATTTACTAAGTAAATCATAAAAATAAATTGATGGTAAAAGAGACATCTAGATATGCGGGATGTCTTCATTAAAAATAATATAATTAACACTACGTTAGAATCTTTAAGCATCGAATTTTTATATGGTTTGCCCTATGTGTTTAAATTTCTTGAAAATTATTCCTCCTCTATCATTAGAAAACAATAAAAAGCCATCATTGATTTTTTATAGCTCATTATACCTTAATATCGAGGAACCTGTACTTGAAACGATGATGAAAATAAAAACACGCTTTTTTTTAGATCGATTGAGTGATTAACTGTGCCTATTTTCATGTCGGTAATTTGATATAATTACACGAATCGTAAGTGAAAATAAGAAATAAAAATGTTAAAATACTCGGATAATCTCATATCATTAATCGCACATCATAATATTATAATTACGGGCTCTTTTCAGACGTGTCGGCGTTGTGCCTACAGTTATTTTATTTAAAGATTCGAGTTTCTATGTACCTAACATATTTTGCAGGTATCCATGATTTTTTTTGAAAATTTTCTATGGTTTTTAATGGATTTCAACGGCCTATATCATTAAATCAGGGGTGGCTAAACTTTTGAACACGGCAGGCGAAATGTTTTTATTTTATTTTTAAAATTATTATATCAATAATAATAAATTTCGACAATTTATATTACGCCATTTTCGTAAAATACTACCTCAATGGCGCTTATAGGTGGTAGTCTACCTACATCGTATTTTTATACAGGTGAAATAAAAAAAATGGTTTGAAATAACGACTCATCAGAAAAAATCATTTTTAATTTTTTTATTTGTTGTAACTGCAGACAGTTGGTAGAATTCCATATTGAATTGTTGGGTAATATATCCAAAATAAAACACGTTTTTTTTTATTGAATTCTACATTTATTTATGTATATTTTAATACTTGACGCGTTTCGTCTTCTTAGGACATTATCAAACACTCTATGTGTTTGATAATGTCCTAAGAAGACAAGAATTAAAATAAACAATTAAATGTAGAATTCAATCCAACAAAAACCGTGTTTTATTTTGGATATATTACCCAACAAAAGAAATCATTTCTTTTTGGATTTAATAATTTAAATCAATATGTCTTACAAACAATCTATGTCTCTTCCACATTATGCATCTCCACATACATCTTCTTCTATGCGTGTAATATCAGGTCCCCCTGACGTCCCCTATCACTTAAGAACTATTGTCTTTGTCTTGGGCAGCTCTATACAGCGCCTCGACGGTCCTGATCCCCGTCCAAACTCGTTTATTCCGGAACCAGGAGATTTGTCATCTGCTCACACCTCATTGACCCTCCATTTTGCGTTTAATGATTAGGTGCAATAGCTCGTTCTTCTCTCCTCTTAGCACATACCTCAGATCGAACACCTTTCGGACCTTGATATCAGTCAGCAACTGTCTCCCTGCTCTTGCTCTTTGGAGTACATTCGCGTTGCTGATTATATCGGTCCATGGAATGCGTAGCATCTCGCGATGTAGCCACATTTCGAATCCCTTATACATATCCGTTAATTATTACGACTCCTGACCTAACCACACCATAGTATTTGATATACTTGATCATGCCAAGTTTTCTTTTGTCTTCCTTTGATTTTATTACCAACCACAAACGCCTGATAAATTTGCAGAACTGTTTTTTCTTAACTCATTTGATTCACATGCCCAAACCATCTCAACACACGTGCCTTAATTTTATCGAAGATGCTCATTCCGCATACTTATCTTTTATCACCATTCGAAAATCCATCATGCATAATTTCACATATCGCTCACTACTTTCAACAACATATATTAAAAATCGTCACTTTTCAGTTGTTCATGATTTCGAAATGCCCAGAAAATGTATTATATCCCAGCAAAAGCGGCATATTTTTAATTTCATATTTACCCGCTACAGGGCAGAAAGTGTTGTTTTTGCATTTTGAAGAAAAGGTACTGTTTTATTATTTTTTTCTAAACATACTAAATATTTTATTAAACATACTAAATATTTTTCAAGTGGAGAAAAAACATACAGGTTTTACCTAAAAAGATCTGTTGCAAAGTAAAAAGTTCAATAAGTGGCTTGATATTCATTTTTAAAACATTTTATTATATTTTTAAACATTAAATACGGTCTCCTGAAAAGTCAAGTTTTTTGATATATAACGTTGTTGAAAGGAGTGAGCGATATGGTATATCAATTGTTGCATAATTATGCGTAATTTCGTTGTAGGATTGAAACAATTGAAGCGAGAGTAAAAGATTAGGCCCGTATTGTTTGATGGTATTTCTGACACCGTAATAAGCTGAGATAAAATTTGAATGTTAATGCATAGATTCCATTGTTCATTTTCTTTTCGTTTCAACCTTCAGTGAAAGGTGTCAATTATTAATGTAAAATTAAAATCAATTCTTTATAAATGTCGGCGAAAGATTTTTGTGCTTTCTCTACATTAAAATTTGTTTACAGTAGGTAGGTAATCTGTGAGCATGATATAGGTATCTCAGCTTTATATGAAACATCTATCTTTTTTTAAAAATATGAAATAAGATGAAATAGGATGTCTGAGCATTCCAGGGCTTACTACCAGGTATTTGGCTGGTTTAAGCGATCACTTTATTCAAATGGGGCAAGTTAAATCCTTGCTGTGAGCAGTTATTTTTTCCTGTAATATAGTCATATTTTTTTATTAAAATAATATGTATTTAATTTATCATAATAATTTTTCTCTCTTTTCCATTTGTTAAATACACTTTTAGTCAATACAAAAATCGTCGCTTCCATTATTTAAATTTATTCATTATCTATAATAAAATAACAAATTTATGTTGTTTTTTCCACATGAATTTTATTTGATCAGCAACCGGGTTTCGTCACAACCGACATAACCAGACTGGTGTGAGGCTAGACAAAACGTTTTATACATATGGTTGTTGGTCTAATAAAAATCATGTGGTAAAAAACTACACATGTTATTTTATTCTATAAAATGCAGTTTCACCAAGAAATGTCAATACCAAACTTAAATCTAGTATTTATGATCGATTACAAAGAAAAATCACAAATCAATTTGAAATTAAAAATACCAAATATGTATACCGTTAGTTTTTTTGTATTGCCAAGTGACCGAATCAATGAGCGATCCGAAGGGATCAAAGTTCGTGGACGAGATTCAATTGAAACTTAGAACCGGATCTCTTAGCCAGTGTATTTATACCAAGAAATGTAAGTACAAAACTTAAATCTAGTATTTATGATCGATTACAAAGAAAAATCACAAATTCATTTGAAATTAAACATACCGAATATGTATACCGTTAGTTTTTTTTATATTGCCCAGTGACCGAATCAATGAGCGATCCGAAGGGATCAAAGTTCGTGGACGAGATTCAACTGAAACTGAGAACCGGATCTCTTCGCCAGTGTATTTGACTGGAACATTTATATTCGTTAAATCCTAATACTGACTCTTGTTCGCATGGCATCAAATTTATGAAATGTTAATTTAATCGTTTATTATAAGAATGCGAGGTGATCAACTTTACGCCTTTTAATATCCAGAGTAACGTTAAATATATATCAGAAAAAAAATATCACAATACTATTTATTTTGACCCGACGAACAACCTGTACCAAAAGCATAATATTATACTAATAATAATAATAAAACCCTTTTCCGCACCCCAATGATGCATAAGGCACTGCGTCATATAAACGCAGTGTTTTCTTGATCGTTTACACATAAAGGAAAGGTGATCAGCCCTCCGCTTCAGGTACCAGGCCAGGGTAATAATATTGAATAAATATTACAGTGAAAAAATCACTTATATTTATTTTACCCCCCTTGGAAATCGAACCCGGGACCTCCAGAACGGTAGCCGAGCGTGCTGACCATTACACTACGGAGGCGGATATAAATATTATACTATTGACCCTTATTCGCATCCAATGATTCATTCAGGTATAGCATCAAAATGATGCAATTTTAATTTGATATTTTACTACATGAAAGCAATGTGATCGGTCCTGCGCTTGTCATTGTTCAGGATAATAATGAATAAATAAATATATTGAATTAAAAATAACATTGAATTATCAAAGTGAAAAAATACTCATATTTATTTTATCTCTTCTGGGAACCGAAACCGGGACCTCTGACATGGTAGACAAATGCACCAACCTAAAACCAAAATAACTTAGTTCAATTCATATTAAAATTGACTACTCATTAATATGAGAGTTATATAGTAAATGAGGTACGAAGAAGTCAGTAATCATGGTTCTATAGCGCTCTCCATTGACCGTAACATTTCGGCCGACATCGCCTTTAAACAAAATATGGGCCAATGATTCCACCTGCCCATAGAGCACACCAAACAGTGACTTTTAATGGATGTAAGGGCGTCTCGACAAAAGCTTCTGGGTTTTCTCCACTCCAATTTGGCAATTGTGCTTATTGACATTTAACCAAAAATGTGCTTCTTCGGTGAATACAATTTTGCGTTGAAAAAGAGGATCAAACTGAATATTGTTTTCGGCCCATTCACCCTTGCCCTTAATGGTCATTCAGTCTATTCATGGTGAAATGGTAAAACGGATAAAAATCAACTGTCAACTGTTAAATTGACAATCTGTTGAAACAATATTGCCATTTTAAAAACCAAGCCTAAAAAAAACAGTCGTTTTATATTACCTCTGGGATTTTTACTTTATTCGTGGCAATAGTACTCGTACATTTTAATGATGTGTATATGCGCTAAAAGCCATTAAATACAAATTAGCTGGTATGTACAACTCTACCAAAAGAAAACGAGAAGCTAAACGATCAGTGAGCCAAAGGTTAATCGTTTGTAAATTCAACTCGTGAAACACATTAGTTATCATCAAAAACGTTGAAAAAAACCCGAACGTGTAGCCATGATATCCCGTAACAGTCAGTATAGGAAGTAGTTAGTGTTCAGTGGATGTAATTTAAATGACAGTTCCTTTGGGCGATGACGGAAATATAGTATGATTAACGATGTTTGAATATATGTAATATGCATACTTTCATATCCTTTTTTTACACGGGTTGGCCGCTTTCATTAACCGTGCATCATGTTACATTTTGCAACGACTCGCTGGACCAAAACGATACTCGAGAAAACAGATTTCTTCAGTCGAGCTCCATGAAAATCAATTTCTCATTCTGATAAGTGTTTGTTTACACATAAAATTATATTATTAAACTATAAAATTATATTGTCCGCCATATATTACACATAAAAATTATAAAATTATATTGTCCGCCTCCGTAGTGTAATGGTCAGCACGCTCGGCTACCGTTCTGGAGGTCCCGGGTTCGATTCCCAAGGGGGGTGAAAATAAATATAAGTGATTTTTTCACTGTAATATTTATTAAATATTACCATGGACTGGTACCTGAAGCGGAGGGCTGATCACCTTTCCTTCATGTGTACAACGATCATGATAACACTGTGTTTATAAGACACAGTGCCCTAAGCACCATTGGGGTGCGGATAAGGGCTTTTTATTATTAAAATTATAGTTTATTAAATTTATTGTTATTATTATCATGGAAATGTCTGTCAATTAAGTTTAAAAACAATATCTACGATAACTGCCAGGTCAAAATACAGTAAAACATAATTCATTTCGAAATACAGTAAACCTCGATATAACTCAATTTTTATGAGAATTGTAAAATAGTTTATATTCTTAATTTTTCTCTCTTTCTTGTGTGTATATTAGGTTGAAATTGTTGAAAACAATAAAAATGTATGCAAAAAGAACTCTACCGACAACACACAGAAGGTGGCTTGGTGGGTCTCTGCAATTTTTTTAAATATGTTTAAAATTGTTCTTTTTAATGTATACAATTTATGTTGGTAAAATAAAAATAACAGACTAATTGGGGGGAGGGGGTGTACGTTAAAGCCGAGAGTCCATTATTAAAGAGAGAGAGAGAGAGAGAGAGAGAGAGAGAGAGAGAGAGAGAGAGAGAAACTTTGAAATATAAAAAGATGTAACAGAATGCAAAATTATAAAGGGATTCATTTTGTACTTGAAATTATTTTTCGAGAGAAACTTCAAATGTTTTTAAAATAAAGAAAAATAAAACAGAATGCAAGATTATTGTAAATAATGCAATTAAAAATATGGTTTATTAAGTTTCATAACACCTTACCGAATTTTTTGAACTTTTTTCTACAATTATCTAATATTATTTTTTTTTTCCAGAAAGTCAACTGTGATTTCTAATTCTTAAATACATAAATACTTTATTCATATTCTGCATAAAAATATGAGTTGTAAGAGTTTAACGGTTGAAAAAGAAAAAAAATCCGTGCAAGTTAAAACCATCCGGCTTAAAAAAATATGCGCATAATAAAAAATGAATGCTCAAAGAATTAAATGTTTTTGTGTAACATGTTAAGCGCTTTTACCGCGCCTTATCTGCAGCTTATTTACATTTGATTGATTACTTACACTTATTTTATCGAGATATAAATCTAAGAGAGTTGACTCCAACAGTCTCCAATGATGATAAGTTGGAATGGAGCCAGGAAGGAGAAGATATATAGTAGATTGTATATATTATACTTATATCAATGTATATATTTCTTCTTTTCATCTCACCAATAGATGTCCATAGTGAAGTTCTAGTGATTCACGAACAACGTTTCAAAATTGGTTAATATATTATAGAACTTCCAAGAATTTGAGTAGTGTGGTTGTCAATAATGGGTAGAATTGGTGAATGTTACACGTGTGTAAAGTGATCAGCTCCGTAAATGCCCAGACATGCATATTCTTCTTCATCTTTGATGAGTGAGTATAAATATATATATTTATATATATGTTTATATATTGTATATATATATATATATATATATATATATATATATATATATATATATATATATATATATATATATATATATATATATATATATATATAATATATATAAATATATATATATATATGTATATATATATATATATATATATATATATATATATATATACATACATCTATATATATATATATATATATATATATATATATATATATATATATATATATATATATATTTATATATATACGTAAATGTGGTTTATATGATACTCATTAACTAACTGGTTCGCTGCTTCCCTACAAGGGTAGACAGAGAGGTTAGAACGCCACACTAATCTGTCTTTGCAATGTTCACCATTTCTACTTTAATGCATCTCCTCATACTTATATACCGATTAATCTCGACTTTTGCCCTGACTACTTTGAAATAAATGGAATTCTTGATTATGCCAAGTTTTTTTTTATGTCTTCCTCTGCTCCTTTTACCAAACACATTGGCCTAATAAATGTGTTTTACTGTTATTTCTTTGTTCTTTCGATTCACATGGCCAAAATATCTCAACACACCTCTCTTAATTTTATCGATAATACTCATCTTAGCATACATAGTTTTGACTACAGTCAGTCTGTTTTCTTTCTTCTTTCGCCAACTCCATGCTTCACAAAACACACACACACACACACATATACGTTTGTATATGTATGTATATATATATATATATATATATATATATATATATATATATATATATATATATATATATATATATATATATATATATATATAAATATAAATATATATATATATATATATATATATATATATATATATATATATATATATATATATATATATATATATATATATACATATATATATTTATATATATATATATTTATATATATATATATATATATATATATATATATATATATATATATATATATATATATATATATATATATATATATATATATACACACACGTAGAATGTTATTCTCATGTCAGATCTATTATTATATTATTTATGCACCTGCGTACAAAATATATTATTTATGATAAATCTTTTTTATAATTAAACATAAATGTAATTCTCCATCACTGATCGTTATTAATAATGTAATCCGCTTACTGAAAAATGGAAATACATCAACATCACAAAAAAGCTTAGCATCGTGTATGTATTCTTTAATTATTGCATATTTTATTATCCATGCTTGAAAAATCGTACATACTATTTATCAAGAGTTTTCAAATTTCATATATGATTAATTATGTGTGGGTATTCTTTAAAAAAATATTCCTCGTGTATATATGTACGGAAATAGATAAACATTAATTTAATATTGATTTCACCTACATATCAATATGAAGAATGGCAGTATAATATCTACATATCTTGTAAAAATTGATATTTGAACCCTGAAGAGGGCAACAGGTTGTTGCCGAAACTAGATGGTTAATAAAAAGGGGATCAAAACACAGGGTCTTTTTATTTCTCAAAATAATATATCAAAATGATCCACAAAGTTAATGCTTTCTATATTTAAAGCATTGATATTTGCCTTTGTAAATAAATCTAAATGACACTTAAAATCTAGTAATGAAAATTATTTCATCGGGCAATCATTTAATGATAACATCTTTTCTAATTTTAGTTTAACTTTTTTATATATTTTTTAATGAAATAAAAATTTTGATACAAAATACATATTTAAATACAAGGTTGGTAAATATAAAAAAATATTTAAACGTAACGTTTCTCCCTCTCTAATAAAGTAGATACTTATGTAAAGAGAGGGAGTTCGTTTTACAAATATTAATTTTAAAATTTTTTATATGAGTAAGTTTCTCAAAGTTTCATCATCAAGTTTTAAAACAAAGTAAATTTTATGAATAAAAAAATATTCCTCGGTATGGTATACTTGGTACCACTGTTTCTTAAAATCTATTGTGTCATATGTTTCGATGCATTCCGCATCATTTTAAAACACCCCAATGAAAATTCTGTCGGCTCAAGATATTTGGACGCTATATTATATTGTAGATATAACGTTATTCTTTTGCAATATGAAAAGATTACAAATGTCATTCGCTCATATTAATTGTGCTTATTTTTCACTCGCCTAACAAAGGCAAGTCATTAGCTTGTATGTTAAAACCGGTTAAAAATACTTAAAAAAAAACAAACCTTAATTCAACTATTAATGGTGCCAAGAACCCGCATGTACAAAAATGTGCTAATTATAGGATATATACAACTTCTGAAATTTGAGTAGTGTGGTTGTCAATCATGGGTAGAATGGCGAATGTTACATATATTTAAGGTGATCATTTAAAGCAGCCTTTGACACGGCGTAAGACCTGTAAAAACCCAGACTTCCATTTTTGTTTCATCTTAAACTTTTATTTAGTAAACTATTATTTCTTTTACGTGTTTTACTTTTTTTCATTTTATTTTATGTCATAATTTAACAAAACAAATATAACGAATATATAAAACGCCAATTTCGTAAAATACTACTTCAAGGGCGCTTCATTATGATTTAATAGGATAAAAGGAGATACGCAATTTTTTAAATGACATAATTACTTGACAGGATTTTTTTGTTTGTTCCAGGAATATCAGAAGTAGACAGTGTGACGTTTACATTTCCGTCGTCACCTCTTCTGACGCAGGTGCGCGACGTGCCCGCCAGTTCGCAGTGCACGCGCGATTCGTGCTCGAGTGAGGACACGTGCGAGTGCGTGCACGTGCGCAAAATACCACTGGGAAACACGGTGGAACTCATACTAGTCGACCAAAGTAAGTATTTGTTTGTAAATTTTAAAAAATAATATTAATCGTTCATTTCTAGTTTTTTCACCCTATTTAAACATTCTTCTTTCTTACCCTTATCCGCACCCAATGTACGTAGGGCACTGCATCACTAATATTTATTTTCACCCCCCCCTGGGAATCGAACCCGGGACCTCCGGCACGTTAGCTTAACATGCTAGCCACTACATCACGGAGGCGGACTAAATTATCTATTTTAAACTAACGAAACAAAATTTATATTCAGTTTTTGGTTTTGATATTAAAATGAAAATTAAATAATGTTTACAAAAAGTGTATATACTGTATTAATTACAAATTTAAAGAAATAGCTACTGTAGAACGGGGCTACTTGAACTTTGATGTGTTACTTGAGCCCAGTACAAAAAAATATTTAGATCGTGGTATCGAAGTATCGTGACAGTAAGTGTCACCTGTCAGGGAAACAATGAATCATGTCGATACTTTCGTTATTGTAGACCAAATACAGATTTAGAATTTTTTGTACTGGGCTCAAGTAACACATCAAAGTTCAAGTAGCCCCGTTCTAAGGAACTTAGTTTTTTTTTTAAATAAATAAATTCAGCAAAATATAAAATCGAAATAAATTTACGTAATTTGTGTCTATCATTTAGTCTTTATAGAATGAATAAAAAAGTTTTGGAGCTATGACAAATGAGTTTCTTTGTACGTCTCTTGTTACTTCATCCTTAGTTTTGTACACTTTCAAATCTTCAAGACCTGGGCGATGATTGATTGTTGACGGCATAGCGTGGGTAACCCAAACCGTACGTTCTCGGAGGTGAAGTCGCATAGTTTAGTTAACATCATTTTATTTTATCTTATTTGTCCGGAAATTGTACAGCTTAACATTAAAAAAGTATGTAATAAAAAATAGTTACATTAACAATAATAAACATTACATTGCGTTGACAAAAATAGTTACATTAATAAAAATGAGCTCACAACTATTGAAAAATCAAGAGGTTATATTTAAAAAAAGAGTGAAGGATTGTGTGTGTGAGGAAGAGAGGGGGAGGTTTTTTTTTAAAAGTATTTCAGTACCTAAAAATAAAAAAAAAGTAAAAACGGAATGCTCATTTAAATACTTGAAAAAGAGGTCATCACAGTCGATGCTATAAGCAACACATTTTAAAAAAAGAGAAATATTTGTGTTTTTATTATTTACACAAATATTTCAATTTCATACTATTTTTGTGAGCCTAAGCGGCTCATTATTATAAATAGGTATCAAATTGTGGTAGCGTGGGCTCGAACCGAGAAACTCTGACCTATGAGTCCGCGACACTAACCACGGGACCACAACCCGACACTTTTCTTGATTTTTTTTTATTATTTACACTACTAAACATGGTTTATCGAAACATTTGACATAAATTATGTTTTAAACATGTTTTCATATAAATCATGTTTTGTATCGGCCGTACATGTACGGCCATAATCCTTTGGAGAAAGTTTGGTATGGCCGTACGTGTTGCTATTCCCGGATAGGTTAAGGTGGAAAATAAGAAAAATTCATAATATTTTATCACATAAAAATTTATATCCATATGATATATAAATAAAACTGCGAATACTCTGCATCTAACATTGAAATGGTATTGGCATCATAAAATCCGTCCAGATTCAAATTTACTGCCATTGAAGGACATATTTTTAATTTATTTTTAAAATCGTAAAAGAAAGTTGAAATTTGCATATTTATTAAGCATTGTACGAAACCCACACGCATTACGAAACTTTTTTAATCAATTTAATCAGCTCATTTTGCATACAATTTCAATATTTTGACAATGAGTGAGTTTAATTATCATATAAAAATTCAAATATTTTTATATAAGATAAACTAGTATCAGCGAAATGTAACTAAACATGGGTTAATAGCTAAGCTTTAGTAGATAATATTGTCAACGATAATTTAATTAGGCGAAAAAATGAATGCATTCACACTAAAATTTGCATTCAAATACATATGACTGGAAAGTGACACGAGTAATTCTTGTGAAAGTGTATTCATTTTATTTTGAGTTAACACTCATTGATTGAATCTTCAGAATTAAGAGGGTAGTCTTCCAAGGTATCATTATAGGGCAGACAAATAAAAAAGTAAAATAAGATATGTTTTAATCATGACTAAGATATATTTACAAATAATTACACTGAGCAACAATTTACAACTTTTTTTTTGTAACTTGAATGAAAATACCTGATCTGTATGCACTTTGCATAGCTGAATTAAAAAACGAAAGCAAAAAAATGAAGCACGTCAGATTTTTTTAGTTATGGATATTTTTGATTATTTATGTATGAATATATAAAAACATATAATGCTAGCGTATTCAATATTAATAAGTTAATATATTTCCACTGTTACTCCATAATTATCATTTTTTTAAAATCCCTTAGAGCTTAGACTAAAACATGTCTAGATACCAACCACTATTACGGTTTCAACGTATGTATGGGGTCCATACAATAATCAGACTTTGAATAAGAACGATTAACTTAGTCCAAATCAGTCATCAAAATTTCAGTTACAAAATCATTGTTGGCCAGTGTTATGTTACCCAGTAAGAATATTACAATAACGTTTTATATAATGGGGAAAGAAGTATTGTTTTTGTTAACATATTCGTGTAGATAATGACATTTTACATCCATGTATCTCCATATATTTTGACTTGAAATTATCTATGAAATAAGTAAGTGATACATCGCGCTTTAATAATCAAAATTATAAAAAATGAAATATAAAAAAAAACTTTTTTCAAAAATTAACATTTTAAACTCTATCTAAGAAACGTAGAATAAAGAATTATACTACAACTATCCCCTTAATTAAGAGAGGATTAATTTTACACATAATCACATGTTAAAGTGCTACCTTAATCTCACGTCTTATGGCTACTTTATGACTTGGAATTAATTGCGTACATTTGGTTTTAGGTGGTGAAGCTGATCACGTTTTCCATTTGCACGGGTACAGTTTTTACGTAGTGGGAAATAATCAATTCTCAGAATACATGGATGCAGAGACGATCGAGAAATTGGACCAAGGTGGAGAATTATTTTCGAAGAAAAATCTGGTTAATCCTGTCAGGAAGGATACAGTTACTATCCCGCAATTTGGAGCCGTGGCCCTGCGGTTCAAAGCTGATAATCCTGGATACTGGATACTTAGAGACGAGCGCTCCAATCAATGGACCAGAGGACTTGATATCGTCTTCCAGGTTGGAGAAACTTCCGACTTTGTCAGACCTCCTCCTGATTTCCCAAAGTGCGGAAGTTATGTGGGACCCCAATATTTTTTAATCTGAACAGAGACGATATTCACGATGAATTGTGACAAAAGAAAAGTGACCATTGTACACAATTTAATTCGTTGACGTAGTGATCGCTCTTTATATTCTATAATACGACAACAGTCGAATTTATTGTTCGATCGTTGTAAAATTCTGTAAATAATATGAAATAATAATAGAAAAATACAACGTCAAAATTAATAAAATTGTGAAATGCTTTTACCGATATTTTTATGTGCTTGAGACTGGAAACAATCGATAATTGTTTTATTTATTAGTAAGTGAAGTTACCATTATTTTATACTAAGGTAAAACTCGTATAAATGCGAAGTGATCTCTAGTGATAATACTGATATTGAAAATAAACATTTACCACCCACGACTGTGAAATGCATACAACGTATCAAAGTACATAAATTCCGTTTTTTCCTGCTGTATTTGTAAGATTTCAATGGAAGAGTTTCGTCGCTTGGTATTCGAGTATAACTGGTTATCGCGAAATATCTCTGTGGTTTCATTTTATAAACTGTATTGTACAATAATTTGTACCTGCACACTACTTACAGGTTCCTTGTTAAAATACAAGAAGTGAAAGTGCATTTGCATTTTTTTGTAAGAGTTCATACAAAATTAATGCGTTTCCATTAAATATACTTCCTTATTTATTGGTTTGTCGTTAACTCTGAGAAATTATATACAAAACAGCTATTTCTTACAATCACAGTTTATTAAATGCAATATTATAATTTTCATTGGCCTAAAATATCCCATCAACAGGTGTTTTTACTTTATTTTATTCATTATTCTTGAAAATATACGCAAATTTATAAAATTATTGAAAACCCCAATCAATGAATACATAATATACAGTATAAGTTTACAGTCAAAATGTTTTGAAAAATTAAACAATCTGTTCAAAATACCCAGTCTGATGATGTCAGTAACGACGAAACCCGGTGGCTGGTCAAATAAAAATAAAGTGGAAAAGCTAAAAATATTGGTTTTAATCTAATAATATATTAAAATGCAATTCCATCACGAAGTGTCAGTGGATAATATAAATCTATTACAAGCATCATTTTTTTTTGTTAAATCATGTGCTCAGGCGTTTCCTAGCATGTAAAATAATCCAGTTAGGATCTTTCAAATGAAAGGTTCTCTGTTAAATAAATACTCTTTCATTCCATACGATCCATGGCAATCGCCTGATTTAAAATATTTTTAGGTTCTCTACAATAATAATGTGATAAAGATAATGAAAATATATCATTATTAGGGTTTGATTTTACGTTTAATGAAAAACGTAAGATAAACGTTTTTTAAGGCAACTGTTGATAGGTGTGCGAGTAGAATTACATAACATAATTTGATACATTCACTCAGTGCTCTCATACTAAAATGAGCTCAGAAATACTTGTTTTTCAAATGGCCTAAAGTTGATTTATCGCATACAAAGTTATGCAAGCGTTTTTTTCGATATTCAATTTGTGAATATTATGTAATAGATAAACATGTAATATAGTTATTAATTGTTTTTGTAATATAACGATGTCTTGCCGTACAGCAACTAAGGCGCAGTAATACATTTTGAGAATTTGGGATAGGAACGCAAAGAGATGTTATTGAAATTTTCCTTTAGGTTTCGCATTTTACCACTGTGTAACATAAATTCAATACCATCGCTGCATAATTGTCTGTGGATCTCTTTGCGAGCCTCTCTGAAATACCTGATTTATGCTGTTACTGCACTTCATTGGCTGCAAATAAAACTATGCTTAATATTTTGTTCTATTTTATTAAGATTTTTTTTCTTTGTTTTTTGTTTTCGTTATTTTCTTATACTACTTTATTTATTAAATATTGTTATGGAATGTTTTTTTGAAAAAAATGTATAAAAACATATAAACTTGTTATTTTTTTTTAATTTGCCTTTATAAACTACCTAACTAACTTACTAACCATCACCCCGTTTCGCAGCAGGGGTAGGCAGAGAGAAAATAATGCCATATCAATCTGTTTTTGCAAACAATCTTCGCCTCTTCCACATACATGCATCTATTGTTCCGACTCCTAACCTGCCCACTTTCAAGTATTTGACATACCAGATCATGCTGAATTCCGGTATTATCATTCCATCATTAGGTCATCAGTTTACATTTGACCTGATGGCGGAATGAGTAATACGAAACCGGTAGTCATGATGTAGTGGTTTTAAGTTGTATTACACAAATTATACGATGAATGATGAGGAGAGTGTAATTGTAATTGTTTGAATTATATATTGTTTGAGTAAAGAAAAGTACGAAAATAAGGAATAATCATTTATATATTGGAAAGCCAACAATTCTGTCCATACAGTTGAATATCGATATTATGATTGATAGTACTATTTGCAAGAAATTGAATTCTACTCATGGCTAGATGCATGCCGTATAAAAATGTAAGCGAATACTTTTTTCTTTCATATGTTGAGAATAAGATACACATTCTTAAAAAATAAATTATAATAGTTATGTACGTAATTTATACACCTATTCGATTTATGACATCGTATTTTATACAAAGAAAAAAGTGTTAATATTTAAAAAAGTCATCCACTTAAATTAATTAACGGAAACGAGATGTCAAAATGGTGTTAATATATTCATATTTTCATATATTATTTTTATAATATTATAATTACATATTATTATTTTCTTAAACATTACAATGTATTTAAATAAAGTAATGCAAAAACGTGATAACTTATTATAAAATATTGTTTTATCTGTGCACAAATTTGATAAGTATGCAAATACCAAAAATATGCTTGAAAAAGTTAAAAAGAGACTATTTAATTAACATAAATAACTGTTCAGTTTTGTGCAAATGTGATATTTTTTATAACAAGCGCAAATAATTATATGCGTGTGTGTATGTGTATATAATATACATACGTATTTCGATGTAGTGTCCGCCTCCGTAGTGTAATGGTCAACACGCTCGGCTACCGTTCTGGAGGACCCGGGTTCCCGGACCAGGACCCAGAGGGGGTAAAAATAAATATGAGTGATTTTTTCACTGTAATATTTATTAAATATTACCCTGGACTGGTACCTGAAGCGGAGGGCTGATCACCTTTCTTATTATTATTATTATTTCGATGCATTCCGCGTCATTTGGTGTTTGAAAATGATGCGGAATGCACTAATATAAAACACCGTATTTGACATACTGTTTGATAATGACGAGACATCAAAACACGTGTCACAAAAGATTTTTAGAAAAAACGGTATTCATCAAGTAATTTTTTTTTTTTAAGAATGATTAATTGATTTTATCATTTTGATAAGGTTCACTTTGGGAGTAGTAGCCTTGTTCAAAACAACAATACTTAATTACAGTAAATAAATACAATGTCTTTGAAACAATTATGTGAAAATTCCGCGTAAAAACTCGTATATCAGATTATCCAGGTCTTAATCAATTGTTTTATGTGTCATTCACATCTCCACGTGTAAAATACAAAATACTTTCACTAATTAAGTACTGATGAGTATTTAATTTGACACTTTACGATGAAAAGATATTTTTTATTGCATCGTAAAGTTGCCAAGTTTAATAAGTAATAAAATAGACAAAATGCTAATTAGAATGTTTTATTGAAGGTCATGAATTTATCGGATAATAAACGGATATAATTTAACTTTACGTCTTTTGTAAATAATAGGGGGAATTCAATTTCAGAGCTCGGATCACCGCGCGAGAGGTCGGTCGTGCCTTCACACGTGATTATATATATATATATATATTGTCCGCCTCCGTAGTGCAATGGTCAGCATGCTCGCCTACCGTTCTGGAGGTCCCGGGTTCGATTCCCAGGGGGGTTTAATAAATATAAGTGATTTTTTCACTCTAATATTTATTCAATATTACACTGGACTGGTACCTGAAGTGGAGGGCTGATCACCTTTCCTTCATGTGTAATCGATCGAGATAACATTGCGTTTATATGAAGCAGTGCCCTATGCACCATTGGGGTGCGGTAAGGGATTATTATTATATATATATATTTATATATATATATATATATATATATATATATATATATATATATATATATATATATATATATATATATATATATATATATATATATATATATATATATATATATATATATATATATATATATATATATATATATATATATATATATATATATATATATATATATATATATATATATATATATATATATATATATATATATATATATATATATATATATATATATATATATATATATATATATATATATATATATATATATATATATATATATATATATATATATATATATATATATATATATATATATATATATATATATATATATATATATATATATATATATATATATATATATATATAAATATAACTTAACGAGCTATATTTTGTATAACGAGTTACAGAGAAAGGGCTAGATCCTTTTTTACGACATTCACTTGTAAGCCAGGACATCTTTGAAAGGCAATTCTAAATTCGTGCAAAGTACGTAAAATTAAGATTTTTTTTCGCACTTAGTATTAAAAGAAAACAAAAAAATTCAAACGCTTTTTGAGGTGTATGGAATTGAATTTTTAATAATAAAGCATTAGCTTTGTAGATCATTGTCATATATTTTGAAGAAATAAAATACTTTTAAAATGCTTTTTGGTCCACTTACCTCACATGTGAGAGGATAAAAAAACAGAGTATTTTATTTCTCCAAAATATTGTACGTATGGGATTATTTAATCGTGTACAAAATGAATATTTTAATTAAACTTTGAAAGGTTTTTGAAACAAGTGACTTATATTTGTGGATACATTTGTGCATAAAACCATTCCTCTGTTTCGCAGTTGTTAAATATTCAGTTATTGTATGTATTAAACCTGGTTTAAGAATAAACGTTTTGGTTTTGCCGTGACTGAACACCCCGTATTTACATATACAAGTGCGTATATGGCGGGTTGAAACTAATGAGAATATCCAAGAAAAAAAAAACTGTGTGAAATCACTAGAACGACTCCTGTCTAAAAAATAATGAAAGGAGAGCGTGATTATAACGAACTATCTATTGATAAAAAAAGCACGCTGTCAGTCTTTACGTCTAACACGATATCATACGATACTATCTTTTTTGCAATTATTTTCAAAGTGACAGATAATTATAAAACCATATTAATATGAACATTAAACATGTACGAGTAGGCTCTATTCATAAAAATACACACGATGATTCCTTAAAATCGTTTCATTAAAAGTGAGCATACAATGTGCTTAAAATATAACCAAGTTTTTTATTCTGAAAATATATATGAACGTTCAACCAATATAACTAACAAAATCAATAAAAAAATATTTATTTATGTTTAATTTAATATATAAAAATCCTTCCAAATAAATATTTGGTTTTGAAAAGAAAAGAGTTATTGAAAAGCAAGGAGTGAAAATAAAATTACTTTTTCAATGTATATTTTAAAGAAAATCAAATTCCATTATATAAAATATATTTCCAACATTTTAAGTGTGTCCAAATACTTGTTCACAAATCTGGATTATCTCCAATTATAGGAGTATTTTTCATATTATTTGTTCACATCTCATCAAACACGAAGAAGAATTTGATAAGTTTGGTCATCAAAAATGGGTAGAATTGGTGAATGTTACTAGCGTGTAAAGTGATCACTTAAACCAGCCTATGACGGTCGTCAGCCCCGTAAATGCTCAGACTTCCATATTCTTCTTCATCTTTGATGAGATGTCAAAAAATAATATGAAAACCTTTATTTTATTATGAACTTAAACAAAATACTATTTTAAGAAATAAAATGTCATCTTTAAAGTTTTGTTACTTCTTGCACGATATTAAAATAGACCGTGAAATACAATATCCGTCAAGATTGATGGCAAACTGTGATAAGTCGATATTTGGGTAATGTGTGACAGCAAGCGGTCAGTGGTCGATACAGATCTTTGTATTAAATCGTGTTTGGAGAAAGCAAATGAAAAGTAGTTAAGGCTGATTTTAACAATAATAATGAATTTTAAAGCCGTGTATAACATGTTCCGTTACAGTAACCAATTAAATGTATGTAGACTTGATTAATTAGCGTATTACATAATCTGAAAATTTGAGTGGTTAAACACGATAACGAATTATATTACATAAGGTTGAAGTGGATTCAAGTGCTTAGGTAAGGTATGCACATTAGATAACTTAAAATATTTGATAAATTTGTGTTTTATTTTATTATTCCATTCACTGAATTATTATTTTCACATTAGAACATGATATTTTTAAATTAATAAAAAAGTATTGTGTTTTTATTATTAACAAAAATACTTTAATTTCATACTATTTCTGTGAGACTCATTATTAGAAAAAGACATCAAATTGTGGTAGAGACTCAAGAGTCCGAGACACTAATCACGGGATCACAACCCAGTGAACCAGGTAATCGTTATGGATCTTCCTCGAAAGACATCTAGAGGATAGACAAGACAAAAAAAATAATGTATGCTACAGGAATATTATTTAATATTAGTTATGTTATTTGTTATTTGATACGAAGGCATGACCTAGGTGACTTTGTATACGACGACAGCTGACCTTAACAGTCCACAAAGATGATAAGTTGGGATGGAGCCAGGAAGAAAAAGATGACTAGATTATTCACCTCTGGGATGATAAAATACATGTTTCAAAAGGGCTCAACCTGAGACAAAGCATTTTTCATTTTAATATAAAAGAATATGAAAGTCTGAGCATTCCAAGGCTTACGACCTGACATTTGGCAAGCTTAAGTGAATACTTTACACACACATGCTTTCTCAAATCGAACATAGGTTGTTGTATTAATTCAGAATTATTTAATTAGCAAATGGATAAATATTCCCAAAAAGTGACTGTTGAAATCTATCAATCAATATAAATAGCCCTGGGATGCTCAGACTTCCATATAGGCGAGTGTTTTTGCCAAGAATTTTCACTCATGAATAACATGAAATTATAGTTACTTTAAACATAAAGGGTAAATCCACTCACAAGTAATAGGCTATGAAACTTATAAAGTTGTAGCCTGAGTAGGGATATGATAAAAGGTGTTGCATAAGCCGTAGCTAGATTTCACGGTCACTTGGACGTTAGGTAAAAGACTTCCATATATAAACGACACATGATTCATGCCAAGTTGAGACACCTATATAATATATTGTATTTAGATATATTATCCGTGTGAATAATCCAGTGTCTTAAGGAGGGAACTGACCGGAGTCTTTTCGTTGCAACGTAACACGATACGATACAAGCATTCGTATAGTCAGTACAGCGAGCCGAGCTCGTTCCGAAGTCGGATGCTCGCCGCGAATGTTACGTTACGACGAAATGCTCCGGTCAGTCCCTACCTTTATAGATAATAAATATAAACAAAAAATAAAATATTTAGATTTTTTGTGGTTGCAACGTCATCCAATCTTTCTTAAAGTTTTTTTTTTAAATTAAAATTACACGATTTACTAGAGGGTTGTAAAAAAAATACAAAATATATATTCACATATCGCTCACTCCTTTCAAGAACGTCATAAATAAAAAATCGTTAATTTTCAGTTGTGCATGTTTTCGGAATGCCCAGAAAATGCACTATATCCCAGGAAAAGCGGCATATTTTTAACTTAATATTTACCCGCTACAGGGCAGAAAGTGTTTTTTTTGCATTTTGAAGAAAAGGTATTGTTTAATTATTTTTTTAAATTTACAAAATATTTTTCAAATGGAGAAAAAACCTTCAGGTTTTACCTTAAACAATCTGTTGCGTAAAAAGTTCAATAAGTGGCTTGATATTTATTTTTAATACATTGTATTACATTTTTAAACATTCTTCTGAAAAATCAAGTTGTTTGATTTATGATGATCTTGAAAGAAGGGAGCGATACGTATTGTTCGTATTGTATTCACTTTCTAACGATTAATTTAAAAAAAATAGTGTCAAAGACAATTCGCAATGTATTTTGTAGCAGTATGCAAATTAAATTGAAAGTGAAAAATTAACATTTATACTTTAATTACTAATTGATTTTTTTATGAATGTATTTGACCAATTATGAATCTGGGTTGTCACTTCGAAGTCTAAATCAAATATTTTTTAGTTAATTAGAGTTAAGTTTGATTTTTTTATTTATGGGAATACTCTAAAGTGTAGTGAATTCAGTATTTGTGAATTAAAATCAACACACACTTAATATGTACATAATATGTTTTGATACACGTAATGGTTCCGATTTATTTGGTATAAAATCAGGCCTGGCCAACCCAATTTGCCCCCCGGGCCGCATTGACGACCTAAAATCCCCAAGGGCCACACATACAAACATAATACCAAAAAAAAAAAAAAAAAAAAATAAATATATATATATATATATATATATATATATATATATATATATATATATATATATATATATATATATATATATATATATATATATATATATATATATATATATATATATATATATATATATATATATATATATATATATATATATATATATATATATATATATATATATATATATATATATATATATATATATATATAAATAAATGCATTGATTTTCCAAATTTACGTCTATTATTGACGCCCTGTATTTATAATATTTAATTTTTGAAAAAAAAAGCGTGAGTGGATCCAAAGGCACTAATGTTTAATGGCCACACATACAAACATAATACCAAAAAAAATTATATATATATATATATATATATATATATATATATATATATATATAATATATATATATATATATATATATATATATATATATATATATATATATATATATATATATATATATATATATATATATATATATATATATATATATATATATATATATATATATATATATATATATATATATATATATATATATATATATATATATATATATATGTAATAAAATAACTAGGTACCTACCTATACATTTTATTAAGTACTTACAAAAAGTACCTACATAAAACAGTTCTACCACCAGATGCCGCATGCGTCACTCAGAAGAAAACAAAAGACTTCCGATAATATTATTGACTGTCAGAATCAGATAGATAGATAGATAGATAGATATAAAATTATTTTAAAGATAAATTAAGAATAAACTTTAATTACAAAGCAACACATTGTTTATTTTATTATTATACACTTACTTTACATATTATTTACACTTAATTTTCAAAAGGAAAATATTACCACGTTATAAAACGACAATTTTGTTAATTGGAAATGGATTATGAAACATTAGATGTATTAAAACAATTACTACAATATGTTCGGAGTGAGAGAGAAAAATTAGAAGATGATCAAAGAAAACGATTAGAAGATAATCAAAGAAGACGTGGAAATTTAAGAACTAGTGATAAAATTAAAAATAAAAATCATGTGAAAAAAATTTCTACAAAATATAAAATAAAATATACTCCAGAAAAGAAGAATTTCGAAGCAGATTGTGTGAGCAGGAATCCAGTATTAGAATCGAAGGAAAATGCAAACGAACAATTAAAAGTTGTAAATTTGGTTAAATTAGAAGATATTTTAAAAGATCAGAATAAAAATGAAGACATACAAATAACACAGAAACAGTGCTTGAAAGATGAAAATAAAAATAAAGTAGAAAAAACTTCTACGAAAGATAAAATAAAATATACTCCAGGAAAGAAGAATTTAGAAGTAGATTGTCTAAGCAGGAATCCAGTATTAAAATCGAATGAAAATGCAGATGAACAATTAAAAGTTGTATATTTGGTTAAATTAGAAGATAATTTAAAAGATGAGAATAAAAATAAAGACATACTAATAACACAGAAACAGTGCTTGAAAAATAAAAATAAAGTAGAAAAAACTTCTACGAAAGATAAAATAAAATATTCTCCAGGAAAGAAGAATTTAGAAGTAGATTGTCTAAGCAGGAATCCAGTATTAAATTCGAATGAAAATGCAGATGAACAATTAAAAGTTGTAAATTTGGTTATATTAGAAGATACTTTAAGAGATCTGAATAAAAATGAAGGAATTCAAAAGAAAAAAACAAATGGATTGAAAAAAACTGTGTCTACTTTAAAAGGGTCAAGAAAAAAAAATACAAAAAAAGAAAGAAAGAAAAAAGAACGGAAAAAAAAGAAAGAAAGAAAAAAAAACAAGAAAGAAAAAAAAAAAAAAGAAAAAAAAAGGAAAAAAAAGAAAGAAAGAAAAAATATAAAAAAATTAAACTTTATCATATCACTAAACTTATACCAGTCCCTTCACTACAAGAAGATGATCCGGAGGACGAGTGAAAATTTTACTATGAATTTTCATCCCCAAGGGGGGAGATGTAATAAAATAACTAGGTACCTACCTATACATTTTATTAAGTACTTACAAAAAGTACCTACATAAAACAGTTCTACCACCAGATGCCGCATGCGTCACTCAGAAGAAAACAAAAGACTTCCGATAATATTATTGACTGTCAGAATCAGATAGATAGATAGATAGATAGATATAAAATTATTTTAAAGATAAATTAAGAATAAACTTTAATTACAAAGCAACACATTGTTTATTTTATTATTATACACTTACTTTACATATTATTTACACTTAATTTTCAAAAGGAAAATATTACCACGTTATATATATATATATATATATATATATATATATATATATATATATATATATATATATATATATATATATATATATATAATAAATGCATTGATTTTCCAGATTTACGTCTATTATTGACGCCCTGTATTTATAATATTTAATTTTTGAAAAAAAAAGCGTGAGTGGATCCAAAGGCACTAATGTTTTTTTGAGCAAAAAATCTAATATTCGGAATTTTTTCTGGTGAAATTGTAATTTTGCAGTTGAAATTGTACAAATTCAACTTCAAAAAAGTTATTAATTAATAATACACTTCATCATAAAATAAATAATGTTAAAAAAATCATCATATGACCCCAAGCCACACGTAAAGGCGCCGCGGGCCGCGGGTTGGCCAGGCCTGGTATAAATGAATCATTAAAAAGGTGTTGATGTTAATTAACGTGCAAAGCAAATGTCCACACGTTATAATTATCTATAACAAGATGTCTTTTGTGTCTACCTTATATATTTAAATAAAGTTGTTTTCTTAATACACTTTAAAAATTTTGATGTTTTACATTATCTTTAAAAATGTAGTATTTTGGTTTGTGTAATTTTTGTTTAAATGAAGGTACATAAAAAGTGTTGATGATTTTAGTGTGTGGTAGTGCAAAAAAGGTCCACATGATAAATATGTACAACAAGATGTCTAATGTGTGTACCTATATAATTTTAATAAAGTAGTTTTCTTAATACACATTTAAAATGTTGATGTTTTACATTATCATTCATCAATAAAAAAGGCGTATATTATTTTTCTGATTTATTTTACAAAAATAAAAAATGCATGTAAAAATAACTCAACCGACAAGATACATAAGATGGCTTGGTGGGTCTCTGCAAAATATAATTGTTTTTTAAATAAATGTATACATTTTTGTAAAAAAAAAAAAACATGATTATTCTTGATGGTAATTTTAGAACAAAAAAGGTCCACACATGATTAAAATGTATAACCAGACGTCTAATGTGTGTACCTTTATTATTTTTATAAAGTTGTTTTCTTAATACACAATTAAAATTTTGATGTTTTACATTATCATTCATCAATTATATTTGCTAGAATATGTATGTTTCTGATTTATTATGTATATATGAAGGTAAATAACATGTGCTTATGGTTAGTCTAGTGCAGAGTTCCCCAAACTTTTTTGTGTGTAGACCCCTTGCCATGTTTTTCCGTGTTGGGTAGATCCCCTACTTACCTGATATTGATTTCCTGTAAATTTCTAACTGTAGTGAAGTTTAGTGTTCAAAACTTTAATTAAAAACACATGTTAATTTATACATTTATTAATTGAATTTAAATTAAAACTACTCAAAATAAAATTTTTACTGACCACAAAGCGAATATCAACATCCTACAACTTACACAATTATATAAACATAAATAATAATTTTTTACTTCATATGTGTTGAGATCCACTATCGTGGCCCCCATTTTCATTTCATGGACCCCCAAATTTTTTTTTGCTGACGTAGACCCCTTGCAGGTTGTCATAGACCCCTAGGGGTCGATATAGACCACTTTGGGAATCACTGGTCTAGTGCAAAGAAAAGGTCCACATATGATTAACATGTATAACAAGACGTCTGATGTGTGTACCAAATATTATTTTAATAAAGATGTTTTCTTGATACACAATTAAAATTGTGATGTTTTTCATTATCATTCATCAATCACGCAAGGCGTGTTAACAATCGAGTATATAAACAATCGTCATATTTGACAGAATAAGGCTAATCGAAAGGCAATATGTGCCTTTGATGGCTTTTCATCTTGCCGTTTTTGGCCAACAATACAAAAGAATACCTACTGAGTAATGATCAAAGATGACAATCCGAAAAACGAAACGTGTTCCGAATGCGTTACGTAAAAGTTGAAAGTAAAATGGTAGTGAGGCTTCGAAGAGAAATTACGTCCGTACTTGAATAAAATACATACATCTTATTTTACTGCATGTAGCTAGTGGCGTTTTCATCTTATCGCTCTTCAAGATGTTCAACGGTCATTGTTTGGGCGGTTGGTCGTTAAATGTAAATTATATTCGAGGTCGAAATTTCACTGTCGTTCAGTGAATGCGCGAATATTGGTCGTGAATGCTAGTCGTAAAAATATCATTCGGTAAATCACGACTTATGACCTTTTGAAAGTAACTATGGAAAGCAAAAAATATTTTTGCAATCGCTTATCTGACCCTTTCAATCTGAGTCAAATTGAATTTTCGTAAAAAAAAATATTTTTAGTTATATTTTATTTGTGCCACCGATTACTTTTTATTTTGTCCGACTCCGTAGTGTAGTTGTCAGCGCGTTTTGCTGTCGTGATTTGAAGTCCTAGATTCGATCCCAGGAGGGATCAAAATAAATAATTCCCTTCTTCTTCTGCTTGCTATAGGCTTTGTGGCCTGTTTTTAAGAGGGATTAGCCTCCTGCTATGTCGATTCCTAGCTGTCTACCTTGGGATTGGTTGTACAGTGCAATGTGGGAGAGTCTGGATGGTTACATTATTCTCACACGTGCATACTATTGTGAATAAATTATTCAAAATAAGTAATTTTTCATTTATATATATTTTTAAACATTATCCTGGACTGATAACTGAAGCGTAAAATTTGTCACCACCCACTTTAGACTCCGCCCATTCCTTTCAACCTGTTTAATCCTGACCTATTTTTTCATATTAGTGGCATTCAACATTCTATGTGCATGTCAGCCTTAGTGCATGTTGTTCGGTAATCCTTATTGCATTTTGGTCCTCGGCAACCAACGAAATTATTAGGACATGTGGAACAAATGAGTGAGGAAAGAAGGGTAAGACAAATTTACCAGGTGAATGTAGTTGAAAAAAGGACCAGATGAAGACCGAGGAAATCTTGGCATGATCAGGTATTTATAGTAACTGCAAACAGTTGGTAGAATTCCATATTGAATTGTTGGGTAATATATCCAAAATTAAACACGGTTTTTGGATTGAATTCTACTTTTATTTACATGTATGATATGTGACGTGTTTCGTGTTATTATGAGTGTTTGATAATGTCTTAATAAGACGAAACGCGTCACAAATCATATATGTATATAAAAGTAGAATTCAATCCAATAATCGTGTTTAATTTTGGATATATTACCCAACAATGATCAGGTATGTCAAATACTTATACAGGTATGAAAAAAATGGGTGAGGAGTCGAAATAATCGACGGGTATGTATGAGAAGATGCATGAATGTGGAAGAGGCAAATAATGTATCCAAAGACAGATTGGTTAGTCATTATATTCTCTCTGCCTAGTCCTGCAGAGAAGCGGCGTGATGGTAAATAAGTTAGTAAGTCATCATTTCTTGAATGTTTTCCGCAGATACTTTGTGGTACATTTAATATATTTATAAAATAATAGACTTTGTTTTCACCACTTTTTTTAAATCATATAATTCAATCTACCGGTTTCAACAATACATTGTCATCATCGGGGTTTATTTTAAATGTAAAAAAAATATTAAAAATATTATAATACTTTCACAAAAAAAAAACTTCCACACACTCCATAAAAATCGTAAATGTTATTTTAATTATTCATTGCATAGCAACCCCAAATAACAACTAATGGAATCACCCAAAAAAACAGTATGAAGCTGCACACGCATACGTAAAGTGGAGAACACACAAATAACACAAAAACCTAATTTGCAGAAATTTTAGGAACAGAATTTGGAAAAAAATATTAAAAATAGGACTGTTACTTAAATTTTATTGATTATTAATTATATTTAAATTTTGTTTTATGAATTTTTAATATCCTATATCTCTATATTATGTAATGAGTTTACTTTTTTATTTCAAAAAAATAATATAAAAAGTGGTGAAAACAAAGTCTATTAATTTTATAAAGATAGTTAATTATCATTCAATGGAGATTGTCAACTTTGTTTCTGTAAACCGTCTATTAAATTGTAAGTGTATTGAAAATATTATTGGATAATTTGCATCTGATACTTTTCAACATGAAATAGAAGTTTTCCAATGCAGTCACTGAACCATGAATTCTGGAACTTCACAACCGCAGCACAGCTTTCTCTTACGGAAAATGCAGTTTTGGGTTGCAGAATTAGCTGAAGTACTAGTCTGCCATGACTCGGAACGCGATCAGTTGAATACAGCAAACTTGTAAGAATCTAAAATTTGCTTCGATTGACGCAGAGTTAAAGATGCTCCGTCTACAAACAAATTCATCAATTTGTTCAACCAATTAGCGTAATTTGTTGTCATTCATGCGATACAGCCGTACGTTTGAATGGCTTTGAGAGCAGTCGCCACTTTACCTCTATCGAGGTATTTTATCATAGTTTCTACCTTGAAAAAGTAGTTTTACTAAATTGTTATAAATTTATAAATCTAAGGGTCTACCGCTCATTGTAAGGAATTGGACCTTAAGAAATCGTTTCTTGGGTCTTCAATCTATGACCGATGACATGTTTTTTTACCTCTGACAGGTAAACGCATTATTATTATTATTATTACTTTTATTTTTTTAAATTTAATGGCAGCGCCATCTATTCAACATAACATCAACACATGCATTACTTAACTTTGCTATGGCAGACAGCCTGGTTTTTGGCATCTGCCACGACTTATGATTTCAACATTTTTAATGATTTCGATCGCATTGATGTTTCATAGAATTTTAATATTCCCATTGCTTCACAAGCATTGTGAAGAACACATTTGGAAATGAGTGATTTATATTTTCTTTCTTTTCCATTCAACCAGATAGCCACAGCAATGTTTAATAGTTAGTAATAAAATACTTTTTCGTATTTTATTTAAACTTCACTTGGTAAATACCACTATTTCTGTGCGTTTGATGCATTCTGCATCATTTTCAAACATGTGTGGCTCAGTCTAAATTTAAAAGTTGTATCATTGGTGTTTGAAAATGATGCGGATGTATCAAAATGCGTGTCGCAATATATTTTAGGAATAAAGTGGTATTCACCAAGTGAAATTTGAATTATAAATGGATATTTACTACCACAATTTACTGCAGATCCAATTAATAAAATTACTTCTTTATCCCGATAGGATTCGATCTTACTGACATCATCAGACTGGTATGTCTGATGATGTTGGTGACCACGAAACCCGGTCAATGTTCAAAGGAAATAAATGTCGAATAAAACTGTCCAGTTGTTATTTTATTATATTTTATTTATTGTTATGTACGTTATTGTATAAGACTACGGATATATACATAGATATATGGAACTAAATAAACTAAACTAAACTGAACTCCTGTATGCATAAGGGGTTACAATAGATGATTTAAAAAAAGGAATTTATCTATTTCAAACGCCTTTAACACACACTGAGGCCTGTCATAAATATCATGATTTAAAAATACAATAAAACATAATTTTTAGAATTTTTAAGCTGATCAAAAATGCACTCATATTTTTTTACTGTCCATATATTTTTAAGAAATATTTATTGCAGAGACATCCATTAAACTGTTTTGAAAGCATTTTCAAATTATCATAAAAGTTATGAAATTGTGTTGCGCCATCTACCGGACTTCAGTTACATCTTTGATTGCCATGCTGAAGATATTGGCTAGCGTGAGATCGAAGACGTAGTTTTGGTTCGCTTCTGTACTAACTAGTTAAAACGTTATTTCATTTTTTATAAAGTAAAACACGTATTTAAAGAAAAAACTCTCATACCAAAAATACGTACTAAAAGAGAACGGTTTTGCCTGACGAATAGGGAATCGCCTAACATATTAAAACATTTGCTTTTCTACGGCCACCGTCGTCAGTAAAAACGTCGTCAGTAAAAATATTTGGTGAAATTAAAATTTTTATATCTTTATAAATGAAAATGTAAATGATCGTTTGAACAAAAAATCCCCTCAGAGTTATATCATTTATTGACTTGGCGTTAACTTTGTGGAATGACATGTTGATTATTAATATAATACTTATTCGAATAAGTGTGTGTTTTTATCCATTTATCTTAAACAGTGTGTAAATAAAAAAGAAAATGTATATAAGTATATATATAAATATAAAAAATATATATATATATATATATATATATATATATATATATATATATATATATATATATATATATATATATATATATATATATATATATATATATATATATATATATATATATATATAAATAAATACATATATAGGGGTATATATAGAACTTCCAAGAATTTGAGTAGCGTGGTTGTCAATAATAGGTAGTATTGGTGAATGTTACATGTGTGTAAAGTGATCACTTAAACCAACTATGACGGTCGTCAGCCCTGTAAATGCCCAGACTTCTACATCCTTCTTCATCTTTGATGAGATGTCAAAAAATAATATGAAAATAACTCATGTAATTGGAGATAATCCAGATTTTGTGAACAAGTATTTGGACACAATTAAAATGTTGTACATAAAGATTTATTTATTTTACGTAAAATAACCACATTTTTCTTTAAGTTTCTCAATTTTGTTGAATTTTACGTAAGCACCACGTAAATTAATCACAACTTGTTAGTGATTAGGAAAACTTTACAGGTCACTTCACTTTGAGACGAGGTATCTCGAATCCCCCTCAGAATGAGGGTGTTTTCACTTGTAATTACAAGTATTTTTTATTGTTTTTTTTATAAAGCTCCTATTTCGTTTGTTCAACGCCGTAGTGCAGTGGACCACTGCTATTATCGATTTATACACAGCTCATACATATTACATATTTTTTTTATTTAAAAGTAATACATAAAGATGGATACTGGAAGCACGTTGTGAAAAATTATTGCATAATAAGTTTTTTTTAAAACAAAAGAAGTGTGGTTTTGTTTGATGTGTTTATTTGTTTCTTTGCTTTGGATTTTATAGTTCTATAAACGTCACCATAAAGTGTGTTAATTATGATTTGTGTTTTGCTGGGAGGTGTTTCCTGTGTTATGTGAGAGTAATTATAATTACGCCTCCGTACTGGAAGTCCCGGGTTCGATTCCCAAGGGGGGGGGGGGGGGTCAAAAAAATTAAAGTGATTTTTCACTGTAATATTTATTTGAAATTACCGTGGAAAGGTACCTGAAGCAGAGGGCTTATCACCTTTCTTTCATGTGTTATAACGATCAAGATAACACTGCGTTAATACGATGCAGTGCCCTATGCACCATTGGGGGCGGATTGGACCTTAAGAAGAATAATCGAATACGCGTGTTATGATTGTTTTAGCATATATGTATGTAGTTGTTTGATTGTCATGAATTTTAATTTGTTGAACATTCTTCTATATCTATTTTGAGATTTAGTGTTAAAACATTAATTATTTTTTAAACCACTAACACAAAAGTTAGATTCCATTCATAATTTGTATAAGAATAAGATTTGCTTACTTTTGGGGTGACTGTATAAGATTCTCCGAGACTGTAATTAAAAAGGTCAGCTTAAATTACCAGTAATGAAAAGAGTTGAGTCGAACAAAGAAAGGGGTTAAGTCTAAATTATTAAGATAGTAAAACAAAACGTCAACAGCTTACTTTGGTGGGTTGTAAAATGAAAACAAAGGATTGGGTTGTTAATTAGTCATATTGTCACTGAAACAACTTTGTGTAATGAATACGAGCGTAATAAAAGTTTTCGTTTTGTAATTATAATGTCGTTAAAGGGATAGGATTATCGACCTACTGACTCGACAGTAATGGAAACGTATAAGAAAATATGAAGGTACAATTTTGGCATTCATGGGATACGTGACCTGTTTTAAGATGGTTGAATGATCAATTTTCGTAATGTTAAATAGGTCAGGAGTTGGAATAATTAGAGGGTATGTATGTATGACTAAGCTAGACAAAATATGGAAAGGCCTGGGTGTGAGTAACAACACCAAGATGAAGCTTGTCAGAAATTTGGTCCACTCCATTTTTCTCTATGCTGCTGAAACATGGACCATGAAAGCAGCAGAAAGGAGAAATTTTGACGCTTTCGAAATGTGGTGTTGGAGGCGCATGCTCCGAATTCTATGGACAGCTAGATGCACCAACGAGTCCATTCACCAGGAACTACACTTGGATGGCTTGACTCTAGCCAATGTCTGTACACGACGGATTTTCCAGTTCCTTGGACGCGTTACGCGTGGCAATGAGGATAGCCTGGAATAACTGGTTGAGATTGGTAGACTGGAGAGGAAGATCCCCACATGATGAACCGATCAATTTAAGTCAGCAGCAGGTACCTCGGTGGTTGGAGTGCTACGTGCAGCGCAGTCAAGGGATAACTGGAAAACAGTCATTGCTTCCACGAGGGTCACAACCCTAGTAATGAGAAATAAGACGGAGAAGAGAATGTATGGTAATGTAAGGAGTTGCATGAATTTTGAAAGCGCGAAGATTGTATGCAATGACATATTGTGTGGTATTCTTTTCTTTCTGCTATCCTTGCGAAAAATCAGCGTGATGATAAGTTAGTGGGTTTTAAGGTCTTTTTAGCACAACCATGTATCATTATTTTATTAAGTATACATTTATATGGAGGTCCTCAACAAAACGTTACATTTCGATAATAAATGATTTTAAGTAATCAGGAATTCTAGGTTGTAAAATTGATACGTTTTGGTGCGATTTGATGATTTCATATTGGTTTAATACAGGATTGGTCACGTTTTATAGCAACTTTAATTGAGATTTTGATGGAATATAGTAAACAGAACAGATTTGCATTTAAAAGACTTTTTGGCGAGGACCTCCTCATATTGGGTAGAAAGAAGCGGAAATGCGGGAGGGCGTGAAATTTAGTGAACCCTTTTCAATTGTATTCCCTTACCACGTCTTGTTACTAGGCGGGGGAAGTGTGGAGGTCACCTAAGTAATCGCTCACACTATTGGAAGGACTTTTATTGCCGTCTATGTGCATCTTATTTATATGAATGACCCAACTCCATCAGCGTAAATGGCAGTCAGTTCCACCTTGCTCCATACATGATAGGGTAGGAGGTTACGTTTGACTGAATATATATATATATATTTTTAATGTTTTTGCTGGTACTTTGAGGAACATTTCATGGACTAAATGATATGAGTAAAACTCAAAAAGTTGTCTTCAAACACATCTTATTTTGGTACTATTTTAGAAACCGGTTTTAAAAAAGTATATTGTTTTCATCAAGGAAAGATAAATACGTATCCATCTCTGAAGAAGACGAGATGTCTGTCGAAACCGATTGGATAAATAGTACCAAAAACAAAAATGGTTAAAAACAAAATTTTAATTTTATTTGTTGTAAAATAACTGTTACATATAAAAGTCATAATTTCATATATAAATAATTTGTCGCACTGATTAATACACTTTATAAAAACCGTTCATTTATCTCCATATGAAAAAGTAAAAAAAAAAGATCCGTGTTTCGGATTTTGCATACAAATAAATGAGACTCTGCTTAGTAAAAGCTTTTTTAATCCAACATAGATGGCTATTGTGAACTCATATGTAGTTTGTCATGAGATAGATCAATAAATCAAGGAGTTCCGAAAATTTGAGTAGTATGGTTGTCAGTCATGGGTAGAATGCTGAATGTTGAACATGTGTAAAAAGATCACTAAACCAGCCTAAGACAAGTCACAAGCCCTGTAAATACCCAGACTTCCATATTCTTCGCCATCTACATATATTCAATGGTTAAAATGTAAAAATATATGTTTTTGACCTTAGTCGATTGATTGGTATTTTTATAATAACACTCTAAAACCGACAACATTCATTGCGCCACCCTATACTTGAATGTTTTTAATTTAAATTGAAACTCCTCTCTTAAATAATCATAAGTTTTCACGTTAGTTTTCATGGCTTCACAAAATTGCTCATTAAATGTAATTTGCTTTGTTTTTCGGGGTAAATTTTCATTAAGAAACGTAATACTCGAATATGAACAACAAAAGAATATCGTTATTTTAATACTTATTACTTTATGAACAACGAAGTTTTATTGTAGGTAAGCTTACCAGAACTATATCCGCCTCCATGTTGTAATGGTTAGCGTGTTAAGCTACTGTGCTGGAGGTCCCGGGTACGATTCCCAGGGGGGTTGAAAATAAATATAAGTGATTTTACACATCAATATTTATTAAATGTTACCCTGGACTGGCCCCTGAAGCGCAGGAGTGATCAATTTGCCTTTGTGTACGTAACGATCAGGATAACACTGCGCCAATACGATACATTGCCCTATGCACCATTGGGTGCGGACAAGGGTAAGAAGAAGAAGAATCTAAGAAGAACCTTTGAAGCGCCCTGAGGTAGTATTTTAAGAAAATGGCGCCATATACGTTATCCAAATTAATTATTATCTAAATAGTTTTTTGGGCGAATATTACACAAATAATATATACTTTCACCTTACTAAAATACTATAATGCGCATGTGAGGAGAATGGAACCATCCAGACTCGCCCCCCCATTGCACTGGACGGCCAACCCCAAGGTAGACGACTCCCGGAAGACCACCAAAGAGATGGAACGACAGCTGGAAATCGACGTCGCAGGAGGCCAATCCCTCTTAAAAACAGCCCATTAGGCCTACATCAAGGAGAAGAAGAAGAAGAGGAAGAAGACTAAAATACATACTTTATCTATTGTATTAATATGATGAATGTATTCAATTTATCCATTAGTTGGAGGAACAATTAATTTATTTTATTAAAAGAAATGATCTGAAATGAAAGAATTTAATTTTATATTACAGAAATTCCAAATTTGAATCTGAACTTTAGCTACGTGTGGGTAGGTTATTAAGGCAACAATCCATTTATCGCTTTTTTACAAGTAGGCACTTTAATTGTACTATAAAAAATCAATATCTTTTTAAAGAAGAGTACAAAAGACGATGACGTTTCGATTTCTACAGGAATTCAAAACCCCAGTTCACGCAATACTAAACAATACCTATATTATGATATATCAAGTTAAAAGATAACACAAGGGTTAACGGGTTTTGTTAAACTTCTTTATCGCTACTATGCTCAATGAATAAAAGCCGTAAAATTAAACCCTAAAGTAAAATAAAATCCTTTACTTGTTATCTTTTTTTTGAGTATCCATTTAAATCAGTTGTATATATGTGTCAATATATCGCTCACTCCTTTCAAGAACGTCATAAATCAAAAATTGTCCATTTTTAGTTGAGCATTTTTTCGGAATGCCCAGAAAATGCACTATATCCCAGTAAAAAAGGCATATTTTTAACTTTATATTTACCTGCTACAGGGCAGAAAGTGTTGTTTTTGCATTTTGAAGAAATGGTATTGTTTAATTATTTTTTTTAAATATACTTAATATTTTTCAAATGGAGAAAAAACCTTAAGGTTTTACCTGAAAAGATCTGTTGCACAGTAAAAAGTTCAAAAAGTGGCTAGTAATTTATTTTTAATACATTGTATTATATTTTTAAACTTTAAACGTTCTCTTGAAAAATCAAGTTTTTTGATTTATGACGTTCTTGAAAGGAGTGAGCGATATGTTTCGCCTACTTTCGAAATCCGCCAGATCCAATTTTACAAGATATTAAAATATATACTCTATCGGAACGCCAATTGTGGGTTTTATTGTTTAAAATATTTACTTACTTGAAAACCTGCTAAAACAATACAACATTTTGAGTGTGTCCAAATACTTGTTCACAAAATCTGGATCATCTCCAATTACAGGAGTCATTTTCATATTATTTTTTGACATCTCATCAAAGATGAAGTAGAATATGGAAGTCTGGGCATTTACGGGGCTGACGACCGTCATCGGCTGGTTTAAGTGGCCACTTTACACACGTGTAACATTCACCAATTCTACCCATTATTGACAACCACACTACTCAAATTCTTGGAAGTTCTATATATATGAACCAATTTATAATTTATAATTGATTCAAGAACAAGGTTTCGAATATTAACATTAATTTATATAAAAGATACGTAAAAAAAATAAGAAGTAATAATTTTCCATAATTAATTGTGCTCTTAATAATACGTCAGGTATTTTTTAGAGTACACGTAAATATTTCAAGTTTAGTATTATAAATACCCGGTACTTAAACGAATGTCAGAAGTAGCAGAGGATTAGTAGAAACCAAAAAAAACTCTTATCATTTGAAATGATTTATGAAGCTTGGGGATTAATTAAATGAAACTTTATACAAACGGAATATATTATCCTGAATAAATTTCTTACATTAAAGGTCTTCTGGGTCTGTTATAAACTATATTTTACGACAGTCTCAACATAACGACACAAGTATTGTCTGATTATGAACAAAACTATTTTATTATGTAGTTTAAAAAAGATGAAATAGAGTACAAATATTGTTGTCTTAAAAAATTATTTAATAAATTCTCCTAAAGAATTATATTTTATGTATTTATTTATTATTCTTGTACTTATTTACGCGGATTTCTTATGATAAACATTTATTAAAACCACGCGGCATGTGAATCGAATGGGTGAAAAACGGATAGTTAAACAAATTTATCAGGCGAATGTGGTTGGTAATAGAAGCAGAGGAAAACCAAGGAAAGCTTGGCATTTACAAGTGTTTCAAATACTTGACAGTGGTCAGAAGTCGGAATAATCGGCGGCTATGTATGACGAGATTCACGAATGTATGTGTAAGGACAGATCAGTGTGGCGTTTTATTATTTTTGCCTGTCCCTGCGGGGAAGCTGTGTGATGGTGAGTGAATTGTTTTTAAAGTTTGGTTGAGTTAATATATTTAAAATTTCTTTTGGGTAAAAATACATTTTTTATTAAGGTTTTTTAATTACCATGACTTATATAATAAGTAGTGGATAAAAGAGACAAAAAAGTTAATGAAACGTCAAGAGTGATTTGGGTAAAACTAACAAGGAACACATTGCATTGTTGCCAAGAAAATAGTGTTTTTTACCTTCGTTTTCTAGAAATTGGACAGGTCAATAAGCGGAAGTGGATCAGTTGTTTCAAATAGCTAAAGATAATCTCCACCCTGATAGTAAACATTAGGCATGTTGGAAAAAAATTGGTGGGTAAAATACGAATCGAAACGAATCTCGAATATCGGCACGATACTTATCATCAGAAGAAAGAGGAGATAAAAGTATTGCATAGGGTGTCTCAGAAAATGTTTAGAAATCAGAAAATAAATAAAAATTCACAAATTTTACGAACATAACAAACAAAAATTATTATTTATATATTTGGCGTTTAATTTGTTGTAATCTATTTTTATTTATGTATTAAACGTTAAATCAAACATAGGTTTTTTGAGTCTAATAAATTATATTTTATAAAAAAAATAATTTGTGACATTTGTTTCGTCTTGTTATGGCATTTTCAAACTAATGTCAAAACAAAGTTTGTCATAACATTAGTTTCAAAATGTAATGACAAGGCGAAACAATTATCACAAATTTTATTTGTATGTGTTAACAATAATATACAATTTAGAAGACTCAAAAAAATCAATGTTAGATTTTAACATTTAACATGTAAATAATTTTAAAAAGTTACAATAACACCGTTTCCGAGTGGGGGCAGGCAGAGAGAATAACTACTTTAAAAAAGCCTTTTAAATACGAAAATTTAAGAATAATAAAAATAAACATGTATTTTATCCTTAATTAAGTACCATCGATAAATTTTGAGTGTAAGTGTCCTCTACAAAGCTCTTTTTTGAGATGCACAGCAAAACCAAAATAAGATATTTTAAAAGTAGAAATGCGTAGTTAATAAATTAAACCGTTCTAGAGGTCGAGGGTTCGATTTCCAGGGGGGGGGTCAAATAAATTATAGTGATTTTTTCACTCTAATATTTATTCAATATTACCCTGGACTGGTACCTAAAGCGGAGAGCTGATCACCTTTCCTTCATATGTTAACGATCGAGATAACACTGCGTTTATATGATGCAGTGCCCTGTGCACTATTGGGGTGCAGATAAGGGTTTGAATGACAATCCTAAACAAATATTTATTAAAAAAAAACTTATGAAGCTTTATTTATTTATGAGGTGGTTGAAGTATTAACTGACCAACTCCACAAATGCAGCGATCGAAAAGCTGTTATGGCAAGCTACATAACAGGTTTATTATCATGTATGAGATCAGTACGTATCCAAAGTGCAAACCACTGACGTTATCGATAAAGCTCAGTGGTTTGAAAGGATCAGAATGTTTCATTCAGTCGACTTGCTCACCGAACTAAATCAGAATTGATGTGCTTATATCTGTGATAAATTGGTACATGAAACTCACTCTTATAATAGTAATAGTTATGCAAATAACTGAGTTTAATTCAACCCTGAAATAATACTCATTGTAAAAGGTTATTTTATTTTCATTTATTGATTCGGCGATCATGGTAATTTCAATCCATTTTTAATTTAACCTTTTACTAAGTAAATACCAATATTTCTAAAAATCTACTGTGACAAGAGTTTCGATACATACATCATCTTCAAACTTCGTATGATTAAAAATGACACGGAAAGCTTTAAAATACGGGACACAAAAGATTTTAAGAAATAGTGATAATTACCAGTGTTATTTTATATTAAGCACAATTTTTCGATATGTATATTTTTTTAGAAAAAAAGTGATCACTCAGTCCAGCCTTTAATGGGCTATAAGCTCTGTAATTATCCTTATATCTTTGTTTACCTTGTATATGGGGTAAAATCAAGAATTAAAAAAAAATAGATACGTTCACAACATTAAATCGTTGCATCAATGAAAGAGAAAAATCAATGAACTTTAATGTTAAATTCACCAATTAAAAAACCAGTCTAATCTTTTACACAAATAGTATTTATATAAGTTAATATTTCTTTTTATATCAAGCCATCAAAACTTACTTATTAAGGATAAACTATTCTAAATATAAAACGGAATAAAACAGGCATGCTACAAAAACTTTTGTAACTTATGCTTAGAACAACTCTATATATTTTTGTAACTTATACTTATAAAACTCTATATTTTTTTATAACTTATACTTATAACAACTCTATGTTTTTTGTAACTTAACTTATAATATCTCTATATTTGTTTGTAACTTGTACCTAAAACAACTCTATATTTTTTTGTAACCTATACTTATAACAACTCAATTTTTTTGTAACTTGAATTTTTACTTGTAAAAGCCCTCTGGGCGTTTATGCGAATGAATAAATAAATGAATAAATCTTGACCATATGACCTTGTCATATTTTCGTATGACAAGGGATGTATTGATATAAAGATATGCATATTATATATCATAGTTTCAGATTAAATATACTGTTCGGATATATTTTCTCATCCGAAGTCAGTCCTAATGAAACATTTCATAATATTGTGACATCGGTACAATATGAATTAGCGAACCCCTGTCAAAGTATTTTCGGGAACTCCGGAAAAGTCGGAAGCAACAGTAATTGATTTTAATACTTTAATAATTTAATATTACCATGAAATATATGTTAACGTATATTTTATGCAAACTTTGAATATGACAACATTTTATGACAATGTCATTTTTAATCTAATTTATATTTATTTAAAAAAAATGTTAGGACATTTGGCGGTAAAATTATATAGTAAAGAACAAGTGTATGGAAATATGTCACAATTCTATTTTCTCTCAGTATTTGCTTCAGGTCCCTGTTTCAGCCAGTTTCAGGTACAACATTTTGAGTGTGTCCAAAAACTTGTTCACAAATCTTGGTTTCTCCACAAAGGAGTTATTTTCCATTTTCAATATTTCAACATAGATAAAAAAAAGAATATTGACGTCTAGTTTTTTTTTCCTATTTCACTTTTTCGCACCCTGCTTATAAATGCAAGATCATGCTACTTTTAGGGATTGGCGTCTAAATTAAAATTTCAAAAATGTTAATTAACCCCTAAGTAGAAAAATCTAGATTTGTGAACAAGTATATGGACACACTCAAAATGTTGACAAAAAACTGTTCAAAGTAAAAGCTGCATAAAAATTGAAAATCAGGTTTTCAGGCGTTTTTCAGTATGTAAAATAATCCGGGTCAGGGTCTTGCATACAAATAAATGGGTATCTGCCAAATAAAAGCTTTCTAAATCCAACCTTGGATGGCTGTTGTGAACTCGATCAAGGAACGTCAGATTGATCATTTGTATATGTATGACTTCCAAAAATTTGAGTAGTGTAGTTGTCAATCATGGGTAGAATTGTGAATCTCACACGTGTGTTAAGTGATTACTTAACCAGCTTATGACAGGTCGTTAGCCATGTCAATACCCAGATTTATATATTTATCTTCATCTTTTTTGAGATGTCACGATGTGAAAGAAGACCAGCGAAAATGACGTGCGAAAAAAGTTTAGACCGTAAATGAGAGATGCCTCACCCTTCGCACACTTCAGACATTGTTTTGTCTGACAATATATCTATTTTGGTGTATTAAGCACCTTGGAAGATAATTCCGAAGAGTGGTCGTTGTTGAAAATTACCCTATTATCTTCTTTATCTATTTTGAGATATTAAAATCGTTTAGGTAACATTTACTTAATATAAGTTGAAAAACGTATTTTTTCGACGAACTGGTGAAAGTTATCTATATCTATTATATGGAGGTAGATATAAAATTAATAAAATAACCATTAGTAAAAATCAATTACCATAAGCACAATACAGCTGTTATTCGAAATAAAAACCTTCATTTAAGCAAGCTACATGCTTTATAAATATTTTATTAAATTTCTATATCATGTCCCATTGCGTGACCGAAATAATTTGTTTTCTTGTGAAAAGGTTCCTCCATTACACACACAGAAAACCCTTCTATTAAGTAATTACAGTGATTATTTATATCATTGGTATTAGGGATATCAAGGACCGTCTAATTCGTTTAAGTTATAGATTTGGAGTCTAAATTATGGTCTATATTACAGACCATTACGACATCTAGGGTTTCCAGGATGATTGGAAAATTGCGGGTTAGTAAATGTCTCAAAGACATTTTAATGATGTATAAAAATGTCTTTGAGACATTTACGAACCCGCAATGTATGTATGTATGTCGCTCACTCTTTTAAAGAACGTCATAAATCAAAAATCGTCAATTTTCAGTTGTGCATGTTTTCGGAATGCCCAGAAAATGTACTATATCCCAGCAAAAGAGGCATATTTTTAGCTTAATATTTATATATATATATATATATATATATATATATATATATATATATATATATATATATATATATATATATATATATATATATATATATATATATATATATATATATATATATATATATATATATATATATATATATATATATATATATATATATATATATATATATATATATTTATATATATATTTTTTTTTTAATATACTAAATATTTTTAAATTGAGAAAAAACCTTTAAACCTTAAAAGTTCTACCTTAAAAGATCTGTTGCACAGTAAAAAGTTTAATAAGTTGCTTGATATTTATTTTGAATACATTGTATTATATTTTTAAACATTAAAAACGTTCTCCTGAAAAATGAAGTTTTTTGATTTATGACGTTCTTGAAAGGAGTGAGCGATGTCCATAATGTCTTAGAAGGGAAACGTACTAATTATAAGTTTGTTAATTTTTTTAGCTTGGGATGATAACAAAAAAAAAATGAAGTCTTCGAATTTATTCCTGGATCATTAAATATGTGATTTTAATAGGCAATAATAAATTATTTACTTTATAAGGCAGTCATTTTATGGTAACGTAATGTATATCTTCTTATTATTTTTATTACTTTTCACCTTTTTAGAATGTTCTCCCAGTATCGAGTAAATTTTTATTTCCAAATTTTACATTTGATTTATAAAAATATGTAATCCTTTTAGTTTTATTAGTAATGTTTATTTGAGTATTTAGTTATTTTAAATTCAAAATATACATTTACAGATATAAAATAATTTTGAATACAAGTTTATTAGCGGAGGGTGAAAAAGTTGAGATATTAGTAGGAAATGGAACGTTATTGTTGGAAAGTTCTAAAAGGAAGCTCGGGTAGCCGTCATTTAACGGGCATCCAAAGAACATGTGATCTAGGTCCTTCTCTCAAAGACGACATTCACACATGACAGTATCCCGGACATGTATCCTAAAACAAATGGTAATATCTTTCCATTTTAAATTTAAAAAATAAAAAGTCCAAATTTTCTAAAATCTAAAGTAACACGTGTTTCGATGACTTCTGCATCATAAAACGGTATTTGATAATAATGGTTAATGCATCGAAAAATGTGTCATGGTAGATTATATTTAATAATATTTGTAATTTAAACATTTAAATTGAAAAAGTAATAAGTAGTTTAGCACAAAAAAAATGTATCGTTTTACAAAAAAAAATTTGATTGATCGATTTAAATAAAATTCATCAAAAATGTACTGTACAAAAATGGCAAACATTTTTCTGTTGAAATGCTATAATTTTTATTTAATTCTATAAAATGCAGTTTCACCAAGAAATGTCAGTACAAAACTTAAATATAAACATACAACAAAGAATAAATAAATTGAATTGCAAAATTATTTGATAAAACCGTATGGGGTGGGGTACACACATACATTCAGGAAAGGATCAAGTAGATATGAGAAAATCCTTCCAAATAAAAAAGAAATCTGATTTATTTTTATAAATAATAAACTTCTTTTCAAGGAAGCCAAAAATTGATTCAAAAAGGATTTGGACAATTTCGTTCAACTTGATTCAGAATAAAATATGGAAAGATGTTTTCATAAAAAAAGGCATTCGATTTATGAGAAGTACTTCCTTTGCCCAAGTCCCACATGGTTAAGTTTTTTCAAATTACTTTCAGGTGAAGCTATTTGATGTTTTAGATTACAGCGTTAGCAAAATACATATGTCAACCCTTAAAGGCTTGTACGTATATCAAATATTATCAACAGACAATCGATTATTCACCCTACGGATGACATATTATTATAAAAGTTTTCCGTAACATGAAATAAAATATCTATTTTTTTATACGATTGAACATGGAAGCCTTCGTGAGCATCCAACCGTTATAGTATACACACTTATCCACCAGCATTGCATACACACATTTTTTCAAAAAAAATTTCAAAACGGATGTTCAGTAATAAGCAGAATGGTGAATGTAACACAAGTATTTTAAGTGATCAGTTAAGCCAGCCAAATGCCTGATGTTGTCTGGGATGCTCAGATTTCTATCTTTATTTATAAATCAAGCGCCAGTATCGTGCTCATTGCGTGCGGTCCAATATGCTGACACGCCGCTTTGCCCACTGCTCCGCGCAGGTAAAAAATAGACTGTTCCAAGTGTTGTGTACGCAGCAATACGGCAGCGAACTATGGTGTAAGGTTACACAACGAAGCTTAAAGAGCATGAAAATATGCTACAATAACGGCTACAGAGCTTTAATGAAGTTACCCCGACACTGCAGCGCGAGTGGTATGTTTGCCACAGCACGCCTACCACATTGGGATGGCCTGTTAAGGCACCGAGTGGCAGGCTTCCGGGAGAGGCTGATGAAGAGCTCCAACCTCATCATAAAGCGGCTTGTGGAGCACAGATGGGGGCTGGACATGTGGCGGCACTGGAGCGCAGTGCTGCGTTTGCCAGCGAGCTAATTTTCGTCTACATCTCTCCAAATTTATTATTATTTTTATTTTTATTTTTATTTTTTAATATTTCTTTCAATTTCTTATTTCCTACTTATTTCTAATTTCATTGTTTAAATAAAATGTTGTAAAACATAAATGGCTGACTAAGTATTGCACCCACCACTTAGTCAAGCTGGAATAAAGAGTTAAAAAAAAAAAAAAAAAAAAAAAAAAAATAAAAAAAATAAATAAATAAAAGATAGATACCTACTACATCGCTCACTCCTTTCAACAACGCCATGTATCAAAAATCGCCAATTTTCAGTTGTGCATGTTTTCGGAATGCCCAGAAAATATACTATATCCCAGCAAAAGCGGCATTTTTTAACTTAATATTTACCCGCTACAGGGCGCAAAGTGTTATTTTTGCATTTTGAAGAAAAGGTATTGTTTAATGTTTTTTTAATATACTAAATATTTTACAAATGGAGAAAAAATTTTCAGGCATTTTACCCAAAAAGATCTGCTGCACAGTAAAAAGTTCAATAAGTGGCTTGATATTTATTTTTAAAACATTTTATAATATTTTTAAACATTAAAATCGATTTCCTGAAAAATCAAGTTTTTTGATATATGACGTTGTTGAAAGGATTGAACGACATCTCAAGTTGAGACACCTACATATTTAAGAATTTTCCATCGAATAAACTTTCTGTGTCAAACAAAACAGAGCATCACGTCTTTATTTTGGAAAATAAATGTTATACCAGTAAATTTATTCAAACAATAGTGTTTTTTTTTCTCAGTTATAAACATGAATCTCGTTTCTCTGAAGCTAACGTTTAATAATACTATACAATATCCGAAAGAAACGTTGTTAATGATACCTGCAATGTGCTTGGAAAAGCGAGCTTGCATTTCTTTTATTGGAGAAATTGTTTTCCTAAGAGAACTGATAGATAGTACTTTCTTTATATACTCAAGAGGTTTGACTTGTATATTAACTTATATTTTATTATGTTGCTGACGTTATTCACAAAAACTTTTGTCGTCAGTCGTCATGAATGAAAATCATTTTTCAGGTGTTTTTCAATATTTAAAAATAATCCCAGGCTTAGATCTTGCATACATCCAAATAAAAAGGTCCCAACTAAATAAAATCTTTACTCATCCCACCATAGATGGCTCCAGTGAACTCATATGTAAAATGTCATGAGATTAATGATATTTGTAGGAGTTAAAAAAATTGAGTAGTGTGGTTGTCAATCACGGGTAGAATGGTGATTATTTCACGTGTGTAAATTTATCACTCAAACAGCCTATGACAGATAATAATCCCTGTAAATGCCCAGACTTCCATATTCTATTTTATTATCATATGTTGAGACGTCAAAAATGTATGAAGAGATCGGTTAAGCCAGCCAAAAGCCAGGTCATAAGCTCTGGAATGCTCAGACTTCCACCTTCTTTCATATTTAAAGATTTATCGATGTTTCATATAAAGTTGATATACCTCTAATGTAACATTACTTATTGTATTATTTCAGTTAGTTCATTCACTGAAAATATAATGATTAAAAAAAGGAAAAAAAGTTGTCTGGCGTTGTGATAAGGGTGTATTTCTGTTTGTGTACCCTATGTAAGAACTGAATCGTAAAATGAATATAACGTCGTTTTGCCGGTAAGGTTGTGCAAGCAAGAGAAGTGAGCATGGCTCAAGTTATAAAAATGGGAATGACATTTTTGATATTAAAAAACACAGCCTCCAAATAAACTACTAAAGTCGTAAAGTTTATGCAGTATTTGACACAAATAGGAAGAAATGTTGATTCTCTTTCTAAAAACTTAAAAAATGACAGAAATACATTCATATTTACATGCAAATGTAATCTTTTGTCAATATTAAAATAAAAAAAAACCTGCTTCTAAACCTAATGTACAGAAGTAAAAAATAAAGTTGGCAGAAAGGATGAAAGTAGACTGGATGCAGTCGAAATGTGGTCTATCATACGAATGTGCTATAAAACGTTGTATGATATACATAGATGTTCGAATGGTGATATAAGGGAATAAAGCAAGGCTGAGATAAGCATTATCGATAATATTAAGAAAGGTGTGTTGAGATGGTTTAGGCATGTACCATAAATCAAAGTGATGAAATAATAGTAAAAAATATGCGGTGATTATGGTTGATAATAGAAGCAGAGAAAGACCGAGGAAAACTTGTAATGATCAAGTATTTCAAATATGTACTTGAAAGTGGTCAAGTCAGAGTCCAAATAATCAGCTGGTATGTACAAGGGACACATGAATGCGGAAGATATAAGGATTGTTTGCAAAGACAGAGTCCTGCCGGGAAGCGTCGTGATGGCTAAGGATTGTTAAAGTAACTAAATAGTTAGATTTTTTACACAATGTGACAATGATTGATAATGAGTGTCATTAAGGCGCACGACAAATTCCAACATAAATTTCACTTTTATAACACCGTTTTTGTTTAGAAATATTTAAAAAAAAATAAATATACGGTTTCGAATATAAAAGAGTCATTAAAGACGTAGGGGGTTTTAAAAAAATATTAAAAAAAAAATTCAATGTGCATTCTACAAAAAATGGGTGGAGAGACGTCTATCCCTTGTATTTTAATTTGAACGCTCTAGATCTCGGCCTTCAGATTTGGTAATTAGATGATGCAATATTTAGTTCCGTTTTGTACAAATACATAATTATTACATCCGAGAATCAAACACAATTAAGAAGTCACCGTGAATATGATACGTGTTAGTAATGCAAATGTATCTGGAACAAAGGGCCGATATATTGTGTGGTTCTCCTAGGTGTGCACAGGTGGGGTGCGCGAGCGACTTGCTCTGTATTGACCCACTTCTCTCCCCTCGCCGCCTACACAAACCGCCCCTTAACCAATTTACCCCACCTTACCCACCCCAGCGAGCGGCATCCCCTATCCGTGTAACGTTGGATTAGAACCGCCGTCGCGACTGTGCCGACTATATCGTCGGGACGACGTTTATACCGCAAGATAATTATATGAAAATATGTTCATTTAAAAATATATATTTGAGAAATGTTTTGATTCAAAGGGTTGTTTTAAAAACCGTTGTGTAACTCATTTATGTGAATGTTTTGATTGATGTTACGATTCTCTAAAATTCACAAATAAAAGAAAATAATTATGGTTGTACTCGGTAAATATCGCTATTTACATAAGTAAATATTATAAAAATACGTGTCACAACACATTCAAAGAAATAGTGGCTTTTACCAAGTAAAACTTGAATTAAAACTTTTTTGATTTTACCACACAGAGACAGCTGAACCAAATATTATTTTAAAAAAAATGTTTTAGAGGGTTGTCATATTTACAATGGATAAAACAAAAATTGTATTTTATAAAAAAAAACTAAAAAGCGATTTCCACATTTATTTTATTTGACCAGTGACCGCGTTTCATCGTTGCCGACATCGTCAGACTAATGGGAGGCTAAACAAAATTTTGTTGTATACACACAAGGCAGGGGTTGAAAACCATGATCTTATATGTTTATGTTATCTGACAAAATTAATACAAATACAAATGTGAAGAAGAAGGATTTGTCAAGGAACGGTTCTAGATTTATCCATATATTATTTAAATTTAAATACTAAAATCCATATGCAGGACCATATGCTGCATTTTGATTTGAATTTTGATTGACTGAAAGCTCAGTACTAAAAATTACTTCATAAGAATCGCAAGAAAATTATCTAAAAAGAATCGCAGAAAGAAAAAATTGTTTTAAAAATTACCTCACAAGAATCGCATGCATCGAATCTTCCCGAGGTCCTACAGAAGCATCTGATACAGAATCATCTAGCCTTTCTAACAGACCTCTCTTGCAGAGCAATTTTTTTAATAAACCTAGTTGCGTAAATAATTACACAAAATAAAAGAAAATTGCAACTCGATTTTACTTAGAATTTAAATTTAAAAGCTTTAAATATCCCTGTTACTGCCAATCTAAATAATGACAAGTTTGCAAAACCCCCACCAAGTTTCTAGAAGTGCCCCAGTGTAGGCAGTGAAAGCAATTAGTAGTTAGTTCAATTAGTCGGTTCAATTTGGCCGGCACACAGACGTCTTAACAACTCTGACTAGCACAGCAGACAGACACGGAACAGTGCCAAGGCATTTGCAGAAAACGTTCAGTCACTCCCTTCTGCAAGATCAATCGGTGTTATGTGACTTCGCAGAGTTGCAAAACCCCGCACATACATACGTGCAGCTTTCCCACATGTCCGACCAACTGCAATTTGTGTCATTAAACATTGGCCGGAATTAGTTGTGACGCTGATAAAGAGAAGAAGAAGCGATAATCTATCGTCTTACATCTGGGGCGCCTGTCACTATATGTATTTACAACAACACAGTATTACCTTGCTACTATCAGATAGAACTCCCACTCATGAATTCTGAACTGAGTATCGCTTAGTGTAATTACTGAGCAAAATTCGATTAATATTGTATTAAAATACGAGGAAACTATTTAAATATATCTTTGAATATCAAAATATTCTCCGTTTAATTAAAAGTAATATATTTTAAAATGAACACTTAAATATCTTTAACAAGATAATGAAAAGAAGCAAGAAGTTGGTAAAAGAAGAATAAAAAAAAACTGAATGCAGTCAGACGATTGTCGGTTAAATAAGTTATGGTCCATGTACGAATAATGATATGAGAAAAGAATGCAGAGCTGAGATCATCCTAGATAAAATTAAGAAAGGAGTGTTGAGATGATTTGGGAATGAGACTCGAATTAGTGAAGGAAGAACAGTAAAACAAATCTATAAGGCTAATGTGGTTATCAACCAGAGTATAAGCAGAGAAAGGCTGAGGAAAATTTTGCAAACTAAAGTATTTCAAATATTTGGATATATGAGGAGATTCATGAATGTGGAAGAGGTTTAGATCGTTTTGCAAAGATAGAATGGTGAGGCTTTTTATCCTTTCTGTCTACCTCTGTAGGGAAGTGGGGTCTGCTAGTTTTTTTTTATAGTTATTTAGTTACAAAAAAAACATATTTGATTTTACGATATACATTTTTTTTAAAGTTGAGATTAAAAATTGATATTTTTTCAGAAAACCCGAAGCAAAGGGTTTCGACAAAATGAAATAATATGAATGTTTGTAGTAACTGTGCCTCAAGGGAAATGGGATACAATCTCAACGTATGGAGTCACATAGATGTATTAAGAAAACGTACCATTTCTTTTAATAATTCAAAGAATTTCAAGTATATCCAAATTTTTGTTGAAAATTTTTATTGTTATTTATTGTTATTTTAAGGGATTTACGTGAAGTTTTTATTTTATTGATATATCATTTACTTTTTTGGAGTTAAAAACCGCGGTTGACTTTTGTAAATAATATTGTACAAGCTTAGTTCAAATATCGGTGTTTGATAATGTTGCAAAAAGAATCGAGACAACCGTTATAAAAAGCATTTTAATAGAAGTATTAATAAAAATAAAATCCAATTTATATTTAAAGCACTAACTTTGTGATTTTCCATTTTAAAATAAAAACGTAACTTTGTTTAAAATCACTTACAATTTTTTTATTTTATAATTTTTATAATTATAGTGATTTTAAAACAAAGTAACGTTAAGTCAAAAAATAAATTAAATTAAAACAAAAGTAACAAAAAATAATAACTTTTTTCGAAACATTTTGTGTGTGTGAGTGGGTGCATACATCCAAATAAAATGGTTCTCTGCTAAACAAAAGCTTTCTCTACTCAACATAAATGGCTGTTATGAACTCATATATTGTGTCATGAAATTAATGACATATCTAGGAGTTCCAAAATGTTGAGAAATGTGGTTGTGAATAATGGTGAATGTTGCACGTCTGTAAAGTGATCACTCAACCAGCGTCAAGCAGGGATAAGCCCTTTAAATATCCAGATTCCATATACTTTTTCATCAATGGGGAGATTTAAAAAAAAATGAAGCTTTTTAATGAGGTACAAACTATTTGAGTGGGTCTAAATAATTTTTCACAAATCTTAATCTACAATTAGGAGTTTTCCTAAACATTTTTTCACATCTTAACATAGATGAAGAAGAATATGGGCATTTTCAGGGCTTAAAGCCTTAAGCCTACGACGGTCGTAAGCCCTGTATTTACAGGGTGAAGTCTGGGCATTTGCCCAGACTTCATCTATGTTGAGATGAGAAGAAAAACCTGTTTCGGCTTTAACCGAAGAATGTATTTTGGGTCCACATATGCATAAAATAGTAGAATCCTTCTTATCCCTCACTTTTGCAACAGAGAGTAAAGCCATAACTCAAATAGGTCGGATTACGAGAAAATACAGAATTAAACGGGTTTAAAGTAGAATAAACAGTCTCTCATCTTAAAAATTATGGCATGTATTATTTTTCCATTGAAAATGTTGCAATATACCGCGAAAAAACTTTTTTTATTATTGAAAACTATATGTGAAAAATAATAAATAAATAAAAAAGTAAAAAGTAATAAAAGAGTAAAATAAAAATAATTAAAAAAAAATAAAATAAAGAAAAAATTCGATGTCAAAAAAATATTTCATGAAAAAATTTAAAAAATTGTTTTTGTGCAAAAAATTTGGCTCGTGTACGATCGGATTTACCAAAGTGGCATACAAGACGAGGGGAGACAATAATTTTATGACTGTAATATACCCATAAATACATTCTTTACAATTGAAAAGTGATAATTTATTTTTAATAAAAGGCTGGTGTGTAAGAACGGCTACATTAAACTTTTCTTCTTTGATATCAGTTATCCCGAAACATGTTTTTACGACTTAATGCTTTCCGCTAGTATGCCCTCGATATGCCAATAGATCAGGCACACTCTTGGGCGCCCGCAAAAAAAATACTAGGAAGCGGCAAACTATTTTAAGTAATGTTTTAATGTAGTTTTAATTTACTGTAGCGCATTTGTATGGTGAACGAACGGACAGGACACTAGTAATAAGATCGGACAGGGGTACTGTAGCAACAATTTTTTTATTAATTAACACATAAATAAAAATCACATTATTTGACTGTTTTCAATCAACCCAGGGGGGCCAAGTGCCTCCCCTAGCCCTCCTCTAAGCCCATGGTAACACTTAAAACACCTCCCAGACGTTACTTATAATAAATTTAATTTTCGGCGCCGCAGGTCGCAATAATTAAGGCTTATCGTCAGCCATTTCCTGAAACGAGAGTTGAGTAAACGGCTTTTGGGTATAAAAAAAACGGAAGTTTGCATTGCTATCCGTGATTACCGAAGAGACTCGGCGACGGTGCGGTTCTGCAAAGTTTAACCCTGTATATGCGTCACAGGGGAGTAACAAGATGGGGAGGTCGGCCGACGTTCATGCCACCAACAGTTTTAATAAGCACATAAAACGTTGCTCGGTTACGTGTGGGGATGCCCTTAAACACGCTCTAATATAAGATTACAAGGGAAAAAGGAATAAGCGAGTTAAAAAAAAAGATTTATCAGTCTACACTGCTGAACTTGATAGTAAAAATATAGTTAGATTTTTCATAACAGGTTGACTATCTATTTTTATTCTGAGCTCCTCATTTCTTCATCTTCTTCAAACCCTTATCCGCACCCCAATGGTGCACAGGGCACTGCGTCATTTAAACGCAGTATTATCTTGATTGTTAACACATGAAGAAAAGGTGATCAGTCATCCGCTTCTAGTACCAGTCTAAGGAAATATCGAATATATATTAGAGTCAAAAGTTCACTTTTATTTATTGGACCCCCCTGAAAATCAATCCCGGCACCTCTAGAACAGTAGCCGAGCGTGCTGACCATTACGGGCGAAACTTATTTACACGGTAGATACTTTTCACGTGATACCGTATAAAAAAGTATACTGAAATATCAATTGAAATACGGTATATGGGTTTTCTTGAATAAAAATCAATTCAGGGTATGAATAAATAACTAACTAACTATTACGCCGCTTGCCCGGATGTGTACGCAGAGAGAATACTCTTCTTCACTCATGCATATCCTCATACATACCCGCCAATTATTCCGACTCCTGACCTGACCACATTCAAGTTTTTGAAATACTTATTTTTTTAACAAACCACGTATTTTCAGTCTTCTTCCTAACTATTTCGAACAACATTCGATTAATGTGTATGATTTATCGCTGGTTTTTTGCTCACTCGATTCACATGTCCAAAACATTTTTCAACACACTTTTCCTAATTTGATTTAAAATGCTTATCTCACCCTTGCACTCTTACCTTATTTCACCAATCGTATGTTTATGATACATTGATAGTTTTGCCACACAACGAATGCCAAAATAACTTCATTAATATTTAATTGGAGATAATCCAGATTTATAAATAGGTATTTGGACACACTCAAAATGTTGTAAACTTTATTATTGCTTATTGTACCTTATTTGTATGTTAAAAATATTTGAAAATCATAAAATGTAACCGATATTACTAATTCTACTTAAGATATCTAGAGCCTGCGTAATAATTCTGTATAAATTTTCGGGTTTATTGGATTAAAGAAGGTAATCGCAAATACACAATTCAGTAGTATTAACTACGCGAGAAACCGGACGTGTCTCCGTGCACAATTTTTATTTTGAATTTGTTTAAAAAAATATGTATTTTAATATTTTTTAAAACTCTTTACCTGTCAATAACTCACACTCCCTTTTTTCAAATCATATATTTGTATAGATTTTTTTTTTTGTACAAAAACGATGTTATTGAAAAAAATTATTACGTCAAATGTTACCTCGGAGTTGAGAAAATCATGTTTCGATTTATCGTATATTGGGCCTTAAATGTCAAAATTGTAGGTTATTGATTATTCCACCTTAAGAAAGGGACATCTAGAATGATATTTTTGAAATAAAGTCACTTAAAAATATGTTTACTGCTTAATGTACCATCTACACCACAGGAAGATTTATCTACAGTAAATTTTTTGGAATAGAATCAATAAATGTTAAACATAATCCGCACTAATTTTCAGATATTTATTTAATTAAAATGTAAAAAAAACTTTTTAAGTTTTGTTTAAAAGCATGTTCTGAAAATGTTAATCTCCAAGAAACGTGGAGCTCCGTTTTCTTCGATACGAAAAGCAGTAATTCTGTATGAGTAAATTTACGAATTCATACGATGCTTGGAAAAGCAAATTGTACATTATAGCTCCTTATTACGTATGTTTACCCAGACGCAGCTGAGTCCTGAGAATCTAGAATATCAAATACCTAATATAAAATTCTTACATGGAAAGAATTAAAATACTGCATAATAATCAAGGATGCAAAATTATATGTATTATAAGAAATAGACTGATATTTTAACATACTGTAGATGAAGAAGAAAATGAGAGTCTGGGTATTTACAGGGCTTATAATCTGTCATAGGGAGCTTGAGTGATCACTTTACACATATATACAGTTGTAACATTCACCATTCTACCCATGGTTGACAACCACACTACTCAATTTTTTGGAACTCGGAAATAATATATATATATATATATATATATATATATATATATATATATATATATATATATATATATATATATATATATATATATATATATATATATATATATATATATATATATATATATATATATATCTTATAATTCACATGTTGATTGAGTGAGATTTGTATTTAGTAGAAATCCTTTTATTTTTAACTGTTTGTGCTGAAAACATGATTGTCAACATCAATATTTTCTTCTTCTTGGTGTAGGCATTGTAGCCTGTTTTTAAGAGTGATTTGACTCCCGCGATGTCAATTCCCAGCTGTTAATCCATCTCTTCTCTGGTGGTCTGCCCAGGTGTCGTCTAGTAATTTTAATGAAGGTTATAATTTGTCCAGTTGATTCATAAACGAGTGTGTCCAAATTTTTATTCACAAATCTAGGTATCTCTACTTACGAGTTTTATCTGAATAACTCTAATATGAAGATACCCAGTTTTGTGAACAAGGATTTAAACACATCCGAAATGTTGTAGGAATCGTTATATAAACACGATCGATTAAAATTATAAACAAAAGTTTACTACTATTTTTCACTGATACTGAAAAAAGGATAGTAATAATACTTTATTTGGATAATTTATATGGCACCATTTTTGTAAAATTCTAACTTAAGACATCTTATGAATATCTTATGAACAGTTTAAACGACAATTTATTTTTGGACTTATTAAGTTTTGTTACCAAGGTAGTCTCAGTCACATACTAGAATGTCCATTGTGGACTCCCAATGACCGATCTTTAAACATTATCACAAACACCTTCATATTTTTGTCACTCTTATTTATAAAACATCCCTGTCACACACATTTAACAAACTCGTACAAGTCCACTATTTTCCGATATTATCGTAAAACCAACTGCCACTATTTTTGATTTGTCGTATTCTTACACGATATCATTTGATCCGGATTATGTCTTATTCTTGCAAGACAGAACCTCACATTATGGATCCCATTTTTTTATATGGCGACCTCAGAAGAAAAAAAGAGGCGTCGGAAGACCTCAAAAAAGATCATCCGACGACAAAGCCGCTGTGGGGGGTAGAATCTGGCTGCAAACAGCAACCGACTGAAATAAAATAAATGCAAGGATGCGAAAGAGGCCTACATCCAGTAGTGGAGAATAGAAGGCTAAAGAAAAAGAAGGAAAATATGAAGAAGATTGTTTAATTAAAATTATTACGATTTTCCCTTTCATTTTTAACCCCTCTGTTCATTTATTTCTTAATTTTACTACGATATTGAATTTAAAATGTCAATTAAAATGTGATTTACCCTCATATAATCTATTAATCGCTTATTTTGTTCATAAGTTATTGAACCCTATTATTCATCAATTCAATTCGTATTAATGATGTCTCAAAAGTTTGTTGAAAATCTACCAAAGTTTCTCGGAATACCGAGGCACGGATAAATTAAGTTTAGTTGAAGGTGAAATATCTCAGTTAAAGTGCCTGAGGTCTAAAACAAAGTTTACTTGTACGTGCCGAAACGGAATGCTATTCATATGACAGTATCGATTGAAATGGACGGAATGCAATCGGTAAAATTAGTTTTATTACAGCAGCGAGATAAAGTTTAATCTTCAGAGTTCCGAGACATTTACGAGTATGAAAATAAATGTCTGTAACATCTGAGTTCTGAAAGAAACGTGGGGTTGTTAAACATAAAAAAATAACCCAAGAATTCAAAGGATTTTTTTTACAAAAGGATTTTCCGATTGAAGAAATACACGCTTCTACTTAATTAAAATGTTAATTTGAAATAACATGTCAAACACAATATTTTGGATAAATTCATTCCTTGTTCACAAATATAGATTTTTTTTAACATCTCAAAAGAGATAAAGAAGATTTTATTTTTAAATATAAGTTTTACTAAATTAAACATACATTAAAAATGAAAAGATTATTCCACAAAGTGACTCCTGAATCAATTGATGAAAGAATATAGAAGTCTGGGTATTTACAGGGCTTATGACTCGGTTTATACAAACTAGTTAGTATTGTGTATTAATGTTATATCAAACACAGATTTTTTGAGTCTACTAAGTTGTATTTTATTAACAAAAACACATAAAATAATAATATTGCGACAATTTTTTCGCCTAGTTATGGCATTATCAAACTTTCAAGCACCGCTGATAGCGATAGAGACTTTGAAATCGATACAAAAGACTAAGCACGACCAGATTAATCAAAACCTAAAATCTGATGGTGTCAAAAGTCTAAATAATCAAAGGGCATGTATGACTAGATGAGGTGAAGGAGGCTAGGAGTATGTCAGGACAAAAGAGTGTTGCGTTCAATCCTCTTCGCCTAATTCAGTGTGATGGTAGAAGTAGAATAAGTAGTACATGTACATGCAAATAAACAATATAAAAAAGTTCTCTTTTGTTACAAAAAATATACTGTAAAGAAACCAAGACTGGTTAAAATTTCCGCAAACGTACATTAAATCTTATCTAAGTTTTCCAATAAAATTGTCCAAAATACCTAAGAGTAAAAGCATAAAGGAGTATCGGGACTCTAAGGACGTAAAAACGTATTTTGCATATTTATAAGGATAATTTGCATAATTTCAGTATACGGAACGAACAAAGGCACTTTATTATTCTGTGGCTCGCTTGTTGCTCCTAACCGCGAGACACATTTTATGTAAATAAGATACAATTTTTGACGCAAGGCTCAGGAACACATTTTTCATAATAAAATGAGATAAATGTCACCCCTCAGCGTGTCCCCCATGATTGAGTGCTGAATGTAAACATTCATGGGACAAACATAATACCATTAAAAGTACATATGTACACCTCACAAAAATTAAATGAATATTTCAGGATACACGGAGAGTTCGTTAAGGGTCGCTGAAAATGTCACCACATGAAAACGTCATTGATATTTGAACAGAATCTACTTCAATAAATAAGATGTAAATGTACTGAATACAAACGTAGTATTTTTTAAAAAGGAAAATATGTAGTTCTGGACAGTTTTTACGAGACTTGTGACCTTTCATTGGGTAGTTTAAGTAATCACTACTTACACTGTGAAACCTCCACCATTCTACCTATTACTTGTATTTTTTTTGATAATATGTTCAACGCAACAAACGAATTAAAACCACACTTTTTTTTAAAAAATAAAGTGAAGAAAAGGGAATAGAAGTAAGATATTTCGGTTAAATTTCACTAAATAATAAACATTTGATATGATTTACAAAAATAGGAAAATATTAATTTTCTAAATTTGAGGAGGATATAGGCTACAGTATATATTGACCTTTATTCGAATCCAATGGTGCATAGGACACTCTAACGAATTGATGCAAAGTTAAGATGATCATTAATTACACTATTAAATGGTGATCAGTCCTTTGCTATAGATATTACTATTTATGCTTTAGATTATTTAATAAATTTTACAGTGAAAAAATAAGTACTTTTTATTTTTACCCCTATAGAATTCAAACCCGTAACCTCCAACTTGGTAGTAATCAAACATAATAAGCATTACAGAACGCAGGCTGATAAAAATATAATAAATTTGTGGGTAATATAATATGCGGAAATTCTTTTAAGGGTAGTATTTTTGCTGAACATAGCATTGTAGAAGGGTTGAATAAATGTACATGAATACAAAGGAAAATAAACGTAATGCCATAGAATAAAATAAACATATTGTACATCGTGAAAATTGTATAACATATATTTGTGTGTTTTTCTTTTAAATAACGTTTTTATTTTTACCATTATTTAGGCAATATTACAGAATAAAAATATTCGTATTATTCTAATAGTCTATATTTATTGCCAAGTAAAAACATTTGTAAGAAATAATATTTTGTGTGTGTTCAAATCATTGTTCACGAATCACACATTATGAGTTTGTCTACTTAGGTGTTATTTTTATTTATATGTCAACATAGATGAAGAAGAATATGGAAATCTGCTTATTTGTAGAGCTTATGACGTGTTGGTTGGTTTAAGTAATCTGGTTGGCTGGTTTAGCTGGTGTATCTGGTTGACTAGGTGATCTGGTTGGATGGCTGGTTTAAGAGATCACTTTATACATTCACCTTCCAATCCATGATTGACAGCCTCACTACTGAAATTGTGGTAGTTATGCTTTCATGGACCCCTTTCACATGCTACTTTCGACACCATCGAACTTAACCATAATTGAGAAGTGTGGAGTTGTCAATCGTGGGTAGAATGGTGAATGTTACACGTATAAAAAAGATCACTTAAATGAACCCATGACAAGTCGTAAACCCTGTAAACACTCTGACTTTCATATTTCTTTTCATTCATGTTGAGATGTCAAGTACTTGTAATTCTTGTCGATATGGTTTGAATATTTGTTTGCAGGAAAAACACCATGATATTAAAATTTAAATAAATATAATTTTTATTGGTAGGCGCTGTGGCGTCGTTGGGTAGATGCTTGACTGCGAAAATGGTGTAGCGGGTTCGATTCCCGCCAATTGCAAAATGAATTCAAGAAAGATTTATTTTCAATTGGTCTGGGTGTTTGTGACGTTTTGCGGGTTATTCCTTTAAAAATAAAAAAATAAAACTTGGTTTATAAATACCACTACCTTTTAAAATCTATTGTGGCACCTATTTCGATGCTTTCTGCATCACTGTCAAATATCACATGGTGTTTGAAAATGATGCGGAATGCATCGAAACATGTCTAGATTGTGAAGAGTGTATAGATTTTAACAAGTAGTGGAAATTACTAAGTAAGAAGTAAATTAATTAAAAACGGAAAAATATTACCTCAAAGTGACTGCCGAATCAGTTAATGAAATAAAATAGCTTAGAGATCCCAAGACAATGTGTTATGTTAAATTATGATTTTTAAAAGCAAAACGTAATTTATTGTTTCAGAAGGCACTAAATTTGATTTTACAGATTTCCCCCGTCATATTCCGAAACGGCAATCTGAACTCTAAATTAAATAAGAAAGTTGGTAATAAATTTTATTTTTTCCCTCCATTAAAAGCGAAATTCAATAAAACTGTTCTACCTTTCAGTCTGAGAATAACGCTGTCGTAAAATGAATGCCAAATATTCTTATTTGGCTTTGAAAATAAATATCTCGCCGTTTCTTTAAAAGTTTTATTTACCTCCCTACTTGTGAAGATTTTGAAATATATCGTATTGAGATCTTCCCTTCTTTATTAACTTTATATACATCAAACACCCCATATGATGGTTTCTTGTATTGATCGTAAATTAGTCACTATAATACGTTTCATCTGACCCTTTTACTCGTATATTATATTATATACACATGTTTTTGCTACGGGTAATGCTAGAATACGAAATTAACGCAAGTTTATAGGTTTAACTGACAAAAATAAAATAAAATTATTAATTTACTCGTGTACATCTAGGTCTATCCAATGCTGCTTGGATAATGTTAGAAAAACATAGACAATATAAGTACAGAATCAGGACAAAAGAATTTTTGAACAAAATATTTCAATTTATACGTTTTATCATAAAAAAAAATGTAAAAATGTACCCAACATATTGTATGGTAAATAAACCTAACCTAACATTACCCGGCCAGTATTGGGTAGACCTAGGTATACACGGGTAAACTGCAAATTCCAATTTATGTCTGTCAGTTTTCGAACATTACCCAACTGGATAGGGTATATATATATATATATATATATATATATATATATATATATATATATATATATATATATATATATATATATATATAAATATATATATATATATATATATATATATATATATATATATATATATATATATATATATATATATATATATATATATATATATATATTTATATATATATATATATATATATATATATATAGATATGTATATATATATATATATATATATATATATATATATATATATATATATATATATATATATATATATATATATATATATATATATATATATATATATATATATAATTCACAAATTATTATTTTTGTGATACAAATACTACAATTGACATCATGAATTATTTACTATTTATTATTATTATTATTATTATTATCAAACACTGGACTATTTATCGTACGGATGATATCTCAATATTATAGATGTCGCAACTTGAGATTAAACCTGTCATTTTATATTAAAAGAAGAAGAACATGGAATAAAAGACTGGTGGATGGTGTAAAATGCCACTTCAAGCCAATCACTTTAGCCACCTAAATAATTTATCGGAAACCCTGGGATTTTCAGACATCCATCTTCTTTCATATTATACGATAAATGACAAGTTGAGACACCTGTAATAATAATTAATTAAAATAAATACGTATTTTATTACCTGTTTCACAACAAAATTTAAATATTTGCGTGTAATGAAATAATTAAGAAATAAAAATATATTTTTCGTGAAAATAAAAATAAATAGTACGTAATGTATAAGAGTAAAATACTTTTAAGAATCCAAAGAAGAGCATGACAAATTAGAAGGATGAAAAACGTATTTTTTAAATATGAAACTCTGTTAATTATTTTGAAAGCTTAATTTAAACGAGTGGTTTTAGTAATCGCATTAAAAATAATGTTAGTTTCGTTCTGTTTCCTTTTTCGTGGTAAAACACCTGTCTTGAATTTCTTTTTAAAAATTAAACAAAAGATGAAAAATTAAAAAGGTAGATAGCTTCCGAACAAAAGGAAATTTTAACGTGCATGAATAAAGGAATTTTTATTATTAGCTCTGTTTATTGTAAAATATTTTACTCCATCATGAAATAGTAAAAAGATAGGCAACTATTATATTTTCATCCCCTTGTTTGTACAGGAGAAAAGTTTCCCTCTGTCGAAAGGGATGAAATGGGAAAATATAGAATAAATAAAACATGAATAATATTTTCAGAATAACAAAAACTGTTTATTTACCCGAAAAGAAGTGATACATTATTTAAAAGAAAAAATAAATGATAAACAGGAAAGAGTAAAAGGGAATCTATTACAGACTTAATACAATATTATAATTGTTTATCCGAATTAAGTTTTTAAAAACACTGAATTAAATAATCTGAATTTCTTTGTAAAAAATAGTTTATTTATGTTAACACAAGTAGGCTAGAGAACTAAAAATGTTTTTGATTGAAGTTAAACGAAACGCCATTATTTTACGAAAAAAGAGCTTTATAAATTGTTTAAAATAATTATATCTCATTAATAGATGAAATTGAAGGCTTTTTTTTTCATGTTGATGAGAAAATCTGTATTTCTAGAAACTAGTCGTGCTTACATGAATAATCTCAAATGGTGGTCTTGGACGAGTATTTTATTTTCATAATTAGATCTTCACGTTATTATCATATTTTAATAATCAAACTAAGCACTTTACGCTGAAACAATCCTTATTAACAAATGCATTTACAAATTACTTACAGGTAACATATCTTTAAAAAGTACCTCCCAGCAAAGTACACATCGCTCACTCCTTTCAAGAACGTCATAAATCAAAAAACATGATTTTTCAGGAGAACGTTTTTAAAGTTTGAAAATATAAAACAATGTATTAAAAATAAATATCAACCCACCTATTGAACTTTTTACGGTGCAACAGATCTTTTTAAATAAAACCTGAAGGTTTTATCTCCATTTGAAAAATACGAAGTATGTTTAAAAAAAATAATTAAACAATACCTTTTCTATAAAATTCAAAAACAACACATTCTGTCCTGTAGCGGGTAAATATTAAGTTAAAAATATGCCGCTTTTTCTGGGATATAGTACATTTTCTGAGCATTCCGAAAACATGCACAACTGAAAATTAACGATTTTTAATTTTTGAAGTTCTTGAAAGGAGTGCGCGACATGTCACCAACAATCATTAACACGCTTTATGCAAACGTTCATTGAACCACAAGCTCCAAAACACATCATACAAAATCTAACACATCTCTTTTAGTCAATGAAACTTTGATTATTATATTACGCAATTTAATCGTACTTCTTGCTTCCATAATTTACAATTTCATTAAATAATATATAAAAAGTATAAAGTGCTATTGATAAATGAAGTGGTGGGTAGATCTGAAATATATCGCATCATTTGGCCATGTCTTATTCGATTGCATGTCGTAAACAAATTACTTTTCATATAATCATACAAACATTTGTATTTAAAAATGTACCCTTGGTACGGGAAAATTATTTTTAAAATTAAAGTTTTCATATGTATGAGGAAAAAGAAATCAATAAATTCCATAAAGTCAATGAATAATTTACTTTTGTACGAATACGATAATGTTTGATTGGTGTATGAGAATTTTAATTTATTAAGTATCAAAAAATGGAGAAAATTAGTTATAAAAAATATTTCCTGACACTCAAGAATACATTTTTTAAAAATAAACAATTGTTTAATCGATATATTTTTTAAAAGGAAATGTGTACATATTACTGTTTAACTATTATAGACAGTATAAAGTAGATATGAGTAAAATAACAAGCAGGAAAAAATATTTTTCCACAAGTATTTAAATCCCAACAATGGATTGTAATCAATAAAATTATTGTAACTTTAGACAGTCAATAAACATGTCGAAAGCTCTATGCGAGTATATGCCACGATTTTTGTTGAAACTTAGTTGTATAAAACAATAAAACTTGATGCATTAGTAAAAAAATATTTATTTTATAAAAAGAATATAAAGAATAATATAAGAGTTTCTGCTTACTATAAAAGCTTCTTTACATCTCACCAATAGATGTCTCTAGTGATTCAAGAACAAAGTTTCTAAATTGGTTCATATATATGGAACTTCCAAGAATTTGAGTAGTGTGGTTGTCAATAATGGGTAGAATTGGTGAATGTTACACGTGTGTAAAGTGATCACTTAAACCAGCCTATGACGGTCGTAAGCCCCGTAAATGCCCAGACTTCCATATTCTTCTTCATCTTTGATGAGATGTCAAAAAATAATATGAATATAAAGAAGTTATAAAGTACCGTAATCGTCATTTATAATACTTCTATATAAAAAAATGGTCGAAAAAGGTTAAGTGTGAAGTGATGTATTATTCCATTAGACTTGAAAGATGTGACACTTCCCAACTCTTTAGCGTCCAACCCTAAAATATTTTTTTCTTTTCTCTGTGTCGTATTCTTTTTGTTACCAAAATATCTCCTTTCATCCTATCCAAATACGAGTATGTATTATAGGACGAATATAAACAAATTAGTAGGCGCTCGACTGTGAAACTGGCGTCACGGGCTCGATTTCTGCCTTTGCAAAATAAATTCAAGAAACATTTAATTAATTTCTGTCGGTATGAGTGAATTTTTAATACGATATTTTTTCCTTAAAAAATGTAATAATAAGAAACTATTTTTTTGCACTCCCATTTTATTTAAAATGACAAATATTCATAACTTTAAGTTAACTTGGACAAGTTTTTCGATGCATTCCGCATCATATTCAAACACCGTTAAATTAAACCAAATGATTAATTTTAATATTTAAAATTTTCAACGAAATAAAAAAACATATACTTATTACACGTATTCCGATGCATTTTGCATCATTTTCAAACTCTGTAAAGTTAAACCAGATGATCAATTTTAATAAAATTTTGAAATATTCGACGACAATTAAAAAAAAAATCACACGTGTTTCAATGAATTTTGCATCATTCTTAAATACTTCTCGGTAGATTTTAAGAAATAGTGATATTAACGAAGAAATTAAAAGTGGAAAAATTTTACCAAAAAGGGAACTGCCAAATCAAATAATGAAATTAACAAAACTTTAACCTCATAAAAATATTAGTAGTAGTTACTTGTTTTTAATTTTTCGTAAATTAAAATATAAATGATACTTGATGTGCAATTATTGATTTGTGTATTATATATTGCCTGTACAAAAATATAATAATTCAGAACAATAAAGGATACGTTATACACTCCGGAAAAGTTTTTATTTTGTTTGAAAAATCCAAATATTTTTTTTTACACGTATGAGCGATTAATTTTCCATGTTTATTTTTCATTTGTTTAGCGCTGAAGCCTTTTCAGTGCAACTGATTCAGAACCTGAAACTTTTCCGCACGGAGGTTTTTATGAAAGTAATAAATAAAACGCTGAAAAAATATTTTCAGCTTCATCTGAATGTTTGCAACGGTGGAAAACTGAAATACATTTTGATAGTGACGACTGAAAACGTAATTGTGAATAACGTCAGCAAGAGAATAATAATATATTCATTGCCATGAAATATATATATATATATATATATATATATATATATATATATATATATATATATATATATATATATATATATATATATATATATATATATATATATATATATATATAAACATATATATATATTTACATATATATATATACATATATATATATATATATATATATATATATATATATATATATATATATATATATATATATATATATATATATATATATATATATATTCTATTGATTTACCCCTCTGAACACAATTCTATTGTGGCATATCAGTTTTGAGCATATCCGTTTCTTCGTCAGGACAATTACTTCACTGGTATGAAAAGAATACTACGCATTACTACTATATTACTATTTACACACCTACAACAATACAGCATTACTCACATGCAATGTCGACCCGAGATTAGGTCATCTTTACTTTTTTTTCTAAAATGAATGTAATTTTAGCATAAAACCAATCACCGGGAATGAAGTCTATCAGTTTTGAGCATATTCGTGTCTTCGTTAGGACAATCACTACACTAGTATGCGAACAATACTACGATTCACAACCATAGCACTATTCACACACTTACAATAACACAGAATATTTATCACATGCGTTTTTAGTCAACCCGAGGGCCAACATGCACTGAGAATTGCAAACAAACGTCCCAGGTTCTTACATGCATATGTCGATAAAATTGAAAATACGTTTTGCAGTTCTGATAATATAAATGTTCATGAAATTCTTTTCCACAATTTCCGACTTCTCGGCAAGCAAGAAATTCGGAATAAATTCGATGTTGCCAGAATGTAGGGCACCGACGGCTTTCAGCGTGAAGGACGCCTCAACAAATATTTATTAACCAATAAATATGCTACAAAGTATCCGCCACTGTTCCGGTTTTGGTGAGAATGTCCAAATGGGTTTTTTAATGCGTGATAATGCATGTTGGAAAGAAATCGTGGTAGAAATGGGTGAAATTATAATATTTTGTTACATTTTGAGTGTGTCCAAATACTTTTTCACAAATCTGGATTATCTCCAGTTAAATGAGTTATTTTTCATATTTTAAAAGTATATATATATATATATATATATATATATATATATATATATATATATATATATATATATATATATATATATATATATATATATATATATAAATATATATATATATATATATATATATATATATATATATATATATAAATATATATATATATATATATATATATATATATATATATATATATATATATATATATATATATATATATATAAATATATATATATATATATATATATATGTATATATATATATATATATATATATATATATATATATATATATATATATATATATATATATATATATATATATATATTTATATTTATATATATATATATATATATATATATATATATATATATATATATATATATATATATATATATATATAAATATATATATATATATATATATATATATATATATATATATATATATATATATATATATATATATATATATATATATATATATATATATATATATATATATATATATATATATATATATATATATATATATATATATATATATATATATATATATATATATATATATATATACTCTCTCTCGCTGCTAGAATAGAACGCTACACCACTCTGTCTTTGCATGCACTTTGCAACATTCTTCGCCTCTTCCACGTTCATGCTACTTTTCCCAAATGTTCTTCTTATAATCCTTATCCGCACCCAGTGGTGCATAGGGCACTGCATCTTATCGATGTAGTGTTATCTTGATCGTTACTTCTCATACTTACCCGTCGATTATTTCGACACCTAACCTGACGAATTTATCAATTTTTTTAATAAAAATTTTACTTGGTAATATGCAACACTATTTTTTAACATCCATTATAACTTGAGTTTCGATACAACTCGCATTATCATGAAACATTTAATAGAGTAGGATATGACAATTTTTATTTTTTTTATTATTAAGTAAGCTTGTATTACAACTAATATAAACAATTATTTACACTTAATTTACATCTTCTATATACATATATTTATATCTCTTTACAGTAAACAGTTATTTTAAAATTCTTTCATACTCTTTTAATTTGTCATACATTCAAGCATCTTATCATACATTTTCAAACCCTTATCTATTAAACAATTTTGCGACTCAGTTTTTTTCTAATTCGGTATCCTTATTTCTAGTAAAATGCTCGTGACAATTTTTGTTTAAAACTATTTTATCCTTAAAATATTAAGTATAATATATAATGATTAGGAATGCATCGAAAGACTTGTCATAATAGATTTTAAGAAATATATATAGTTACCAAGTAAAATTTAAATAAGAAGTATTTAAAAAATAAGTTTACTCTGTTACGGTTACGTTCAGAATTAATTTATTTCACATGCAAATAGAAAAACTAAACCTTTTAATAACCTCCGTACTTTATCATACTCAGCGGTCGTAAAAAAGTCGGCTTGAATACTCGTCATTAATTTTGTTTCTTTGTTACAAAACTCACAAGCAGAAAGTCGAAAGCGTTTAAAATAAATTCTTGAGAAATCTATTATAAAGAAATATAACCACTACTTTTATTATTTTTATACGATTTCTAAGGAAGAAGTCCTTAACTTGCTAACGTCATGGTGTACTGTATTCTTATTTGAAATTTAAAAAGGGTGAATTGACTTCTAATTCTTCTTCCTCTTTATTTAGGACTATATCCTGTCATTCTCCGGTCCACTCCTGGGAGGTGGAAGACCAGCTATCTCTCCATCGTTTAGGTGGTCTTCCTGGGGTCTGCTACCTCTTAGCTGCTGTCCGCTGCTATCTTTACGACTCAATCTGGCAATCGACACGTCTGGCTGCTCGCGCAGGAGATCACGTACAGAATTGTGTTGCGAGTACCCCCTTATGATCACTTACGTAACATAAACCATTTTGTTCATAATTAAACATCCATATGTCATTAATTCTAAATCATGTATTATTTTAGTTTTGCCAGTCATGAATAAAATCCTATCGCAACGCTACTTATCACGTACAACAGTTAAGAATTACAACCTGCGCGTGATATTAAACCAAGCCTAAACGTTACAATTTTAGAACCCGCGTGATGAATGCCGGCATAAGGTTTCGTGGAAATATGTCATGTCTTAATTAAATTGATAATACTATTACGTGTAATGGGCGACACAATGAAATAAGACAAATAACGTTATACGTTATCTTCTCAAGAGCAATGAAATATGTCACGGTGTAAATTTCTAAGACGTAATGTGGTTCCTGCAGAACAATTTTAAAGGGGAAACGAGGAGTTCTTGGCGTTGTATTTGAGTTTTAGATCTTCTTTCGCCGACTGAGTATAATTATACCAGTTAACTCTACATAGGAATTTTATTATTTTTATTTTATTATTTTTTTTATTTTTATAAATATTTTGTTTATTTTCCAAATAGTAAATAAATAAATTAAAATAAAATATTATGAAACAGGTGCCTATTTAAGTTTTTTGTTGTTTTTTAATTTGAAAAACTAAGTTAAGAAACGTGTCTACCCGAAATGTTACAAAATTTCCCTAAAACGACTAATCTTTTATTGCGCGTTCTCAACAAGAATGAAAACGTTTCCAGATTTATCAGTTAATCAGCCACTTCAATATTTCCGGGCTAAGAATCTCTGGCGCTAATATACCCTGGAGGGAAAATCCAGAATTCTATCAAGGAAAGCCCTCGCATATTAGGGAAGCAGCTCGAGATGTAAGCGCTTATGCATAAAGTATCCAGCCCGCGGAGTACTTCGTTCCGTATTCATCTGGGAATTTTAAGAGATAACATTTGTTTCCTCTCAACTCTAAATGACCCTTATCTGAAAGAAGAAACAGTACGTACATATATTACTTCTACTACTACTACCAATATCACGCCTTTTCTCTGCAGGGGTAGGCAGAGAGGATGGGACGCCTCACCCGTCTGTTTTTCTGAACATTTTGAGTGTGTCCAAATACTTTTTCACAAAATCTGGATTATTTCCAATTACAGGAGTTATTTTCATATTATTTTTTTGACATCTCATCAAAGATGAAGAAGAATATGGAAGTCTGGGCATTTACCTGGGACCTGACATACTAATATAAGAGTTTCTGCTAATAAAAAGCTTCTTTACATCTCATCAACAGATGTCTCTAGTGAAGTTCTAGTAATTCAAGAACAAGGTTTATAAATTGGTTCATATATATATAGAACTTCCAAGAATTTAAGTAGTGTGGTTGTCAATAATGAGTAGAATTGGTAAATGTTACACGTGTGTAAAGTGATCACTTAAGCCAGCTTATGACGGTCGTTAGCCCCGTAAATGCCCAGACTTCCATCTTCTTCTTCATCTTTGATGAGATGTCAAAAAAATAATACTGTATGCTAGCTTTATTCAGACTTTTGACACCACCAGATTTAAGGTTCTTATTGATCAATTTCAATTCTTTCTTGTTCAATTCCCCAGTTCACATGTAGCAAACATACTTTCCTAGTCATTTTCTCACTATTTATTTGCTCTACATACATGTCAAAACCACTTAAATAAGCTTTTTTTTAACCTTTTCTAATATTCCTGATTCAGCCTGACACATGACTCTAATATCTTTATTCTTAATTCTGTCATCAGTGTCGGTACCAACATTCCCGTATCTATGTTTGTGTGTATTGATATATCATCTGTAGGGTCGATAATCCAGAAACTGATAGTTCATAATGATAATGATAATACGCGATGAAAATTGATTTTTTTTATTTATAATGACCAATTATGATTACCAAATTTAAAAATACGTTAAATATTAAGGAAAGATTTATCAACAACATTTTGAGAGTGTCCAAATACTTGTTCATGAATCTAGATTATCTCAAATTATAGGAGTTATTTTATACGTGCGTTAAGAGATCACTAAAAGAAACCTATGATGGTCGTAAGCCCCGTAAATACCCAGACTTCCATATTCTTCTTCATCTATGTTGAGATGTCAAAAAATAATAGAGATGATTTATTTCACACAAAAAAACACAAAATAAACTACAAAGAATGTTTTATTTCATCGCCAAAACCCCAGGTTTTTTTGTTTTCAGGTATAAGCATTATATTGGAATAGTAATACATTTTTAAAAATTATTGTTTAGTCCGTACTAACCCCAACACCATTCAGCACCAGCGTTACAAAGTGTCCTTGCCTTTATTACTATCGATTAAACATATCCACACAGCCACACACACATTTTTTCTTTTCACTCCTTAAACTGCATAATCTCACACGAAGCCCCAAGCTCTCGGCTATGTGATACGTCTTTCCTTATATGAGAATTTTTGTTCCATGTAACGTTTGGGACTGAATAATGAAAGCGAAAGTTATCCTGAATTAAGGCTGTGATCAATATCTGTTTCATTTCCCGAGTTTGGTAAGTCGAACATAAGCTGGTCAATGCAGATATCTAAATATAAACCGCAGTAATCTCTTGGGAAATGTTACAACTTGAATTTATAACCCCATAAGAAAATGGTTCGAGAAAACATATTACATTTGGTAATAGGGGTTTACGAGTTTAAATAAATGGGGTTTTCATGCACATGGAATATATTTATGTGGTTGAGAATTTCATGATAGAATTTGATCAATGCTACTTTTATTAAGCTCAAAAATATTTGTTTTTTTTATGGATATGAATTATAATATTTTAAAAAAACTTACGAAATGGATATTTTTTTGTAAACCATTTTGTTATGGGACTATTTTAATCGTTTATTTTTCAAATGATTTTTTCGATATCTTAACAAAGATAAAAAAAGAAGAATATGGAAGAATGGGCATTTATGAGGCTTACGACCATCATAGGCTGGTTCAAGTTATTACTTTTCATACGTGTAACATTCATCAGTTCTACCCATAATTGACAACCACATTACTCAAATGTTTGAAACTTCTAATTTTACTGACCTATTTAGAAACAAACTGTTTGAATTTTACTGGAGACATCTAAGGTTAGATGAGAGAAGCTTTTTTTTAAAGTAGATTATCTTTTATTTGTATGTGAGGTCCAAATCCTGGATTATACTCAGATACTCAAAAAACGCTGGAAGATACCCTTTTCATTTTTATTTTTAGCTTAAAATTTGACTAGTTAATTTATTGACAATATTTTGAGTGTATCCAAATACTTGTACACAAATCTGGATTATCTTCAATTAGTAGTTATTTGTCACACCAATCCAGATTTGTAAACAAGTATTTGGACACACTCAAAATGTTGCCTCTTTATCAATTTTATTTAAATATCTTCAAACTGTAATTAAGTACGTATAAGAGTACTTGCCTTTAATATTCCCATTAGTTTTATACACAACTCAATGTACTAAAATGAACGAACAATGTACTAAAGATATAGAAGGGTCCGACACCTTTCAAGATACACACATGGACAGCGAGAGTGTAAGTTGTACGCCCGGAGTCAGGCTTATATTACAATGTTCTCTGCAGAATCCACACATGACGTTTATGTGAAAGCGTTAAAAAGGAAATACCCATAAACTTCAGACTATGGATTTGAAGCTGACAAGCGCACTGAGATAAACGCATATTTATTTATTTACTGTCGACGTCGAAGCCTACTTACTTTTCAAAAATATAACAAAGTGAGAAGATACTTTCATACATGGAAAATACAACAATACATTGTAAATAAATGGTATATAAATGTTGGTGTATTGATATTTTAATCAAACACAGATCTTTTAAGTCAACTAAGTTGTATTTTATTAAAAAAACACATAAAAATTCATGAACAAACAAACCTTATATCTTCACCACTGCTAAAACATATTAAAATAGACTGTTATTGTTCATCATTTCTATTTATGTAAACGCTTGCATGATGCGTTATTAAAAAACTAATAATTTTTAATTATGGTAGGTACAAATAAATCTACATATATATATTCTTAAATATAATATTACCAACTCACAAATTGCCATGTCAATAGATTTTTCCCGTTCCCAGAAAATAAATATAAGTGTAAATTATTACTGCACATATTAAAACTATTACTTAATACCTAGAATTGTAAAGCTAAATAAGGACCGTCAGTCCATTTAATCTTCAACCAGGCCAAAAAATGCCATAACTAGGCGAAACAATTGTCACAACATTAATTATTATGTGTTTGTTCAAAAAATACAAGGTATACTTAAAAGTCTGTGTTTGATTAAAAGAATAATACATAAATTAAAATGGAGTTCTACAAATTAAACGCCAAATCTATAAATATATTAATGTTTATTTTTGGCAAGCACGTCGAAATAGTGAAAATCTGAAGGTTTTTATAAATTGGAGAAATATAACTCTGTAAAGGACAGTTATTCCAACCATAGTACATATTATGAAGAATTCACAAGTCTATACCAAGGGTGGGAAACTTTTGACTTTTGACTTGTGCCATTTAAAATTTATAAAAAAATTAATTTGTCATTTGCTAAATTGGACCGTCTTGATTTTCATAAAATCTATAGTAGATACGTGTGGTATAATAAATACGTGTAAATTTTTATAATATAGTTACAAAAAAACATAAAATGAAAGAAGGAACATATTTAAAATACAAAAAATTCTAGGAAAACCGTGTCAACGCATGAATCGAAAAATCATTTTTCTATTAAAATAAGATAATGTCTCAAATTCGGGCGATTTAATTTTTTGCACAGTAATATAATAAGCAAATGATTTTATGTATTCCGTTATTCAGAATATTTTAATTATTAATCCCAGAAATTCGGTTTTTTGAACATTAAAAATTTGGTTATGTGAGAGTTTTTTATGGGATTTTCCAAGAAAAAATTAAAGTTAAACATATATTTTATTGTTAATATTTTATCTCATTTATTACTAGGGAGAAAAGATTTTTCCGAATATTTTTTGTAGTAAAATGAGTTTTTACTATAGTAAAAGAGATTTGGGAAAAAAAATTACTGCTCCAATATTTTGACACCCATTTTTGGTTTATAATGCCTAGGACACTATACCTGATCAATTCATACACAGTAATGAAAATTATGTGTTATCTTAGGATACTCGGGGATGCATACCTGTACTTAGTACCTTAGTTTTTTATTTGTTATTATTGTTCCTTTATAGCACAAACTTTACTAAAAAAAAAAATATTTATTTTCTCCAATTGCTAAAAAGGATATACAATTACAATCGCTGAATTATTTAGTGAATTTTATTACAAACGATAAATTTTTGCACATTTTTAAAGATTTATAAAAAAAAGTGACATAAAAAGCATAACTTATATTTTCAATTCCATGTCACTAAATTCATTTTTCTTGAATACACATTTTAGTCAAACATCGTTCTCCCACATACGTTTGAGTGACCTTTGCTACGTGGGAAAATCGGGTAAATAAAATAGTGAACCTTTTCACGTTTTTTCACTCAGACCGGACGAATTCAGAAAGATATTTCAAGTCGAAGGTTTTAAAACTTATCGTAGTGTTATAAGCCACACTTCACCTGGTGCGTTAGCCCTGATGAATGACAAGCAAACGAGACATTGTAGGGCCGGCTTAGCAAAGGTTTAGGACGGTTCCACAATATACATGGACTTAGGCAACAAAGGCACTGAATCTCGTTTATATATTGTTCATATATAATATTATCAAAACAATGACCATGTTAACGTGTTAGCAGAACTGTAAAAGAGAAAAATAATTTAAATTGTTGTTTTATTATTATGTTCCTACGTTACTAATTAATTTAGACTGCTTGTTCAACCTTGTTTATTAAAATCACCACGACCATTTTAAATTCGCAGTTATATGAAATTCACAACCAGATTTACTATCACACTACTCAAATTTCGGAATTCATAGAAATATGATCAATCTCTTGACATTTATAATTAGATTAAGATTTTTTTAAAGCAGAAACCCTATATTTGTATAGATCCGAATTCTAATTACTTTACATACTGGTAAAAGCCGAAAACCTGATCATTAATTTTTATGCAGCTTATACTTGAAGCTTATACAGCAAAAATGTAAAATAACCTCTAAGTAGAGAAATCCAGATTTGTAAAGTATTTAATACACCTAAAATGTTTGCAAAATTAAACAACTTTGTTTTAACCACTTTTTTTTATAAGAACACTTTTTCACCTACTGGTTTCGATGAGAACCTTGGCATCATCAGGGTTTATTAAATTCTAAAACATTAAAATACTCAATTACATTACCTTATCAAAAGCTTCCACACAGTGTGTGGAAGTTTTATAAAGTTTATAAAGTGTGCCACAAAGTATCTGCGAAAAACATTCACGAAACTTCAATTGTTGTTTGTCATAATGTTTCTATTTGAAAAACTTTAATTCAAGATAAAAAAAAATTATACGCTAAAAAAATATTGATTCTTTGACCTCATATTAAAACGTTAATTCACTAAGGTTTCCGCCTTAACCCTTTCAGATCAACGGAGATAAGAACACCTTTAAAGTACAGTTTCTTTTGTGGATAAGTGTTCCTTCGTCGTTATATATACTTTCTGTATACACATTCTCGTGTGATATATGGGATCCCACCGAGATATCTTGTAAAAAGGTTTTCTCTACACTTGGATAAAGGAAAATTCCACATTGAAGTATGCCCTAAAGGTCGGTGCTCGACGCGACTCGAACTAACTGCTAGAAAAATGTACGAAATAAATCTAATACAATTTAAACGCGAGCAAGTACGAAGGAATGTGTTTATTTTTCCACAAATTCGAAACTGAAATATAATTGAAAAAAAAAATTTACAATATAGCTACATGCACGAGAAAAAGATGTAAAGACATTTTATAATCAATGATCATAAAACCATTCACGAAAGATTTTATAATAAAATGAACTGAATAACATAGAGGGAGGAAGCAAAATAATTGGTTAATTATAGTTAAAAAAGGTTAAATTAAAAATATAAAGCTATAGTTACACGTAACTACTAAACCATATTTCTACAATGAATATTTGAGTTAAAAATATATAAAATGATTTGAAAAAATAAAAGATAACCCTTACAAATGAAAATAAAATTAAAAAAAAACATATCAATCAACATGATTGTATATTTGTACCTCTACACATTTTATTACATTTCTTCTACATTCAGTTTATAGGAAAAAATCACTGTAAGTCTTGTGGTTAGTTATAAGCAATAAACTAAAACATTTGCTCATTTTTTAAAAATAAATATTCAATCCAACCTTTTTTCTCAATCAACGTAAAAGAAACATAGGATTTTAGTAATCAAACCAATTTATTTTATGCTGAGATTTTTTTCATCATATATGTATATTAAGGAAAAAAAAACAAATATTCCCCAGCCTCCAAACAGAAATGAATATGGTAAATGATGAAAATAAACTGCATAAGATTTTAAGCGAAAAAAATAAACAATTTCAATTAGACCATAAGTATACATTTACAGTTATTTTATTTGAACTAAAATTTTCAGTGCATGTTTGGACTTGCACTGTTTGGACATCATTTTCTTTTTTGGTGAGGTCCAGCGTTTACCTTCCAATTTGCGTTGTAGTAAAATGCGTATTATTTAGAATGTCTTTTCCCTCATAAAATCGCTAGTACTCGAATTCTATCTTCTATTCAAGGTCTATAACTTCTTTTAACATCTCCGCCTCGAACTTCCTTAACCCATTTTGGTCATTAATCTATAGCACCACTTTTTGAATGCCTCTACCTTCTTTATGGCAGCCTGATTGATGACCAGGTTTCGATGTCATAGAGAAGGAATGTTTTGGTCTAGCATCATACAATTTTCATGCAAAGATTGAGGTTGAAATTTTCATTACCAAGAAGGTCTTGCATTTTTAAGAAGCAGATTCATGACACTTCTATCCTGTCTTTGATCTCTCGGGAGTTGTTTTACTGGTCAGTAAGGCAACATTCCAGACATTTGTCTTGACATACTTTTCTATTACATTCTGCATTGGCACTACTGTCAATTGTTTATTCTTAATGACAATCTTGTATTTTTTGGATTTGAATATGTCTAATCAAATGCCATTCGTTCACAATATTTCACAACATTCACAATATTCCACAACATTCACAATATTTCACAACATTCACAATATTTCACAACATTCACAATATTTCACAACATTCACAATATTTCACAACATTCACAATATTTTACAACATTCACAATATTTCACAATATTCACAATATTTCACAACATTCACAATATTTTACAACATTTTCAATATTTTACAACATTCACATTATTTTGAAACATTCACAATATTTTGAGTTTGTCCAAATATTTGATCACAAATTAGAGTTGTCTCCTTAGGAAATACTTATTTGGATATCTTAACAAAGATGAAGAAAAATACGGATATCAGGGTATTTGCAGGAGCTTCTGACCTGTCAAAGGCTGGTTTAAGTTATCACTTTAAACACGTAAAACATTCAGCATTCTAACCATGATTGACAACCACAATGCTCAAATTTCGTTCTTCTTCTTCATCCATTCGCTATTTATGTTGAGGTATCAATATGTTTTACTGTTGTAAAAAATATCAAATAAATCAATACGATTTTAATTTTAAGGTACACTTTGCTCAGTATAAAGACGAGTTTAATAAGGAAAATTCAGAGATATATCTTTTTTGTTAATTAGTTTGATATTTCAAAAAAAAAAAACATTTTTAATGGAAGTGAAATCAATGATGAAAAAAATTTCATTGCAAATAAATCAATTTTAAAAGCTCAATATTTCTTGCTTCAAAAATATGTTCACCATTCTTTGTTGAGTTTTCAATTGAATTTGGATATGTACAAAAATAAGTTTCTGTCATAATTTGATATTCTCATTAAAATACACCTCTCATTGTACCATCTTTGTAAAGGGAATTATTAAATTTCATTGTGATTGTGTAACAATGTATTAAAACAATGACCATACTTTAACCAAAAGTACATTCAAATTGTGTTGGTACTAGCGTATTCTTGGGTAAAATAAGAGAAGGGTAACATTTTCTAAAATCTCCTTATTTGGGGAGATAAATTATAAAGAACATGCGCCATTACTAGTCTTATGAATAATTCGGAAATTTAGGAAGGAAATTTTCACAAAACAATCCTGGAGTGGATTATTGTAAGTGATGATCCGCTTAGCATACATATTTATAAGTTAAGATTAAGGCCGGCTCGCCGTTTAAAAAATAAATCCACCCCTTGAATTTGTTTTACACGCTTAAATATGAAATTTGTAATTTTTGGATGGATTTTTGGTCTTAGAAATAAATATTTTATTCTTTGTAAAATAATACTCTTTTGTTGGTATTTTTCTCCAAACGGTTTCGATAAGAACTAGAACTTGTTATCATCAGGATCAAATGTGTACTAAACACGTAAGAAAAAAGTTTATTGTATATGTTTAACCCTTTTAATGGCAAGTTTCTTGTCGAAACCAGTTTGAGAAAAGTGCCGATAAAAAGTTGTTTAAAATGAAGTAGCTTTATTTTATAAAATTTATAAAATGTACCCCAAAGTGTCTTCAAAAAACATTAAAAAATTATATTTTTCCTATTGGCATCTCACGGAATGAATTGAAAAAAGTATTTGGAAGTAGGGAAATCTGGATATTTGCAGAGTTTATGATCTGTCATTGTCTGGTTTAAGAAAATATTTTACTCGTTATGTGACTTTCAACCCAAAAATAAACAACCCGTAATTAAATAACCTGCATTTGTTTCGAAGTTCCTTTAACATGAATTTTGATTGAATTTTGATAGATTGAGAGTTTCAACAGATGGTAATTCAATAAATCGAGTTTGGTTGCTTAAATATTGGGTAAAGTGGTAAATTATTTATTGATTTGGCGTTTAATTTGTAGAACTCCATTTTAATTTATGTTTTAATTTCAAATCAAACACAGATTTTTTGAGTCTACTAAGTTGTATTTTATTAACAAAAACACATAAAAAATTATAGTGTGACAATTGTTTCGCCTTGTTAGGGCATTATCAAACGAATGTGAAAATCAAATGGACTACGGTCCTTATGTAGCTATACAATTCTAAGTGACAGTTTTAACACGTGCAGCAATAATTTATGGGAGACAACAGTAGCTAATGGGGGATTTAGGTATGTACCCTTATATTTATTTTCTGGGAAAGGAAGATTTTATTGACATGGCAATATTTTAGAGAATTAATATTTTAAAGCTTAATACAATTGTTGGTAATATTATTTTTAAGAATTTATATATGTAGATGTAATTATTAGTATATCAATAACGCATCATGCAAGCGTTTACATAGAGATAGATTTTTTATGTGTTTTTGTTAATAAAATACAACTTAGTAGACTCAAAAAATCTGTGTTTGATTTGAAATTAATACATAAATTAAAGTGGTAAACGTTATCAAACGTATGAAGTGATCATTTAAGCCAGACAAATATCAAGTTGAAGCCTTGGATTGCTTCCAACTTTCCTTCGTTTAAAAACAAAGAATACTTCGTCTTGGTTGAGATTTAATTAATGTTTACTGATACATCATATTTAAGATAAAAAATCCGATGTCTTATGTAATAAATAGTATTATAAAATGTAAGCACAGTTAGTTTCATAAAGTTTCATAATTTGGTTAAGAAATGGTAAAATTGTAAAATGATAGTGATTTATTTTTCATAAAATTGAATCCAAATTGAGAAAAATCTATTAGAAATATGTATTTCAAATGAAGGCGAATACAAAACTAAAAAAAATACTATATTCTGTTAACGCTGTTTTACATTTTACCCTGTGAGATAACGTTGGATGGACGAAAGGTGAACGCGTAAAAACAGGGAGTAAATAAAATTTTAACATCTGAAACCGGCGCTATTAAAACAATTTGTTTACGGACTAACCCTTTGAATAATTCATAAAGGTTGACAGAAATTAATTAAGGTTCAGAATTGGAGAAAATGAGGATTCATTTACAGACTGTCCCAACCTTTTGTCACCGCCCTTCCGCTTGCTTTCTTACCTTAGACAGTGACCGGGTGGGATTATGTCCTAGTCTTATTTTTGTCAATTACGTACCAAAGTTCACGACGGTTGTTGGCGGGCAGTTACGGCAAAGTTCACGTTAAGGATGGGTCTAAGAATGGGGGTCATGTCCTTAGAACCACCTCTACGTACTAACTTATAATATAAATAGGGCTTATGTATTATTATTATTACGTAAGCTGTGGCATGGGTTATTGCGCCCTTAAACTCGGTTATAAAGAGTGAAGGGTTGGTGTGTTTCATTATTTAGGTATACGAGTGTGTAATGTGAGCCTTTGCGAAGCGATGCCCCGTAAAAAATCCTTCATATATTTTGACAGACACAGCATGACGTTATACTCGTACTTAGATGAAGTTTAATAGTTCAGGGTTGACTTATAAACGAAGTTATAAACTCCCGTTCTGTTGCGCAGCTGAAATTCTTGAAATTTGAAATTTACATAACAAGAAGAATTTTTTTCAGTCTTTTGCCTTTCTGAAAACGAAAGTGCTTATTTTAAATAACACAATTTGAGAAATATCGAGGAGTGTTTCAATTCTTAAGGGATTCAAAGAATGTAGTAATCCGGAGTTCATACGATATCTACTGTCAAGTATAATATGAAGAAAGCTTCAGCATCTTTTTAGGTGTAAATAAATAGTAATTTAGGTGTAAGTAAAAATATAGTCTGAAAACAAGCATTTTTGATAAAAATAAGGGAAAGTATGTTGAAATAGTTTAGACTGTGGGATAAATGAGTAAAATGAGAACAATAAAATAAAATTATGAGGCGAATGTGGTTTATAAAATAGGAGCAGAGGAAGATGAAGAAAAACTTGGAATGATTGAGTATTTTAAGAACTTAGGGAGGTCAAGAGTCAAAATAATTAATGTGATCGCTTTATAAACTAAGTAACATTTATCATCAATGATTGAAAAACACATTACACAAAATCAAGAAGGTATGATCAAGTATTTCAAATACTTGAGCGTAGTCAAGTGAGGAGTCAAAATAATCGGAGGAGATGCATGAGTATGTGAGGAGATACATGAATGTGAAAAAGCAAACATTGTTTACAAGACTGATTGGTGTGGCTTTCTATTCTCTATGCCTACACCTGCGGAGAAGCACCGCGAAGTTAAATTAGTTAATTAATTAGAAATGTGGGATGCAATTGATTAAAAACTCTTAATTTAAATTAGATTTCAAAATTATTTCCAGTAATCCATCGATTATTCATTTGGGGATAAAAGCAGAGTTTCAATTAATTAGAATAATATGCAAAACCACACATTTAAACTATGCATTTAATATTCATAACAATTGATAACGATAATCATTGATTTGCATAATAATATTATCATAACTTGATCAGGTTGTTTAACATTATATTATATATGTTTAGAATATAATGAAGGTATATTATACCCACATGCAAACGTGCGAAGGCACCGGATACCACGTGAAGAGGCGTGAAAATCTATGAAATTTTAATTTGATATTATTAGAATTACTGCCCAGGTTTCTCTTACTCCATGGGTATCTGCTTTATTTTTAAATATTCATACACGAATTTTTTTGAAATTTCACTTGGGAAATACCATTTTTTCTCAAAATTTACTATGACACGTGCTTCGATGTATTCAGCATCTTTATCAAATTCAGTGTGTGAAGCTTAGTCTAAATTTGAGAGTTGTGCCCTTAATATGGTGAATAAAGATGATAGGGTAGAAGCTGTTTTCTGCTTTTCAATAGATAATGAGTGGGAGGCTTAAATCATAAATACATGTCATTGAATTTATTTTTATTTTCCGCCTTCTATAGTGATAAGAGTTATTTGTAGTTATTTTTTTTGTAATTTTTACGACAAAAACAATTGCTAAAAAATTAAGGAGCGTCTTAAGTCAAGAAGTTGAAAACTTTAAATAACTTAACGAAAATGGAAAAAAACGAAGCTAAATATAAATTAGGCTTAGTGGGGGGGACATTCACTGCTTTTAAGTAAAATTTAAAGGAGTAAAAACATGAGACAAAAATTATTTATAAATGAAAAATCGTGCGTCCAGAATAGGAAAAATCTTAGGGAAATCGTCGAACTGATATTTGTGTTTACCGGTAGAGAGGTCTGAAGCCATGTTAAAAATAATTGAATCACCAAGTGGGTCGTATTTATATTTAGTCAAAACATTTTAATGGGAAGAAAATGTTAAATGACAAATAGTGCTAGAAAGTGTACATATTACTTAATGGTTTTTTAATTACTTACCATTCAAGAATGTCAACATAGTTGTCAATTACGACCCAAATGCCTTCATACGCTGAATATCATTAATGGGTAAATTAGTGGGTGGAACAAGGTTGTTTATTTATTAATTTATTCATTTTTCAACACACAAAAACCATATTATTTTTTGACATCTCATCAAAGATGAAGAAGAATATGGGAGTCTGGGCACTTACGGGGCTGACGACCGTCATAGGCTGGTTTAAGTGATCACTTTACGCACGTGTAACATTCACCAATTCTACCCATTATTGACAACCACACTACTCAAATTCTTGGAAGTTCTATATATATGAACCAATTTAGAAACCTTGTTCTTGAATCACAGAACTTCACTAGAGACATCTATTGGTGATAATAATATGAAAATAACTCCTGTAATTGGAGATAATCCCGATTTTGTGAACAAGAATTTGGATACACTCAAAATGTTGTATATAAATCATCTGGTCAAATTGTAAGCTTAATAATAAAAATGAAAATGGTATTTTCTGGCGTTTCTCATGTGTGTGATTATAATCCAGGATTCGGAAGTCACATATTAATTTAAGGGTTTCTGCTTAGTAAAAAGCTTATTTACATCTCACCAAAAGATGTCTCTAGTGAAGTTCTGTGATTCAAGAACAAGGTTTCCAAATTGGTTCATATGTATAAAACTTCCAAGAATTTGAGTAGTGTGGTTGTCAATAATGGGTAGAATTGGTGAATGTTACACGTGTGTAAAGTGATCACTTAAACCAGCCTATGACGGTCGTCAGCCCCGTTAATGCCCAGACTTCCATATTATTCTTCATCTTTGATGAGATGTCAAAAAATAATATGAAAATAACTCCTGTAATTGGAGATAATCCAGATTTTGTGAACAAGTATTTGGACACACTCAAAATGTTGTATATAAAAAACAATTTCAATTGATAATAATGTGCCCTCATAAGGCTTTGAAAATACTTATAAATAAAACAATACTTATAAATATTATAAAATTATATACAAAGTAAATTGTTGGTAGCATGCAATAAAATAGAACATGGTTAAATGATTGAACGATCCATTTGAGAACCATCTTTTCTTCATTTATAAAAATCAGTTTTATAATAAGTTGAAATATAATACTCAATCAACAAATTTATATCGATTTTACTAGTAATATTATTGTTTAAGATTATTTTCAAGTAATGGATTTTTAAATGTGAATTTAAAAAATATACGAGGGAATCTAAGACCGACTTCTTCTACTGCACATTTATATTTATTTTTGTACTGCACATTAGGTTTTCTACAAAAAAAAACTTCATTACAAAGCTCATTTTTTCAATCATGCCTGTGTTACGTCTTGGAGGATTAGTCGATGAATAGTGACGCTCGCGTGGAACAAATAAATCGTAGTGATATTTAATATAAAACAAAACGCGTAATGCCGTAAATCACGTAGCGTATTATCCTGGGAATCCCTTTCCAATTACTCATGGAAAGATTATTTATGAGTGCCAAGGAGGCTTTGGCTGGGGGCGAAATTCCTCTCCATTGTGCCAAGATATGGAACCTTCCGAGGAGACCAGAGAAAAACATTTTGTCATGCAAATTTAACGCCACGTTGTATTGAATAGCTACGCTTAACAACACAAAGCGCCCCAAATTGTACGGAGATGTGGGGGATCGAACTAGAACTAGTATGATGTACAACACTGCCTTCTTTACCAAATATGAAATGGGTAACCTAATTTAGTCAAAAAGAAGAATGTTTTTCGAAGTTGTGAACAAGTATTTCAACATTATTTTCATATAAGTACATTTCACTTGAATAACAATATGTTTCTACCTGACACAGGTAAAAAATCAATCACAGATATTATATACAAGTATAAAAAAACCCGTGCGAATTTGAATGCAACGTTGTGCTAAAATTTCAAAGCAATTTTAATATTTATAATTTCAGCTTGCACTTTGTGGTAATATGTGATTAAATTATAAATGAAACACATGATTTTTACCACTTGAGTATAAAATGTATTATGATTATTATAATTTATTTTGAGCACTCGCTAGGCATTGAGTTAAACACAATATTTAAAAAAATTGTTTAGTTAATATCGAATCTAAAATTATTATATGTAATATACAGATATTGCAAAGAAAATACAACAAAAATAATAATTATCTTCTTTTTCTTCTTCTTCTTTTAAGACTAGGTCCTGTCATTCTCAGGTCGCTCCTGGGAGGTAGAAGACCAGCTATCCTTCTACGTTTAGGTGGTCTTCCTGGGGGTCTGATCCCGCCTATGCTGCTGTCCGCTGCCACCCTCACCACTCGATCCGAACTCACTCTTCTCACATGATCTATCCAGAAACGTCTTCTTTCTCTTCCCCATCGCACAACATCTTCAACATCGCAGATTTTTCTTATATCTGAGTTTCTTACTCTGTCGCGAAGTGTTAGGCCTGCAACGGGTCGTAGAGTATTCATTTCGGAATAATTATATTATTTTATAATATAATAAGTTTATGGCTATAGGATGAGGTAAAATGTGTGTTTAAAATAAAGATGCATCGATTTTAAAACAATTAAATTTCGTCATGTAAACTTTCCATAGTTGCGGATTAGGTACCTACGTACGATGTCGAACATTATTTTATAGAATGGCATTTTGTTTATTGTCTAGGAGGCATTGGATATATAGATTGTCGACTATCTACTTTAAGGAAGCAATTTAGCAGTAAGTTCAAATGGTTTCTCGGTTATTGTTTGTGGATATTCGTTACACTCTTAGTATTCCACTGGGATACCCTACGATAAACCGAAGATATACAATGATAACGGAAATAGGAAAAGCACATAATTAAGATATTTAATACTTACACACATTATAGGATATTCAAAGATTTCATGTGATGCCATTTTTAGACATTTATTGATGATACTCAAAATGAAAACTGGAAAAATAGATACAAAAATATCATGTCCATGGCTAAATAATATAAAGTAACATAAAAAAGATTTATTACAATATCTTTGATTATTACGGCCACACATATTTTATGGATAAATTTGAATTTTTACTACTTTTCTTTGTATTTACCAATATTTATTAAAATCTATTATGACTCATTTTTTTGGTGTATTCCGCATCATTATGAAATACCGTTGAAGTACAGCTTTTACTATCTCTTCATCCTTCAACGTCACAAGGGTACCATTCAAGAATTTAAACTTATCTTCACATGTGTTATAATAATGAGAAATATATCAAAACACGTGTCACAATTTATTTTAAGAAATAGGGATATTTACTAAAAGAAATTCAAATAAAAAATAAATCTTTTTGACCCGTAGATAGATATTATCTCAATGTATTTTGCTTTATTTTTTTTTATTATTTTTTTTTGACATTCAACTTTTACTGAATCATAATATTTACACACCCTTTGATAAAAGGTTTTGCAGTGGAAGCTTATCTTGTGCAATTTAACGTGTAAGCATCCCTTGGGTTGCCTTTAACTAATTAACTTACTAACCATAAAGCCGTTTCTCCACAGGGATGGATAGAGAGAACACTACTCTGTCTTTGTTAATATCTTCATATCAAATAAATTGCCTCATTCATGCATCTCCTCGTTCATACCCGCAGATTACTCCGACTGCTGACCTGAGCACTTTTAAGTATTTAAAATACTTGATCATGCCAAGTTTTCCTCGGTTTTACTCTGCTCCTTTTCTGACTACATTTGCCTCATAAACATATTTTAACCACCACACCTTCGGGTTATTTTCAGACATTTTTTAATAAACAAGCAAAAAAATCACAAAGTTTGTTGTCACAAAATATTGTGAGGTAAGAAACCTGACAAAAATTTGTCAGTGTATCCGGTACGCATCAAATATTTTTGTAACAGATATCTTTTCTAGGTATTTCCAGATATCGTTAGCGCGGAATGGTGAAGAAAAACCGCGTATCACGTACGTTCGCATGTGTAGGGCGGTTAATGTTCTTTCTTCACTCATTCCATCCACATATCCAAACCATTACCACACACCTTTCATAATTTTATCGAAAATGCTTATCTCAGTCTTGTATTCTTTTCTTATATAACTATTCAAACATCCATCTTACAACGATTTGCCACACATTTGCCTGAGAGATCGCATTTCAACTGCATTCAGTCTACTTTCATCCTTTTTTTGCAAACTTCATGCTTCACTTCCATATCATTAGGGTTTAGAACCAAAGTGATATTTTAATATTGTATTTAATGTATTTTTGTAATATCCAAAAATGAGTAAATAAAATATTGTCAAATTCCGGTGGTCGGGTTCAAATTACGTTCCGCTTTTGTCAAATCTATTTTGAAATGTGTATGTTCGACAGCTGCCATCTACACAAATCATTAAATCAATCACGAACTCGCACACTTTACGATTCATAAACATGCATCAATATTTAATGTTAGAAATATACTTTTCCATTTTATTACAATCATGACGGTGGAAAGCTTTGGCCTTATGAAACATTGTTGGAATAATAAATAATGCAAAGTAAATGTTGCTTTTATAATATTCATCAAATCATTCTAGATTTATCGGGTACCAATATACATTATTTTTTATAATGGTCATGTTGTTGATATTTAAAAGTTTTTGGGTAATAACGACAAAAAAGTAACAATAAAAAAACTCATAATTCCCATCGAACTTAATGTATTTATTTATTTAATACATATTTATTTGGCTATTAGCTTTTTTGATTTTTTGCTTTTTGACTCTTTAGAAATACTGTACAGCTAGATATAGCTGACATACGTACGTGTAAAATTTTACTATACAATTAATATTATTAAAATATTACGATACAATTAATATTAAAATTAATGTGTCGGGTTGTGGTCCCGTGGTTAGTGTCGCAGACTCTTAAGTCAGAGTTTCTCGATTTGAATCCACTCTACCACAATTTGATACCTATAGTATTTCTAGTAATGAACCGCTTAGGCTCACAGAAATAGTATGAAATTGAAAAATTTGTGTTAATAATAAAAACACAAATATTTCTCATTTCTTTGAAAAAAAATTTTTAATTACAATCACAATTAAAATTTATATCATTTTAAATAAAATGGTCCAGGAAATCGAAACAATTATAAAAAAAAACACAAAAAATTTATCAACGTACATATATAAAATAGACAGAAATATAAAAAAATCATTAAAAATACTAGTCCCTTAAATTTCATTTCATTCATTTTTAGGTAAAAAAATAACCGTAGATATATTTATATTTATATTTTAAATTTAAATTGACAACAAATTGAACAACGAAAATCAAGTTTGATTGAAAAGTTTGATTAACCTTATTTCTTTTTAAATAAAACATACTTTTAATTATCGTTTAATTACGTAAATTTAAACAATTTATCAAATATGCCACTTACTTATGGGTTTACATATATGTATACAGACAATTAAGTAATTTTCTTTTACCCCTTTCCACTTAAAGTACCGCATGGGATCGACAAGGTGTATTGATAAAGCTTATCACAGACTTGCATTATTGACTTATTTCAGCATTTGAACACCGTTTTATTATATGGTATAATGTTTTGCCTTAAATTCATTCATACTGTATTATATATCATATTCATACTGTACACTTTCGTCTTTATTTTGCCAACTTCAGGCTTCACTTTCAATTATTAGGACTAAAGCCATAGTTATATTGTATTTATTTATGTGAATAAAACATAAGCTCAAAAAGTATTATAAAATTTGAGTTGTCGGACTGAAATAATGCCCTCATTGTGAACTGCCTGTTTAATTTTCGCTGTGTTGACTTTTATTTGCCATAACTGACTTCAGTAGAGAATTCACTCTCCTTTGTAAATTTTTATCAATCGTTCCATCTCAGAAAACATAATTCGCAAATATGCGAAATCATCTACCTGTACCATGATTTACCCATTTCTTTTTCGAAATCCATAACCTTGGATGTGCGAACATTCATCAGCAAATATTTATCATTTTCTTCGACGAAACCAATTTTCTTAATGCTTATATTTGTATTTGCATGGCACTCGTGCATAAAGAGGCTGTATTCGAATCAACAGATCCTCCTGAGGAGTGTAGAAAGCTCAATGGCGCACTGGAAATGATAAAGCTCGTAGCTTGTTGCTTTCGACTTGTAGCGCCTTTGGTTTTCCCGCGCAGCTGTGCGCACGCGCAGAGCTAGACTGGCCACACAAAGGAAACGCGAGGCGCATGCCCAACCCTACGGCGGTGGACTGTACGGAAGGGTACTCTACTCCTATCGGCAGTCGTACTGCATTAATTATTTCCTAGGGACTTGTTCACTGGACGATGTGATTTCAGCTGGGATTCGAAAAGGGACCATTCCAGTAGGATCCAAAAGTTTTAGGCCTTTGGAGTTAATACATTTAAAAAATATATTAATATTTTTATTGATTTGGCGTTTAATTTGTAGAACGGCGTAATTTTTATTTTCTATATTGAAATCAAACACTCACTTAAGGGTCAACTAAGTTATAGATTTTTATTAGAAAAACACATTAAAATATAATTCGTCACAGTTCTTCGATAACGTAATTTTTTTAAATGTGTTTTTTTTTAAAAATGTGATCTACTTCGTAGATCCTATATTCTATTACACTATTCTTTAAAATCTATCGTGACACGTGTTTTGATGTATCTTGTATCATTTTCAAACACCGTATACGGTGATTTTTACCAAGTAAAACTGAGATTCATACATTTTGATCTTTTTTTACATACGAAAAAATAATAGTGGACAGATAATATGACACGTTTTTCGTGAAAAATCACCTCAAGGGAATTTAACACGTTACAGTCATTTTAACATTTAATTTACTTCAGTAAATATTTCTTACATCAAAATGTATAAAATAGAAATAATTTTTCAGTATTAGTACCACACACGCTGGCACGCATGCACGCACACACGCACATAGGTAGACGTTCATTGATTTATTTTACAACGTAAGTCAGTAACTTTTGGACCTTACTACGGTTTATAGGAATATTGTATATGGTACAGGAATACTCCCAAATTTTACCTTCCCAAAACAGAGGATGCCGGTATTTAATATATTTTTGACCCTTTGTTGTATTTTATATTTTCATTATTATACACTCTTATCCAACCTTTAAACGTTATCCAATGAGAGTAAAAATATTTTTCCGAAAGAATTATTGTGAAAATGAACTTATTTGATATATTTACGTAAAATATGTTAAGGGAATGTTAAAACAGGACGAATATTAAATAAATGTCCATATGCAAAATAACGTTCACCTTTCTTAATTCACGTATATATTAAACGATAATGTAACATGAAAGAACGAATACGAAAACTTAGCATATTATTAAATCATTGGTTTTTCGATGATCTTGGAAGAACGAAAGTATGTTTTCACCTTTCCATCTATGGAATTTATTCAATGTTATTATTTTAACCTTAATCTTATTTTATGCAATTTTTTTTATGTTTATGTTATTATTTTAACCTTAATCTTATTTTATGCAAAGTTTTTTTAAATATCGCATCGATTCAACTACGGAGAATTGTATCAATAATCTAATCAATTTAAGGTAATAAGTCACCATATCGCGTAGTGTTATTAATCAAAAGATATAAAACAAACGTGTCTCAACTTGGGAGGAGGCATATATGATGCTCAGACCTAGGAGCAGAACGTCGACAGGGGCATCAAGCTACGATACCTAAAACATTTATTAATTTATCATCTGTAGGGTGAATAGCCTAGTGTCTGATACAATACGAGCACATAGAAAAAAAAATTAAAGGTTTTCATTTTATTCATGGTCACTTAATTAGAAATAGATTCGAAAATAATTTATTCCTCAACTAAAGTTATGTTAATCTATCCAACAAATTTATTATTTTAAACACTCTTAAAAGTAGGCCCAAAAGTAGAAACAATTTAAAAAACATCAATTCTTCTACTATTTAAGGGTGAAAAATACTTTAATCTAAAGAAAATGTCACCTTTGAGATACCAATAAGACTAAAATACCGAAATGCAATGCCAAACAATTCCAAAAGAACTTTCAATACTTGGGAACAAAGTTCTTCAATAATCTTCCTACAGATATAAAAAAAATTGAAAACATTTTAATGCCAAATAATGAATTAAATGAATTTTATGCATGTAACCTAAGAAAAAAAAATACAAAAAATAATTTAAATTAATAACCGAATTAAAAATTGATTACATTATTATTTTAATTCGGATTCTGAATTCGATATCCTGCCCTTTTTATATTAATCTAATTAACTTACATGAGGGGGTAATTGAGACGTGAAAACTCTGTCAAATTTAATAAGAGAACTCGTATTTTGTTTTGAATTGTACGTTTGTATTACCAAAATGATTACATTGAAATTACATTATAACTTTTGAGGAATACATCGTGTTACGTAAAACTTGTTTTTTCGTTGTAAATAAAATATTGTAAGAGGTACAAATACAGCAGAGGTATGAATATTGTAAAAATACTTTAAAAAATATCTGACGATTATTGGGCAATAATGAGATATTCAATTACAGTAAACCTTCCTATAACGTTGATATAAGTACCGCGTTATTGGAGGGAACGTTATAGAGGAGTTATGTTTTAAATTGTAGTAATATTTGTAATGTTACTTTCAGTCATTTCCACTGGTAAAAATGTAAAAATACAATTCCTTCTACGAATTGTAAAAATACAATTCGTCCCCTTAGATAACGCGGTACCTATCTCAACGTTGTAGGGGGGTTTACTGTGTATCAATCATTATTTAACATCAATGATTGTTATATTTCAAAGTGTTTAAACATTCATATTCACATTAACATATATGTTACGTTAACTCAGGTACAGTAAGGTTGAATCCATTCCAAATTGAAACCAATTTGGAATGGATTCATTTGTCATTCAATTTCATAAATGTGATATTTTTCAACATCAGTCAGAAATGAAGACTGTAACGAGCATATCTGGCGATAAGGAATACCAGGAAAAGATAAATATGCGAGATCGAAGATGTCGTTAGGTGGGGAAGGCAACGAAGAAGACAATGGTATGCGCATGTGAGGAGAATGGAACCATCCAGACTCCCCTCACATTGCACTGCACGGCCGACCTCAATGAAGACAACTCCCGGGAAGACTAACAAAGAGATGGATAAACAGTTAGGAATTGACATCGCAGGAGGCTAATTACTTCAAAAACGGCCACAAGACATACACCAAAAAGAAGAAAAAGAAGAAAATATTATTCCACGAATTTATGTGTAATTAAAGTAAACAACATAATTAAGTTGAAAGCTCAACACAACCAAGTAAGAGGAGTACCATTTCACTGGACGTCAAATTGCTGGGTGTATTGTTAAAATCTGATCTCCCTCTTGAGACTCATATCAGCAAAACAACAAGTACATATGTTATCAAATTGAGATCAATCGTTGTATTTTTCCAGTTGTTGCTGCCCGTTAATCGATTAAAACATTTGTTGTATCTAGATTCAATTGTTATAACATTAAATTTACGAGTTCACCAAACAACACAATAATACAATTGAAATCAGAATTAAATTTGGCTAATTAAACTGATATTTGGAGTTAATAAATGAAGCCACTTACTCCTGAATATTTCATATACTGCACTGGATATGCTTTCCCAAAAAGGTAGAGTATATTTTTGTCTGCTTATTTATGTTTTGAATTAATACAAAATCCAGCTCCAGAGTTTTCGAAAGATATGTATATTTCACACGAAATGGCTGATATGGGTCCCACGCTTCAATTGGCTACGATAACAGCCATGAGTAAAGTGATCTTACCAATTCACAACCGGGGTATTAAATTTGGAGAGCATGTCTTCACTTTTGCAGGATCATTGGTATGGAATGTTTTTCCACTGGTAGTCAAAAACAGTGAGAGAGGTGATCTTTAGAATAAAAACTAAATACACATTTGTTTGCTTAATTATTTCCATAATTTTCATTTCCCATTTTTATTCACAGCGAAGCGCCCTTGAAAATGAGCATTTTATAAAAAATGGCACTTTATAAATTATCCAAATTAACCTTTATAAGACAGGTAGTTTGATATACGTTATGTATTGATTTGAAATCAAACACAGATTTTTATGAGTCTACTAAGTTGTATTTATTAATAAAAACACATGAAAAATTAATTTTGTGCCAATTGTTTCGCCTAGTTATGGCATTTTCAAACGTATGTTTAAAGACATTCGTTTGAAAATGCCATAACTAGGCGAAACAATTGTCACAATATAAATTTTATAAGTGTTTTTGTTAATAAAATACAACTTAGTAGACTCTAAAAGTCTGTGCTTTATTTAAAATGAATACATACATTAAAATGGAGTTCTGCAAATTAAACACCAAATCAATAAATAAATTGTTTAATATACTTTTAAAAATGAAAGAAAAAGTACTATCTCATATGAAAAAATAAGTTAACGTGTCCTGTTGTACAGGGGTAACAAAATAATACGCTGGACGGTGAGAATACAAATTTCATTCTCGTATAATTCAATAATTCCTGAATTCAACACGATACATTTCGAATAAAATTTATTTCATGTTTAACCGATAGGAACAAAGGCAAGAGACACTTTATGACGCCGGATGGCGTTGGGATTTATACGGACCAAATAATAATAAAATAAAAACTGAACACTATCCCAATATAATGTTCATACTTGAAAGCAACAGAGCTGGCCTTTTAGTCGATAATAAAAAAATTGTTTTATTCTTGTATTTTGTTTTGTTTTTGTTCTTTCGAGTTTTTTATTCAATGTTCAGTTGATTTTTCTGAGAATAATTTAAAATACCTTTTTTTTAAATTCAGTAAGCATAATTGGATAATGGGAAAATAAACAATATTAGAAAATAATGAATTTCAGATGATCATTATTGGTAGAACGTTATCCAAGTGATCACTATAGGCAGCTTAATGCTAAGTAGAATGGTACAATATTTATTTTCTTTCTTATGAAAATATTTTTTACATTTACATATTATTTTCATCGTTTATTTTTATCGTTTGAATTACATTTATTGGTCATATGAATTGTTTTTTAACGAATTACCTACAATTATCTTAAATTTTCAAGAGCGACATTTTCCAGTAGTATAAAGCTCTTAATTGAAGTGATTATTTTGCTGATGATAATGCTCCAATCGACAAAGTATCTTTCTATTAAAAAAAAAAAAAACAAACAAATAAATTTACAAGTCATCATCCACATAGGTATGAGAGAGTGAGATACATTTTTATGCTTTCGTTTTATTTTCCAAATCTCAACTTATGAGAATGTTAAGAAATGTCACAGTAGAAGGCCGATTACTGAAACATAAGGAATACTTGTAGAGGTTTTATGCCATATAATTGTTTTAAAATAATGTTTTGATAACCATTAGATTATTTTGAAATTATCAGAAATGATAAAAAAATGAAGGTCGAAAAAAAAAATTTTGCGCTTTTATTTGTTGAATGTTAAAATGACAGTTCAGATATTTTATATAAGTAAAACACTTAATGGTGTGAATCTGGGCATTATTGTTATAGTACTATAAAAATGTATATGTTTATTGAATGATAGGATCGTATAAAAATAACTCGAACATAAAACTATAAACATTTTACGAGACGCTAAAAAACCTTTCAATTTTATAGTTCTATCATTTGTGTCCTTTGTCTTATTTGACATTAAAATGTGCAATATTACGAGTGTATATGTGTATATACATATATATTTATATATATATATGTATATATGTATAAATATATATATATATATATATATATATATATATATATATATATATATATATATATATATATATATATATATATATATATATATATATATATATATATATATGTATATACATATATATATACATATATATATATATATATATATATATATATATATATATATATATATATATATATATATATATATATATATATATATATATGTATATACATATATATATACATATATATATATATATATATATATATATATATATATATATATATATATATATATATATATATATATATATATATATATATATATATATATATATATATATATATATATATATATATATATATATATATATATATATATATATATATATATATACATACTGTTTATTATAAATACCATATATTTACGTGTATCCAAGCAATCCGCGTAATTTTTCATTAATTAATTTAAGTAATTAATTACAAAATGGATAGATATTTCAACAAAGTGACTGACGAATAAATTATGATATTATTTATTATATTGACATTGTATTGTAAATAAAATAACAAAAGTTTAAAATGGCTTTTTAGGCAAGACTTTTGTAGAAATAAAATATTTACCGAATTTCACAATATTTTGAGGATGTCCAAATTTTTGTTGATTTTTATCAGATATTATTAATAAAAGTTGATATGAATAAATCCTAAGTGGAACAAATCAATAAATTTTAAAGATAATTTGGAGACACCAGGAACATAGTGAATAAATAACTGGTCTAAAAATAAATTCAATGAAAATTGGAAATTATGTTTTCAGGCGTCTCTAAGTGAAAGAATCTAACATTCATTTTATAAATAAATAAAAAAATCCTGATTTCAGCCACATATATCCTCAACGAAGTAACGTGCACATGGTTGATATTTTCAATTAGAGCATTATATAATTTTGTAATTTGAGTAATGTGGTTGTCAATCATGTGTAGAATAATAAATGTTACATGGTGAATGAAGTGATCATGTAAACCGGCCAACAACATATTGTTCTTCTTCTAACCCTTGTCCGAACCTAATGGTGCATAGGGCACTGCATCGTATTGATGTGGTGTTATCTTGATCGTTACTTACATGAAAGCAAGGTGTTCACTCCTGCGCTTCAGGGACCAGTCCAGGGTAATATGAAATAAATATTATAGTGTAAAATCACTAATATTTATTTTCTACCCCCCCTGGGAATAGAACTCGGGACCTCCAGCACGGTAGCTAAACACGCTTACCATTACACCACAGAGGCATATTGTTATATAGTCGTGTAAATATCTATACTTCCTTATTTTTTTTCTTTAATCAATAAAAAACTTTAGAAGTAATTACGCATTAAATATACGTACAAAATGGTAAAAAATATTTATAATTCATTAAGGTTTTTTTAAAGAAATATAATGGGGAAAAATATTTATAATTAATTTGAGAATTTGTTTTTGAAAGAAAAATAATCAAACGAATAAAACTCCTTTAAGACCCTAAAAATTAAAGAACGAAGGTTAAAATACTGTGATCTAAGCACAAACAGTTTTCCGTTCTGCATTTTCGATTTTATCATAAAGAGAGTTTTCTTTGATCCAGTTATCAAAACCAGACAGAACTGCCGGAGAACTCAAAAGAAGAATCAAAGGAAGAATTAAATTGAACAAACACAAAAATAATAAAAATAGAATTATACGAAAACACCATATTTCTTTGAAACCTTCCCCTTCACAGGGGGTTCGTTTAGCCTCGGGTTATGTAGATAATATGGCCTCAGGCTGTGCAATTAATATTGTAGGATTCTAATAAATATTTCGCGGATATATAAATTAGACGTTGATTAAAATTTTACTTGGTAAACAGTAAAAAATAAACAGGAAGCAGGAATCAGGAAGCAGAAGAACGTTATACTAAATAATATCAGAGGTATATCCATATATATTTTTAATACTCTACATATTAATTAGGCACACTTTATAAAGATCATTTTTAAAATTCTTTTACAAATTAGTTATTGAAAAAGATTTAAAAAAAATGTATGTGATTGATTCCAGGATTTGTACCTCACATACTAATATAAGAGTTTTTGCTTAATAAAAAGCTTCTTTACATCTCACCAATAGATATCTCTAGTGAAGTTCTAGTGATTCAAGAACAAGGTTTCTAAATTGGTTCATATATATAGAACTTCCGAGAATTTGAGTAGTGTGGTTGTCAATAATGGGTAGAATTGGTAAATGTTACACGTGTGTAAAGTGATCACTTAAACCAGCCTATGACGGTCGTCATCCCCGTAAATGCCCAGACTTCCATATTCTTCTTCATCCTTGATGAGATGCCAAAAAATAATATAAAAAAAATTATTACGTTTTCTTGGTTTTAATCGTTAATCAATTCGATTCCATAATGAAAACATTATAAAAGGGCAAATTAAAGTAAGAAGATAGAAATAATAATTAATAACAACATTTTGAGTGAGTTCAAATATAAGCTGCATAAAAGGGTAAAATTATAAGCTGCTTTAAATTGAAATTCATGTTTTCAGGAGTTTCTTAGTCTGTTAAATAATCCGGCTAGGATCTTGCAGACATCCAAATAAAAAGGTCTCAGCTGAATAAAATCTTTTTAAATTTAATCACAGATGGCTTTTAAAAACTCAACACGGAACGTCATGAGATTTATCATACATATATGTATGACTTCCAAAAATTTGAGTAGTGTGGTTGTCAATCATGGGAAGAATGGTGAATGTTGCACGTGTGTAAAGCGATCACTTTACTAGCCTATGACAGGTTATAAACCATGAAAATACCCAAAAATCGATATTCTTCTTCATTTATGTTGATGTCAAATTGAAAGTTTTTATTTTATTTGTAAAATAATAAATAATTAATGTAATCAGTTCTCGCAAAAAGAGTTGGAAAAGGTGTAAAATAAAAATAAAAATCTTTATTAGCACCAAATAAATAACTTGTGATGTTTCTTTATTAATCCACTTGGTAAATACCACTTTTTAAACAAATGAAAATGATGCGGAATGCATAAAAACACGTGTCATAATAAATTTTAAGAAAATATGATATATAATTATATAATTAATTTAATTTAAATTAAAAAGACAGATATTTCTACGAAGTGACAAGTACTTACGTAATACTTAATATGCATTTGTCAAAGTTACTTAAAAATTGTGCTATTTATTAAATAATATGAGAGTTATTCTAGAGGGAAATATTACAAAACGTAATATATTGTCTTGTTCAAGTTACCTTGGAAGTAAAATAGAGTTATGTGATGTATTTACAGATCAAAGTTGTTTACTAACATGTCTTTGTAAACATAAACAACCATAATATTTTAAGGTAACCTTCAGATGAATTTTTCATGAAAAGAAACCCTTGCATATCGCAGTTACAAAGATGGAGAAGAATATAGAAGTAATTGGAGATAATCCATATTTTGTGAACAAGTATTTGGACACACTCACAATGTTGTAAATAAATTATGTGGTCAAACTAAAAGCTTAAATGATAAAAATGAAAATGGTGTCTTCTGGCGTTTCTCATGTGTATGATTATAATCCAGGATTCGGAAGTCACATATTAATTTAAGGGTTTCTGCTTAGTTAAAAGCTTCTTTACATCTCACCAATAGATGTCTCTATTGAAGTTCTAGTGATTCAAGAACAAGGTTTCTAAATTGATTCATATATATATAGAACTTCCAAGAATTAGTGTGGTGTCAATAATGGGTAGAATTGGTGAATGTTACAAGTGTGTAAAGTGTAAAGTGATTACTTGAACCAGCTTTTGACGGTCGTCAGCCCCGTAAATGCCCAAACTTCCATATTCTTCTTCATCTTTGATGAGATGTAAAAATAATATGAATCTTCGAATTAAACAAGCACGATTTATCTTTAAAAGTTCAAATATGCAATACGAAAACTAATTTTTTGTAATGAAACATTTGTATATCTAGGGAATACCATTGTTGAGAAACTCTTTTCTACGCCCCAAGAAAGAGTTCTCATGTTGACAGGGCACTGTCATAAATAATAAAAATTGTTTCATCTGACAAAAAGCGGAGAAAAATGGTCGCTCGTTCCTCTTACAATGACTTTCTCTTTCTGGGAGCTTTCGGGTTGGACGTATAATATTTATGAGTCAACAAAAAATGCGGAAAACAAGCAACCGCAAAGATCGATATGAGAGGCCTGTTTGTGGAATATGTGTGTTTAGAAAATGACACAAATTTTACATATATTTTTTACGATAATCAAATTCTTGTTCTTTCTTACTCCATCCTAACTTACCGTCTTTGTAGACTGTTGGGGTCAGTCCTTTGTCTTGTCCTTTGTTGATTTTTACAATTTTACAATTAGTCGGGTTGTGGTCCCGTGGTAAGTGTCGCGGACTCTTAAGTCAGAGTTTCTCGGTTCGAACCTACTCATAAATTGACCACAATTTGATACCTAATTCTAATAATGAGCCACCTAGGCCCACAGAAACAGTATGAAATTGAAATATTTGTATGAATAATAAAAACAAAAATTATTCTCTTGAACAAAAAAATCCAACGTATATAAGTGAAACGTGAAGTTGACAAAATAAAGACCATTTTTTTTAATGCAGAGAAAATGCGATGTATGGTAGATGTTCGAATGTTGAAATAAAGAAAGAAAGCAAGGCTGAGATAAGCATTTTCGATAAAAAATTAAACAAAGTGTGTTGAAAAGGTTTGGTTATATAAATCGAGTGATAAATGAACAAAAAAAAATTGTGGGGCGAATGTCGTTGGTAATATGTAGAAGCAGAAGAACACCGAAGATAACCTGGCCTGGTCAAGTATTTAAAATACATTAAAGTACTCTAGTCAGAAATCAGAATAATTCGCGGGTATACGCGTATACTCGTATAAGAGGAGATGTGTGAATGTGGAAGAGACAGAGCAAACAAAGCTTGCATAGAGAGTTGTTTTGCATTATGTTGTCTCTGTCTTATGGAAAGTTATTGAAAACATTGTAATTTTCATGAATTGTCATTTTTCCGTCGCATTTTTTTACGAATGTTTAATATTCTAGGGTTAAGTAACTCCCCAGGATTTTAAACTGGTATCTTATCTAAAATAGCCAAAAGCTTTAATCACTACACTGTAGAGATGGAAAATAATAATTAAATATTCCCATTAAAAAAAAAACAAATAAATCCCGTTAATGAATGTAATACTTTCTCAAAATTACTCGCATGATACAATATTATAATTTAAAGGTCTACGGAGACTATTGTCTGGCTTCACAATGTGTTTATGGTATTTATGTATTGTCTCATATTGAGAACAATAGGGACAGTTTACTTGAACTGTATACTAAAGAGATTATCTAGTTTGCCTTAACCACGTACAATCCTTCAAACTCAGAGAACACTTCCAAAATGTATACTATAATGTAATGAAATTTTGACTTTACATATATATATATATATATATATATATATATATATATATATATATATATATATATATATATATATATATATATATATATATATATATATATATATATATATATATATATATATATATATATATATATATATATATATATATTTATGTATACATATATATATATATATATATATATATATATATATATATATATATTATATATACATATATATATATATATATATACATATATATATATATATATATAATATATATATATATATATATATATATATATATATATATATATATATATATATATATATATATATATATATATATATGTATATATATATAATGTGTGTGTACTTACTGTGTGTAGGCAGCTTTAAACCACGTACAATCCTTCAAACTTAGAGACACTTCCAAATGTATACTATAATGTAATGAAATTTTGACTTTATATATATATATATATATATATATATATATATATATATATATATATATATATATTTATATATATATATATATATATATATATATATATAAATATATATATATATATATATATAAATATATATATATAAATATATATATATATATATATATATATATATATATATATATATATATATATATATATATATATATATATATATATATATATATATATATATATATATATATATATATATATATATATATATATATATATATATATATATATATATATATATATATATATATATATATATATATATATATATATATATATATATATATATATATATATATATATATATATATAAACATTCGTCGCAAATCTGGGTTTGTTCGATTCGAATAAAACAAAGTACCTTTATGAATTCCAGATGGCTTACGAATTATTTAGTATTAAAAAGATATCTGATATCAACAACAGAAAAAATCTTTTTCAAAAAATTTATGTATAATATAATATTCGGCTTTTATTGTATACAAAAAATTAAGGCATTTTTACATTTAGATACATTTTTTGAAAATGAGGAAAAAACGTTTTGTTTTGTATTAAAATGACATTGTTATGAGTATACTGCGTACGAAATATAAAAATACTTTTTCTAAACAAGTATATTTCCATTTCTTTTATCAAATAAATTTGTTCGAAACTCATTGTCATCCAAACATCCCTAAAAGGGTTTAACTAAAACATTTTCACATGAATTATACATCCGTTCAGATATATGTAAAGCTTTCTTTATGAACTGAAAGGTTAGAACCAAATAAAAACGTTTTGTTGGTGAAAATGTTATTTTTTGTAACCTGCTGGGAGTCATTTCACGAACACCAGGTTCACCAATGATAAGCGCGTACTAAATTATGCCACGAACCCTAAAAACAAACTTTTTACGCTTTACAAACTAAATAATAATACATGTACATTTTATCTACACCATCATGTAAACCTTCGTGATAGTATGGATGAAGAATAGGATGCCATCAACGTACCACCCTATAACATGATTTTACACCCCTAATTTTATATGTGCCTTGTCTATAAAAGTTATACGTACATACACAATAATAAAAGGCATATAGTTATAATATATTATTAGATTAAAACCAATTTTTTTAAGCTTTTCAACTTTTTTTTTTATTTGACCAGCGACCGGGTTTCGTCGTTACCGACATCATCAGACTGGTGGGAGGCTGTACAAATTGTTATGTTATATATAAAATAAGGCAGGAGTTGATAACCATAACATAACAATTTGTGTAGCCTAGTATTTATATAGTTACATATAGTTTATTAACTATATGTTACATATAGTTTTATATATAATATAACAATTTGTATAGCCTCCCACCAGTCTGATGATGTCGGTAACGACGAAACCCGGTCGCTGGTCAAATAAAAAAAAAGTGGAATAGCTAAAAATATTGGTTTTAATCTAATAATATATTAAAAATGCAATTCCATCACGAAGTGTCAGTGGATAATACAAATCTATTAAAAAGCATATAGTTATGCATTGAGAATGTAAGCATTTGTCCTGCGTACTCCACGAATTATAAAAAATACTCGCACAATGTAAAATTTTTACTTGCGAAAAAGACAGCTTGCTTCATGATAACCTTCGTTTGTTTTTTATTGAACTTTTTTTAATAAAAAATTTAATAATATAAAATTTAATAAAAATACAAATTTATACCGCACTGAGCTACAGCAAAGCGTGACCGAGTATAAATAATTTTAAAATAAAAACAATCGGTACCCGGTTAACAAAGATCATTCATAGTCTATATTTCAAGAATAAGTCACCAATATTTCGGAATCTTAAGTACTCAAAATCAAATCCGTTTAAGTTGATTTAACATTACTTGGTAAATACCATGATTTCTTTAAACCTTTTGTGACAAGTGTTTCGATGATTACGTATCACTCGATTTTGGGAGCTTTGGCAAAAAAAAGTTGTTACGACTCATGGTACTGGAACACTGATGATGAGGAAGACGGAAACGTGCAAATGGAAACAATTATTTATTTATCGAAAATTACAAAAGCAATTATAAGGGCGAGAAGAACAAAGCGACGCCAATAAATAAAGAGCGATCGCGACGTATATAGGTTTGAATTTTAATCTTATCTGAGCACACAAATATTGGTCCTCCACCCTTTATATACGATTTTAAAGGAGTTACATGTGGTGGGACAATATTGTAAACAAAATAAAAGTCGATGAACTGTTCTTCTCTTTGTTCTTCTCGCATACATTTATGAATATAAGTTTAATACACAAATTCTTATAAAAAAAACACACAATTTTGGAAGGACCAAAAGTATTGATGCATTCAACATAATTATCATGCACCGTATGTCAAAATTTTAGAATAATTTTAGTCTAAATTTTAGAGTTGTGCATTTGGGAAGCTGGAGGATTAAGAGAGATAAAAGCTGATTCTTATTTTTTCCTCCTATTTTTAATAGGAGGGAGGCTTTAGTCATTAAAATCTTGTTAATTATAGGTTTATTATTATTTTTATAAATTTCTATTGAAACAAAATATGTTTTTACCTGTCGCAGGTAAAAATACCACATATCGCTCACTCCTTTCAAGAACGTCATAAATCAAAAATCGACAATTTTCAGTTGTGCATGTTTTCGGAATGCTCAAAAAATGTACTATATCCCAGCAAAAGAAGCATATTTTTAACTTAATATTTACCCGCTAAATGGCAGAAAGTGTTTTTTTGCATTTTGAAGAAAAGGTATTGTTTAATTATTTTTTTAAATATACTAAATATTTTTTAAATGGAGAAAAAACCTTCAGATTTTACCTAAAAAGATCTGTTGCACAGTTAAAAGTTTAATAAGTGGCTTGATATTTATTTTTAATAAATTGTATTATATTTTTAAACTTTAAAAACGTTCTCCTGAAAAATCAAGTTTTTTGATTTATGACAAACTTGCTTGTATTCGAATGCAACGTTGTATATAAATTTCAGTAATCGGTAAGGTTTTGAATAAACGAATTTCATTTTGACATCCCAACACAGATGAAGAAGAATATGGAAGTTTGAGTGTTTTCAAGTCTGATGATCACTTTACGCACCAGATTTATAAAAAAAGGATTTGGATTCACAAAAAATGTTGTAAATTTCCATTTTTATTTATATGCAAGATATACAAATGAATACTATGTACGTGTGTGTAAATACATAAACATATGTCTATGCCATATTAGCGTTCCTAAATACAAGGGTATACATTAGAGTGTGATTTGATACATGAGTTATAGGGGGTAAGTTTGAAAGTAGCCAACTAGTAAGCAGGTATTCAAGCATACTTGGTAGTTGGAACTTATGTTTAATTATGTTCCGTATCGATTTTACCTTAAGGAGGGTAAGGTTGTGATTTGCTCACCGAGTCTGGCGTAACTCCGCTCCAATGGACCTATTAGTCGCACTCGGCATAACAAATCAATACACCCAGGGCACAATTAATTATTTGTGGACCCTTGCCACAAATTTGGGACCTCATCAGCCCCTTATATGGATAATACAAGCTGCCGATTCGTGAAGTGAATGTCGCCGTGGGTTTTCCCAACCTAGTCACAGGGACGCTATACGTAGGTACTGAAATGGGGCTGGAATGAATTTAGACATTTTTAAGACATTGTGGAATATTTTTTAAATCACCAGTTGTACGTTTTTATATTTTGATAATTGAGTTGTAATATTACCACATAGACAAAGCGCTTAAAAGTATAAATGTTTAAATACAATATATATTATATAAATAGATATATATATATATATATATATATATATATATATATATATATATATATATATATATATATATATATATATATATATATATATATATATATATATATATATATATATATATATATATATATATATATATATATATATATATATATATATATATATATATATATATATATATATATATATATATATATATATATATATATATATATATATATATATATATATATATATATATATATATATATATATATATATATATATATATATATATATATATATATATATATATATATATATATATATATATATAAATATATAAATATATATTGTTTTCATAGACCTCATAGAATTATAAATTATGTTTTCATATCATAGAAATGATTTTATAACATAATTATACGAGATTATTAAAAATAAAAATAAAAACATTTCAAAATCATGCATTATCTATAACTGCAGCAAGTAGACACACAAAACCTAATCATTAACGCTAATTACTTACCAACAAATAACTGAGTGGCAAATTTCATGAAAATATTAAATTTCAAAAAGAAATTAACGGCTTACTAGAATTTTAACGAACGTCTCTTGCACGAGATCTTTAAAAAAACCTTTTTAATTATCAACAATTATTCACAAAACTCATAAATTAGCTTTTTTCTATACATCAAATGGGACTCTTTGTTCATAACATACAGCGATAATATAATGTTATTTGTCTAAATAACGAAACGGTCGGTAATTATTATGCAATCTATGCTAATAATGCACTATTATGTGCAAACAAGCAAGGCATAATCAGTAAAATCAGCATGAAACTAGAACAATGACGGATGTTGAAAATTTACATTTTGTGATGTCGCATTTTTGGTATGGTTTATGTTATTTTATATCATTAGTTATAATTACGTACTAAGCGGGTTAACCGAGAATTCTGATTTATGTTTGCCACTGAAAAATAAAACATTAAATTGTTCTTTTGTAAACATGGTAAACATGCGTCGTTGTTACACGATCATATAATGAAATGATTTCATGGTTAAGCTGTAAAACACAAAAATTATATTTTTTTATTTACAGCCGTAGTCAATTTTATGAAAAAAATGTTACAATGAAGAACGTATCATACATAGAAAATAAAGCGAAACACAGTAAGTTAATATTACATTTGTATTTACATGTAAGTATTTCGGCTCATCACAGGCCATGCCTAAAGGGCCGTAATACATATAGTAAAATAAAAATGTATGTATCTATGAAACAAATAAAAAATATAAGTAAATAAAATAACGTTGATTTTGTTTGTAATAGTGAATATATAATATTGGCATCAAAAGAAAGAAATATATAATTGTGATGTAAAATGATCTTCTTCGTTGAGTTATAATGAAGTTGGTACAAATACTCTGCAAAGAGCAGTAATTTCAATTAAGTAAATAATAAGACTTTATTAAATCAAATTAAAACTTTGATGTTTACCATTTTTTGGTATGTTTTTCCAACCAGTTACGACAAGTACCTTGTCGTCTTCAGGAATAAATATGTAGGTACTTAAAAAAATGTACAAGTACAAAAAAGTGTTCAAAAACAAAGTTTTAGTTTCTTTTAAAAACATTAATAAAATGTGCCAAAAATATTCAAGAAGTTATGAGTCTGTACATTCTAGGTATGTTTGTGGGAAAAAATTACAAATGACGCCATTATTATTTCTCTATACAAAACAGGACAGTATAAAATATTATAATTTTTTTAAATGAATTTTTAAGATCGAATAGTTTTCTCCTGTTATAAATTGAGTACACAAAACAAATTATTGTATCGGAGATTATTTCTTGTTATATTTGGTTTAAAATTATATAGATTTTTTCACTTTGAGGTAAAACATGATTTAATTATAAATGAAACATTTGTTTTTATCACTTGCGTATTATATTGCTATGACTAGTTTCAGAAGCTACAGATGCTTCCATGGGTATGAATGTAAACTATACAAACCTTTAGATGTCAAAAAAAAACAATTCGACCATTTACGTTAGCTAATTTGGAAAATATTTAGCAGCCCTTAAATTTTATGTTTTTCTACAATGCATATAATAAAATCGCATACAATATGTTCAATTTAGACCTTTGAATGAAACGGAGAACTTGCTGCATGCACGCATATGAAAAACTGTACCATTTGATCTGAAATAGAGATATGTTATAATATTTGAGCGACACGCCAAAGAATTGCCTTTATTTCCTCAAATTTTTAAAGTTTTCAAAGAAATAAACATTTTGACCAGTTATTTGCAATTTTATACAATTTACGGGAGCATAATAAATTTATTATTTTGTAATTATACAAGGTCTGTGTAAATAATTTATGTCTTGCGCGTTTCACAAATAGAGAAATTATATTTTTTTAAAAGCTTTATTTCCTTTTCAATATTTGACTGTGGTTTATTTTCTCATAATAATTTCTGTGACTCAGAGGTATATTATCGTAAATCTCATTTGACAAATTAATGTTTTAATTTATTTCATCATACAATTACAAAATACAATATTGTGCCCTCACGGAGTTTCCTTTACCGAGGGTACATTTACTATATAATTTTTTATATTTGTTTATTATTTATGTTTGCCAGTCAGTGAAAGGATGTTTCTGCCAGTATCAAGTGTTGTTTTTATTTACAAACAAAATATTTACAAAATAATATAAAGAAAATATTAAGTAATACTAATTAATAAATAATGTGTTTTCTTATTTGTTACATTTTTATTTGTTTTCCTGTCTTGTTAATCTTAATTCCTTGTCCCAAAGTGTTATAAATGTGACTTATTAAAATTACTCATCGGTAATATTGTTTATGTGACTTATGTGTGTTACATGTAAAAATAAATAGTAATAATGTTTACGACATGCAATCGGATACGACAAGGCCAAAAGATGCGATTTATTAAATAATTAGAGAGAGTAAATGGGGGAAAAAACCATGTAAACGGGGAAAATTTAAGAAGCTAATTTTCCCCATTTACACGGTAAAAGAGCGAAAACTTACTTCGACATCAACAACAAACTTTTTGCAATCTGTGAAAATATTAAAAACCCATGTTGAGTCAGTTCTCTTTAAACGGTAAACGTGACGAGGGTAACGGTTTTCAGTCATTAAGGGTCTCTGACAGCTTTTGAAATGTTGTTTCAATTGCCTCTTCCTCTTGTCATATTACATTATTCAGAAATATTTATTTACTGAAAACCATTTGTAGAAGGGAATCAACTTTGGCGGCATTATTTGGTACGAAGCCATATCTGCGTAATTTTGTTTTGTCCTATGAATTTCTGGGTGCATTTGCATTTATATTTTATTAAATAACAAAAGTACAAGCAGCTTATAATTTTATTTGAATTCATTCAGTCTTTTCACTTTTATAATTGCAATTTATTTAAAAAATAATGCATACATAATAAACTCATTTTCAAAGCGTATATATTAATTATATAAATCGCAAACATAAATCTATGTAAAAAGACAGTTGTGAAGTAGTAGAAGAATCTTGATTCGGAATACCCCCCAAACACATGGAACATATCAATATCCGGCGTGATATTGTTCATCATAGCTGTAGCTCTTCTTACAGGCATAAATTGACCAATGACTAAGTTTTGTCGATTCCGACATCACTAGTCGTATAATATTGAATAGGTGAAGAAGAAAGAGTAACTAAAATTACTAGGCAAATGTTGTTAGAAATAGAACCAGAGGAAGACCGAGGAAAACATTAACATTTTCACTAGCTTATATTTTGTCAAAACATACTGTTTATATTGAATATGATTATTTATTCGGTTATTTGTGGGTAAAAATATAATGTTATAGGACCCATTAAGACGAGAATATCTATTGTAGAAGAGAAAATTGTTTACATTGCGGTTACGATATGGAATTATCAGAATCCATTTCTCTATTTTTATTGTCAAAAATTGCGTGCAAACTACGAAGCTTTTTCGTTAAGCTTTACAAGGGAAATAAAAGTCGAGTCTGTAAACGACCTTTTAAGGGATGATAATAATTGTAGAACCCCTTGACCCTACGAATTCTCGACCAGAGAGGAGACGTGTGGAGGGTTATCGATTTCACTATCGGAGCGCTGTGCGACACGGTACAGGCTAACGTATGCTTAGTCAGATACAAAAATTAACACCTGGGTGTTTACCGGACATTCGAGTAAAAAGGTTAGTACTAACGCCAAAGCTTGTATTTCTGCGGATTATTTTTACATATTCCCTACTTTAGTACAGGGATGACAATTTTTTTTTCAATATGATAGTATGTCGCGTGCCACATACCATGGAAGTAAAAATGCAAAAATGCTCGTGTAACTTCAGATGTTTAAAATAAACAAGGCATTTATACATCGAAAAAAATAATTAAGTACTTATTTATGGCAAATGGAAATCAATAAATAAAAAGTTTTTTTTTAATAAAGAGAAATATTTGTGTTTTTTTATTATTATTATTTTCACAAATATTTCAATTTCATACTTTTTCCGTGAGCCTAAGGTATCAAATTGTGGTAGAGTGGATTCGAATCGAGAAATTCTGATTTAAAAGTCCGTGACACTAACCACAGGACCACAACCCGACACATGATCACAACCCGACAGTTGACTTGATCAAAACAATTTAGAACCCTTAAAATTTCATTATTTTTGAGATTTTTGTTGTTGGATGCTAGATGCCAATTATTTTTTAAATCGGGTTCATATCTGGTAGCCTTTAATATAATACAAGCATAAGTACTTTTGTCTTAAAGTCTAAACTTTTTAAAAATTATTTTTAAAATCACTTTTACTTTTTTTCTCTTCATTTGCGTGCCACCTATGGCACGCGTGCCATAGGTTCACTATCCCTATCCTAGAGCATGGATAATGGTTTACATTAAGCCAGGACTGTGAATTAGAGGGTGGTTGGATTTAGGGTGGTCGGGTTATGAGATGCCTTTAAGTAGGGAACCAGGTGTTGGGTTCACATCACGTCGAGAGAATTGGCAGCTTGAATATTATATTTCTACGTCAAGAGCAATCACTAATAACCATGTGATTCGACACATCAAAAGCGTAACAGATCTAAAATACAATGAGGTACATATCACGTATGTACATTCAATTATATCGAGTTGTTATTTGAGTCTCACATATGTTGTAAAAAATGTCGAAGTATCACTTTGAGATATTTTATATTGTGTAGGCGAGAGGGAGGTATATTTAAACTCTTCATTTTTATTTTGCCATGATGTAATATAACATTGAAAAAAATATTTTTTTAACGTTAATTTGTTGATATAATTTGTATAAATTGTTTATTGCATCAAAATATTGTTTGAATTTATTTTGTCCTCAACATTGGGTACATTTGGATGCTTCAAAGGCACATTTTAACAAGTAAAAACAGTATATGTTTTTCATTTTTAAATTAATTTCTTTTGTATCACACAATGGTTACAAAATTGGTTCAACTCAAAAATATACTCCGTTATATTAATACACTAACTAAACATATGTACTATCCAAAAAACATGTATTTTTATACACTAATATGGCACGGTGCCCTTAACAATGTAACTAAGAAGAAAAAAAAAACAAAAAAAAATGTGTCGTTGGATGTATTAACAAATTTAATTGCGAATTCAAGTGTTTTCTTGATACACAAACACATAAATAAGAGTAAAATTTTAAAAATATTTATAAAAATTAAATACAAATAAATAATCGAATTGACAATGTTGATAAAATTAATTTAATTATTACATCATCTTCTTTACAGAACGTTAGTCGTGAAAAGTTATAAATGCTTCTACTAGTATAGGTATGCAACTCGGGTGGCCATGTTAATGCTGATTTTTTCATGATTTATATTTGAAGCATTAACATTGCAATTTTCCATATTTTTATTAAAATAAAACTTTTTAAAATAACTATATTTATATTATTTTTTGACATCTCATCAAAGATGAAGAAGAATATGGAAGTCTGGGCATTTACGGGGCTTACGACCGTCATAGGCTGGTTTAAGTGATCACTTTGCACACGTGTAACATTCACCAATTCTACCCATTATTGACAACCACACTACTCAAATTCTTGGAAGTTCTGTATAGGTATATGAACCAATTTAGAAACCTTGTTCGTGAATCACTAGAACTTCACTAGAGACATCTATTGAAGTATGAATTAAGAATTAAGAAATAAGAATTTGAGAAGTGTGGTTGTCAATAATGGGTAGAAATGGTGAATGTTACACGTGTGTAAAGTGATCACTTAAAGCAGCCTATGACGGTCGTCAACCCCATAAATGCCTAGACTTCCATATTCTCCTTCATCTTTGATGAGATGTTAAAATTTTTTAACATCTCATCAAAGATGAATTTAATTATTACATCATCTTCTTTACAGAACGTTAGTCGTGAAAAGTTATAAATGCTTCTACTAGTACAGATATGCAACTCGGGTGGCCATGTTAATGTTGATTTTTCCATGATTTATATTTGAAGCACTAACATTGCAATTTTCCATATTTTAATTAAAATGAAACTTTTTAAAATAACTATATTTATGTTGAATTTTCTGCCCATAATGCCACCCCGATTACTTTTCATTTTTGAAATCTTGACCATTTACCAAGCTTTGTCTTTTCCGACATTATCAGACTGGTGAGAGAGTAGATTGGTTACACAACATAAATTCAATTTACTGGTCAAATTGGCAAAAAACAAGTTTTTGATTTTTTTTTATAAAATGCAGTTCACCCAAGGAATGTGAGTACACAATTTAAATCTAATATTAAATTAAAATAAAAACAAATTTGATTCGTTAAATTAAGCAACGTAAGAAAATTAAGGACGATTTAATGAACTGTAGGTATATCCTGAGCCACCCTCTCATCGCTCGAAGGCTTGGAGAGAAAATATAACAGAAAATAATGATTTTTAAAAACGCGTCGTAATCTGAGATAACTCTCAGGTTGAAGTGATTATTTATTGTTCAAGAATTTGTCAAAAAAGAATACAGAATACCATACCTCCATTTGAACTTGGATACTGAAGGTACTTTTGCTGAAATATGGAATACATTTACTTTGTTTTCCCTTAGGTACCTCTCATACCCATCGTGGAAAACCCTGCTTGTCTATACTCATTTGACATTTCGTTTGTTTCGCTCGAATATGTGACATGCCAATAATTTTAATCAAAATATCGTACCCAACTTATTGAAACAAATCAATTTTTAAATTGAATTATTCACTATATAAAATAAACAATATTACAAAACATATTGAAGGTCCTTTATCTGCGTTTCATATAGTTTGTCATTGTTTTCTTAAAATATTATTAAAAAATCTTGACAATGCAGAAATACATGTATAATTATCTATAAGTTGTTCGAGCCAAATTGAAAATAAAAACAAAATAAACATTCAATAAATATTACATAACATACACGCGCACACAGCTATTTTTACATTTTCATAATCCTTATAAATACCCGGACTTAGACATTCCTTTTCATCTATATTTATACATTTTGTTAGACTCCGTAGTGTTATGGTAATTGCATTTGGTTGCCATGCGGGGTTCCCGGGTTAATTTTTCGGGGGGTAAAAACAAACATAAGATATTTTTAAAATTAATTCGATATTATTTTATAATATTGATATAAGTTGACGACACAGCGTATGCGGCTAATCTTTGTGACGACATTATTATAGTATTTTGAATTCATGTTTTAATTGTTGAATACCACTATTTCTTCAAGTCTATTGTAACACATATTTTGATGCACTTCACATCATTTTCAAATACGGCATCAATTAATATAAAATTATTGTGGTAATCTATCCGTTAATAATGTTCTCATTAAAATGGTACGCTTTGAAAAAATGCAGTTATACAATTTGAAATAATCAAAACACGTTTTAAATATTCAATACATTTTTTTAGAGTTATCTGCGGTTTGTGAGTATATACCATTGACTGGAGAGACCTTCTCAACTTCGGGATCTAAATAACTCCTTAAAAGATTGGAACAAAAGGCAACGGAAAACCACTGTCACCATCTTCCCACGGGAATATGGTAATAGTCACGAAAGACACCCTCGTAACCACAACTTTGCCAAGAGTGACAGACCTAGAATAATGTATTAAAGTGAAAGTTTTGAAATTAAAATATATGTCCTGTAAAAAGGACACTTTAACTCACTAATTTTTGAAAAATTGCTTTTAAACGTTGAAAAAGCAAAATAATTATTACAAAAAATACGTGGAATTAAAATCTATATTATGGTTCTTGTGGAGATTCATAAAATCAACAACATTTCAAAAAACAAATAAGAAAAAATACATTTTTCATATATGTTTTAAAATCTATTGCGACATGTGTTTTGATACAATCATTTTCAAATGCAGTGTTTCATAATGCATCCAAACACATGTAACAAAAGATTTGTTTTAAAAGTGGTATATACTAAGTAAAATTAAAAATATGCAGATATTACCACAAAGCGACTCATCAATTTATAAAGTGACTCATTTATGATTTAATTCAAGTAATCAATCAATGAAATAAAAATGTTCTGACATCTCAACATACACAAAGAAGAATATGGATGTCTGGATATTTACAGGGCTTATGACCTGTCATAGGCTAGTTAAGTGATCACTTTACACACGTGCTACATTCACCATCCTACCCATGATTTTCATCCACAATTTTCCAAATTTTCTCTACGTTTAGATGTCAAAATGTAAAAATAACTCCAGAAAGTGCATAAAATGTTGTGAATAAAATATTTGTCTTAAATAACTACAAAAGTTTAAAATACAATATTACAAATTCAAAACAAAGTCATATTAAAATGTTCGTTTTTTATAAATTGAAATATTCATTCCAAAATTTGGTGCTTCAACACATAATTATTTCGATACATTAATATAATAATATGCTCGACGAGGTTACATGCTTAATCAAGTCACATCTCTCGGTTGAACCTGAAGATGAAATGTAATTTTCTTTGAGATTGATATTTCTATTAATAATTGCGTTTTCGTTCAGTTTGAAAGCTCAAACATGCTTATCAGATTATGAAAAAAGGAAAATTTTAAAGAAAGATGCAAATAAATTGAGGATGTTGAATATTTTTTACTTCATGCGAAAACATAAATTATATCGAATGTAAATTACACATATTTTTTTCTTAAAAGCAAAAATTGTCAAAGCCAAGAATTCGTTAAGTCACAACTTTATTTTCTCTAAATCTAGGTAACATTTTACGTACTAAAGTACGTACGTAAATTACTTACGTAAAGTCTCCAATGTAGAAACTATTATTTAAAAAATTTCAAAAAATAAAGAAAAAAGAATCAAAACCAAGTACATCATAAAAATTCTTAAATTATTTCAGATTATCTATTTTTATAACCAAGCAATTATAATAACTTTATTTTATTTGATCAGTGACCGTGATTTATTGTAACCGATATAATTATACTGGGCACAAGACATCACCAGTCTAACGATGTCGGTAATAATAAAACCCGGTCACCAGTCAAATAAATGAATGCGGAAAAAAAATGTAGTTTTAATATTATCAAATAACATAATTATAAAACAAGTTTCATATTTACTTAATGTAAAAATCTTGTAATTTTTAATATCCAATGTATGCAACCTTAAAAAAAACACTTCTGTCAAGGAATATAGAAAACATTCTATCTAAGATGCGGTAATAAATGTATTTGACTATAATAGATAATGATGTTTTTAAAATAGTTGAATATCGCTAGTTAAGTTTTCTAATTAAATCACGAAAGTAATTAAAAAATATCCCACTTTTAAATTAGTAGACTGCTACTTCGGAACGGTTCGCCTGTAGTAGGATTAGTCGGCGCGCGCCCCACCCCCTGAAAGGCGAGTCGAGCGAGTGCCGCCACGCAGGCCGCACGTCACCCACAGGCGCCCGCGCGCCCCGACTGACCGCCAAAGTGATTGAAACTTGTAATTAAAGAATATCCGGAAAACAATCGAACGCTGTTTTAGAACAGCGAAGAATTCAAATCGGGAAGAAAATTAAGAACTTAGGAAATCATAGTGATTCGTGTTTTGTTTGAAGTTTCAAATTTTCCGGTACGCGCGCCTTTTCAGGTATGTACAATAATAAATTTCAAATAAATTATACATTATACATGCTATGTTTTTTACTAAAGCTTTATTTTTATGCTTGAAAAATATTTAAAAAATATATTTTATATATATATCGTACAATTTAATTCAATTTTCACCAAAGACTAACGATATATTCATCTGGGTAGTAAAAATTCAGCAATTTTTCTTTTCAGATTTTTTAGTTATAATTTCTCGAAGATTATAAATACTTTGATGATAACACGAATAAAATTACATTTTTATGGCTTTTAAATAAAAATTCATTACCGTTACATATAATTTTGTGAGAAAACTTAATCAAAGCTCTCTGTTAAAAATAGCGCTTTTTAAATTATTTACTTTAATGGGTTTATTTAAATAATTTTGATTGTGTTTTTAATTAAATATGAAGTATTTTTGAGATGAGTTTTTTTATAAATGTTTTAAGGTTTTTTTATACGTTAAAACTTCTTTTTGTATTGGGCACCCCAATTTAATCAATATTAATTTCTTTGAATTTATCTTTTGTATTCTACGACTGATACACATACTCCTTTTTTCAAATGTGACGTAACAATTTTGTAAGCATTTAAAAAAAAAATCCGTTAAATCTACGAAAGAAATTCTTTGGCGATGGTTTCTTTTTTAAAAGGCAAACTGAAATTACTTAGTACTGCGTTTAAAATTCAATTTTAAAGTTTGATCAAAGGTCAAATATTTTCCAGCTGCAATGAAATCTTACAATCGATACTTTGTCTAGAACAAAAGCAATCTTTTTAATTTTTTTAAAATAAAAGCTTTGCCTAAAACAAAAGCATTTTTTGCACTCATGGATTATTGAATTTCTTTGATTATTCTGAATTCGTATTGTGTTGTTGGATTTATACATTTATAACTTACATTCGGCTTCCTCCGTAAGCATGTTAAGCTGACGTGCTGCAGGTCCCGGGTTCGATTCCCAGGGGGAGAGGTGTGATAAATATATGTGATTTTACACACTTATATTTATTTAATATCACTCTGGACTGGTCCCTGAAGCGCAGGAATGATAACCTTGCTTTCATGAAAATAATGATGGAGATAACGGAGGTTAACGAACATTGGGAGTGGATAAGGGTTATAAAGACTAACTATACATTATTTAGTAAAAATAGACATATGGTATTATGATGTAATTTTTTAATGAAAAAAATATTGTCGATGTTGCAATCACTTCGTTCTTAGCAACGTATTGAAAGGGTAAAATTTTCTGCCAAAAGGGTATTCCTTTTTTCTAATTTTATTACTATCTTTCATTACTATCTATTATAGACCTTACTATCTATTATTATAATCCTTACTGTCCATCAAACCACCTCCCTTAGTTGTTCCCTCTACATCCTTCCCTAAACTATCTATTTCTTTTGCCTCCTTATTATCATCATTTTGTAATTTATGTTTTTTTTTAATGTTCAAGTACTATGTACTCTCTGATTGCATACAGATACATACATGTATATATGGTTTCAATCGTTTTGACCAATATCACTAATCTGTTTTTGATTGGTAGGAAGATATTGTTTTTTTAGCAACAAACCCGCCAATGTACTAATTTTTACTTATATATTTTTTTATTACAAAAATAATAGTAATAATAGTATATAACCACTCACTGAGATTTTTATGCTACCGGTTTCAAGACGTACCCGTCTCTTCGTCAGGAAAATCACCACAGCATGCAAACAATACTAACCTTCACTACCATAGCACTATTTACACACTTAAAACTACACAAAATGTTTAAGACATGGTCTTCGAGTCGACCAAAATCGCATGTCTTAAACATTTTGTGTAGTTTTAAGTCTGTAAATAGTACTATGGTAGTGAAGGGTAGTATTGTTTGCATGCTGTGAAAGTGATTGTCCTGATAAAAAGACGGGTAGCTCAAAACCGGTAAACATAAAAATCTCGGTGAGTGGTTAAATACTAATATTACTAGCATTTTTGTAATAAAAAAGTTAAAATGACTAACCACAAAGTAAATGCATTGAATATTAATAATATTGAAAAAAAAATCTTATTTCTTTTCTGTACATGAAGTTTAAATATATAAAAATAAATAAATTTCATCACACAAAACAGATCGTGTTCAGTTTACTTCATAAATGTGGGTTTCTTTCATCAAAGGTGCTGGAGGACGGGCGAGGTAGAGGGCTGGCCGGGAAGGTTGCGTCATCATGGTGAGAAACACGCTTCCTGAAATATTATTTTACCGAAGGTGTCAAGTGTCCCGGGAACTTCATTTTTCGAGGCGGAAGGCCCTATACTGTTACGACCCCGTACTCAGAAAAAAGCAATTTCATGAAAACACTCATGTTTCAGGCATGAAAAAAAAGGATCAATAAAATATTATTCTTTAATTTTGGAATTTTGCCTTCATTATAATCATGTACTTGGGATATTAATAATAGTTACAGTTTCCTCATATCACTGTTATATTTCAATTAAATATTTTTGTTTTGAACATCATTGAGATTTCAACATAATTGAAAGTAAATATAGAAGTCTGGGTATTTACAGGGCTTACGACTGTCATAGTCTGGTTAGTGATCATTTTATATATGTGTAACATTCACTATTCTATCCACACTGTTCAAATTTGGGAAAATATATTAATGTTTCAATTGACATTACAACATGCTACTTGCACCATCTACGATTGAGTTAAGTAATTTTTTGTGTTTTATTTTAGTTAAGTAATTAGAAGAGATCTTAATGAAATATTTTTTAATTTCTCCTTGAATTATTTTATGTACTAGGAGAGGCTTGAAAACCTCATTTAAAATTATTATATAACTTTTTTCCAAATCTTTTATTAAAATTGTTAACAAAGATTTTGCCACACTTAAAAAAGATTTTATTTTTGAGCAATAATTCTCGTTTATTGATATCTTAATTGAGATACCCACATTTATCCATTTGGATGAAAATATTTTGCCTCAAATACAAGCGTTCTTTGCTTAAATGCATTTGTTGGATATAAGTATAAAAGTAAGTTATTAACGATATTTTTTTTTATCTTTTACCAATTCCCTTACATATTTTTTGTCGTTTGAAAAACATGACATATAAAGGATTTTCGAGGTTATTATAACATTGCCAAAGCTAATATTTTGGCTTTATAGGAGCATTATGCAAAACTTGAAAAATAAATAAAAAAGATGATGACGAAGAAGAAGAATAAAAATTGAATAAAAAAACCCTCAAAAGCTGGCGGGTAAGAAGGAAAATAATTTCACAAAACGAATATTAATGGAGCAGTCAGTTAAAGTTTACTTTTTTTTATGAAAATAGTAAAATATGAAAACAAAAAGAAATATTTTCTTTATAAAAAACATTCCGTAAAGCAATTCTATCTCAGTATAATTTCATTCTTTGTACGTTCCATTTGTGACTGTACGTACATAGAATCAGATAGGGGATGTATTATTCATCAGTCTAATCGCTTTCTTCCTTGTGTATTCGTTCCCTTGATGTAGCATCTTGTATGCAAATCCGGTCACCCTCTCCCTCAGGCTTTTGACATAACACTCTTCACAATCTTTCTGCTGTGTGAAAAATCCTGAAAAGAAAATTTCAGAAAAAATCTTGAGCCACCATTATTTTTCAACGAAAGTAGGTTTAAAATTTATTGATATCAATTATGGGTAGAATGGCGAATGTCACACGTATGAAAAAATAATTACTTAAACCAGCCTATGACGGGTGGTAATCCCTGTAAGAACCCAGATTTTTTAATCCTTTTTGCTGAAATGCCAATATGAATTACTCCTATGTGGAGACAAACCATGAAATCGTTTTATTACTAAAAATTTTTTACACACTCAAAATATTGTCAATTAATAACAAGTCAAAACATATGTACTCGTATATTAAAAAAATAACATGATGTTGTCAGGCAATCTGCTAGTGTATAAAATAATTTAGGAAAAATCTTACAAACATACATTTCAAATTCTTTTTTGACATCTCGTCAAAGATGAAGAAAAATATGGAAGTCTGGGCATTTATGGGGCTGACGACCGTCATAGGCTAGTTTAAGTGATCACTTTACACACGTGTAACATTCACCGATTCTACCCATTATTGACAACCACACTACTCAAATTCTTGGAATTTCTAAATATTTGAACCAATTTAGAAACCTTGTTCATAATTACTAGAATTTCACTATAGACATCTATTGATGAGATGAAAATGAGATATTGTTAATACATACATTTCATTGAGGTGTCTAATACTTTATTTTTACTAAAATTATCCACAGATGGTGCCAAGAAAGTAGCACGTGTATTATGTTTTCAATTGAAGCTGAAAATATTATCTTTTTATTTGTATTTGCTTGTCAATTTCAAATCAATATCAATTTTATGAGTGTTATTTAATGACTTAATGACTTACATTCTTCTTCATCTATGTTGAGATATCAAAATTTAAAAAAAACTTCTTAGTGAAGAAACCTAGATTTGTAACTAAGGATTTCGACTAAAGATCTATAGCTACCAAGGAATGGGAAAAGATATTATAAAATGCGATACTCAAGTCACGTGATTTAATAGCTCGACCTCAAAAATTTGTTAATTTTAGTTAAAAATACTGTCTATCAGACGCCACTGAACCGTTAACAATTAATTAAGAATTTATTTATTAAGATTAGTTAAGACCTCAGCCACCAAAACCGCTTAAATATTCCCTTGATAGTATATAAACCAGCTCATATGTAAATAATTAACGAGATCATTACATTAGCTGGTACAAAATGTTTGGTAGGGAATCTATTATACATACATCTACACGTAACATTAGTTCTCTACTGAGTGAATACATTTTGAATAAAACCTTTTTAAATCAAACGTAAAAGTTTATTCAAAAACCTAAATCTTCTTAAATTATAAGATGCATTCTAATAGGCGCGTGTTTTTATAAATCTGCGACAGGTGTTTTTTTCCTGTTTTAGGTAAAAATATTTTTTAAATTAGCTTTTTTGTTTGAATTGAAGCCCTATCTTTTGAAAGTAAAACAAATAAGTGGAATACTTAACTTTACAACTTTTGAGTGTGTCCAAATACTTGTTCACGAAATCTGGATTATCTCCAATTACAGGAGTTATTTTCATATTATTTTTTGACATCTCATCAAAGATGAAGAAGAATATGGAGGTCTGGGCATTTTACTTAAACCAGCCTTTGACGGTCGTCAGCCCCGTTAATGCCCAGACTTCCATATTCTTCTTCATCTTTGATGAGATGTCAAAAAAAGGAATACTGAACACTGCACATGGGAATCAAAGTGCTTTGGGACATTAGCTGTTATTTATAGCTGCTTATTTAATACTCTAAAGTAAAAGCGGTATTTACATTAACTATTTTTTAGACCTTTTTTTACAAACGATGCAAATTTTTAAATTAAATACTCAAAACTTGTAATCATCTCCTAATATTTTATCGTAATAAAGCGATAAGCGGCATTAAAACTAGCAAGCTTAGAGAAGTGTATTCTAAGTTTTGGCCTGATATCAGAAGAAACTATACCTGATAATTTAATTACAGTTACGTAAAAGTTGAGCTTACATTCCTTTTGCATAGAACCACTTAGATATTCAGACTTTGCCTCAGATATTCACCCTTTTGATATTCATTTCTTGCTAAGCCATCTGAACCAAAAAGTAAAAACTTTACACTAAGTCTGTCACAGTATTTCGCCAAGGTTCTGCTATGAGATTCCTAAAATTTTAATGCGGCACTATCTGAGAGAGGTTTCGTATACTTATGTACCTTTTGATGCTGCGGAAAATTAAATTTCTTTATAAATATTTATATGTGTAACTTATAATAACATCATCAACAACAACAAAAAAACATTTCTTCATCAAGGTTTTCAACCAATGTTTTTATATTACCATTTCAAAAGATTTGTTTATCTTTGTTGCGATATCAATAAAGATAAACAAATCTTTTGAAATGGTAATATAAAAACATTGGTTACTGGGCTTACGACCTTACAAGCGTTGTTGACTAGAAATGTGTCGGGTTGTGGTCCCGTGGTTAGTGTGGCGGACTCTTGAGTCAGAGTTTCTCCGTTCGAACCCACTTACCACAATTTGAGACCATTTTTAATAATATTTATTATTAGAAATGGTCTCAAATTGTGGTAAAGGTGGTATTTATTTATTCGAATTATTTTTGAAAATAATAAAAACACAGATATTTCTCTTTTATAATTAAAAAAAACTCATGAAATACATGAAATTATAGTTTAAAAATGAAACTCACTTACTAGTAGGTAAAGGCAATAAAACTTTAAAGGTTTAAGCTTAAGCCGGGCCATGATAAGTGGTATTGCATAAGCCTAGCTAGATTCATTGGACGTTAGTTAATTCTAAAAACAGTTTACAACTCGTCAGTGATTACTGGTCTGTGTAATAACTTTACATTTATTTATTTATTTTTCACGATACACATAATTAGAAATCACAATTTGTAATAATGTGACTTTCCTGAGTTTTTCCGTGCCGAGGGCACATTTAACATTATTCTTTTTAATTCTCAGTTCTTAGTATAATCGAAATACGTTTACTACGCAAATCATTAAAATTACAAAAAAGTAATTGTGCAACATTACTCTCAGAGTAAAATTGCATTTTGATTGTAAAATTTAGCGTTTGACGTGTCCATTTCCGGTTGCGCGAACATGTAGTATTTTTCCACATATTAACACTTGCACTTTTGATTGAAAAGCATTTTTCACATTCATAACGAGCGAGTCACTAAATTATCCGTAGATGTAAAATTCTACGTGCAACGTAGATTCAACTCCGGGGTTCGTGTTATCCTTGCACAATCTAGATTACTTCAGTAAATCTGCAGGTGTGTCTGAATCGCAATTGCTAAGTGCTTTTTTCCCCACGAAGCAATTTATTCTAGAATGATTTGTTTTTAAATGTGACCGATTTGATTCTAGAACGTTTATTCTAATGTGATTTATTTAATTTCATTAATTGATTGGGCAGTCACATTGCGGTAAAATCTATCCATTTTTTATTAGTGTTTTACTTAGTAAATACCTTTTTTTATATTTTTAAACAGTGGTATTTAATTAGTAAATAAAACATTAATTAAAAAAAGCAATTTATTATTTCTACAACGATTTGTTTATAAATTTGACCGACTTTATTCTAGAATTTTTATTCAAAGGTGATTTATTTATTGTAGAACGATTTGTTTTTCAATAAGGCCGATTTCATTCTCCAACGTTTATTCTTAAGAGATTTATTTTAAAATGTAAACGAATTCATTGTACAACGTTTATTTTAAAGTCATTTATTTACTCTATAACGATTTGTTTTAAAATGTGACCGATTTTATTCAAGAATGTTTATTCTAATGTGATTTATTTATTCTAGAACGATTTGTTTTAATGTAACCGATTTTATTCTATGTAGAACTTTTATTAAGTGATTTATTTATTTTAGGATGATTAAATTTTAAATGTGAAAAATTTAATTTTACAACGTTTTTTCTTGAGTGATTTATTTATTTTCGAACGCTTTGTTTTTAAATGAGGCCGCTTTAATTCTTTAACATTTATTCGAAAGCGATTTATTTATTCTGAAATAAAATGTGGTTAAATGTGACCGATTTTATTCTTAAACGTTTATACTATAATACTTTATTTATTTTAAAACGATTTGTTTTTTAATGTGACCGATTTAATTATAGAATTTGTAATTTCAATTGATTTATTCATTTTAAAACGATTTGTTATTTCAATAACTTTTTAACCTTTAAGTGGCATTTCGGACTTGAAAAATGCGTATTTCTGTATACATGTTATATATAGATAATCAATAATTGTGTTGTGGTTAGCATCACGTGCTTTGCGTAAGAATTACGCTCGGGGCCACTCTACCCAATCTTGGTTCCTATTTTTAAACGCAAGGTGCTATACTGAAAAATATTGCATATATAGATTTTTAAATGTCAAAGTATTTTATTTTGCTAATATAAATAAAGACGTTTTGAGAGATTGACTAGAAAAATAAATATGTTACATATTGCGTTGTCATCTTATAGACATATACACAAATAATACACACTATTTTTCAACAAATAATTACATGCATTGTAAATATATTTTAATAAGTTGTGATAGCATAATTATGAGTAATTTCAAATTATGAAAATGAAATTTTAAAATTATCTTTATTTATATGTAATTAATTAAATCGTTTAACGTGATCTTCATTCAACATCTCTCCAGATAAGGTAAATAAAAAAGCACAAACTTAAAATTAATTTACTTTATTGCTGAGATTAAATCATACAATTGTATTAATTCATGCCTTTAGATTGTATGTAACTGTTTTTGCAATCAATTTTCATTTTGTTGCAAAATTTTACTCAAGAATTAAGAGTACATGAAATTAGAGTAACTTTGAACATAAACCCATTCGAATATTAAAAAGGCTGTATAATTTATAATATGTACTCCTCAACAGGGGCATCATAAGCGGTGTTGCATAAGATGTTGATGTTTCAGAATTTCGAGCCGTTTGAACGTAAAGTGGTTCAAAAATAAGCACATTACGTAAGCCCCAATCGTTGACGTGTTGTTAAGAAGTGCTAACGACACGTGGTTTAATGATGCACAAAAACCCTATCGACGCCATCATTAGGTATGTGGTGAATTCGATATGACTCAACGTTTTTTCTACAAGACACGTGTGGGTTTATATTGGATGGGCTATTTTAAGGTTTATACAAAAAAAACATGTTTGACTAAGATTATTTTTATCCATTTTTAGGACTTGTGTTTTTATTGACATCTCAATATTTTTTAAAGGAATAACCTGCAAAGCCAAAGCAAATGAAGAAGAACATGGAAGTCTGGGTATTAACAGGGCTTACGAATTATCATATGTTGGTTTAATTGATCACTTTATACATGTGTAACATATAAAAAGTGATTTTAACCATTCTTACCGTGATTGACAATCACACTACTCAAATTTCGGAAGTTGTACATAAATATGCCCGTTGAGTTAGTAAAAATAATAATAAATTTGGATAACTTATATAGCGCCATTTTCGTAAAATAACACCTCAAGGGCGCTTCACTGTGAATGAATTGGGGAAAATATTATGGTGGAAATGATTTAGTGAACAAATGTGTTTTTAGACTTTTCCTAAAGATCATCTCACTCTCACTTTTTCTAACCATTGGTGGAAGAGCATTCCACGCCGTCGGACCCGCAACAGCAAAAGCACGCTCGCCAAATTTAGTGCGTTCATTGCGAGCTGGTAAGATCACTTTGCCCATTGCAGATGTTTTAGCTGATCGAAGCGTGAGACGTCTTTCAACCAATTCATCTGGAATACACAGCTCTTTTAGATACTCTGGAGCCATATTGTGTATTGATTTATACATGAGTAGGCAGAGTTTATGCTCAACCCTTTCGGGAAAGCGTAACCAGTGGAGTTTGTGAAGTAGTGGGGTGATGTGACTGAATTAAGAAATTCTAAAAATCAGTCTCGCTGCTGCGTTTAACATTTGTAGTCGAGTCATTTTATTGTTTGGTAGACCCGTGTATATACCGTTACAATAATCGACTCTAGATATTACAAACGCATTTATTATTGACGGGCAGCATCAACTGGCAGATTCTTGCGAATGCTTTTAATTTACCTTAGCTAATAAAAACATGTACTTGTTGTTTTGCTAATTTGAGTCTCAAGGGAGAGATCAGAATCTTAGAACACGCCGAGCAGTTTGACAGCCGGTGTAGTGGTACTCTTTGGATTGAGTGGTGTCGTGTTATCAATCAAATTCTGTCGTTTAGGTGTGGCTATCCAGAGATGTTCCGTTTTGGACGGGTTTAATGTCAATCTGTTGAGTTGAGAATGATTATATGTTTTTTTAATTATAAGATACGTCTATGAAATGTTTGTTAGATTCTTCTCGAATAATTGTATTTTAAATATTTTAATTGAAAACTATCTATGTATCAATATGTATGTATACATTTAATTGTTATTTGAAAATAGAGCGTTGCATGATTGCGTTGATTAAACCCATGATAACTTTACTAAAAGCATGTGTGTTGGTAGTCACATTAATGTGAAACGGAAAGCTTTGAACGCCCGTCAACAGTCAAACTTCTTATCAAGAGTTTCACAAGATTAAACATAGAAAAAGTAATTTGAACTATTTTAATGATTATGGGTTAGAGTAATCTTATCTTTTCCGATTTCATTATTCATTGGTTTTAGACAAAGTACCAAACCTTTTGAAAGTTACAAAAATATTTTACGTTATAAGAAAGGTAAACATAATGCAACTCCCTCAAAAAACCTCATTTATAACCTGCTTCCTACGACAAGTTATCTTGTGTTTGGAAAGCGCTTTCAGGGCTGTGAAGATTTCAGAGGGTTGAATATTTAATTCACGCTACAGACAGCTTTGTTCCGCCTTCAGCAGATTCTTAACTTGACTTTACACTGTGTTTACAGCGAGCTTACGGTGTAACGTGCTAGGGTTTAATTACAAAAGCCTTACGATGCGTTTCTTGTACAAAGAAAAACTTTCTTATAATCTCTTATACGTTATTTTAAAGTCATTTGTTTCGATGTTTCAAAACAAAGTTTCGATTTTTTTACAAATCATTTTCTCTACAACACTTACAAGACCTCTTCTCTTCCTTCTGGCTTCATACTAATTTATCGTCCTTGTAGATAGTTGGGATGAGCTCTACTCGTCCTCAGATTATAGGTCCTTCTATCATATATAACGTCACCTAGGCCCTGCCTTTGAATCATGTTATCTTTTTGTAGCATAAATTAATTTTTTGGCCTTCCTCTAGACGTCCTCTACTCGAGAAAGATCCATGGCAATCGCATGGCTTACAATTTGTTCAGGTTCTCTAAGGCCTATGTACTCATACCATCTAAATTGCCTTTAATCTACTTTTATATTAATTACACCCAGGCTTCTACAAATGTGTGAACTCTTTTTTTTATCTCTTAGAAACATTCCATCTGACCTTCTAAGCATTCGCATTTCAGCAGTGTCTAGTTGCCTAGAGTAGGTGCTATACATCGCCCACAATTTGTTGCCGTAGAACTGATAAAATATTTACACGATGTAATAAAATTTAGTTTATTTTCAATACACAAGAAATTTCTTATATTTACGAAAATACTTTTAACTTCAAGCACATAAATACTTTTCACAAACTTATGAATTAAAAAAAGCCATTTTTCCTTTTACGAGCAAAATTACATAATTTCAAACAGTTGTGCTGATGTAAAAGCTGAAACTTGAACGTAGTGTATTCACATAAATGTTTAATTTTCAAAGACACGATTGATATTTTCTATACACGCATCAGATACTTAGTTGAGGGTAATTACAAATCAATAAGTGATCACTTCGTTTCTCCGTGTTTTATTTAATGATATAACTCGTTTTATATTTGTGTACTTTTACTTTCAAATAAATTATTGATATTTTGAGTTACGAAAATAAAGCAACGTTATAAATTATTCAAGTTATGTCAACATTTAGGTATATTGTCCGTATAATAATAAAATATTCAAAAAAAGGAATTGACTTTAAAAAAAAAAGCATAAAACATTTTTGCTCTTCTCCTTACCCTTATTCGTACCTAATGGTGCATAGAGCAATGCATCGTATTTAAACATGTTGTATTGATCGTTAAATACACGAAGGAAAGGCGATAAGCCTAGTACTTTAAACTCCAGTTCTGGGTAATCTTAAATAAATATAAGAGTAAAAGAATAATTATCATATATTATATTTACTTAAAGTAGAAATCAAAAGGCATCAGGAAATAAATCTAGTTATAAATATTATTTATTGATTCGGCATTAACTTTGTGGAATTACATGATTATTTTATTAAAATTAAACACTTGAATAAACCACTTTAATGAGTTTTATTTTTATTTACGACTAGTTTCGAAAACTAGTTTGTTTTTTGTACCTGAAGATGAAAACATCTGTCGTTTTCGAAACTCGTCGTAAATAAAAATAAAACTCACTAAAGTGGTATATTCAAGTGTTTAATTTAATCTAGTTATAAAGATATCACAAAAAAATTAAAATATGATGTTGAGAATTTTTAATGAAAACATTGTTTTTACGGACAACTCGTCAGTTGAATTAAATTTTTTTCTCCTTCCGAAAAGAATTCAACCTTATTTTTGTGTTTAAAGAATAAATATTTGATTCATTATTTGATTCGGCAGTCACATTGCGATTGTATCTTTCCATTTGTGTTTTAACTTATACTTTGTAATTACCATTATCTTAAAATGTGGTAATTTACCGAGTTAAATTTCAATTAAAAATGCAATATTAGTTTGACGTAACAAGTCTTTTTTTGGTGTATTGTTCCCTTTTCAGGGGAGAAAAATAAAAACTCAATGCATGATACAAAGGCTATGAAAGGGATGTCATTGGCGTAAATCAGTGTATGAGTCATAGGGATTTATTGTCAAAGGTGATCTGCGTTATTGAGAAAGCTACTGAAGCAGGTATCAAAATAGAATACAAGAAGCGGAATTTAAAACACTTTAAAAGCGAAAGGGAATGTATGGTATTGCATTGCAAAGTACGAATCAACCGGTTTTTTTCTGATGAGTTTTCCATAATTTTCTCATCACAAAGGCAGATGCGGATAAGTTCTCGTGATAAGGTTTCATTTGATCATATATTCCAATCCGCACAGAAATGAAAGTTAGTAAAAAAAAAATTGGGATGAAAATTTTAATAATACTCTTTCCAAATATTAACGAACGCGTTTATTTGATGAAAATAAGACCCGAAATAGTATATATTATGTTAAAAAAAGCTTTAATTCTAAAATAAATTTGAATATGGCAATGTTATCTTATAAAAATAATGGTTAAAAAAAATAGGTGCTTTATTTCATAAATGTTTTTAGTTTAATTATCTAGGAGCTACTGAAAAAAGGATAAAATAAAAAAAAAAACCAAAAAACAATATGTTTTTTTAAATTACTTAAAAAAAGATTTTTTTGTCTTCTCTTTTCCCACTTATAAATAAATAAAAAATTAACGCGCGATTCAAACGCGTCAAAAAATTATTTTAATTAAAATGAGTTCATTTTTCATTATGCAAAATCAGCATAACATATTTTAGTCGTGATTTTAATTTCAAAAGGCAGTGGGCGAGTTAGTCGAAAATACTTTAGTATTTTAATAATAAGTTTCATAATAATGAGTAATACGAAATTATATTCACCAAAAACCGTTACAATGGAAAGTTGAAAGTCAAATGTAAGGTTTCTAAATTGCAGAGCAGAAAAATATCGCGTTGATGTGAAATGGTTTTTATTTATAATTATACTATACAACCATTGAGGGATGAAAACCAAGCTTTGAATTAAGCTATTTAGATATACACATGAATGATAAGGAGACTCTTAAATTACCTTATTACAACGTTAACAATGCTTTTCACATACAAAATAATACCTCATTTGCCGTTTTGTCAAATAAACATCTTTGTTATTTTACATATTTGACATTTCAATATAAATGAAAAAGATGAAAAAGAATATGGAAGTCTGGGCATTTACGGGGCTGACGACCGTCATCGGCTGGTTTAAGTGGCCACTTTACACACGTGTAACATTCACCAATTCTACCCATTATTGACAACCACACTACTCAAATTCTTGGAAGTTCTATATATATGAACCAATTTAGAAACCTTGTTCTTGAATCACTAGAACTTCACTAGAGACATCTATTGGTGAGATGTAAAGAAGCTTTTTTACTAAACAGAAACTCTTATATTAGTATGTGAGGTCCGAATCCTGGATTATAATCACACACATGAGAAACGCTAGAAAATACCATTTTCATTTTTATTATTTTTTAAGCTTATAATTTGACCAGATAATTTAAATGCCCAGACTTCCATATTCTTTTTCATCTTTGATGAGATGTCAAAAAATATTATGAAAATAACTCCTGTAATTGGAGATAAATGCAGATTTTGTGAACAAGTATTTGGACACACTCAAAATGTTGTAAATGAAAAAGAATGTAAAAATAACACAATGTTGTTTACAGTGTGAATATAGAAACAACACAGTGTTGTAAATGAATTATTTGGTCAAATTATTAGCTAGAATCATAAAATGAAAAGCATATTTTCTGGCGTTTCTCATGTATGTGATTATAATCCAGGATTCGGACCTCACATTTGTATAAATAAAAGAGTTTCTGCTCAGTAAAAAAGCTTCTTCTTCTCACCAATAGATGTCTCTAGTAAAAATTCTAGTTGAACTTGTACAATGTTTCGAAAAAGAATAAGTTTGGGTATTTACAGGGCTTACAACCTCTCATACGCTGGGTTAATGATCACTTTATACTGACACGTGTAACATTTACTATTCTACCCATCTTTGTCATTGATAACATTAAATGGTTACAGGGTTTAATATTAGAAAAATCACGCATGTAAACTATACTCAGAATATTATATATATATATATATATATATATATATATATATATATATATATATATATATATATATATATATATTGTATATATATATATATACATATTTATTTATATATATGTATATATATATATATATATATATATATATATATATATATATATATTTATTGTATATATATAAACATATTTATTTATATATATGTATATATATATATATATATATATATATATATATATATATATATATATATATATATATATATATATATATATATTGTATATATATATATACATATATATTTATATATATGTATATATATATATATATATATATATATATATATATATATATATATATATATATATATATATATATATATATATATATATATATATATATATATATATATATATATATATATATATATATATATATATATATATATATATATATATATATATATATATATATATATATATATATATATATATATATATATATATATATATATATATATATATAAACGCGTGTGTGTGTATGAGTGTATACATACATATAAATTATATAAATGTACATTTACACGCATCATCAGCAAAAGTAATGCTAATACCAACGGCCTATTTACCAGTCGTAACATCGTTTGTCAGTTGTTTATTGCAAGAAATTCTTCATTCAGTACAGAAATTTCTACATTGCGTGCTATGACTCAATACTTAGGAAGAATTATAGCCTATAATATATGCCCCAGCGTGTACTCAATGTGTTAGAGGTATCATTTAATGTACGAGAATACGGGAAAAAAGTTGATCTAGTATACGAAAGAAAAAAAAAACGAATAAGAAAACTCAATATGTATTATTTGGTGAATTACCGCTCTTATAACAAGGATAAAAGGTTCAGTGTAACATGTAAGTAAGATAAAACATAGAGATACCTACTTCTGACGTTTTTTAAAAATTTATTAAGATGAATTAAAAATGATAAATGCTTGTATCATAATAAATTTTTTTCTTACCCTCATCCGCACCCAATGGTGCAAAGGGCACTGCATCAAATTGACGCAATATTTAGTTGATTTTTAAATATTTGAAACAATCTCAATGCTTCAGGTCTGGTTCAAAGTAATTTCATGTTAATATTAGAGTGAAAATAATACTTTTATTAATATTATCACCCCTAGGAATCGAACCTGGAACATCCAGTTTAGTAGCAAAACGCGCTAACTACTACATTTTTGAGATAGACATTATCCAGTGAATGAAATTGTATAGATTTAACAAATATATGTAATAAATAGTGGTAGATGCTTCACAAAGGGTTCTTCTCTTTCATCTTCCTTTTTTATAGACCAGAGGATCAGTCTGTTTCGATATCCGCTTCTCGTGATATAGACTGCCATCTATCACACCATCGCTTTGGTCTTCCAAGTGGTCTTCTTCCGTCTAGGTTCCCATAAAAAGCAATCCGGGCCAGTCTATTTTCTTGCATACTATTGACGTGGGCATTCCAGAATCGTCTTGGATGTCTTCCCATTTAACTATATCTTCCGTACTAAACTCATACATTTTTCGCATTTCCGTGTTCCTTATTAGGTCTCTTAACGTGTTTTCAATTTAGCACCTAAATGTTCTCATTTCTAGAGTTCTAAAAAGATTTTGAAAATATAACTTTTATAAAATATTCGAAGAATAAGCTTTTATTTCAGAAAAAAAATCGTTGTTTCAAAATCCATCTTTGTATCACGAACTGAATAGCTTTCTCAAGCAATGGAACACTTCTTTAAAACTAAAGATTATTGTAGTTTCCTTCTTGCTACTGTAAGATTTCATATTTTCATGACATAGGCGATTGAATAAAATACCGACTTCCTTTCAAGAAGTCGCTACTTATTCGGTTGTTTGCTTGGATTATTTAAAGTGAATCACACTTACCAGCTCTGAAATGTGGTCCCGTATTGCATATCTTTAACTTCTTATATATTTGACAATTTGACTTAAACTGGTAATAAATATAAGCCGAGAAAATATAACGATACCATCCCAATCGAGTATCCGAAAAAGAAACAGTTAGGCATTAGTCACCTTCTCTGTATGTTATATACGTGTATAGGTGAGAGTAATCCCTTGAGGTAAGATAAGCCGATTGGATTGAACGGTACAACATGATATCCATCTCAATTATAGCTAAGCCAAGATGACAGGCTAATGTATGATATAAAGATGAAACACGATAACTTACAAATGAATAATATTAATATTGAATTATGATCATAAATAAACCTGAGTTTTAATGAACTCATTATAATTATAAAAATAATTGTTATTTTTATTATTTTTAAATTACCAAACGTCCAAATGAATCTGAAATCTAGCTACGGCTTACGCAACACCGCTTATCATGACCCTACTCAGGCTTCAACTTCTTAAGTTTCATAACCTATGCCTACTCGTGAGTGAATTTACTCTTTATGTTTAAAGTTACTATAATTTCATGTAATTCATGAGTAAAAATTCCAGACAAAAACATTCGCTAATAATTATTATTCACGTCAACCAAATACTTGTTAATATATTATTAGATTAAAACCAATATTTTTAGCTTTTCCAATTTATTTTTATTTGACCAGCGACCGGGTTTCGTCGTTACCGACATCATCAGACTGGTCTGATGATGTCGGTATCAAAAAAAAAAGTGGAAAAGCTAAAAATATTGGTTTTAATCTAATAATATATTAAAAATGCAATTCCATCACGAAGTGTCAGTGGATAATATAAATCTATTCAAATACTTGTTCACAAATCTGGGTTTCTTCTTTTGGAGTTATTTTAAAATTTTTGACATCTCATCATAGAGAACTTATTGAAAAGTGTGGTTACCAGTCATGGGTAGAATGGTGAATGTGGCACGTGTGTAAAGTGATCACTCAACTAGCCTATGATAGGTCATAAGCCCTGTAAATATCCAGACTTCCATATTTTTTTTCATCTATGTTGAGGTGTCCAAAACGTTGATTTCTAAATTTGTATGTACATTATGAGTTACAGAAACACATGAAAAATCTAATACAGAGTGGCATTAAATTAATTATACAATTTTGTTTTTGAAGTTCTTTTTTCCTAAATAAAAAAATGTAGTTATGGAAATCTTTATTTGGAACTTATCAATTTTTTCAGTTAAGTAGGAAACATAATATTATTTTTTAATTAATGTTTTACTTAGTAAATACCACTTTTTCTTAAAATCTATTGTGACACGTGTTTCAAACATAGTGGGGCGTGGAATGCATCAAAACACGTGTCATAGTAGTTTTTAAGAAAAAGTGGTATTTACTAAGTTAAACATAAATTAAAAATGGATACATTTTATCACAAAGTGACTGCCGAATCAATTAATGAAAAGATAATATTCATCTAGAGGCTGCCGCTAGTGTTGATACACATTTTGCCAATTTTATCAATTTGTTTGTGTACTGCAGCTGTCAAGTTTACAAATGTCAAATGCCATTTGCAAAAAATTTATCGTTTTCCAATCGGACGATTAATTTTGGCCACCCCTTAAAAAATCTAATACAATTTTCAGGGTTGTAATCTATGGTTGACTTTAATTTTAATTGTAGTGGTTTTTATAAATTCGTTTCAAAACATAAATTTTAGTGGATTTAATAAATTCGTTTCAAAATATGAAAATCTTTTACCGGATTCTTTTATGGTTTAAAAAGAAACGCCAAATGATTTCAAATACAATTTGATTTCTTTTGTCCAAATTTTGAAACCACGAACGTTATAAACAATCTTCAATGTTGAAATCAATTAAACAAAAAACTTTTTAGCATACTCAAGTCGAGTTATATTAGTTTTACTCAGAATTTTGAAATAAAATTAAATTGTTGTCACCATAATTGTTGGTTCAGAACAGTGTCGTTAAAAAAAAGTAAAAAAGAAATATCATTAATATTTACAATTATCAAAGTGAAATTTTAATTGCAATTAAAAGTTTGTGGTTAAACTTGATAAGATAATATTAAACATTCAGAGATTTCTGGCAGTGAGAAGGGTGTTTTAATAATATGAAGCCAGTGAATGCAACAATGGGGAATTTAAAATTGAAAAGTTTTTATACATTACGAAATACTGTATTTTGGATAAAAAAATATTCTGCGGTAATTAATTAATTATGTTAAACACAAAATGTTGATCTTTATTTTATTTGAAAAGCTCCCTTATTATTTAATAAAATTGAATCACTTTTTTTTAAAAATTACAAATTACAATCGTATGTGTATTGCAATATAAGGAATATTAAATGTAAGGAATATTAACAATAATTTAAAAATCCAATTTATTAAATAAGGATCTCAATGTCAACGCAGATGAAGAAGAATATAGAAGTCTAGGTATTTAGTCTAGGTACAGGGCTTATGGACCTACTAAAGGTTGGTTTGGTGCTCACTTTATATAAGTGTTACATTCACCATTCTATCCATGATTGACAACCACACTTTTAAACTTTTTATAACTCATACATACATATATCAGATATCTTATTAAAATTTGATTATGGTGGTTGTCAATCATAGATAGAATGGTGAATGTTATACTTGTGTAATGTGATCACTTAACCAGCCTTTGACCGGTTATAAGCCCTGTTAATACTCAGACTTCCATATTCTTCTCCATTCTTGTTGAGATGTAAAAATTTTAAAATTACTTCTAAATAGAGAAATTCACATTTGTGAACAAGGATTTGAACACTCCTAAAAATATAATTTACATTTGAAGCACTAACTTTGTGATTTTCCATTTTATAATTAAAATGTAACTTTTTTCTAAAATAACTATGAATATTTAATTATAACTTAATTATAATGTCTACCGGTTTCGAAGCTAACTGCTTCTTTATCAAGACTGATTAATACTAAATATATTAATCAGTCTTGATAAAGAAGCGGTTATCTTCGAAACTGTTAGACATTTTAATTTTATAAAATATTTATTGTGATTTTTTAAATAAAGTTACATTTTTATTATATTCCTAAAAAAGTTTTGAGACAAGTATGAAAACTTAAAAAACTTCATATAAAATGTAAAAAATTACATTACAGAATTCCTTTCGCTAAATGTTTTTAAATATTCCATTGTATATTAAATTATGTACTAAATATTTAGTTACTATAAAATAAATATATATGATTTTTCTCTTCTATATGGTATATTTTTTTAATAATGTATTATTCTGGACTGGAACCTTAATAGCACAGCTGATCACGATACTACTACATCAAGGTACTACTTCTTCTATACGATACAGTGCCATTATTGGGTCGACAGGTAATTAGTCTTACCTGTGAACCTAATGATGTTATTAATTCATATTTAAAGTAATTTTTATATAGGATTTCGCTTTTAAACTTTTCTCAATATCGTTAAATAATTTATTCGTAGCCTGTTACTTTACAGATTCTTTCAATTCAATCGCTGATAATTTTCACTTTTTACGATGTTGGCGCAACCAACAATAATTTAAATAAAAATGATTGAGGGTTCACATTGTCAAGCAAACATTAAAGGGATTCGAAAAGGAAATTTGTTGGTACGGATGTATTTACCATTAAAACCCATTAAATTTTATCGTCGCAAAATCGTTGATGAAGGGGGAATAAAGCGTCGTTAGTAGCCTTATTTTCGAAATGGAAATTGCAAGCACGTGATATAAAACTTCTTTGAATTAGAAAATACATGTTTTATACCGTAACGGGTTATACATACATATGGCGTATGTAGATACGTTTTACGGAAATCCTTTTTGTACGATCGCCTTTGACTGAAATGCCTCGTATTGTACCCAGGTCACGTCTCGCTGCATGGCATTCCGCTCGTCGGACGATTCCGACGTCTTCCCTGTCTGACTGAGCAGACCTCATATACCAGGAGCGAAGGAATGACAGGAGTGAAGGGTTGCTTGCGAGACAAGGCTAGGCCACTGAGAATACCCGCCGCGGCACGTGGTACTCTTTGTGACGCCAAAGTTATACACAGGGGAGCATTGATTCGGGAACCATACGAGTGAGCCGAGTACGTGGTTGGATCGTATGTCAATTTTTTATTAGAGTTGACGGGAAAATCGGTGTGGATGTTTGCCTATAAACTTAACGCTGTTATTAAATACGTGAATGACTTGTGCGAAACCATACACCAAGTGTGTGCCGTGAACTATACACAGTGGATAAAACTTGGGATGGAAAAGGTAAGATGAACTTTTAACATTTTTTAAAAATATTTTTGATAACACCAATTTAAGATCATTTGAATTCAAACCCAGATGTAATAATTTTTATACGACACGACATTTATTTTCTCCTCCCAAAAATTTAATTTTTTTCATTTTAATTTTCCTTGGTAAAACTACTTTTATTAGTTTAAACCATGCTAAATTAATATTAAAATAGATAGATATTGCACCAAAGTACTGAATCTGCTGAATTAAATTTAAAAAATAATTGGTTTTTGACCTACCCATGATACTCCTTCCTTCAATCTTTCTATCAAATGTGTTCTAAGTAAAGTAGTTGTCACATATCATATAATTCATTTTCTTTTTTTCTATAACATTACTCTTCTGAAATAGAAAAGGTGATCAACCCTACGCTTCAGATATCAGTCCAGGGTAATAGTAAATAAATATAAGAATGAAAAAAAATTACAATTTATTTTATGGTAACCAAACAATAAAATTGTTAATACGTTATTTTATAAACATAAGAATATTTATAAATATGCTATGGCAAAATAACATTTTCTAGAAGTCTCTTATACAGTTTAAATGACTCTTTTTCAAAGTTTTCATATTTTATATTATTTTTTTTTTATCCTAATTGGTTTTTAAAATCGAATCAGGAAACTCTAGTATTCAGTTCATTTGAATCAGTTTAGTAGCCAATTGTGCATTTTTTATTATTTTAAATTATTTATCAATTTTTATTTTAAATACGAGATTATTGAGGGTAAAATATTATATATAATTAGACGGGGGAGAAAGGAAGAGGTATTATTTTAGGTCAACCCCAATGAATCACATTCACGTTATCGTAATCACGATTCTCGGTTCACTGTCCATAAAGGCCATATCCACTAGCAATCAGTGAAGACTAGAATGTAGGCCAAATAGGCATTGGAAAGAATTTTCGGAACGAAGCTTTTAAAAAATCAGATAAACACGTAAAAATAGTACACATATAGAATTTTTGATAATATTCAGAAAGGTGAGTTGGGATTTGTTGGGCGTATGAAGCGAATATGTGAGGAAAGAAATGTAAAACAATTTTATGAAGAGTAGAGGAAGTCCAAAGAAAATTAGGCATGATCAAATATTTTGAAAACTTAGGTTAGGTCAGGAGTCGGTATAATCGCTGGTTATGTATGAGTAGGTACATGAATGTGGAAGAGGCAAAGATTATGTGCAATGATAACAGACTATTCGTATGAAATCTCATTTAACACAATGTGTATTAGCGTCGTACGAAGTCGTACGTCGTTCAGTTATCATTAATTGAATGTTTATAAACATTAAAAATACAGCATTTTATTAAAAAAGAGCGTTTTTAAATTTAAAAATAAATAAATATTCAAAGCCAATAAAAAAATTCAAACACAAATTTGAAATAATTTTTCTTTACTTTACATATTAAACATTTTTATGATTTTTTTCGCAACATTTTAATCAAAGGAATTCGTATGTCGCTCACTCCTTTCAAGAACGGAATAAATCAAAACTTGACAATTTTCTGTTGTTGGTCAGAAATGTACTATATCCCAGCAAAAGAGGCATATTTTTAACTTAATATTTACCCGCTACAGGGCAGAAAGTGTTGTTTTTGCATTTTGAAGAAAAGGTATTGTTTAATTATCATTTTTAAAAATATGCACTAAATACTTTTGAAATAGAGAAAAAACCTTCAGGTTTTATCTAAAGAGATCTGTTGCACAGTAAAAAGTTCAATAAGTAGCTTGATATTTGTTTTTAATACACTGTATTATATTTTTAAACTTCAAAAACGTTCTCCTAAAAAATCAAGTTTTTTTGATTTATGACGTTCTTGAAAGGAGTGAGCGATGTATGAGCAAACATAAGTTCCGTTTTCCAAGGCAATCCATGTCATTTTCTGAACCTAATCATAATTACATTATGAATAATTTCCAACCTCCTTTATGGCAAGGTATAACGGAGGAGTAACGATTGTACTTAGTGTCTTGTTAGTACGAAGTATATGGCTGGATCGGGAGAACTAATGACCAGTTGGTTCTGTCAGAAGTAATTGTGGGTCTCCCGATGCCGTTTAGACGTTCCAGAGGGTTTAATTAGGCTTCCTGGTATTTTAACCCAGTTTTTTGTCTTCTGATATTCGGCCCGCCGAGTTACATAATGAAGGCAAATGTTAAAATCTGGGCTCTTTCAAATAAAATAAATATTTCTTATTATAAAAAGGAAAAATAAAAAAAATAATTATTTTTACCATCGAAAAGGAGTAAAAACATATAAATACATATAAAGGTATATATATACAATTTAATTTTTTTTATTGTTTCACAACTGTTTTTTTCCAACATTTTTAGTGTGTCCAAACACTTGTTCACAAAATCTAGATTATATTCAATTACAGGAATTATTTTCATATTATTTTTTGACATCTCATCAAAGATGAACAGGAATATGGAAGTCTGGGCATTTACTTCCATATTCTTCTTCATCTTTGATGAGATGTCAAAAAATAATATGTTTTTTTTTTCAATTATTTAAATGATATGCGTCTGAATGTTACATACATAAAAGCAATTCAATTTTTTAAAAGTAAATATTTGAAAGCTGAGATAAAAATTATCGATAAAACAAAGAAATTAAAAAAATTAAAATGTTTGGAAGTGAATCACGAAGTTGGTAAAAGAATGATAAAATTATACTGAATGCATGTTCGAATGGTGATATGTATAAAGAAATAATGCAAGGCTGAAATAAACATTATCGATAAAATTAAGAAAGGTGTGTTGTGATGGTTTGGGCATCTGAATTGAATGAGTGAAGAAAGGATAGTAAAAAAAGGATTTTGTTTGCAAAGACTGATTGGTGTGGCGTTCTATTCTCTCTGCCTGCCCTTGCGGATAAGCAGCGTGATAAGTATTAAGTTTAAAAAAAAAACAAGTTAAAACTTCATTTAGTTAGACTCTATTATTTGTATTAATTTAAATATAAATATTTGTATGCAATAAACCTTTTTGAAGGAAATCTTATTTTAGAATGAAACAATTGGTTTATTTTTTCGCTTTGTACTGTACTATATTTTAACGTTTCCGGTGAAAACGCAAATAACTTTATATTACGTTACGTTTCTATTATTACTTCATACATCAGAATAAAATAATTTTTCAGTTTCGCCATCGTTATAATATAAAAAAGAAAATATTGAAATGTAATCCAAAGCATCTTGGCTGTATAGAAGGCTTCAAAGGAAATTTACGACCGCGATAAAAGCCCCCAGACCGCGAGGTTTCATCAACGTTTTACGTGAAATGTTTTCCGATGAGCCATTCAGGAGATCTTTACGGAAACAATTCCACCTTCTTTTGAATTTTTTCAAAAACATTAACCTGTTTTATTGTTTCCTTCTGGTTATTTTTAAGGAAAGAAATATTCTATTTGTGATAAATAATTACTGAATAAACAAAGCTATATTTATGATCAATATTTGAAAAAATTTACCATATACTAAGGTGAATAAGAGAATTAAGAAAAAAAAATAAAATCGATGAATAACTCAATACTATATAACGTTTTCCTAATCATTCATTCACTTTGTGTACCATAATACCACTTAATAACACTATTTCACGACTAACGGTTTCAGAATAACCATTCCGTCATCAGTCATGTTTTTGAGTGGTATTACACAAAGTGAACTATGAATGATAAGGAGAATGTTATATTACCATACCACGAAGTTTAAAAAAAAAGAGAAATATTTGTGTTTTTGTTATTTACAATTTTTTTTCAATTTCATACTATTTCTGTTAGCCTAAGCGGCTCATTATTAGAAATAGGTATCAAATAGTGGTAGAGTGGTTTCGAACCGAGAAACTCTGACTTAAAAGTCCGCGACACTAACCACGGGACCACAACCTGATACTTATGATAAGAATGTAAAGTTAACTATGCTTTTCAAATACGAAATATATTATCGCCGAGAACGATAGTCAAAACTCACAGAAAGTTTCGTGTTACGGGTTTGAATATTTATTACCGTAAAGTGGGTATACTTTGCACCATGGGTGATACTTTGCACCACCTTCTGTAAAGAAATTGTAGAGCTGGTCATCTCTGATACATGTCATTTTTCATTCTACTTTCTATTGTTTCTGATAGATGGCACTTCAATCTACTTTTTAGTTTACAGAAGTAACAGTCGGTCGCTATTGCTTCAATGCGTTTTTCCTGTCCGAACGTAAAGAAAGTTTTCTGTCTGAAAATTGTGTCCGAAAAAATCCAGTGGAATCAGTATACTGAAACTAGTTACAACAAGCGAGTGGTCTCTAAATCGTAGGTAGATAGGCCCTGCTTTTCTCAAATGCTGTATTTTTTAGTTACATTGTCAAGTTTTTGTAAAAATAATGTTTTTTTAAGAACTGACTTGTATTGACCACATTTGGGGTAACATTGCACCAAGTGCAAAGTATCCACAAAAGGCCATAGTTAATTAATTTGATGAAAAGTCTTAAAACGGCTAATACAAATTGACATGTTTGCTAAATATCTATAGGTTTTGTGTACTTACTTAATTCCTGATGGTATATTTTTTTCAAAAATGTCAAGAACACACAAACAGCGGCCTTATGCCAGACGATACTGCGATTTTACACCGAAGAGAGTGGAGCAGTGTTTGGAAGCCATTCAAAATGGTACAATCAGTCAAAGAAAGGCTGAAGAAAATCCCCAGAAGGACGATTAACTATAAGCTCAAAGGTCAGCACACAAAACCTGTGGGAAAACCTCCGATATGTGACAAGGGCGAAGAGCAATCCTTCGTAAACTGCATAGTAGACATGAGTGAGTACGGTTTCCCAGTGAGTGTTTTTAACATTCGCTACATTCTAATAGCCTATTTGGATAGATTTGGCAGAAGAGTACGAATATTAAAGAACAACGTACCAGGCTCTGAATGGATAAGATCATTTTTGCAAAGACATAAAACCTTGACTGTTGCTAAAACTAGTCAGTTGCTTAATCGGTTGCCATTAAAAGCGTATGACGATGACGTGCGCCAGAGTTTTCAACAGTTTTTGGAAGAAAACAGATTCAACACAAAGAATTCAGTCTTAAAACGCAGGAAAACGATACCGATAGAACCAGGTAAGAGCATTGCTCACAATCCAAATGTCGAAATGAACGTTGACGAGACACAAATGCTACCTGAACCAACTACATCAATGATCCCACCTTCCGCATCGAAACTTCCAGCATATCTAGCATTAACTGATTATAGTTCACACGAAAGCTTTGAGGAAGAGGGAGAAGAACAAAAACGATGACTGAAACCAGTTATCGTATTTGTTCTTCCGTTTCATTAGGACCAGTAAAAAAGAAGGTGGGAGAATATGTCGTATTTCATTATGAAGGAGAAAAATTTCCGGGACAGATTTTGGAAATAAAGAAAGACAGAGCTGTTAAATCCATGCAGGAGAGTCTCAAATCGTGGAAGTGGCCGATGAAGGATGACTTTCTTCAATATTATTGGAAGGATGTAGCGGGTTCCATAAAAGAACCGAAAATGCAATCCAAAAGAGTTTTCTTTACCGTCCCGGAACTTGACCATATTTAGACCTAATTTAATTTTAATTCCTATTACCTATGTAGTACGATATATTTTAATATCCACCTTTTATTTTATATAATTTTAAACCTTCAGTATTGAAAAAAAAACATTTTTGTTAGATTTTTCAATATTTTTTTAAAAAAATTCTATCAAGTGTCTTATTTTTCCATAATTATACAATATTATAATCTGCATTTAGTGAACTGTGAGCCAAAACTCTTCATAAGGTGCAACAAAACTTGTAGGATAGCCTTTACTTTGCATCAATTTGGATTCTAGTACGAAAAGTGTAGAGAAAATATCATGGTGCAAAGTTGTACTTTACCCCGGGATACTTTGCACCAAAATATAAATATTAAAAAAAATACAGGCAAAATAGATAAAAATTTAAAAACATATCAGACATGTTACAGGTATATGTGTTATTACATTGCAATAGTTGAAACCTCAGAAAAAGTAAAAAACCTGATCTGAATAGACAATTTTTTGAAAAAATGCAATATTTTGGTGCAATGTATACCCACTTTACGGTACTTTTAAAATTATTTAAAATATAATTCATTCATTCAAACCCTTATCCACACCCCAATGGTGCATAGGGCACTGCATCATATAAATGGAGTGTTATCTTGACCATTAACACATGAAGGAAAGGTGATCAGCCCTCTGCTTCAGGTACCAGTCCAGGGTAATATTAAATAAATATTACAGTGAAAAAAATCATTAAAATTTATTTGACCCCCCTTGGGAATCGAACCCGGCATCTCAAGAACGGTAGCCAAGCGTGCTGACTATTACACTTCCGGAGGCGGACTCTAAAATATAAAGTAATACCAAATCATTGATAATATTTTTTGTTTTGTATATGAAAGAGACCGTAGCAATTTTGTTTTAGTCTACAGTTGACCTGATGATGGAAAGGTTACTCCTAAACTGGTAGTCATGAAGTAGTTTTTTTAAAGTGATATTAAACAAAGTGAACGATGAATGATAAGGAAATTGTTATATTTCCATACCATAAGGTTAAAAATGCTTTGAACACACAAAGTAGATTCAATATGAAATTATTTTCTCGCAATTTTAAGGCAGTGTACATCACGGGGAAATTTTAATTGTTATGACGACTGTCGAAAAAAAAACTTTTAAACATTTTTCGTTTGAGAAGTCTCCAAACTTTTTTGTATTCAATTAAATTTGAGGACCTCGAAAAATGTGATTTAAAAGATATTTTAATTAAACTTCAGCCAAAAAAAAATAAATATTCTTGAAATTATTTTTTATACGTTAATATTTTACGTGAAGTAACTCGTATTACATTATTTTTTGACATCTCATCAATGATGAAGAAGAATATGGATGTCTGGGCATTTATGGGGCTGACGACCTTCATAGGCTGGTTTAAGTGATCACTTTACACACGTGTAACATTCACCAATTCTACCCATTATTGACAACCACACTACTCAAATTCTTGTAGTTCTATGTATATATGAACCAATTTTGAAACATTATTCTTGAATCATTAGAACTTCACTAGAGACATCTATTGGTGAGATGAAACGAAACTTTTTACTGAGCAGAAACTCTTTTATTAGTATGTGAGGTCCGAATCATTGATTAAAATAACACACATGAGAAACGCCAGGAAATATTATTTTCATTTTTATTATTTAAGCTGATGTAACTCATATTACAAGTATTATTTTTTTAATTACAAATGTAAACATATTATGTAAATTGTTACCCTCATATACAACCTTCTTTTGACTCTATACCCAGGAAAATTTACATGAAAATAATGAAAGCTGCAAATTACGTTGAACAAAAAACCGTTTACATTTTAAAGCGTTATTAATCTTCGTTAAATGACAGAACAACCAGAACATCATGCAAAATTAATTTATTCAATGCATGTTATCTCTGTGATATCACAAGGGAAATTATTTGCATATTTAATTAAAAAATAACATCGGAATGAAGCAAGAATTTTATTTAAATAAAATAAACGATTTTCTTCTGTATTTCTAAAAATGTCCACGAAATCCCAAAACCTGCATCGTTTATATTGGTATATTCCAGAAATTATCCGAATTTAGGATTTCATTAAATATTGGATCTTCAGCGAAAACAATTTTTATTTCTTAAAGATTTTTTTAACATTCAACACCAATATATGATAAAAACATATCATTGTATTCGCAAAAAATGTCGAAAACGCGCGATATTTTTCTTTAAATTACGAAAATTGATGGTACGATGAACATTCATAGAAAATACCTAGATGCTAGTTTTTGGTTAATTGAATTATGTGTCTAAATCAGTGTTCTTTATTTAAGATAAGCTTACATAAAACCTTACCATAAATTAGTTCAAGATTTTACGAGATAGTAAATATATCCTCAAGGGTATGCAACCACGAATTCCTAACTCATAAAAGCTTTTCGTCTTTTCACATCACAGGGTATTCATATAATTGACGATTAAGTTAACGCCTCTTCAATCCAACACGGTGAACATTATTGGGTATGGATATGTGTAAAAAAATACTTACAGTGCTGAGGTTACGGGTTCGATTTAAAAATATAATGTTTTTGTGAAATCATTTTGCAATTGACGGGAATCGAACCTACGACGCCAGTTTTGCATTTTGGCGTTTACCCTCAACTACGCCTTATGTTGTTAAAAGTATAAGCATTAAAAGTTTATTAATTTCAATTTATAAAAATAACGAAATTGAGGAATTGTTTTTTTTAATCATATTTATGCAAATATCTTTCCGAAATTTAAGTAAGAATTCAAGTTCTGTTAAAAAATTAAACGGGAATATTTTTCTTACTGTTAAAAGCTCCGTCTATAACGAACTGTAAAAAAAACGTTAAACTAACAATGAAAGCTAGCTTCAAGACCTCTCGAGCTTTTGAATTTTCTTTTATAAGCTCTTCTGGGTGTAATACTACTGAAACAATAAATTTTATTTTACTGGGTGTCCTAGTGCTGAAACTAATAAAAAACGTTCATGCGAACTTAAAACCCTACATCTCGGCGTAAAACCTTACTTTCAGGGTATTAAAATGTGCGTAAAAATACATACTCTCGCAAACAATGTAACATTTCAAACATAAATAAAATTTACCCGGGAGTACTAAATTACTGGGACCATCATTTTTTCCGAAGTAGCCTAATATTCTCTAATGGTCATGTTTGGTGGTGTGGCGTTTTATTCGTTAGTCAATAAGTATTACATTTGTGTATGTTGATTTTAAGAATACAAAGATTTTTTGTAATTTACAAATAAAAAAATAAACGTAAAATAAAAATTGATCTTAAATTTTAAGTGAAAAGCGATTGTTAATTTAAACAAAAATATAGAAACGGTAATCGTTCGCTTTACACACGAGTTTTGAATAACGAATTGAGCATTGTAATGAAAACAGGGTTATTTATTTACGTTGAACCCTGAATTCATTAAATATTGACTAAATTAACCACTGAAATACGAAAGCGGAATAAACAAGTAGATTCCATTGATAAACATTTTCTTACTAGCATATAAATCCATGGGATGGTAGATTTTTTAAACGATCCTTGCTTGATTTTTTAAACGGATTTTGCTCTTATATAATTTTTAATAATCAAAATGTGATTTGTGTAATAAATATTTTCTTTGTCTTTAAAGTTTATAATATTTGGGTTTTACTGCCAAGTGACAGGCATTAAAAAATAAAATTAACTACGGCTTAAGGATACCTTCATATTATTTATTTTTTGGAACTGATTAACCCTTAATCAAATCTTACAATTATTATATGAAGATGTTTTTTTTTTTGTTTCTTTGTTTTTAATTTACAATTTTATAAATCCTCAAATAAAGCAATTAAAAATTACTTAAAAGCGGTCAGGAGTTGAAATAATCGGCAGATATGTATGAGGAGATGCATGTATGTTTGCAAAGACAGAGTAGTGTTGCGTTCTATTCTCTCTAGAAAGCGTGATGGTAAGTAAGTTAGTTTTATTATACTATACATTAGATTTCCCTATGGAGAACGTATCAATATAAGGCATAGGTGCCTCAACTTGAGATGAAACACTTACCGTTTTTATGAAGGAATTTAAAAGTTTCTTCATCCTTGAGATTCGCTTATCTGACTACTGAATCAATTATTGATAATAAATAAACACGAAAATGAAAATAACTAATATATATTTTAACCCTCCCTGGGACTGAAACCCTGGACCTCGCGACAAACGCACTTTTAAATGTTAAAATATGGACTAATTCTCATGACGATTTTTATTAGGACGGTTATTTTTCCTTGAAAGGGAAATTTCTCGAAACAAAAAACTCGTATTTTGAAATTGAACTAGATAATGAGTACCCGGTTAAGTGTTTTAGGGCCTAATTTAAGTGATGTGGCATGTGTTAGCATATCTTTTTTCCCACAAAATAGAGTAAATGTTTTCAGGGAAGAACGTTTATTTATCTTGATTCTTTTATTCTAAAGGGATTGTTTAATTAATATACATGAAACACTTTCATTTCTTTTCAAGGAAAGAAGTAATGTAGCTTAAATAAATTTGAATTAATTTGACTAAGTTGAATTTACTGTCGTCGAGATATTTATTTTAATTCCAATTGAAATATTGAGAAGAAAAAAACAAAAATCATTCCATTGAATTCATTATTTATTTTCTCTTTGAACCTTGAAAGACGACGCGTCGTAGGGGTAAAATATTAGCCTGCATTGAAATATGTTTTATTTGGCAGTTATAATTATAAACATATATTAATATATATATATATATATATATATATATATATATATATATATATATATATATATATATATATATATATATATATATATATATATATATATATATATATATATATATATATATATATATATATATATATATATATATATATATATATATATATATATATATATATATATATATATATATATATATATATATATATATATACACATATATATATATATATATAAATATATATATATATATATATATATATATATATATATATATATATATACACATATATATATATATATATATATAAATATATAAAAACATAAATATTTTTATAAATATACATAAATGATATTTTAAAATATTAGACTAAAATTTTTAGTGTTACTCTGTAAAACAAAGAAACAAAAAGTAAAAATATCCCACGAAACAATTGCAAAAGACATCAATGTATGGTTTATACAAGTGATGGTTAAACAGCACAATTTTCAATGTTTGTTACGAGGGTTAACATATTTCAAAGAAAAAGAACAGTTTTAATAGTGTTTGATGAATTTTGTAAAGTTTTTAAAATTTTATACAAAATAACAGGAAAAAATATTTAATAAATTTAATGTAAACTTTTAATACTTAAACAGGAAACGGTAATTAGACAGTACAAATTTTAATGCTAGATGTAAGGTTGAAAAAACTTTTTAGGAAAAAATACATTCCGGATACTGCTTGAATAACTTGGGTAACAAATTGGAAAAAAAGTTCTATTCTAAAACGGAGTTCAGCGGAGAAAAGCGTGTAATCTTTGCTAGCTGGTTGGACTACAGTTTGCAGTAAATAGAAGAAAGAAACCTCTATAATGGCCATTCACTGGCAGCTTCTTTCCGCGCAGACTAAAAAAGGAATGAATTTTCCCAGTACTCACAAGTTTATCAAGAAATGCAACTAACCCGATAACTAATTTTATATATGTAAACATATACATAGCATTTATGATGTTGATATTCATACGGCTTGCGACTTGACATTTGCTAGTTTAAGTGATTACTTCCGAATATATTAACTTTATTTTGAATGCGTTTAGCATTACTATTATAACTGAAATGATTGGTTTTTAATTAGTATTTTACCTTTACATTATTTCTGTTACTGATGTATATCCGCACCCTATATGGTTCATATCAAGCCTAAAAACTGCTTCCGGGCTTTCCTATCGTCTGATAATTCCTTTGCAGCATACCAAGTCTGGTTCGCCTCCCGAAATTTTGAGGAAAATTCCCGACAAAACCGCAACGGACATCCTGCATGACAGAAACCTTATGCCTTGTAAAAGAGGCAAGCAAAGCTCTCGGGAGGCATGCAGAGATTGTGACCATGAGTTACTGCATCCTATATTTTATTTATTCATCGTAACAAAGTCCAACCACCGTACACCTAAAATTCTTAGCCGGCACTTATTCTCTTATCTGAGTATAATTTCAATACTTTTGGTCATTGTGAGGTTCAAAATCGCATAGCCGTATAGAAGAATAAGAGCAATGTAGGCATTATATAAGCGACATTTGATCTTCACCGTGTACAAATCCGATCTTTGGACAGCCTTCATACTGTTGAATGCGGTGCCTGCAAGCTCTTAACGAAGCAAACAAGCTCCCAATACTTTTTGAAGGCTTTTTCACGTTCCATTTTCCGTTATATACACTCCCAAGTACTTGAAATTCTCATCCAAATAAAAAGTCGAACGACCGCAGGCTAATAATTCTGGAAATGCGTTTTAAAATGGAGCAGTTAAGACAGGCGAAAATTAGTCAAAATTACAACAATCCGTCCACGATGAGTTATATAACAAAATCTCAATTCCTTTCTCATGTAAATTTAACGTAAAGATTAATTACAGCAGTGTTTTCTTTAATTCTTCCTTCAATGTAGAGATTGCCATAAAACCCAAATAGAGAGTTAATAGAGGTTGAGAGAAAATTCCCGAGTGCTGCGTTAACCAGAAAAGAACATTTTGCTTCAAAGTTGTGACTATAAGGGTCATTTCCAACCCTCTTTGTTTCGTAAAAGGATGAAAATGTTTCATCCTTCATCGATCTTTTGGGAGGAAACATGAAAGATGAACACATCTAACTTTACTAACGTAATACTTTTAGGGAGGAAATAGGCTAAGTGTATTTGGGTAAGGAAAGTCGGGAAACGTGGGAGAATGCTTGAGGGAACTACGAATATTTTTGCAAAGCAAAAATGCTTACCCGCTAACGATACTTAATGTAAATCCATCATAAGAAAATACTGAACAAGACTTATTCATTTTATAAAAGAAATAAAATACAGACGTTGTTTTTAACCACCTTTATATTTATTACCTTTACTCTTACTGGTCTCGACAAACCTCACCTCTTCTTCAGGGATAAATACGTATTTATCATGCCTGAAGAAAACAAGGTGCTTGTCGAAACTGGTTGGAATAAATGTATCACAAATGAAAGTGGTTAAAAATAAAGCACGTATTATATTTATTTCATTAAAATTTACTCAATGTGCCACAAAGTATCAGCAAAAAACATAAAAAAAAAACAAGTTTTTATTTTTGTTATTAATTTGATATGTATTGAATTTCTTTACGAGTATGTAACAAATGTACATAAATAATACCTATTTCAAATATGTCTAAAATTATAACAAGATTTTTGATACTTTAAAAAGTCTTTTGATATGAGAGTATAGAAACAAGACTTTCATTCTTCCATTTCAGAAAAAATCTTCATTTTTGTCGAGATCAAAATAAATATCTTGATGTGAATAACTCTTAAGTGAACACGTCCAGAATTTTTTAATAAAAATTGGAATGCATTCAAAATATTGCCCTTATATTGTGAAATATTTTAAATGAATCAAGTATTTAGAATCGGGTTTTGGTCCGGTGGTTATGTCGCAGACATAATCAGAGTTTTTGGATTTGTGCCCACTCCACCACAACCTGATTCCTATTTTTAATATTGAGCCACTTATACAATAAAAAATGAAACGAAATCAAAAAATTTTCATACAATCTATAAAAAATATCTACATTTGATAATTATAATTTATTTTTATCTTTCAGACAAATTGATTAAGCTCTCTGTTATACTGCATTTCCGATTAAACAGATTGCACGGTATTTGTTTACGTATTTTAATATTTAAAACATTTATTTTCACATTTCGTTTAGCATCCATTCCAATAACGTTAATAAAGTGAAAGTATTGGTGTTTGATTTAATACCCAAATTCATATTTATTTTTTTCTGGTAGGTATATGACGAATTCCCATATCCCTTTCCATTTTATTTAGCTCTAAAAAATATCGCAGTCTATGATGCAGAGTATTGATTTTGTCAATTTTGTTATGTTTCATCGATATGCATTTATCGAAACCTCAGTGCGGTAATTGGCGGTCTGTAATTTTCATAAAATATTTGATTATTGGTACCTAACTCTAGTGATTGCTCAATTGTATGGCTCTGTAACCGATAAAAGATGGTTTATCAGGTTAAAAATGCAAATGTTTGAATTATGCGATATAATTAAATAGGTACATTGAAATAAAGACACATATTTTACATGTCTGAACTAAGAAAAAACCACAATATTTTTAAAAATAAAAGAAGGTGGGAGTCTTAGCATTCCAGAGCTTATAATCTGGGATTTGGCTAGCTTAAGTGATCACTTCGTACACTTTCTATACAAGAGACTAAACATACAACATCAGCTTTCTATGAAACATCTATCGTTTTTACGGAAAATTGAGAATCCCAGGGATTACAGCTTTGCATTCAGCTGGCATCACTTTATGCATTTGTGTAATGTTCACCATTCTGCTCATTATAAACCATCTATATTGCTTAAATTTCCGAAACTTCATGTATGCAATGGTCGCGAATTCCTTTCACGTGTGGGTGGTTAATGAATAGATTTTAAGTAAGGCTGATGTGGAGTCATCACTAAAGAAATTTGTGAAAGTATATAAAGTTTACTCAAATCAAGCAGAAGTGAGATTCACTTCGAATGAGTTCATATACATATTTCCAGAAGAAAGAGAGGCTAAAATAAGGTATGCTTTTTTAGTTATTTTTATAGATACAACCTTTCATGTTGATATATCAACCAAAGGGTGAATAATCCAATCTTCTTTGTGGGTTATTTAAAATCTCTGTGTTGATTGGTTTGCTTCTTTTATGGTCAGTCTCCACCCGTATCTATCCTTTGCTCATCTCTTCAACTCGGCATACCCGTTAGAACGCACGTCGAACATAATTTGCTCAATGTAGGTTTAGCGGGGTCAGCCTCTGTAGTTTGTGCCTTTGTCTATGTCTTCCGTAATCGTAAGCCGGAAGCTAGGGTGTCGTATTATGTTATAAGTGTTATATTATGGCCAGTTAGATTAGCTCACAGATGTGTTACTTTAGTAAGTAAGCATCTAGACTCCCTAGCCCTGCTTAGAGCCTCGTTGTATATAAGTAATAATCCTGTAATCGATAAAGAATAAATAATAATTATATAATTTATATTTGAGGCAGTAACATTGTGCTTTTCCATTTTATAATAAAAATGTAACTTTCTTTAAAAATCACTATAAATATTTTAATATAACTTAATTATAATATCTACCAGTTTCGAAGCTAACCGCTTGTTTATCGAGACTGATTAATTATAGTAGTATTAATCAGTCTTGATAAAGAAGCGGTTAGCTTCGAAACCGGTAGATATTATAATTAAGTTATATGAAAATAGTTTTAGTGATTTTAAACAAAGTTTTGTTTTAATTATAAATTATTAAAAAAATATTATTATTATTGGATGTGTCAGTCTTAATAAATGCTAAGGGTTTCTGTACCCGATCCACAAACGTGGCGGGAGCTTTCGATGTGCAAAAAATATCGGTTTACACTGTAGTAAATTTCTCCGTATAACTTTAATACGGGCTTTTCCGTGTTCATGCCGATTACACTGCAAGGTGGTGTATAATTTAAATTTTATGAATTCCCGTAAGATGATTACAAATTACGGCTTGGTTTACCGATGTCGAGGCGTTCGCAGTACATTAAGCTCGAGCGATATGTAATTACTCGACCTAGGGCCGCTCCAAATTACCTTGCAAAATAAATCGAACTTTTTTCGCCATTAAAATTATTAATGTACTCACAAGAAAATTGAGACTCAAGATTGATGATTTTGAAAAAAAACAATTAAATATATATTAATACATATAAAAATATAACAATATAAACAATATAATCTATGAATATATAAAGATTCAACGGATAAAAAAATGTTGATTAAATCTCAAAAGTTATTTTTCGATTACTTTGAAATATTCATACAATGTTGCATTCGAATGCGCGCGTATATATATAAAAATTAGGTGTATGCATATGAAACTGCCATTTTTTCTAATTCAGCCATTTTTTCGATATCAAAGAAAAATAATACATTAATCAAAGTACCGTCGCTAACTAATAATTTCGCCCATTTTTTGTGGCAAAACAGGTGATCATATGTTATTTAGAGAATTTAATGTTTTCATAAGCATTGACATTTTAGAAATGTGTGCTTTTTACTGTATGACTAGATGTATGGATGTGAAGGAGGCGAGGAGTGTATGTCAGGAAAGAAGAGTGTGGCGTTCCATCCTTTCTGCCTACCCTCGCGGGGAAATGGCGTAATGGTAGTGGTAGAATATTTTTTTACGTTTAATCAGGGTGAGTTATAGCAACGTGTAGCTAGGTAAAGCTAATTTTAAATAAAAATGTGCATTGATTTAAAAAAATATATTATTTATACGTTTTTTAGGATACTCATGAAAGTTTACTTAAATATTTGCCATGAACGTGCTGCATAATTATTTATTATTGAATAACTGTATTTTTAAAAGGATACAAAACCAGTTTAAATTGGTTGTTATTTTAACGAAAGTATTCTACAGATTTATTATCCTGAAATCGTAAAACGAATATAAATATTATTGTAATTATCTTTATAATTATATAAAAACATAAAGATCTCTTTATAAGAGAATATTTTTGAAACACAAGCAGTGCAAAACAATTAGTGACAAAAGAGGAATGAATATTGTATTCTCTGAACAATTTTCGTTGTTGCATAGACTAGGTGTATTTATTTAATGACTTCCTCAAA